>NC_090810.1:53578075-54293075 GCF_036512215.1 Solanum lycopersicum | reverse complement strand
TTGACATACTAGCCAAATAGAACTGGACTTCAATTAAATCTTACAGTGTATAAATAATGAGATGAGTTACTCCAAACATAACAATCAATTAAGATATAAAATTTTTGTTTCATCACTCTTTTAGAATGTATGTTTGCCTAATTGTGTAGACTTTTTATTTAAGAAAAAAATTTAAGTCTAAGGTTCATTTCATCTTGAAACAAAATTCAAGCCATCTATCAAGATGACTTAACTTTCCTATCGGACTCAAGACAAGCGAGAAAATGTCACATGTTCAAAAAATATGACAAAAGTTTGATCAAATTCAAATATTATCAACTCTCTAAATTTTACCATCAACACTTAAGAGTAGGACTAAAGAACTAAATACTCTACTAAAGTGATATTATAATTGCACATTTAACTACTTTACTAAACAAATATAAAAATCTTTAATTCTACATTAATTTTCTCGCCTTCAATTTTGAGATTGTAAATTCGAAAGCCGTTAAAAAAAATATATATACTTAAAAGAAAAAGAAAAGAAGGTGGTGAAAACTTCCTAGTGAAAGTTAACAGAAGAAGAAAGGAAGGAAGAAATGCTTTTCAACCAAAATAATTTCATGTTAGGGAGTGCAAGCATCACTCTCTTCTTCAAACCCTAAAACCCTAGTGAACTACTGTAACATTCAACTATGCACCAAAACGAAGACGTACGCTTCACTTCATCTTCTATCAAACTTCCTCAATTCACTCCCCTTACTCTACACCACCATACCCTAAACCCATTCTTCACCAATCTACACTTAATTCTGCAAAATTTTCCCAAGTTCCAACACCCTTTTCATCGAAATGGTGGAATTTCACAAAATTTATCCAAATTCACACACCCATTTCATCAAAAGTTCAACCCACAAAATGCTATTCTGCAATTTCTAAGTAAACCCAGAAACATTAACCCATTCTCATGGAGTTTATCAAATACTCCTCTTCTTTGCTGTGCATCAATAGCATTAGCTCAGAGCAACTTGGATGGGACTCCGTTGTCGGGCCCGAAAACAGGGAGTGGGAATGAGGAGAGAGTTCTTATTAGTGAAGTATTAGTGAGAAACAAGGATGGTGAAGAACTTGAACGGAAGGATTTGGAGAGTGAGGCGTTGAATGCACTCAAAGCATGTCGACCTAATTCTGCACTTACTGTGCGAGAGGTGCAAGAGGATGTGCATAGGATTGTTGCTAGTGGTTACTTTTGCTCTTGCATGCCTGTTGCTGTGGATACTAGAGATGGTATTCGCTTGGTATTCCAGGTACATTTCTTTCCGCACATAGTAAGCTCGTTTGGTAAAGGGGTAAGTTTATTCATGAATTAATTTCTGAATAAGTTGTACTATCAAAACTCACAACAATGGTGAATACTCAACTGAACTGAAGCAGAGAAGCCATGAATGGCAATTGAAAGAAAACAGTTATGGGAGTTGTATTATCTTACATTTCATTTATGTGTGTAGGATTATATACACGTGATTGAGATGATTCTACCTACCTAACTAACTGCTATATTAACAAACTACTACACTGCTATAACTAACTATGGCTAAGTTAGATATTACAAGATAATTAATTATACTCTGTAGCTTAGTTGTTTATATGTACCATGCTTGGTAGCTAGTCAGGAAGTTAGTTATCCATGTATAAAATTAATAACATGTTTGGTTTGCAATTTAGAGATATGAACTATTAAATGTATAAATTAAAAGGGAATTTGTGTATTTATTTTATGCTGGTAGAAGGTGAAATAATAATACCTGCAAATTTTAACCTGCCTAAGGATCTCTTATGGTTATTAGAATGATATTTGTCCAAATCGAGGGGAATATAGCCGACCCCAAGTCGAAGTATTTTGTTGTATTAGTTTCTAAGTACTACTTAAGCTTCAGAATGATTAGCTAAAAAGGAAAAACAAATTGGGATATAGATTTTTGTGTCTGCATAGGTGGAAAAGGTAGTAATTTCAAATAGTGTTATTTCACATTATTAATTGAAATTTCAACAACAGCAGCCAGTATTTGACATGGATAAAAGTTCAATCAGATCTAAAGAGTTCTTTCCAATAAGCAAATAAAGATCGTATTATCAAATTAGAAAATTTCAAAGTATTCCCTGCAGTCAAAAGTGGTTGTGATGATAAAACAAAAATGTATTATTTCCTCATTTCTTGCCATGTTTAATTGCTTATATCATTACGTTTTGGCATAAGGTAGAACCAAATCAAGAGTTCCATGGTTTGGTATGTGAAGGAGCAAGCGTGCTTCCAGCAAGGTTTATAGAGGATTCTTTTCGAGATGGATATGGTACACCTTCCTTATACTCTCTCTATACACCCTGTTGTCATTTCTTTACATATTCATGAGCTTCTGCTTTTTATTTTTTTCTTTCAAGAATATTTTATAAAGTGTATATTTTACATTCTGGTAAGTACCCCATCCTGCACTTACTTTGGTGTCAAGGAATGCAGGAAAAATCGTTAATATCAAGCGGTTAGATGAAATAATAAGCTCTATAAATGGTTGGTACATGGAGCGGGGTCTTTTTGGAGCGGTTAGCACTTATTTATGACATATGCAACCTGTTATTATTTATTTTCGTTTTGAATACCGTACATTGTGATTTGGGAAATCTGAGTTAGAGTTATCTTGTCCTATAGGTATCGGGTATAGAGATGCTCTCTGGAGGTATGATTAGGCTAGAAGTTTCTGAAGCAGAGGTGAATAACATAACCATCCGTTTCCTTGATAAGACGTAAGAACCCTAATTCCTTCTACCTATTTTTTTAGTGAATGCAATAATTCTTAGTAATTTCTTACACTTGCTTGCATGTCTCAGTGGTGAGCCAACTGTAGGGAAAACAAGGCCCGAAACTATACTGCGGCAGCTTACTACAAAGAAAGGACAGGTATAATTGAACAAGTCTATTCTATGCTAACATTGATTTTTATTTTTTGTTCTAATATACATCTTGTAATACCTGAAACTTTAACAATTTGAAACACATTCTTAGTAGTGTTGTGATTCTATATATAGGTTAAAGTATGTAAGAGTAGTGAACTAAAGTAGGTAAAGTATGTTAAGAGTAGTGAATTTCCTATTATGTTTTTCTTTTTTGTTTGTTTGTTTTGTGTCCTCTCATTCTGCAGAACCTGTAGCTTTAGTAGAATGTTCATCCTGTAGCTATTAGCTGGTAATTGCAGTATCTGGACGTACGTAGGAAGAAAAAAATAATGCTTTAAAAATTATATGCCTTCTTTCCCTTACCAATTTGCACCTTCTGATTGTGTGAAATTGTCTATTGAAAACAACTTCGCTACTCTACAAACGTAGGGTAAGGTTTGCACAGAGTATGTTGTTGCTGTGATTGTGTGAAATTGTTGGAAGGTGCTATCCTTTTTTTTTTTGCTGCAAAATTGATTGACCCGCAATTTAATTAATTTGGAAGTGTAAACAGAGAAATAGTTGCTTAGCACAGACCCTCCTTCTGTCCGTTTCTTTTCCAACTTCTGCTTATTTGTGCCTGCTGTACAACATAAAGCCCTTGCTTTTTGTAGTTTATTTTTTCATAATTTCAACAGAAGTCACAAAGTTTACATTGGTTTTCTTTTTGTTTATTGCAACAGCCCTTAATCATTGGTTTCTCCTTGACAGGTTAAAACAGTGTATTAAATTACCAAAATAGTCTAACTTACACTTAACTGCTTGTATAACTTCTTAATTGTGAATTGGCATAACTGAAATTGCTGGTTTTGCAATTCCATTGAATTTTTTCAAATTATATGCCATATTTCTTCCTGGGAAATCCACTATGTGCTTGTTTGAATGTCAAATGTCATTTCTCTTGTTTAGGTTTACAGCATGCTTCAAGGGAAAAGAGATGTGGATACTGTCTTAGCTATGGGCATTATGGAAGATGTTAGCATTATTCCCCAACCTGCTGGAGGTGCTTAAGTGAAGATGGTTTCAACTATCTCTTGTTGCACTTCTCCTTGTTCATAATGCATTTTTAGCTTTGTTATAACTTGGGCTCGCAGGGATGTTTTCTTTTGGATATGGGGGTGGGGTGGGGTGGATTATATGACAGAAATCAAGGGTGAAATGGCACGATAGTATCGGGAAAATTATGAAGTTGTAAATATATGGTGTTTGCAGGCACTGCAAGGAAGAAATAGTTAAGGAAACCAGGGAAAATCTTTATTAGGAAAACGGATTAGGGTCAAAATGGCCTTAACATATCATAAATGGTTAAAAAGTACCTTTCTTCCATCTATCAGATCAAAACCACCCTCAATTCGTTTTAGGTCTAAAAATGTCTTTTTTAACAGCAGATTGACATGGCCATTTGATGAGTCATTTAATTAAACAAATGGCTTAATCTTGTTGGTTCACATAGATTTTTAAACCCAATCCAATGACCTGGCCGTTTCTCAATACAAAACCCAAACCCATCAAGTAACCCGTTTTAAAATTAACCTAGTCTGTCTTTCTACATCATTTTACAGTGATGTTTTAACCTATTTATAGCATCTGTAGGATTAAGGATTTTGGGTTACAAATTACATCAACGACTGCTTATGTTCTTCGGATAAATACCATTTCTTCCTTCAATTCTTCACTCGTTTGTTTCTATTACTCTTCAACTAAGGTAATATTTTGCCTCCGGAATATTTGGGTATCTGTTAAAATATTCAAACTTCTATGAACAAATCACAAGAATCTGCGTCCGGCATTCATCGGAGTCCATGCCGTGAAAGGATTGACAAACAATTCGCAAAGACATCTACACAACAAGCCTTGACCTTGAGAATAAGTTGATTCTTTGGACATTATAGTTCTTTTTTTCTGAATATAACAGGAAGAGACGCAGAAGACAGAAGAGGGTAATTTAAGAATCTAATTGGAAGAAAGAAGAAAAACAGTTGAAGGAAAAAGATAGAAGAACAAAGTGAGAGCCTAAATGGTACAAGAAACAAAAATAATTGGACTATGTAGTTTTAGCATTAGGTTATTATGGGTCTTGGATTTTTAGAATAGTAGGGTGATGGGTCAGTTCGTTTGAAATGGGTCCAAAATCCATGTCACCATTGCCATATCATGTGTACTTAAAAAGGGTATTTTTAGATCTAAGAAAAAACCCTGAGGGCATTTTTGATCTTGTAGGTGGAAGGAGGGCATATTTGAACCATCTATGATATGTTAAGGACGTCTTACCCTTTTCCGTTAGGAAAGTAAATAAACCAACAAAACATTAGGTCTACATCCCCTTTGTATAATTTGGATTTGGGTTATATGGCTAGAGAGAAATTGTAGGCGTTTTGATGGAAAGAAAGAACATTTTGCTATTGTAAAATAGAGATGTCTTCAATGCTTGATGATAGGCTGTAATTGTACCTCCCTAAAGAAGTATAAGCGGTCGTAATCAAGTAGAGAACCCAACTAGTAGATTGGGGTCGATCCCACGAGTAAAATGGTTTAGACTTAACTTCCATGTACAATTATGTCTATTTAGCCAAGGTCTTTCCGAAAACAAGTAATTTTTTTTTTTTTAAAAACAAGTTTCTTAAACACTTCTAAGTTAACAAGTGAACAAAAGTAAAAACTGAGTTTTTTATCAAGTTGTGAGACTAACTAGGGTATATGTGTTCCCCATAGGTTCATAACGCCTTATCCCTAGCAATAACAATTCTTCCCTAGTGTTTTGCATGTAAATTGGTAAGTTATGTATCTCTAAATCCTTGGGCTCATATCTAGAAAAATTTCACTCCATACCTTGGTCCGGCTACGTGTGTATAATTTACTAATCATTACCTTTACTTTATATTAGACATCATAATCGATGTGTGACTTAGTTATTACTTCGCACCAATCGACACTAGCCTATTAGATAGTATCCCACTAAATCTATGTTGATAATTCTTTTCCTATTACTACCTCTTTGGTCCGACAAATAGGAACAAGACAAGTTCTAATGTTGGGCACCGTCAAAAAGACTTCTAAAACGAAAGAATTATCAATACATGCAAGAACCTATTTGAAAATTGCTTATTTGCTAGGTTTACTTTGTTAATTACCCATGGTTCCCACAACCCTAGTTGTGGATCTAGTTACCCATGCAAGCAAGATCACAATTCATAATTTCTAAGGGAGAAATCATAAACTTACTTCAAAAATAAGAATAAACACCAAAAAATCAACATGAAATTGCAAGACAAATCTTCAAACCAAATCTAGAAATTGAATTATTGCCAAAGTTTAGAACAATAATAATAATGTCAAACCCCCAAAAAGGAGATTTTAATCCCCATTTATAGAAAACATTGTTCTAAATTAAAGGAAATTGAAATAAGGAAAGTTTGTCCAAAAACGCGGCGTTGATCGACGACCCCTACTAATGGACTGTCAATGGAACGACGGTTCGTCGATTGCCTCCGTCAGTTCAGACTTAGAATATTTTTCTCTCCTTCAGATGGTACTTTCTCTAAATCAATCAACGGACCAACAACACGGTCCGTCGATGCACCTACGGTTTGTCGATGCCCTCTGTTGCTCCATCCTTAGAATTTCTCCAACTTCCGGTACTGGAACTATCTCTGATCAAATCAACGGTTTGCCAGTACAACGGATCGTCGATGAATCGACGGACTGCTGATCCCTTCCGTAGTTCCACACTTTGTCTGATTTTCCCAAGTTCCTCCATCAGTCTGAACTGCAATCGACTGTCACCACCTATGGACTGTCGCTTAAACGATGGCGTTTGTAGGTTGTCTTTCTGCACTATTTTCCAACTGCCTTCTTCGT
Source organism: Solanum lycopersicum (assembly GCF_036512215.1). Classification (NCBI taxonomy): domain Eukaryota; kingdom Viridiplantae; phylum Streptophyta; class Magnoliopsida; order Solanales; family Solanaceae; genus Solanum; species Solanum lycopersicum. The sequence continues at coordinate 54,286,250 of NC_090810.1, read as the reverse complement.
TTTTTATTCTGGACAACTTTCCAGCAAAACAAACATAAAATATGTTAAAACTACTACAAAAAGTCTCTAGACACATACAACTCTTAAGCAAAAAGCATTGAAAGCACCGTGAAACCACGGTACATCAACACCCTCAACTTAAATTCGTTATTTGTCCTCAAGCGAGACACACTATGACTCAAAACCACACTTGTACAAAAGTATACTCTTTTAAGCTTTCACAGTCACATGGCTATCAATCCCGACTCTTTCTTTGATTTAGTGCATGATTACGCTCTCAGGTTTAAACAAGCTAACTCATGCTGATCACACCATTAGAACAAACTCACCATGCACAAACACTTCTACTGTTTTGCCTCTCATCAATGTACCAACTTTCCGACATTGCAACTAGTGCCCTCACTTCAAAAGAAATCCTTATTTTTCGCACAGTGATTTTTAGTTTGAGTACAAGGATCTTTATCCAACACTCACGCTCGAAAACAAGTTCATACATAGGTTGTACTTGTCGCCATAGGCTTGCCCTTATTTTAACTGCTTAAGTTCACCACATTAGACTTTAGGATCACGGTAGGTGAAGCAAACCTGAGGTGCATACTGCCGACGATCTCTCAACAAGTGGGCGGGTTTGATTTCTCGGAACCTGCAGCAACAGTACTTGGGTCACTCTCAGTGGTGCACACATCAATCTCCGCACCCTTAGTGGTGCTCATCTCACCGGTCACTGGTATGGAACTAGACGCCCCAACAACCATCTCTCGTGCCCTCATTTGACGGGCCTCCTCATCTATCAAAGAAGCTCTCGTCGCAGCCTCAAGGTCCGTCTTCTCTTTCATCATTGCACGGGCATCATCTCTTGTCTCAGTAGTGCGGTTAGAACGGTGCCTCTTGGCATGACCACGTGGCTCAGACTGCGGCTCAGCGGGGATTTTGAACAAGGTGTAAAGCACCGTGTCCTCCGCTAGCTTGATGGGCACTCTCGGGCTCCGCTCTCTTATCAGCCCTCAAACTAGCAATCACTGCCTGAAGAGTAGTAAGGTCAATGGTGGGGGTTGGTCGTGCTAGTACCCGCAGCTCAAAGTCGTCAAGGCGCATGTGAACTGCCTGAATCTTTTGCTCAGTCTGCTGGGCCACCCTTTTTTTTTTATTCTGGCCTCAGCCTCAGCGATAGATTTTTGCATCTAAGGCTACATATGATGTAGTAGGGTGGCCATTTTGGCCTCTAATTTCTGGACCCGCGCTTAAGGGACAAGTGTTGCAGGTGGCGGCGTGGATCGGGATGAGCTAGGGGCTCGACTAGCGGCATGGGCGAACTCTGCCGGGGTGGTGTCCACTGGCTCTGAAGTAGCAGGGTCATCCCCTTGGACTAACTCCACAGTGTCCGCTAAGTTCTCACTCAACGCCTGCAACTCAACTCTGGACCCTCTCCGTGGTGCGGCTACATTGGCCTGATCTCTGATGAGATCGATTTCAACCGTCAGTGCCAAAGTGGCACTCCAGCATTCCTGCACAAATGGAAGATAAGACAAGCGAAGGGGTAAGTAGTAGAGGTCTTGAAAGCCCTCTCATGGATCACCGTGATTAGCAGATTCACAAAGTCAATCTGCAATCCTGCCACCAAGGCTGCTACCAGCACCGCCCTATCTCAAGTAAGAATATTATCGCATTTGTCGGCGATAGGCAATGTCGGACCAACAACCAGAAGAACTCGGTCGTGAAGGTGAGGTTGGCCTTTTTAATCAACCCTCGGGGGTCTAACACCCAGTTTGCACTCTCACCCTCAATAGCCAAATGCTGGGCTAGCCATTTTTTCATATTCTCCCTTAGCTCGGCTGTCCTCTGAAACACGCCACTTCTGACAGTCTCCCATCGGTAGTCGAATTCTAGAGTCATGGGAGCGCATTGTGTCTTAGTGGTAGGGCCATATAAGAATTGGTGGAGAGTAGGTGAGCGGGTCCTGTTTGGCAAGTTGACCCGCTTATCAATAGAACCTCGGAGAGTAGCCACGTAGGAAGCGTAGAACTCTGTGAGTATCTCCTCATTGTAAGTACCCAGACCCTGAGCCATCCACTCTAACTTGTGTCGGGTAAACAATCTATGCACCTCGGGGACAGTGTGCAAACTCCCCGTAAGAATCCGACGCTCAACTGTCACCAATCGGGTCATCACCCCCCTCTCATTCAATATCTTGACGTCGCTGTATATTTGGTGCTGCCCATCAACCACCACTAGTTGGGTAAATCAACGGTTTGCCAGTACAGTCTGTCGATGAATCGAAGGTCCGTTGATCCCTTTCGTAGTTCCATAGTTGGTCAGATTTCCCCTAGTTTCTCCATTAGTCTGAACTGCAGTTGACGGTCACCACCTACGGACCGTCGATTGAACGACGAGCCGTCGATGGCTTTCTTAGGTCGTCTTTTTGCACTATTTTTCAGCTGCCTTCTCCGTTTTTATTCTGGACAACTTTCTTGCAAAACAAACATAGAATATGTTAAAACTACTACAAAAAGGCTCTAGACACACAACTCTTAAGCAAAAAGCATTGAAAGCACCGTGAAACCACGGTACGATCACTTTATTTTTTTCTTTTCTTTGGGAATGTTGGGGGGGGGGGATGCTGTGTAGGGCTTAATTGACTCCTTCAATCAATAATTGGAGTTTAATGTCTGGTACATTTACTTTATATAAATCCACTTGATAACTTGATAAGAAAACTACTGACCTACACCAATTTCTTTTTGGGAGATGTATTATGAGGCAAATGAATGTGTTCCCTCTTGCTAAAGTTTCTTTCTTTTATCTTTTGGAAACATGAAAAACGGTTTTTAAATTTTAATTACTCCCTCCAGTCCCAATTTATGTGGTACACTTCCCATTTTAGTTTGTCCCAGAAAGAACATCACCTTTCTATAATTTGGAGAAACTTAACTTTAAAATTCTGTTTTACCGTTAATGAAATGATTTATAGCCACACAGATGTCTAAGGTTTGTTTTTGACCACCAATTTTCAAGAGTCTTTCTTTTTTAATTTTTGTGCCAAGTCAAACAGTGGCACAGAAATGGGGACGGAGCGAGTATTATAATTGCTTATCTTGCTATTTTGCTGTTGTTATTTTCCTTTCTATCCTTCTTTAATTGCACTTTTTTGAGCCGAGGGTCTACTAGAAACAACCTCTCTCTATCCCACATAGGCTGCTCTCCCCAGACCCCACTTATTGGATTACAGTGGGTGTATTGGTTGGTGTTTAAGTTTTTGGACTTGAGCTAAAAACTAACGTCTTAATTTAAATAAGTAACTTTTAAACTGAAGTCTAAATCTAAATTCGAATAATAAGAGGGAAAATATATCATGTACTACATCCAAGAATGAATACAAAAAATAAACTGATTTGTGAAAAAAGTGGTTTGTTCTTGGAGATGACATTAGAAGTTATGGCAAACTATGTTTGCTTTGTGAAATGTACACCTAAAAGACTTAGTGATAACTAAAAGCTGTTTGCTTGTGGGTTTCTTTGGTTGTGCTTGGTGAATAGTGGTTAGGCAGAAGCTTTATATAAAATATTTAAATATCGATCATATAAAAGAGACTGTATGCACAACAAAAATTTGGTTGGCGCAGGCTCCTCCTTACCCTTTTGGCTGTCTACTGTATGTTCTACTATTGTTCTTTCTGTAGAGTAACTTTCTGATGTAATATTGCAATATTGCAGACACTGGTAAGGTAGACTTAGTTATGAATGTTGTCGAGCGCAAGAGCGGGGGTGGTATTTCTGCCGGTGGTGGAATTTCTAGTGGGTATGTGATATTTTAGAAGCTATTTTTCTAGGAAAACTACTTTGTTATTATGTTCCTTTTGGTGTCTCCACTGTTGTTTACTGGTATGTATTTCAATTTTAGGATCACAGGTGGACCCCTTGCTGGATTGATTGGCAGGTATCGCAATATTATGAAATTCTCTGTGGTGTTAAGATCTGTTTTCAATTTTAGGAGATCTTGTTGGGGTTGATTGGTTAAAGCTTGCTTTCTTCCATGTTACTTTAAGATTGTTCAACACTTTGTTATTTACATTTCTAAATGGATAATTTGAATTTTTTAACGGCACATACTCTGGCTGTGCTTTATCTAGTTGATGTACTGGTGAATCCTGCACATATGCTAAGTGTGTAGAGTTTTCTGTATTAGGTTGAGTTAACATTTGGGACAACTTCCCAATAAACCATTATGGATTTAAAGTGACTTCCTGTTCTGAAAAAAACAGCATATACGGTGACTACTTAGAAGCACTTACAAAAAGCTTAACCCCTTGGAGAGTACTTCTACAAATATTTAACAAGCTGCAGATCTACCTCTAAATAGCTTTTCTGAGAAGGACATTACGAAGGGGATGGCTCTCTCAAAGAAAGCCTACGGATACATCACTGCTAGTAATCAACCTGCTGAGTATTAGCATTTAACTATTATAGTTGATATGTCACTAAATTTCCACCTTGAATTATTTTCCCTGAAAGAAAGGATCACTTTCAATTTCTTCCCCAAGGATATGCTGTTCATTATGTCCGTCCATTTCAGTTGTGCGATATACCACAAGAATCTTTTCGGGAGAAATCAAAAGCTGAATTTGTCACTAGAGCGGGGGCAAATTGACTCTATCTTTCGGATAAATTATACAGATCCATGGATTGAAGGAGATGATAAGAGGACTTCCAGGTCAATTATGATACAGGTAATGTAAAGTTCCCTACAGTAAATATCACGGCAGTTCTTGAGAGCTCGTTTCTGCCTAACTTTCTATTTTGATTAGAATTCGAGGACGCCTGGCACACTTGTTCATAATCACCCTGGTGGTAGCCTGACGATTGGACGTGTGACGGCCGGGATTGAATACAGTCGGCCATTCAGGCCAAAGTGGAATGGGACAGCCGGAATCATATTTCAGGTAGCTTTTACACTAATGTCTTCAGATAATTTATGCCATCTCTTGAAATGATTATTTTACTTTTGGCTATGGTTTCCATGGTTATAGAGGGAATATGCTGATAAAGATCGTTATTGATTTTTGGAGAGTATAACAGTTGATATAGTAGTCTCCGGTTGACATTGAGTTGAATTGGTTAATCCTGGAGAATGGCCGTTTCTGCCTGTGAGAAACTCAAATGTTGTTCCGGTAAGGCCTAAAAAGATACGTACTTAGTGTCAATATGCATAGACATTTCCGTCCTTCCAACTTCAACAGGATGTCCTAGCGTGCAATTTGTGGTATGCAGGATTTAATCCCAAGTCTTGTTTAGATGGCATTTCTGGGATATGTTTATTAGTAATTAATTTTCTTGAATTTACGATCCCTAGTTATTACTTCCTCCATCCCAATTTATGTGGCACTTTTTCCTTCATAGCCAGTGCCACAAAGAATGACACCTATCTATGTTTAGTAACAAGTTAACTTTAAACTTCTCATTTATCCTTAATGAGATGAATTATAGCGTCAGCAAATGTCTGTGGTTTATTTTAAACCTCAAGTAAGAAAATCTTCCATTCATTCTTAAACTCTCTGCCTGTGCCTGGTCAAACACCTTTGCATAAATTGGTTTGTAGGGTGTAATAAAATTTCGTTGAACTGGACCAAAGAGTTCCTAATACATGTACTTTGGAGTATTCATTTCTAAAAAGAGAAACATTAAATGTGCTTTATATAAAAAATAAATATAACTTGTGCTTAGCGATGCAATGATAACAATCTCAAACAATTTGAGTCATTTATGCTATAACAAGCAGAAGCTAGACATGAGTAGTTTGAATATCTTTTGAGGAAAAGATTGTATTGTAAGAGTGCCATGGAGGATGAAGGCTCTTTTCTTTGTTTCTAGTCTTGGGACATCAAGAGAGTTGTTTTATTATTCTTCCCAGCGTCTTGACATATTTTTGTTTCCCATTTCTCTTAATGCTCTTGCTACTTGTCCTTCCTATTTGAATTTCTCAGCGGGCTGGTGCTCGGGATGACAAGGGGAATCCTATTATAAGGGACTACTACAGTAGTCCACTTACTGCAAGGTATAGATTGATGATGGTTTATGCTGCCTAACGTGTTGTATATCTGACCATAAGAAAGTGTGCAATGTGTTCCTTTCTTAACTGCTGCAGTGGCAACACTCATGATGATATGCTACTTGCCAAACTTGAGACTGTCTATACTGGTTCTGGCGACCCTGGTTCTTCAGTGGTCAGTTCCTAATATTCTGCCAGATTCCTTGTCTAGTAAATGTAGTTCTTGATGCACCCGTTCACTATTTCTCCCTGCTGTTTTGCAGTTTGTTTTCAACATGGATCAGGGACTTCCTGTGTGGTCAGAGTGGCTAGTTTTTAACAGAGTCAATGCTCGTGCTAGAAAAGGATTGGTATTAGGTCCTATGCGTCTTCTCCTAAGGTACATTCTCCCATCTTTTATGATGATTAGCTCGAAAGATGCTGAATTTGTTTTTTCTTCCTTCAAGTGTATCTCTTAAAAAGTTCCTGTAACTCAAATTGATGGCTATTGTGAGTCTTTGCAGCTTCTCTGGTGGTCATGTGGTCGGTAATTTTCCGCCTCATGAAGCATTTGTGCTTGGTGGAACCAATAGTGTAAGAGGATATGAAGAAGGCACAGTTGGCTCTGGCCGGTCTTATGCAGTTGGCTGTGGAGAAATTTCCTTCCCTCTGGTAAGTGGAGGCTGTTGGAAACTATAGTTTGATAGTTGAACTCGTTTCTCTAGATATTGGTGGGTTTTGCTGTATTTTTCATCCATCCAATGATGCGCTGGTCCTATCTCGACTCTAACCAAGATGGTTGTTGCTAATGTTCTTTTAGTTTTCAAAAACACCGCTCTTTGTCTTCCCCTACAATTTTATAGCTCTCGCTCTCTCCCGGTTGTTGATGACAGCGGATTCTTAACCGTGATTACATCGCGAGGCCCTGCATCCTTCCACTCCACCAGCACGACTACCAGATAACTCACTGCCCCAGTGTTGAGATAGATGAGGAGGAAATGACCAATTTTTTTTGCCTCTAGTATCCCATAGACCCCACTCTCCCATGGTCTTTCTTCCAGCTTCATTGACCATCAAGTCTCATCCTTGGGTTCCACAATATATTAGTTCTTTGATAAGTGTCTTTGTCGTGATTTTTCTGTGTATCATCTTCCTCATCATATTCCCACATTTTGCAGATGGGGCCACTAGAAGGGGCTGTATTTGCTGATTATGGCACAGACCTTGGATCTGGTCCAAGTGTTCCTGGTATGTATATCTGGTCTGATATTGTTTACTTTTCTGGCTAGTGCCCCCCCACCCCCCCACCCCCACACACACACACAATTGAAAGGTAATATTTGGAGTTCGTACCATTTAATCATTTTTAACGGAAGAAGTAGTCTAACTGCGACCAAATTGGTAGAATAAACATGAGCATACTTGTTGTAAATATATTTTATCTTAGTGTAAAATTTATTTACTAGACTTGAGGCTTTATTGACAAGCAATCTACTCAAGTTAGTGTAAATTTTGCTTGTAAGGGGATGTTCTGCATAATTTGTTGTTCTGTCATGCTAATGCACTATATTGACAAAATCTTGATCCCTGGAATTACCCGGGCTTTGGCCTAGTGGTAAGAGTACAACGTGTGATGTATGTGTTGGACACACATGGCAAGTTCAAATCATGCTGTAGACAAAAGCTGGTATTTAAGTGGAGAGTATATAGGGTGAACCCATCACCACCAAGTTTTGAACCGCATGCTAGCTAGGCCATTTTTTTTTTTCCTTTTCGAACTCTGATTTTACATTGTACTTTGGCAGCCTTCCATTTAATTGTTGTTTTTACTTATTAGGTGATCCTGCTGGAGCAAGGCTAAAACCTGGAAGTGGATATGGATGTGGGGTTGGTATTCGCGTAGAGTCGCCACTGGGACCTCTAAGATTAGAGTATGCCTTCAATGACCAGCGGACCGGGAGGTTTCACTTCGGGGTTGGCCTAAGGAACTGATACTATTCCTTTGGACATTTATATCATCTTATTCTTTTGGTTTCCTTTCTTAGGTTAATTCATTTACATCTCTCACGGGTTTGTATGTAACATGCATGTAGTGTTTACAAGGCCCGATTCGCGGCTCCTTTAACTTGGCTAAATTTTCATTACACACCTCAAACTATGGGCATGACCTATTAAACGCTCAAAAGTCTGTAGAATTTACAACCACATACTCAGTGTAGTCTCACATAGTGAGTTTAGAGAGGGTAGAGTGCTCGGAGATAGGAAGAGGCTGTTTCTGAGAGTTCAAAGTCAAAATGACCACTTTTCTTATTAAAACTACGTAAAGGGACACTTGTTTTTTTTTTATCAAATGGTTGTTTATTCATTTTAATTAATTATGTTATTTTAGTAAGTTGGGCCTGAATGGCTTACTTGGAATTATTATTACTTTGAATTTAATCTGTTGTGTTACCTATTAGATTTAAATGCACTTAAGGGTGCAATTAAATAATTTAATCTAATACAGTTTCATATTAGAGATAGTATACTAGAAGTTCTTCATTTTTTTAATTATTGTTTCTATGAAATGTCAATTCTGGCCAATCTAAATTAAACCATTACAAATTGCTTTACGCACTAGGTTTCTTTGATTACATTTTTACTTCTTCAGAAAAAGCAAAAGAACTTGAACGTTATGTTTTTTTATCTATTTAGAAAATCTTCATACAAAGTTGTCCCAAACCAGTATTTAGATTCTTTCTCTGAAATTCCTTTGAACAACAGGAAAATAAAGCACTAAATGTATAAAAATAATAATACAAACGTTTTCATGTGTTTTATTAACATATATATATATATATATATATATATATGATTTATTAACATATGAAGGTGAACTTTTGAAAATTTCATAGAAGTGAGACACTTATGAAGCTTGTTTTTCTAATTGTAATTTTTATCATGGAAGTTATTGTTTATTTTTAAAAAACTTATCTTAAGAAAAATAGTTTGACCAATTAAACATAAACTTTTTGACTTCAATGGATTAGAAATACTTTTTACGATGTGGTAACTGATCAAACTCCTTTTTCTTGAGTCGAAATAAGGTCTGAATTAAATAATTACATAATCAATCAATCATGTCGTTATGATTCCCCGTTAACAACAACAAATAGAAGTATTGAATTAGATTTAACAAATAATTCAAAAAGTAAGAGAATATATATTCAACTATACTAGATTAGTGATATCATATTCAACAAAAGTACTCTTCCAAAAGATCAAGTGATTGATATACTATGCTAAAGGAGGAACCCAAGGCTCTTAAACCATTGCCTAGATCACCTCCATTCTCTAAAAAAATTAGTGAAATAACAAGAGGGTTAAGGTTTTATGATATATTGAAATAATTGGTTGTGAATATTTTACTTGTGAGATTTTGGAGTGAATGTTGGGATATGCAAAATTTATGGACCTCAATTCATAGAAGAAGTTTGTTGAAGTTAAGACCTTCAAGATCATGAATCAAACAATGACAATTACTGTGAAAAATATTGATCATGACTTTTCTAAAACAAAAGTAATTTATTTTTAATCTTGTGGTTTTCAGCTAAAGACACGTAAAATGTATTAAAATGTCTTTTAACTTTTTGGTTTTAAGGGCCCGTTTGACCATGTGATATGTAATCGAAATCATATAAGATGGGGTTGAAGTTTTGTTTGGACATGCAATTTTAATTTTTAAATTGTATTTTTTGCTCATAAATGTAAAAACTTCATAAGTTGTAAAAGTTATCGAAATTGCTGCAATTCTTTATACAATCTTATCAAATAGACAAAAAATTTATAACAAAAATATAATACATTATCACAAAATTATTCTAATAAAATATAACATTTATCGATTAAACTTTAATTCAATAAAAAAAAATTGAATATGAATTGTAGTGTACTACTCTTGTTAATAAATTGGGTTGAGGAGAGTAATGATTATCCAATATAAATGACTTAAAAGGTAGGTAATAGTAATAACATGAACTATAAAATTTACTTATGTGTGGAATAAATGGTTGTGGTTGTTAGATATACAATGATGATATATATTTTAAATATAAAATATAAATTTGTGAATTAATTTTTATAATTAAAAAATATATAATTATGACAAAAAATTTTCAAATTATGCCTTTTTTGGAGAATTTAAAATTTTATAGCATGATTTTGCATGTCATGAGACGAAATCACATGTCCAATACTCTAATTTTATTTCAAGATTTAAAATCACCAGATGGAACTACATGTCCAAACATATCTATTTAAATATGTCACGTGGAAAATTATAAATAAAGAAAATAAAACTTCTTTTAAACAGACTGAAAAAACAAATAAACAAAATAAATCAAAGAGATTATAACAATAATAATAATAAAACTATTTAACATCTAGCCTATGTCATATTATCATAGTAAAAGGATGTAATAAGAATGGATGTTGGACATATTTTTTTATGATGTGAATAGAAAACATGGTCAATTCCCATGGACTAATAAAAACCACATTCAATTGTGCCTCGAACTTCAAATTAATCAATTCCTAAAGTTTGGAACATTAAAGAAAGTGATACTTGGATCCAACTTTATAATTAAAATATTATATTTTTTAGACAAGTTAATTGTTTGTTCCTGGGACTCAGAGAGATGAACAAGAGATATGTCTGGAAATAATGGGACAAACTTAGACAAGAAATTAATTAAATTAAGAAATAAAACAAAGAGAAGACACATTCTTTGTAAATGATAACTTCACACTGCCACCTCGTGTACTCTAGGGAATGGTAAAGGATGTCTCATAGCTCCCAACTCTAGGCCTTTTTTTAATTTTTTTTTCATAATATTAATCACTTAAAATATTATTTTATTATCACACAAATCCCAAAATATAATAAAAACAATGAAAGGAAATGGTTTGGTATAATCTTTTCCTTTTCGATTAGGTATAAATCGCTTCGTAGAATGTATAAAAATAATATTAAATAAAGTATATTAGTAATGCTCATATTAATATATTAGTTATACATAATTTTTTATTATTATGTATTATTCAATTTGATGTATTAAAAATAATATGTATTCTGTAATTATGTTTATTTAGAAAGAATCCTCTATGTACAAATATGATAGAACCAACGTAAAAGTGATTTCGAGGATTGAAGTTACTTATTTAACTTATATCTATGCAGAATGAATATATCTACTTGTTTAATTTTATACAAGTATATATATATAAGTATGTCTATTATTTATGATCTTTTTCTTTCCAAATAGGGCCTAATGGGTAGGGGTAGGGAAGGGTGATTTTTGATATGGAATGACATGACAATTTTATTTTAACCATATGATGTTTAATTTCACTAATTTAATTTATGTTAAATAGGTCTATTAAGGAAAACCGTTTGTCCCAAAAAGTAATTTATTTTCGTAATTTAAATTCAAAATATATGATTAAAAAATATAATAACAGAGTAGAAGATATTTGTACTACATAATTTTCTCAACCTTTTTCATTGGCTTTGTCCAATACCATAAGGGTAGACTATAGATCGATTCCAACATTCTACCACACACCTTGATTGTGACATAGTGATTCATATAATAATAATTCATATATAGATGATAAATACTTCTCGTTCAAAGTGTTTATATTATTTTGTATTTATTAATTTGACATAAACAATGTTCATGCGAGAGCTTTTTACCATGTCATTTGGGAAAATATTGATGTCAAAGATTCACATGCTTTTCGATGTAAATAATTTGTTAGAAAATAGTTTACAACTAACATTGTGTTCATCGACAACTCATAAATTAACGATACAAAAATATGTATACTCTACTATGCTCTATAGGGGTATTTACTCTCTAGATATAACAAATTTAAATCAATTAAATAAATTAATTTATTTGAGTTTTTGATTTAATTTAATGTACGTTTTTTAAAATGAATAATATTTCATTTGATTTTGATCATATAAAAAAAATAATCGAACCGACAAATTATATATATTTTCTTGGGGCATGATTCATTGGTTGACTCTTGTTATTTTGATTTCATTTCCTCCGTTGTCAATGAAGACTCAACTTGAAAGGAAAAGTATATAATGACAGATGATTTTGATAGATATCTTGCTAATTAACTAATTTATTTATTTTATTCCCCATCCTATTTTTTGATTTTATTTTCTTGTATTATATTTAATTTGATTTAATAATTTTAAAATTAATTAAGTTGACTTAATTCTGATTTTAATCAATAATCAATTCGTCCTCTGTGCCTAACAAAATATTTTATGAAGCAATAAAAATAATTAAAGATTGGGCGGTGTATTAGTAGTTCAACTTTTATTCCTCACTGGTACAATTTAGTGGACAAATTTTAATGGCGTAATCATGAGTTCAAATTAAGCTAATTTCTATCTAGTACTATCAATTGACTTTTAATTCCTATCTTATGTAAAATATGTTAATAAGGAAATTCAACTTCTGCATGCATTTATGTATTAGAAACAATTCATTAGGTAAGAGTTAGAAATCATGCATGCATGTTTGACTTATTCCTACTACTATTGACAACTAGGTATGGACTATTATGTCAAAACTTTTAATAATTTCATGATAGAGAATGTTGTTAGGTTTAGTTTAATTATGACTATTATTAAATGTGATATATTATATAGTACAAAAAAGAAAATAGTAGGATCACGTACAAGTCAACAAGCCTTAAGGACAAAAATCAACAACTATAAGATTCTTTGTCCTCCAATCAACAATATAATCACTAACAAGACAAATATTAAGGGTCCAAACTATTACTATAGAAAAACTTAAGTTCAATAGAAGAAATGGAGAAGACTCCGAAGCTAAAAGGGTAAAAGAATTGAGCAAAATTTTTAAAAAGAGAATGAAAATTGAGTAGAAGGCAATGTTTAAATTAAGGGCAAACAACGTTAAATTGTATGTATAAAGCTTATGTTAGCATAAGCCTTGTCAGAATGAGCCTTGTTATGAGCCTTACGCTATAACAAAAATGATCATTAGCGATATTTAATTCTTAATTTCTGTTAAATATATATTTTTATCGATAATTGTCACTCTTTGTATATGACCCTAAGCTTTTAGCGATATTGGTTCTAATGACACTTAACTAATGTCTAAAAAGACTTAGCATTCTTTATTAATGTCAATATTTAATGTCGCTAAAAGTTAGTTTTGTTGTAGTGTTACGAGGCTCATGTTTACATGAATCTTCATTTTTTTTTTAAAAAAAGGTGCATTTTAAAATAAAAAATTAATATTTCTTCTTGATTATTTATACAATCGTTTTGTTGTTGTATTTTCATGTTTATGTTTTTTCTATTTTAACTCTCTATTTATATATATGTAAATAAAATGTAAGCAGTCAAGTTTGATAATATTGTGGGAAAAATATAGGGACATAAAAAATATATATATATTAAAGACAACATCTAGACATTGCATATTATTTTAGAGATTATCATCTGCCTCGACATGATTATTGTTGTTTATGTATACCCGTTTCATGCATGGTTGGTACATGTGTTCTTGTTGTTCTTCGATGGTTGTTAATGACCTTATTTATTATTATTATATTCAATAATAAATATAATTTTGCGAGACATTAACAATCCTCGAAAAACAATAAATAACATAGATGAGTTTTTTCTCAAAGTTCTGGCGTATTTGAGTGGTTTTCCCTTTAAATATTTACAAATGACACAAATATGCCTTTTCTCAAAATTCAATGATATATTTGAGCTTTTCTCCCTTAAAATATCTTAATATTAAAAGTGCATTGATATTTGCTCTTTTTTTTTTCTTTTTTCTTTTTTTTTTTAATTTTGACTCTTGAAATTTTAGCCAAACACAATCTACTTATCAAAAATACCTTTCATATGAATCAATCAAACACAAATTATTTTTTTCAAATGCACTTTACTATTTTTTTTTAAAAAAAAGTACTTTTAAAACTAAATACTTTTTAGCCATAATTATAATATTATACTATTTAGTACTTCTAATAGTACTGTCCTATATTAGACTTTCATGTGGACAATAATAGGACGACTAATAGTACTTCAATTTAATAAAAATAAAATAGTAAACACAAGAAAATACACGGTGAAGAGTAATCATTAGAATAATAAATATGTGTTATATTAGTATTGATTAATGTGAAAAGAAAAATATTATAACGTAGCACAAGATTATAGGAGGTGTTTCGAATCACTAAATAAAATGAAAAAGAGGAAGCAAATCTTTTATAAATTTGATGGGTAGATCCTGTGTAGGGAAAAATTAGGAAGATTGATTTATTTTCAAAGAGATATAGATATATATGAAAATAATAATTTATTACTAAAATTATGGTATAACAATAATTTTTGGACTCAACATATATAATGTATTTATTATCTAATTTATAGTTAGAGAGTTACTTTGATTAATCATAAAATTTAACTTATACCATTTGTCTTCATCAATTAAGAATTTGAGGAAAATGGAGAGAATTTTTTTCATAGGAGTCAGACTTGAATAAGTATAATATGTATTTGTATATAAGGTTATCATTAGACTGTTAGTTAATTAATAATTTTATTGTTCAATCTGTTTATTTTACTTTTAGTTTGAGTTTGTTTTAAAGAGAATGTCTATTTTTTTAGGCTGCTTTTTAATTTTAATTTTTCATATTACATATTTAAAATCAAGGATATTTTTGATATATTTTATATATATTTAGTTTAAGACTATTAAATTTAAATATATTATTTATTTTTTAAAGTTTCATGTCAAATTAAAATCAAATAAATAAACTAAAACACAAAATACATATTTCAACTCTAATTTGCTACTCAAAAATGATATCATTAATTGGTTAAGTTGATGTAAATATGATAATGTGAACAAGGGTTTTCGAAGTACTTCCGGGGTGCTTACATATTTACATTGGCAGAGTTAGAAATTTCATAAAAAATGTTTAGAAATTGCATAAGTATATTCTTTTATGGACGGCGAATGTGTATTACAAATTTTAAAACGAAACTATATAATATTATTTATTAATATTTTTATGAATATATACTAAAAAAAATAAAATTAGACTGCATAATATTTAGCTGTAATGTTCATACTTAATTTAATACAAATTAAACAAACATAAGAAAAAATAAGAGAAAGAGAGGAGTTTAATTTTCCACCAAGCTCTGCTATTAGTGAGATTCAAACACGCGAGCATTTCAAGCATTGACTCTTTCAAGGCACCTCAAATTACTGAGGTACTTACTTGTTATTTCATGAATGTCCAGAATATATTATTTAACCACTTCGATGATTGGTTTAGGTGATGCTTTCTTATTTTCACATAAAACATGGCATTGCTAAGATAATGTTGGTTCATATATATATTTTTATGACTAATACATGTATAAATTATATAATAATGGGTTCTTTTCGATCCCTTAAAGTTGTTCGCATAATTCAATTAGATATCTCAATCGAGACTACTAACTATTGAACACTTTTAACTATTTAAACTTTGTTTTTATTAGATATTTTTCGATAATCAATAAAAAATGTAAAATATGTGTAATACACTCTCGACGACATGACAAAATGTTTAATGAAAAGACAACATGTGGCAAGTAGACCCCCAAAATTATAGAAATTAATTTTTAAATTTTTAGAAATAAAATTTATGTCAAATACATTTTCAATCTCTTTTTCTTATATATAAAAATGTTAAAAATACTTACACATACTACCCCACCTCCACGCTACCCCACCCCTTTCTTCTTCATCTTCTTCCCTTCGACATTTCATTTCCTAAACCACAAAATTCAATATTTTATCAAATTATTTATTGATTCCATTTTTCTTTTTTTAAAAAATCTCAAACCTAATATGTGAAAGAAATATATAAAAAGAAACACATAAGTCGGATTTTGTTGACGGATAATAATTTCAAAATCGATTGTAAAAATAAAAATTCAGAGGACCCAAATTAAATTTATCGAATTTTTTGATATTATTTTTTATAAATAGAATTTTAGTTTTAAGTGGTGATGTTTGTTTGAAGGTGGTCGGAAATGAAACTATCGGCTAAATTTTTTACTCCAATGTTCAAAAATCTTTTTTCTTCTTTCGTTTTTAAAGATCCAATAATATAGTTGGCTTTGAAAACCTAGTTGAGGTAAAAAGGACGATCGAAAGCGGGGGTGGAGGTCTTTTTCTTTTTGCAATTAAGAAATTATTATTTAAAAATATTTGAAAGATCTTTTAAGCATTTACAATGCTAAGAATCAATGGAAGAAGAAAAAGTGGTTTTCTTGAATTTTTTTTTCTAAAAAAATACAATTTTAGATATCTTCACGCGCTGAAGGAAAGCGAAAAATATATTTTTTTTCATATCAACATTTTGTGTTTAATAGGTATACATTTTGAACAATTTAGGTGTTCAATAGGTACTAGCCTCATTAAGGTGTTTAAGTGAAATAAATAGATAACTTCTAGTGGTTATAAATGATTTAAGACTATAATAATTTATTTATATTCCATGGGTGATAAAAAATACTCCCGCCGTTTAAAAAAAATGTCCCTATTTTCTTTTTAGTCTTTTAAAAAATAATGATCATTTTCCTTTTTGGGCAAAACTTTAACTTTAACTTTTCATGTGACATGTCTAAGACCACAAGATTAAAGGACATTTTGGTATATTTAACATAACTTTAATTTAGAACCACAAGATTAAAAAGTTTCTTTCTTTTCTTAAACTACTATGTCATAATTTTTGAAACTCAGGGAGTAAAATAATATAACCTTACATACAATATAATTAATACATACATTACTAACTATACTACATCCGTCCTATTTTATATGTCACCTTTCGGATTTCAAGAGTCAAACAAGTCTATCTTTGACCGTAAGTTTTCATAGATCTTATAAACATTTTGAGTTATCAATTATTGTGACTCATAATATTTTTTACATAGTTTACAAATATACAAATTTCATTTCAAAAAAATTAAAAATTTCATGTGCAATTTTCCAATATAACTTAAGCTGTTTGACTCTTAAAATATAAAAGACGTTATATAAATTGAAACCGAGAGTTCCTTTGCCAATAGACCAATCAATGGTGCTCTATCGAAAACGAGATTCAGCCGTACTAAACAAATTGCAAAGTTAAGTAGATCTAATGAGATACTAGCAACATAAAAGTTTCAACACTTCACGAGGAATTAAAGGTTCAATCTACCACAAAAATGTTACCATGAATTTGCGCTAGTGTTTCACTTTTCCTACTATATACATTATTTATTTTTATTTTATATTCTTTGACTATTGTCCCTAGTCTTGGTAAATTCATCATGCTGTGAAAATTGCATTTACTGTCCCCAACCGTCACGTTGAAGATTTGTTACTATTTCACAAAAAAAGATTATAATATAATTATTCGTTCATGGATGGGATGGAAATTTCCAAATGAATAAAAACAACTGTTGCTGCAATCCTCACGAATATTTTACCTTTTGCCTTTCAATTTTATTCTAGTTTATGTTTTTTTTTCTCATTCCGGAGCTCGCATTTGAAAATCGAACTACACATCGCACACGCCACACTGTATAACTAGTGTAATAGTTAGGATTTTCATTAATGGGGTTCAAAATCTGTAAAAATAGATACAGAAATAGTCGAGGGAATTCAACCTCTACTATATATACATACAAAAATATTTTAATCATATATAAATAATATAATTTTCCCCCGAATAAAGGGGAGAAGGGAGGGGGTTTCAGATGAACCTGATGAGTCCGCTCCTTCACATGACAGATTCAGGAATAACGCTCCCAACAAGATTTTCTTCTTATCCAAAACTCAGATCCAAAATCTCTAATTACGAATAAAACAGTTCGCTACACTACGATCCACATTAATTTTTTGTTAATGCATGGGACAAAGTACAATGAGTCCGACCAGGTAAAATGTTAGACTATCAATATTCAAATAATTAACTCATGGAGAATAACATGTCCACACACTACCTGTCTGGTTGGTTGCTTATGGATCCTTAACACTTCTTCTAGGGCTGTCTCATACTTTTTTGGCACTCATGCACTGATTTCAAGAATAACAATCCCCAACTACCAATTGGATGTTCCTCTCTAACCAAATTAAATAATTTGGCATAATTTTTTATTTTATTTTTATTGTTTTGTTTCACCAACATTCTTACTCCATTGAAAACTTCTTGTTATAATTTTTTTTTGATTAAATCATGAATATTGTTCATTATGCACACTCGAGGAGCCAATTTGATATAGTACTTCTAATGAGACTTTAAGTTTTGATTTGTGCATTTCAAGGTTTATTATATATTAAAAAAAATTAATTTTTTTTTTGAAGAACTCAAATATGGGACCTTTAGTTAAAAACTCCAAACTATTTTATTGTTAGAAAATATCACAAAACAGGAGCATTGCAGAAACATATTGTTTACATGAATCATAAACATGCTAAAAAATTTAACTTGGAAAAATATCTTCTGATGAATGAGCATTTTCAAGCAAGTTTGACTCCAGTTCTATAGTCTTTTATAGTGATTGAGAAATCATACTAAGTAAATATTTTTTTCAGTCTTCAAGACATCTATTTTTACTTGGTTATGTTCTATACATATAAAATGCACTAGCATGAAAAGTTAAAACTATTGTATTTTTCTAATTAAACTAAATTACCTTGAATTTCTTGCTACAACCATTATGATGGGTTGTCAAAATTTTTATCTATTAGTTAAATATAAGATCTTACTCATAAGAATCAATGATTTATATCTTGTTTGACATTGTTGTTTGATGGTCAAAAATATTTATATTGAAAAATTAAGATGTTTGGAAAATTAGTAAAATTTCTTTTAGATGGAAGTAGAAGCAATTTCTCTACTTTTGGGAAGAAGTTAAAACATTTTGCTTAATAAAAGCAGAAACAAAAAATTATTTTTTCAAGACCAAATATCACTTTCATATATACATATTTACCATCACATCCATTATTTAATAAATTAACATATCTCATAGGTTTGATTAAGTTTGATTTGGAAATTTACATTTTGTGTATATAACAATTTTTTATTTTACGATTATATATTATTATTTTACGTATTATTTTGGAGGATTATAAAAAAGAGATAGTATTGATATAAAATTTGAATATGTACATTTTAATTTAATTTATAAAAAAATTATAAAAGATATTTATACTAGTTTTTCTTCAAGAAATAATCTTAATATTAAAAGTACGTTAATATTCATTCTTTTTGTAATTTGATTCTCAAAAACACTTTTTTTAAAAAATTAACCAAACACAATCTATTTATCAAAAGCACATTTTGAATGATTTAGTCAAACCACAAACTGCTTTTATTCAAAAGAACTTTTCTAGAAAGCTATTTAAAAAAGTATTTCTACAAATAAATTTTTTTTAGCAGCAATACCAAATAGTCTCTTAATCATCTATTTTCTAAGTTATTCTACACATCGAATCATATAATATATTAGTGGAGAAAACATATATGAAATAATAATCTATTTAATGTAAAATTTTATTAGATTGAACAAATAACTTAATTAGCAATTGTTTTGTCACATAAAAACTTAGAGATACACTGACATCTGGTGCCATATTTGATCTTGAGCCGCAACTGACACCCGATGCCATACCATTTTGTGGGACTTTATTAGACTCATTTTGATACGAAGAATCAATAAATTTAGGACTTTGATATCAAATTTGTCACGATAATAATTATCACGAGTGACACACACACTAAATCATATGGTAGGAGAACTAAAGACTAACCCAAAAATCAATCCAACACTATTTATAAAACAAAGTTCATTATAATAAAGAAATAAAACCGTTCCAATAACTAAGGATTGGCTTCCCATAGACTCAATCGATAGTAAACCCATTTGATGTAGAAAACAACCCCTAAAAATTATGAGTCAAAATTTTAAATAGTTGAGACTGAGGATGCAACTTAAAGCTAAAACATATACCAAAACCTATAATGTTTGTGTGTGTAAAGAAGTAGATGAAGATGCAAAAGAACCTATGACGGCCTGAAAGAGTATCTAATTTGAATTCGAAGTCCGATGTCTCTTAAATGAGTTCTTGGATCACATAGCTAGTTCAATCTACAATATATAAATGTAAATCGTTCACCACAAAGTAGTAACACATGACATTCACATAATAACAATTATCAAACATATAGACTTTCGGTCACATGTCATGAAGTAAAAATATCTGGATGAATGTCCTATATGTCATGAAACAACAATATGACATGCATGTGCCACATGATCACAAATGCAAATGTCAATTATCTCATGGAACCACAATCACATACTTAGTTCTCTCACGGAACCCAAATACAAATTGTTAGTTCGTCATCCTAGTACCCGAGCCATCCACATCATATTTAGTTCAGTAAAATTCGATCTAGAAAGTTGAAAATTGATGCTTTTGAATTACATTTTTAAATATGGTCGTTTTTTAGTTAAGTTGAGATTGTTGAGATCTTGAGGAAATCATGTCGATTTTTGAGTCGTTATGAATAGGTTCTTGTGTACATTTATTGGATGTCTGAATCTAAAGAGAATTTGAAAAAAAAAATCAAATTTAGGTGAATTGGGTTTGAAAACGAAGAAGGAAAAAGTCGAGCGAATCTGGCTACCAGGTCCGCGACTCGGACATGTTCCTCATGATTTGAGAAAATTTTTGGCGTCGAGTGATAGCGGACCCTTCTGCCTTAAAATTTATTTCACGATCAAATATTAAAATGCATCTCCGCATCGCACACTTGCTTTTATACATTGATTTCTTGATCGTTTCTCATGTTTAACTATCTAAAAACGCTAAACATCACGAGATCTTTTCTATGACAAATCACAACCTTGAATCCATAAATTTCAAATTTTAGAAAAGTTAAGAGATAAGTCTAGAGAGTTCTTAGAGCCCTTTCAAAAGTCTTTTGCAAATGCTTTAAATTTGTTTTAAGACTTGAGTTTTGAATTGATTAAAGAGTAAAGAGTGAAGTTCATTTCTTCAAAAGAGTACATGGGGACTATATATATCCAAATAGTAAATGTTTTCACATATAAACAAGGAAGGAAACACTGATTTCCAAAAAAGAGGAAACAAAGATTTCGTGGAGAGCATTTGTGCTTGTTTTTGAGTAATTATCTCAAACCACAAAAGAGTTATGTTTTAAAATATATGAGCTAGTATGTATTATATTTTGAGAGTAGCATTGAGCAGCGATATAGGAGAGAGATTAGACAACTCCCAGCCTCATGTAGCCATCTTGAGTAGAAAAGGGTCATACTTTTTAGATGACTTCTTAGTGCTTTTTAGCATATAGACTAGTGGATCCACTTAGTAGTTAGGTTCTATGCCCCTGGAAAGGTATAGGACGACCTTGGAAGCGTGAAACAAAACTCTGTATCATCATATAACTCTTAATTGATGGTTGTCGGTTAGAAAAATTTCCATCGTTATATTTTGTATTCTTATACACATATATTACTTGTATTTTCACATACAAACAATGTTATATTGTAGCCTTGCATACAGACTGAGTTACCATTGTATTTCTACATACTCAGAGTTGTTATCCATGTTTTAAATTTTTTTCTTTATAGTGCATTTATATTATTGCTTTATATTGAAATGTGTTGAGTTGAGTTGAGACCAGGTATGTTCCTTGATCAGTTCCTTTTAAGCTTATGTCTTGTATTAGTATTCTCCTCGCTTGCTCCATATTCAATGTACTTATTCCATTTGGCCTGCATCTTTTTATGATGCAGATACAGATAACTAGGATCAGCACTCCAGTGCATCGTTGATTCTAGTTGAGCTTCAGAGGTGTTGGTGAGTCCCCTTGCTTCCGAAGGACTCCTTTTTGGTTACTTTATCATTTTAGTTCATTATAATGTCGTGCTTCTTGTTCTGACATCCATCTCACTTGTTAGAGGCTTCATTAACAGTTAGTTAATGTTATTTCTTGAGTGTTTTCATTTGTTTTTTGATGTATGAGACTTGAGTGTAATTTTGGCCAGTGAATGTTTCTTTATACATTCTAAGTTATTTATTGAGATTCCAGTTTTAATTGTATTTCATCATGAGTAAGTCTTCCGCTGAGTAGTAAGTCAAGCCAAGGGTTCGCCTCTGGCCAATAATGATTATTGAATGTCAATTCTGTCCAGAGTATAGGCTCGAGGTGTGATATTTTTTTTATCCAAATTCATTCACTATTGACATACTCATAATGACTGAACCGGATCATTCCAAAATATTTCCCTGAAATAAATTGGAAGATGGGAGGAATTAAGTATATGATAGGGGTATCCGATCAATATTGTAGTCATTGTTGATAAACACGATGAAGTAATAAGTAATGGAAATCAGAGAAAATATGAGTCGATAAATATGAAAAATAATATTTCATTTGTTTCAATCTATTCGTCTGATTTTGATTTGCATGAATTTATCATGAGATACAATTACTTCCTCCACTTAATAGTCATGTCAAATAATAGAATCAATTCCCAAAATGATCATCCAACTTAACGGAATTGCATTAAAATATCATTTATGTTTCATCTAAGACCAAAATATCACTCAACTATCTCTATATTCCTCCAAATATACTTGATATTTCAAAAGTCTCACTCTCTCATAGTTGACATGACATGTCATTAAAGTCTTCTTTTTAAATAATAGACTAAATTAATTCATTGAATCCACTTAACTAAAATAATGATCATATTATTTTTTTTATAAAAAAATAGTTTATTTAGAATAAATTTTCATATTTAAGAACTTTTTATTATAATCAAACTTTTTATTTTATCATGTTATGAAGAATAGGTTTTTAAAACGTAATATAATATCATCAATTTTAAAACTTATAAACACATACATTCAAAAAATACTGATATACAAATCACTCATGAATGATAATTTATATCAATTAATCATAAATTTTATAATAAAGCAATAATATTTAATGTCAATTAACTATTACAATAATATACTTTGTGTATTGTGAATTTATGCTAAAAATATTTTTTTGAAATAAAATAGAAAGTGAATAATATCATATTTTTTATTCAAAAAGAAAAAAATTAAATACCTCAAAAATCTCTTTTATGATCTAATTAATATGTCATGTCATTAAATCATCATTTTAAAAAATAATAGACTTATTTAATTTATTAAACTCACGTCTCTACAAAATAAATATACAAATTACATGAGAATTTTTGAAGATTATAAAAAATAAATAAAAAATCTAACTCCTTAATTTATATATTTTAACCAAACAAAATTTAATGAAAAATCTCTATGTGCAATTGTTAGCTTGTAATTTTTAAAATTCTTAAGTAAATTATTTGAAACTTTAAAGCAATTATTGATAAAAGTATTCAATAAATTTTCATGTTGACAGAAAAAGGTTGGTAAGAAAGAGAAAATTATTATTTAATTTTTTTAATTTAATTTTTTTATTCTCTTATTCTATATTATATTATATTATAACTTCTTATACAATTAAATATTAATATATATTCATATCTCATCCCAAATTTATAAAATACAAATAATAATTAATTGAATTGCGTATACATATTATATGAGATTAATATTCTAATAAAAATCAAAATTTTATTTTCTAATACAAATATTATTTATTTTCTATTTTCTTTTTTGTATATATATAAAAAAAGGACATGAATTTCAAAGCAACTAATTAATTATTTTTAATAGTTAATTAACCTTTAATATTATAAATCCATTATATAATATATGATTAGTTTATGTAAATTGACATTCATAAGTGATTCATTTATCAATTTTTTTTTTGAATATATGTGATTCCAAATTGATGACATTATGGTAAGTTTTAAAAAAACTATTCCTCATAGCATAAAAAATAAAAAATATTGATTATGATAAAAAAATTCTTAAGTATGAAAATTTCTTCTTTATAAACTAATATATATATTTTTAGAAAATAATAAGATCATTATTTTAGGTAAATGAGTTTCATAAATTAAATAAGTCTATCATTTTCTAAAGAAAAACGTTTCAATGACATAACATGCCAACTAGGAGAGAGAGAGAGAGACTTTTGAAGTGTCAAGAATATTTGGAGGAACAAGTGATAGTTGAGTAATATTTTGATCCTAAATAAAACATAAATAATATTTCAAGACAAATTCTTAAACTTGAGTGACCATCCAAGAAATTGACTCCAAATAATGTAATTCAATATTAACATAGTAATATTAAAATGTAATCCTAACAACTCACATCATTTACAATTGAGCAAAACTAACATATAGATCAAAGGTCAAACTTTTGGTTACTTAAATATCTCTAGGAACATAGGCAGGTGAAGGTCGCCCTCAAGTCCACTTATTCATTCTTTTACGACATCTAAATTGATACTTGTTTTCCATGCAACCAAGGGACATACACATTTGACACATTATAACTTGTTACTTTCTTTGTGCCATCTGAAATAAATGCTTAAGATTGGAACTCATTTGTTTTGCCTTTTGAAAATATAGTACAATACATGTAGATATAATGTTTTTACCTAATATTATACTTCTCCGTCTCATATTAACGGATCATTATACTAAAAGTACTAGTTATCTCATATTAGTTGTATAAATAAAAAAAGTTAATTTTTTTATATTATCTTTGTAATTAATTCTTTTTAAAATAATCACATTTATTTGTAAAACTCTTAAAAAGTATTTTAAGGGGTAAAGTAGTAAAATTATCTTCTTATTTATGATTTCTTAAATATTTGTGCAAAAAAATAATAATTGATCAATTAATATGGGACCAATGGTGTATATATTGATGAGATAAATATGTATTTTTAACTGTTCTATTCCTTTGTTCTCTCTTATTACTTGTCCAATACTATTTCGAAAATAGATTTCACTTTTATTTATTACGTTTAACATATGAAGAACAAACAATTATTGTTTCCCCAAAATCCATGTTTCAAGACGTGAGTATATAAACACCAATTAATAGGAATAATGTGGAATAATAGTCATGTGAATCATTCTGATAGTGTGATATGAGTAATAGTTATATCAACCATTATTTTATTTATAGATATATTAAATCAAAATGTGATAACCAGAAGTGAACAAAATAAAGTATAGTAGATAATGCCTTATTTTTAAGATCACAAATGCGACCATGATTTATGTATGACTATTTGTGTTTATAGTATATTTAGGTGAGGCCAAGCTTATAAACAGATTCATAAATTTGTTAGGTTTTTTCCCTTATGTATTTTAATTATATCATTTTTCTATTGAATCATTGAACCACTCATAATTTGTTTCTTTTAAATATTGTTGGCTGATTTTGATCGACTTTTCTATTGTAAATGTCTTCAAATGTGTTCGTATAGTAATGATTTTAATTGAAGAAATGAAGATAAACTGTGTGTTAGTCTCATTTGTTTTCTAATGTGTTCAAATGACTTGAAGTAAAACACAATTATTCTAAAATATTTTCACTATCTAATGAGTTCTAAAACGACATATGTATCCTTTATCAATAACCCTCAATAAAATCTAGTTCCACATCATCCAACGGTATTTCAAATGAACAAATTATGAGTAATGATTCAATAGAAAAATAACATAGTTAAGCTATCTGAGGGGAAAAATCCAACAAGTTTAATAATTTGTTTATGTATTTGGCCTTTTGATAACATGATGGTGTGGGAGTAAAACTCAAAATACAATATGGCTAATTAATGAATTACATTTCTTCAAAAGAATGAACAGTTCAAAACTGTATTAGGTACTGTTTGAAAGGTCTCTGATATAGAGATTTATTGTCCTTTGTACAACAAAAAATGATGGAAATTCTTTGAACCCTACTTCTATTTAAGTCTTGCAGATCATCATATATTTATACATGTAACCTTTATCTTATAAAAAGCCTAATATATAGCTATACTGTTTTGTTTTTTTCTGGACTTCCAAGTTTCATAATGAAGGTTTTTCTGAAACATCCATCTTGTCCACATCCTTTTCTGTTTTCAAAATCTACTCTCTTCACTCAACAATTCTATAAACTCCATCAAATTAATAGCTAGCTAGCCAGCCATAAATGCATCATCAAAGAAGTGGACCCTACAACCACCAATTATGAGTAAAAAATTTATGGGTTCAACCTCTTCAAATTTGCAACATTAAATTCATACTAGCATTTTCACTATTATGAGTTCAACATTTAATTCATGTTTGAAATAATAACAATATACAACAACAACAACCATCTAGCAGTGGTGAAATCATAAATTTTATGAAGAGTGTATAGGATCTTTTTGGATAAATGAGTGTATTAAAATTTATAAAATTAAATTACTTTCGATTGCTAAAATGAGTCTCTTCTTCTTAAAAGCGAAAAAATGATGTTAAAGTGAGTTTGCTCCTCTTAAATGTGAAAAAGGAGTTGATAACAACTGTCTAACAGTGAAAGAGTAAAAAATTTTACGAAGAGTGCAGATTTTATTGGATAAATGAGTGTATTAAAGTTTTTAAAATTAAATTAAGTTTGTCTGCTAAAATGAGTCTGTTCTTCTTAAAAGTTAGCTGCTAAAATGAGATTGTTCTTCTTCCAATGTAAAAAAAGAGTTGACGCTAGTGAGATTCAAACACATATATACTTTAAGTTCGCGTGTCTTAGCTTTTTCAATGCATCTGAAATCACTGAGTTACATCACATTGTTATGTCAAAGATATCTAAAATATATTATATATTCACTTTATTTATCATTTTACTAAATATACAATATAATTTTTCAACGAAAGGTGTCCGATATCTGGAGAAAGAGTGTAGCACTAGCTAGTGAAAGTTCAATAGTGGACTCCTGAATAGTAGAATATACACAATACTTATCATTATTTTATAGAGATAGATATACTGTTATTTAACAGTTCCGTGCAACAAATCTAAGTACAAAAAAGAAAAAAACATATAAATCCATATATATATTTTTAGTATTATGACTTCAAAAGAAAAAAATAATAGTGTTAATAAGATATTTTGAATTAATCAAATTACAACGTAGATATCTAAAAGATATGGAAGCCTACAGAGTTTTATATATATATGTAGGTTTATTGGAAGGAGAGATGAAAAAATATATAGGGACACACAAGAAACTAGAAAAGTTGATGTAGTAAAAAGGCATGGTGGTCAGTAAGGTATTTCTGAGTATTTATTGTTCCATGCATGTACTGTGGGATTTGCCAAAACTCCATGCCTTGTTGTTTCATCTTTTTCTCTCAATTACCTCTTGTTTTATCAAAAGATTCCCAAAGAACAATGCACGTGTGTACCTATTCTCCTTCTTCCTTCCTTTAATTGTGGATTTTTAGTTCAGTATCATGTTCATGTGGTCCTCAAATTTATATATCTTTATCAATCAAATTATATATATATATATATATATATATATATATATATAGTTATTCATCTTTAGGGTTCACACATGTCATAGAATTCATTTTATGATATATACCAATTATATTTAGCAATCAAATTATTGACATTTGTTCAACTATAATACTATGAATCAAATAATGTTGGTCACATATGAAGGAATATTGATTGTATTGAAGTGTTAACCTAATAAGGGAATACATGGGACATATATATAGGAGATATAGGAAGGAGTACTAATCCTAATAGGACTAGGATTAAGGAGTACTAATCCTAATAGGACTAGGATTAGTACACAGTAAATACTAATATTATTTAATACTATTTATTTAATACTATCTGTTATTATCCCCCCTCAAGTTGAGCTGAGCGGAAGCGAACGGAAGCTTGGAACTGAGGTAATCGTGCTGTCAGCTCGGGAGAGGCTTGGTGAGAATATCAGCCGGTTGTTCTTCAGTGGATACATATTGCACAGTCATGGTGCCGGCCTGAACTTCATCGTGAACAAAGAGACAATCGGTATCAACATGCTTCATTTTGGTGTGTAGGACGAAATTCTTGGCCACACAGATGGTTGATTTGTTATCACAATAGAGAGCAGGAACAGTGTGAGTGGCGCGGAGTTCGCGAAGAATATATAGCAGGAACAGTGTGAGTAGCGCGGAGTTCGCGAAGAATATATGTGACCCACATGGTCTCAGCAGCAAGAAGAGCAAGGGCGCGGTATTCAGCTTCAGTCGAGGACCGAGAGACCTTGGGTTTTTTTTTTGTACACCAGGAGATCAGGTTCGGCCCAAAAAAAATGAGAAATCCCGATGTAGATTTTCTGTCATTTTTATCATTCGACCAATCTGAATCTGAGAAACCCCGAAGCTACAAGTCCCCGGGTCGAATGAGTAAACCACGACCAAGAGTGCCAAAAATGTACTTGAGAATGCGTTTTAGACAATGGTAATCATGTTCACTTGGTTGATGCATGCACTGAGCAACTCGGTTGACAGCAAACTGGATGTCAGGACGGGTAATGGCCAGATACTGTAGAGCCCCAATAAGGCTGCGGAAGTGGGTGATATAGGCAAAGGGGGTGTCGGATCCATTCGTAGACGAAGAGACTGCTGATATACCGTGGTTTCACGGTATAATTAATACTTTTTCCTTAAGTTTAGTGTGTCCGAAAGCCCTTGTTGTGCTAATTTTGATATAAGTTTCTCTTTGTTTTGCAGGAAATCTGTCCAAAGCTGAATGCGGAGATTTTGAGCGAAAAATGCAGAAGAGACCACCTACAGAGCTTATGACGGTCCGTCGTGCCTGTGACGGTCCGTAGGTGGCAGCGTAGATAAGCTGCTGAAGGAAGATGGAGAAGTCTGACCAAGTGTGGGATTATGAAGCTTGTGACGGTCCGTCATGGCTATGACGGTCCGTCCTGCAGGTTCGTTGTGAAGATCAGAGAAGTGATCCCAGTACCCAGATTCCAAGAGTTGAAGTATTTTGAAACGAGACCCTCGACGGACCGTTGTGCCTATGACGGTCCGTCACACTTGCCGTCGAGGGGAAAGAAGAAAGCAGCAGAAGAATTGCACCAAGTATGGGACGACGGAGTTCACGACGGTCCGTCATGACCACGACGGTCCGTCGCGTGGTCCGTCGACCCAGCCGCGTTTTGGCAGATTTTCAGTAATTAGAATCCTTGTTTAATTAGGTTTTTATTTTTTATAAATAGTTCGAAAAACTTCGTTTTTGAGGTTAGACTCGGCTAGATTAGAAATCATATTATTAGACTTTGTTTATTAGTGTTTGATTTTGAGAGATTCTTACAAGTGATTTGTGGTGATTAATCAAGCAAATTTTTGGACTTTATTCTTTCTCATTGAAGTAAGTACATGAATTCTTGTTTAACATATTTGAATATTGTGTTTATGGTTATGAGGAACTAAACTCCATAACTAGGGTTGTGAAAACTATAGGCAAATAATGAGATAAACCCTAGCTAAAATAACAATTCTAGAATAGTGTCTTGCATGTATTAATAATTCTTTCGCTTAGAAGTCTTTTTAACGGATGATCAACGTTAGAACTCGCCTTAATGCTACTTGCCGGACCAAGGAGGTAGATAATAGGAAAAGAATTATTAACATAGATTTAGTGTATACTATCTAATAGGCTAGTATTGATTGGTACGAGGTAATAACTTAGTCAAATATCGAATACGATGCTTAATATGAGGTAAAGATAAGGGTTAGGAAAGCAACACACGCAGCCGGACCAAGGTGCGGAGTGAGATTTTCTAGATGCCGGACCAAGGATTTAGAAATATATAACTTATCACTTTGCATGCAAGATACTAGGAAAGAATTGTTATAGTTAGAATTATCAAGTTATGAACCTGTGGGGAACACGTAAACCCTAGTTACTTTGATTAATTGATTAAAACCCAAAATTAAAAGCTGTTAAGTGTCTCTGTTAAGTTCGTTAGTTATTTTTACTTATTAGGAAATACAAACCCCCCTTTTTATGCTTTTACTTTCTAAGGAAGTCATCAACCGAACAATAGTAATAACAAGTTGAAGTTAAGTCTAGACTATTTTCCTCGTGGGAACGATCCCAACCTCACTAGTTGGGTTATTTACTTGACGCGACCGCTTTACTTCTCATTTGAGAAGTAAGTTTGAGCGTATCAACTGCCATCGGTGTTGGTTGACTGGTGGATTTTTCCAGTCCAGCTTTCTGCAACAGATCTCGAGCATATTTTGACTGATGAAGAAACAAGTTGTTGCCTGTCCGAGAAACCTCCATTCTCAGAAAATAATGTAACGGGCCAAGGTCCTTCATTTTGAAGGTAGTATGCATAGCTCGAGTGACATCCTGAATGAGAGATGCAATACAGCCTGTAATAATGATATCATCTACATAGACAAGAAGAATGACTGTACCGTGTGCTGAATGTCGAGTAAACAGACTCGTGTCGTGTACGCAACACGTGAAGCCGAGTCCCTGGAGAAACGTTTTCAGACGTGTGTACCAAGTACGGGGGGCTTTCTTGAGCCCATACAGAGACTTCTGGAGTTTGCAAACATGTTGTGGGAAGCGGGGATCAACATAGCCCAGTGGTTGCGTCATGTAGATAGTTTCATCAAGCATGCCATGAAGAAAAGCATTGGAAACATCCAACTAATTGATGAGCCAATTGTTGCGCACGGCGAGTGACAGTACCAGGCGAATGGTTTCCTGCCGAATAACAGGACTGAATGTCTCGGAGTAATCAAGCCCATACTCCTGATTGTAGCCTTTAGCAACCAAACGAGCCTTGTACCTGGAAATACTGCCATCTGCGTTGTGTTTAATTTTGTACACCCATTTACAGCCCACTGGGTGCCGCCCATGGGGCTTAGGTACAAGAACCCAAGTTTTCTGATCAATCAAAGCCTTAAACTCGTCATCCATAGCATGACGCCAATAAGCATTTTTGAGGCAACAGAGTAGGTTGTTGGTTCACTATTTGGAAGGGGTGTATTTGGTAGTATGGTAGCCTGAAAGGTTTTGGGTTTAAAGATACCGGCTTTTTCACGGGTTAACATGGGATGAGTATTGGGGGTGGCACGGGCGGTGGTGATTCAGGGGTGGCCGGGAAGGACCCAAAACGGATCGGGCTGGAGATGTTGTGGGTATGGGGTGGTTCGGGTTGGTTGTGAGTGTGGGTGGTGGTTGCGGGTGTATTGTGGGTGACGGTCGAAGGGGTGATGAAGGGTGGTTGGGTAGTGGGTGGAGGTGTGGGGGAAGGTGGTGAGGGACCCTGTGAGTATGTTGGAAAAAGAGGAAGGACGCCAATGAATGATGTATTTGTGGAGGAAGAAATAGACTCGTAGGGAAACTCATTTTCGACAAATTTGACATGTCGAGATATGTAGACTTTATGAGTTTGTAGGTCAAGACAGCGATAACCCTTGGAGGTAGGATGATAGCCCAAAAAAATACAAGGACGGGATCGGGGTTGTAATTTGTGAGTAATATGAGGGCGTAGCCAAGGGTAGGCAAGACACCCAAAGACGCGGAGGTTGGTATAATTGGGAAGTTCTTGGTAAAGGAGTTGATAGGGTGATTTGTTGGAGAGGGTGTGACTGGGCATTCTGTTAATGAGGTAGTTTGCGGTGGCTAGAGCTTCTACCCAAAAGGAGACAGGGAGATGAGATTGATGTAGAAGAGTAACCACCGTTTCAATGAGATGGCGATGCTTACGCTCAGCCACCCATTCTGTTCGGGAGTGTATGGACAGGAGGTTTGATGTATAATTCCCAAGGATTGCAGAAACTGGCCAAAGATGTTATTTACATATTCCTTTCTATTGTCACTTCGAAAAAGTTTAACATGAGAATTGAATTGTGTTTTGACCATTTTTTCAAAAGTGACAAAGGTGGTGTATGCCTGTGATTTGTGTTTTAGTGGGTACAACCAAGTGTATTTTGTAAAATCATCCACAAAATAAATATAATAGCGAAAATCAGTAAATGAAGGAACAACAGTAGGACCCATAGGTCAGAATGAATAAGTTGAAAAGGTGCAGTTGTACGCTTCTCAGATAAAGTAAAAGGTAATTTAAGAGATTTAACAATTGAACAGGAGTCACAATTGTTTGCATGAATGGAAGAAAAACCTAATTGAGACATTAAAGAATTTATTATTTGAGTAGACGGGTGACCCAGACAACTGTGCCACAACAGACTGTGGCCATCAGCCGAAAGAGCCACCGGAGCCACAGGAACGCTTTCTGAAACTGGGTGGGCAGACGAACTTGTGCCAGGAAGAACGTACAGACCATGCTCACAGGGGCCCTGAAAAATCACCCTCTTGGTAGTATTTTCTAGGATCTGAAAATCATTAGAGGTGAACAAGAGTGAGCAATTATTGTCTTTTGTGAATTGGTGAACTGAAAGGAGATTGGTTTTAATAGAAGGGACGTGAGTAAGGTTACCTAGGTGAAAGATAGCGGTGGGGGTTTTAATGGTACCCGTGCCAGTGTGAGAAATATTAAGGGACTCACCGTTGCCAACAGTAATACCATTGGAGCCATGATATGGATTTGGAGCGTTAAGCTTGGATAGATTAGAAGTAACGTGCATGTTGTCCCCAGTATCCAATAGTCATTAAGAGAAAGAGCCGGCTTGAGATGCATAATTGACACGGTTATCACTATTTCGGCTCTCCTCATACCGAAACCAGCAACGAACAGCGGTGTGTCTTGTTTTCTGACAGATTTGACAAGTTGGACGATCCCGCTCGTAAGTGCCCTGCTCGCCGCTGCCGAAGGAGTGCAGGCTGTTGTTGCTGCCGTGCTGCTGACCGTCGTACAGCGGACGACTGCCCTGCCGACCGCCGCACCCGCGGCCTCCGCTGTTTCTGCCGTAGCCGCCGCGGCTCCCCTGCCGGTCGCCACCACGCCCCCCGCGATAGTTCTGGCTTGCGGTGAGGGGGTGGCCGGCTCCATAACAGCGACTTCTCAAAGAAGAAGTTTTCTCTCCAGATCCACGTTGATTTCTTCACTTTTTAGCCACGAGGAGAGAGTAGCCAGGTCAACGGGCGTTGGACTGATGCGAACCGCCTGTTTAGTGGAGGAGTAAGCTGATGGGAGCCCCCGAACGACGCATATGACGAGATCTTTTCCGGGAATGATTTCGTTCACGGTGTCGAGGGCTGTGATGATGGTGGATACCTCATCTAAATACTCCGCCATAGTTTTCGTGCCTTTGGTAATTGTGTGGAGACGATCACGCAATTGAAAAATATGAGAGTGGGAAATTGATTCATAGCGTGTTGCGAGGGCCGTCCACAGGGCTGAAGCACTTGTGTCGGATCGGACGTGTTTCTGAACCGTGGGAAAGATGACCGCAATCAAACATGATCGGATCTGGCCATCCACGGCTTTCCAGGTGGCATGGGCCGGATTGGTTTTTTCTGATTTGTCTGTGGCGGTGATGACTGCCGGCGGCGATTCTGTGCTTCCATCGACGTATTTGAGAAGGTAATTGGCCTCAAGGGCTGTAAGAACGGTGATTTTCCATGTAGGGTAATTTATGTCTGATAATTTTTCGGGAATCAGGGCATGAAGATGTCTGAGAAGGAGTTTAACGCCAGAAGGAAGTGAATCGAGAGGATCCACCTCGGTTGTCATGGCTGCCGCCGCCCAAGAGAAGAGAGGGAACGATCGGTGCCCTAAAGAGAGAAAAAAACCTAGAGAAAAGAAGATCTAGATTTTCTGGCTCTTGATACCATGAAGGAATATTGATTGTATTGAAGTGTTAACCTAATAAGGAAATACATGGGAGATATATATAGGAGATATAGAGTACTAATCCTAATAGGACTAGGATTAAGGAGTACTAATCCTAATAGGACTAGGATTAGTACACAGTAAATACTAATATTATTTAATACTATTTATTTAATACTATCTGTTATTAACATACAAAAGGTGACGTTGTGGGCGGACCAAGGTTGGGTAGATTGAGTTTAACATGCAAAAATTTTAATTTATCCCTCTCTATGTATTATATGTTATATTAATTTTTTTCATTTTATAATGAAACCTAATATACATGAATGTATGTATATAGACATTTGTTCTAATAATAATACTATGAATGTTGGTCATCTAAAAAGGTGACGCTGAAACTATTGATCTAATCTTAGGAAAGAAATAAGTATTTTTTTCCTAAGTATTTCTTTAGTCCTAATTTATGTGTGGCGCACTTTTCCTTATTATCGGCTTTAATAAAGATGAGATTTTTTATATTTAGTGATAATTTAATTTAAAACTATACCTCCTTTATTTTTACTTGTGTTTTATTATTTTAACAATAGATTTTCATATTTATTTCTATCGTTCACTTTTACTAGTCACCTAGTTCTTAAAATAAATTTTTATTTTTACTTGTTACTTTTGACATATACAGAATGATAATTAGATTGTTTTCATGTTTTCCCTAGGATTAAATACTTATTCTCTAAATTATTTTTTTAATATATCATTTAATAGAAATAATGTGGTAAAATATCAATATCAATAACTGTTTTGTTAATTAATGGATGTGTCAAGTCAAATTGTGAAAAATAGTAAAAAAGAATAGAAGTAACATATTAAAAAAGACAATTATTTATTTCCATATATCTTACCTTATTTCCCAAATTATTTTTCTAAACTTATTATTCCTTCGGTTTAAAAAAAAAAAGTGTAGTTTGACTTAACATGGAGTGTAAGAAAATTAAAGAAGACTTTTCAATTTTGTAGTACTAAATTAAAGTTATGTCAAACGTACCACAGTGTTCTTAAATCTCGTGGTTATAAAAATGTCACATGAAAAGTTTTGAAATTAAATTGTTTCTAAAAATAATGTATCATTCTTTTTTAAACAGACTAAAAAGAAAGTAAATCATTCTTTTCAAATATAGGAAGTACTCGTTAAACATCTATTAATAGAGATAATATAGTATAATAGTTAACAATATTTTAAAAGGCGGGGACATGAGACGAGTCATTTTATGCAATACGGAGAGAGATGTAAACCTCGATACACAAGATGTAAGTCTTATGGATCTACGGTCGAAGTCTCATGTATACTCAATTTTATAATTTTATTACTGAAAAAAGTAAAAGTAAAATTTTTAATTATTTTACAAATAAATTTTATTAAATAACATATAATGTTTTTTTTATGATAACGGACTCGCAAACCACATAGGAGAGGTTACCCGCACTAGGCAAGTCTGGTGCGACGAGCTCGACCCAGAAGGCAAACCCCCTGGCAAGGGGTTTCGAACTTGAGACCTCCAACATGGAATCCCAAGCTTAAACCACTGGGCCACCCTGAAGGGTTAAATAACCTATAATGTAAAAAAAATATATTATGATTTTTATTTGAGAAAGGTATTAATCACCAATAATAATTAAAAAATGTATTAAATTACTATTTGAGAAATATGATTACACCAATAATAAAAATATGATTTTAACTAAAAAAAGTTAAAAAATAAAAAAACACCTAGATCATACGTTTTTATGTCCGGGACTTATATTTTTACGCTTGAAGCTTACATCCCAAATTTTAGGAGTTACGCCCTATAAATCTACAATTTACTTTTTTATGCCCCCCGCGCCGAGACTCGCCCCAAAAGACGTTTTGAAAACATTGATAGCTAATTATGTCAATCATTGATTTAGTTTTCTAATATATGTGTCAAATTCAAATATGACAAATAAAATAAATTGATGGAATATCAATTTCAAAAATAATTTATAACCACACATATAATTATAATTGTTTTAGACCATAACTTTATTTTATATTTTAATTTTGTATCAAATGAAACATATAATAACATAAAATTTAGACGAAAAAAATAAAGAAATAAATTTATGTCAAAATGTTTTAACTCCATTTTTAAAGTTTATTCAAGTTTAAATTAAGTGAGTAGGGGTTAAAGTAATGATTGCTCTGTTGGCAAAGAGTAGCAGAGAGTGAAGCAGGCAAACACACGTATGATTTAACAGAGAGAGCAGAAACTGAAATGACTAGTAAATACTAAAGTTTGATTAATAGACTATATCATAAACAAAATAAATAAATAAATATTGATTTCATATCGCGATATAAAATTATTTAATATCTATTTGGTTTTTAATATTAATGATTTTTTATAATATTATATACATAAGCAAATCAAGTAACAAATATGTTTAAACTTTTGCCTTTATTTCTATTTTTCACAGTGTAAAGAAAAGTAAAGTTTATTTTTCGCTTCTTCTATTGATAGAAAAAGAATATTTATGTCATTGTTTAAGTGATTCATAGGGCTTCTTTTAGTGTTAGCTTTTTCGTTCTTGAGAATGACTGTCATTTATATCAAGATCGGAATGTTTATTCTTGTCCGATGGATTTGCATCAACTTCTTGTACATAGTAAAACCTTAAATATTAGGAAATAGTTTTGATAATTTCTCCGTTTTAAATTAATTGAAATGTTGAAGTGTTTTACACCCTTTAAGAACAGAAGATTAATACATAAATTAGACATAATTTTTATATTTATACTTATTAATGATTGTCAAACTTATGACTAAAGTAACTAAACATTAATTAATAAGTAATTTCAATACTAACTAATGAAGGATAAAATTGAAAGAACATCCTATAAATAGTCTTAAAATTGAAAAATTCAATTAATTTGAAAAATGAAAAGTGTCTCAATAATTCACTTAACTTAGAGTGAAAAGAACAATATTTTAATTTATGTGACATAAATTAGACATAATTTTTATTTTTATACTTATTAATGATTGTCAAACTTATGATTAAAGTAATTAAACATTAATTAATAAGTACTTCCAATACTAATTAATGAAGGATTAATGAAGGATAAAATTGAAAGAACGTTCTAAAAATAGTCTTAAAATTGAAAAATTCAATTAATTTGAAAAATGAAAAGTGTCTCAATAATTCACTTAATTTAAAATGAAAAGAATAATATTTTAATTTATGTGACATAAATTGAGTAAGAAATATTTTTGAAAGTATGTTTAATTTTAAATAGTTTGAACGAGAAACGTAATTTCTATTATCCAAATCAATACATTATTTTTTAAAAAAAGTTACAAAAAAAAACCCAAATCAGCAAAATCAACCTTTAAAGTTGAGTTGTATAATACAAAATCAATATTATTTGTGCAGTACTCTGAGTACATCACTAATGTATATAAAAACTTTAAATTTTTAGCTAGCTAGCCACCAAAAAGACATGATGAAGGTCAACAATTTTAGTACTCTCTACGTTCATGGATATTTGCTTATGATTTATTGATATTTGATTTGATTTTTTTAAAAAATATATAACACATAAAATGATAATTTATCTATATATTTCATATTTTCATTCCTATCAATTAATTATTACTAGTCATTCAAATATTGAAGAATGAGTATTTAATAATAAGAATCATATATAGTTATTAAATAATAAATTAAATCTCAGCGTTTAAAATTGAATAAGTAAAATAAATCTTTAACTTCAGCATGGATATAACAATTATAAGAACAATGACAATAACAATATAAGCTCCTGAAATTCCTTAAATCAAGTCTGAAAGAAGAAAGTGTAAATAAATTTTGCTTATAAAAATATTGTTTCTAAAATCTTTGATATAAGTGCAAAAAATCTCAATTAAAAGAGAAGAAGAAAACATAGCAAGATAACTAATAACGAAAACAATTCAGGCCCTACAAGAAAAGAAACAATACTAATAACAAAATAATGTGATAATCATATTACAATTAATAAAAAAGTATGATGGATATTAAAAACTTAAAAAATTTAAACAATATTCCACTATCTACTAAAATTCTATCATAATCCGTAATTTATACACCTTCTTATCTAGAATTATATCTTTAATAAGCTGAAATTTCATCATGTCTTATCTAATTTTCTCTCTTCAAAACTTTTTCGACCTGCATTACCACTCCTTATACCATCAATATCCAACCTAATGCACTTTTCACTGACATCTGCACATCTCCTTTTCACATTTCTAAAATATACGGGTCTCACTTTCCATAGTTTGTTCACCATGAAAGTGGCCACTATCACATTATTTTAAATATCTTTATTTCAAACCTAATATGTTCACACATTCATCTGTAACATATACTATTAAAAGCTACTAGAAAACACAAGGGCCAAGATTGCCAAACCAATAAACTCAACAACGTCAAAGTTTGGTGCCTCAAATTCTAAGAACCAACAAACATGGTTGATTAAAATCAAAGGACGTAAATTGATCAGTTTATTTAACTATATCCATCAATTTTCTATTATTTTTTTTCATAAAAAAATAACATTAATTCGATAAATTCAATCAATTTTCCCTTCAATTTTTGCATTTTTCTCAATAATAATTCTTATTTTCGCAACTTACATTTACTTAACGTGAATGTTCTTGACAGGATAACACTCTCTAGCCCATATATATTTAAAAATAAACAATAAAAACAGTGTTTTAAAACAATAAGCTAGTAAAAAAGAAAGAGAGAGTCATGTGAATAGTAGTAGTTAAAAGGCTAACTGTGGTGTGAAACAGTGACAAGTATAGTGTTTTAGAGGTTTGATCCAAAGGTTTGTAGGGTCAACACTTGAATAAGACACCCCTACCCCCCTTAGCTCTTCAACCAAAGCATTTGCCGGTATGTATTCAGACCCTCTCTCATTCCCAACACCACTAATTCACATACTATTGCTTTCGTCGTTTACTTTTACTTATCATATATTTTTTTTTGAATAATACTAAATAATTAGAATATTTGATTAGAATTGATTAGAAATTTCTAAAAAATTGTAATATCATCATTTTTTTTATAAATTGAGTAGATTTTTTTTTCATTTTTAGTTAAAATATATTAAAAGGATAAAAATATTTAAAAAAATAAAATAATATAGATAAAATATCATTCTGGTCAAAATAATTTTTTTTATTTCATATTAATAGATTTTTTTTTGATTGTTCTAACTAATTGAATAATTCAAATTTTAAGATACATGTTTAAAACTTTTTCCATATATATTTGCCCTTTCATTTGTTGAACTTTTTATATTTTAAAGGAGATAAACTACTCTACTAAATTACAAAGTTATATTTATGGTTTCACAAAAGCCAATAATAGAAATTATGATTTAAATTATGTCCTTAAATGTTTTTCTTAATGTGTGCGCAATCGCCTCACAGATATAGTTAATATGGAATGAAAGGATTATTTATTAAGAAAATAATAATTGAGATAATTTATTTTAGTTGATGTTTTATATTTGATCTTGAAAAAATATTTGGGCAATACTACCAATCAATGTTAAGAGTAAAACATGCAAAATAAAAAACTGTCTTTTTGAATTTTCAAAGTGACAAGTAAAAATAAAAATTTATTTTTTAATAATGACAAGTAAATATAAAAATTTATTCTTAAATAAATTAGTAAAAATGAATAGAGAGAGTGTTATTTGACTAACGTTGATCAGATATATTGCTAATAAGTTCTATAATATTTTATCAAATTAATTTTATTAATGATATTTTAGGTTTATTAATTTGTTTATTATTATTATTATTTTATATAGGAATTTTAGTACAAAGAATAGTTTTAAAAATTAATTTGTTAAAAATAAAATATTTAATTGATTTTTGATAAAGAGGCCAAATAAAATAAAACAGAGATATTAATTACAATGGACTATTTTGTATGCATGCTATTACTATGTGATGAATATCTCTCTCTTTCTCTGTTGACAGCAGACAACAGCCAACCCTAATTTCATGGTCTTGTCTTAACTTCTATTTATTAATTACTTTAAAAAAAACATTGTTTAATCACTTATTTATTGCAGATATATGTTGTGTTTCAAAGCTTGTCATAAAGGGTTTTCTTTTTCTTTTTCTTTTCTTTTATTTATATATATACACATGGTTTTAATATTAAAATTGATATTATGTAATGTTCTTTTCCTTTTTAATTTACCTGTCTTTCATGTCTATATGATGAAATAGTTTGAATCTTTGAAAGTGAAAAATCCACAGAAATTATATTAGGTTATCAAACTTATAATTTTTATGTGCAATTACTTATAATTATTTTTTCCAGATGATTTAATTGTATAAATTTTCTAATTATATGGATTACTTTTTTTTTTGTGAATTATATTTTTTACTTTTGTTTTTAGTCATCAATAATCTTAATGATATATTTGTAGATTTAGTAACGCTTTAATTTTAAAATAATTATTTTATTCTTAATGAAATGTACAATTACACAAATATTTATTATTTAACTTAAATTACAAGATTTAAAAAAAAATGTATCAGATTAAATTGTATCATATAAATTAAGACAAAAGAAGTATGAATGTAGAAAAGATTAACCACTCTTTTCTTTTCCTATCCTTATTTCAAGTCCCTAGATTTATCTTGCTCTCTCATCTACCATTAGATCTTTTTTGTTCTTTTTTTGTTTTTAGGGGTATATTTTTCTCTCTTGTTTAGTCATCTCTTTGAAGTGATGTCTCTCCACTAGGGTTTACTTTATTTAACTGCCTCAATCCCCACCACTCTCTTGCCCTAAAACATCTCACTTTGCCCCTTGCATATGATCTACCTATGTTTCTTAATTAGCCTTCTCCTTTTCACTACTTTTTCTTAAATTTTGGTGTTCTTGTTCACTCTTCTTTAGCTACTAGCCTTTACATAAAACTTTTTTGTCTTTGTGTTGTGTTCCTCTCTACCTAATCTTCAATCATGAGTGATCCTTACACTAATTATTTTCATGGATGGTTCAATAATTTCAACCCTATTTATCATTCTTCCTCATCTTCTACTCCTCCTCCTTATCCTTTCTCTTCTTCTTATAATAATAATAATAATAACTATATCATACCCTCATCAACAAATTTTCAATATTTACAACCACCACCTTCTCCTCCTCTGAAAGAACCTCTTCCTCTACTTAGTTTAAGTCCTATTCATCAACATCAAGGTAATTATTATTCATCTACTATGGAAGTTGATCATAATAATAGTAAGGAAAACAAAGATCAAGAAAGCTTCATTTCTAACAACTTTGGTGATCAAGAAAGTGTTAGTGTAGCCTTACAATTAGGGCTTCCTAATCCAAGTTCTCATGATGATGTTATCTCAAGGATTAATTCTTCAACAAACAAAGAAGAAGTACAAGAAGAAGAAGAAGAAGTTACTTTGGCTAATATTGGATATTCTTCAACACTTCACAAGGGTCAATATTGGATCCCAACTCCAGCTCAAATTTTAATTGGTCCTACACAATTTTCATGTCCACTTTGCTTCAAAACTTTCAATAGATATAATAACATGCAGGTATGCTATCTACTACCTACTAATTGAGTTACTTTATTTATTAGTATTTAAACTAACAAATTTATAATGATTTATCCTAAAAGCCTATACAGGCTAAAGGCTAAAACTTGCCTTTTGTGTTTCCATCATTGCCTTTCTTCTTTTTGTTTTGTAGAAAAAGAGAGAAAAAAAGAAAACCCATTTCTCCCTAATTTGCTATGCCTACACTTCTCTTTTCTACCATGATTTTAACCTTTTACTTTTTAAGATATTGTGAGATTAATTATATTAAGATTATTATTTCACAATTCAATAATTATTTTATAATTTTTTTCAATCAAATATGAATTAAACTTATTTTAAAATTAATTATTTCGAACGAGTCCTTAGCTGGACTTTTGATAGTATGAAAGACAACACAATATGGGTCCTTGTAAGGGTTTGCTTTTTCTTTTCTATTTCAAAACAAAAGCCACCTAAAGTATCTATTTCTTATTTAGTTTATAATTTTCCCCCCTTTTACTCCTTTATTTTTCTTTTCTGAATGATTTATGGGGATCTGATAAATCAACCTGGTCCAACTGATCAGAACTTTGGTCAGTGACTCTTTATTTGATTGAACAACTCATAGCAAAAATGCCTTTTGTCCTTGAAGTTTGTATATACACATAGGCACTTGTGTACTCAATAATTCCTAATTTTGTCTAATCACTTGACAGAGTAAAGATAAATGTTATTTAAGAAATAATTTTTAACTTTTCTTTAAGAAATCTCAAGAAAATCTAAAAATTCATACTCAAATACTTATTTTTTTCTTAAAAAAATTTAAGATTAGATTCTGTTTTTTCCCCCAACCTTACATAACTATTATGCAAAAGTGTACAAAGAAACATGCATGTAAATGTAAAGTCCCACACAATTATAGTATATTGCTTCCTTTTGTGAATATAATCAAGAAGCATATGCATATTCCCTTGGCAAAACGTCAACTTTGTTATTTTACCTTTTTTTCCCCTCAAATTTAAAATGACTACATGCAAATTATCAATAATTGTGTGTGGTTTCCAACAAAAGTTAAAACTTTTTCTTTATATAAGTTAACATATTGTCAAAAGGAGCTCTAATATGCAATCTTTAATTAAAGAAAGATTCTTTAGTCATAGGATATCATCACAAAATCTTATCATCAAGCTTCGAAAATAAATCCACCATATTTAATGAAAACAGTGATTGTTTTTGAAATGATTGCTTATCAAACTCAAAACTTGATTATTTTTACTTGGGTAGTTAAATAATAAATTCATAAAGACATGACCTAGTAACTAACAGAAAAATTAAATTTTGAAGTCATCAACTCTCACTCTGCAGCCCTTCATAACTTCCCTTCATAACTTCTTCCCTTAATTATAAGACGTAACACCATAATATTTAATCCCATTGTAACAGCTAGTACCAGGAGAATTTTATTGTGTTAGTTAAATTAAATTACATTAATTCGTATTTTTTTAAAAATATTTAGAGATTCAAAAATTATACGAGAAGTACTATAAATTGCTGTTTTTTTTTTTGCATATCAATATGATGAAAAAATACACAGTCAAATGTTCGTCACAATTTTTATAGTTTGATTCTAAAAAAATAAAACATGACAATTAAAAGTGAACGGAGGGAATATCTAGTACCATTAATTTGCACTTACTTTTCTTTTTAATCAGTCGAAAAACAGAATGAAACATTTCTATATTTAGTAATAATTTAACTTTCTTTCATCCTTTATGAAATGAACACAAACATCTTTCTTAAATTTCAACTCAATTCATTATACATGCATCTTTTTTTTTTGTAACGTATATTGTTGAACAGATGCACATGTGGGGGCATGGATCTCAATACAGAAAAGGACCAGAATCTCTAAGAGGAACACAACCAACAGCAATGCTTAGGCTTCCTTGCTTTTGTTGTTCACCTGGCTGTAGGAACAACATTGATCATCCAAGAGCTAAGCCACTTAAAGATTTTAGAACCCTTCAGACTCATTACAAAAGAAAACATGGAATTAAACCATTCATGTGTAGGAAATGTGGCAAAGCATTTGCTGTGAGAGGTGATTGGAGAACACATGAGAAGAATTGTGGTAAGCTTTGGTATTGCACTTGTGGATCAGATTTTAAGCATAAAAGGTCACTTAAAGATCATATCAAAGCATTTGGAAATGGACATGAAGCCTATGGTATTGATTGCTTAGAAGAAGAGGATGAACCTGCCTCAGAAATTGAACAAGACAATGATCATGATCATGATCATGATCCTTCAAATTGACAATATATATACATGAGGAATTTTTTTTTATTTTGTTGACTCACACAACTGATATTAATTATATGACACTTATTTTTATCTCGCATATAACCACTCTTTTGTGAGATAAAAACAAGCTTCAGAAAACTAGTGTCAATCGTGTGAGGCACATAATAAAAA
Source organism: Solanum lycopersicum (assembly GCF_036512215.1). Lineage (NCBI taxonomy): Eukaryota > Viridiplantae > Streptophyta > Magnoliopsida > Solanales > Solanaceae > Solanum > Solanum lycopersicum. The sequence goes on along the minus strand of NC_090810.1, from coordinate 54,242,253 downwards.
AATTCGGAGTATGGGAGAAAGTTCATTTTGAGAAATTACATAATTTTCTATTCTCTTTATTTATGTTGCATTAGTAAAAACCTAGCTCTTCAGCATTTTCTTCAGATGCAACTTTAATCTCTCCTTAAAAGGAAGTGTTGTACTCGTGCTCTCTCTATATGTTTAAATGTATGTTTTAGTTTGTTCCATTTAAAAAATACATATATATATATATATATGTATGTTGATTTTCCTTCTTTGACCATGTACAATTAATTAATCAGGAGTAATGCTAATTAACTTTTCATTTGATCGTAATAACAATACTTTTGCAAAACAAATCCATGTATTCAAGCAGGTGCACATTAATATTCCTCTTATTGATGAGTTGCAAGGAGTCCCCAAAATGCTAAGTACATCAAGGACATTATGGAGAATGATCTTATTTGTCACTTTTGGAAAGTTTCGTGAATTGACCTTTTTGCCCCAGTAATGCTAATTAACTTTTCATTTGATCATAATAACAATACTTTTGCAAAACTAATCCATATATTCAAGCAGGTGCACATTAATATTCCTCTTATTGATGAGTTGCAAGGAGTCCCCAAAATGCTAAGTACATCAAGGACATTATGGAGAATGATCTAATCTGTCACTTTTGGAAAGTTTCATGAATTGACCTTTTTGCCCCAGTAATGCTAATTAACTTTTCATTTGATCATAATAACAATACTTTTGCAAAACTAATCCATATATTCAAGTAGGTGCACATTAATATTCCTCTTATTGATGAGTTGCAAGGATTCCCCAAAATGCTAAGTACATCAAGGACATTATGGAGAATGATCTTATCTGTCACTTTTGGAAAGTTTCGTGAATTGACCTTTTTGCCCCAGTAATGCTAATTAACTTTTCATTTAATAACAATACTTTTGCAAAACTAATCCATATATTCAAGCAGGTGCACATTAACATTCCTCTTATTGATGAGTTGCAAGGAGTCCTCAAAATGCTAAGTACATTAAGGACATTATGGAGAATGATCTAATTTGTCACTTTTGGAAAGTTTCGTGAATTGACCTTTTTGCCCCAGTAATGCTAATTAACTTTTCATTTGATCATAATAACAATACTTTTGCAAAAATAATCCATATATTCAAGCAGGTGCACATTAATATTCCTCTTATTGATGAGTTGCAAGGAGTCCCCAAAATACTAAGTACATCAAGGACATTATGGAGAATGATCTAATCTGTCACTTTTGGAAAGTTTCGTGAATTGACCTTTTTGCCCCAGTAATGCTAATTAACTTTTCATTTGATCATAATAACAATACTTTTGCAAAAATAATCCATATATTCAAGCAGGTGCACGTTAATATTCCTCTTATTGATGAGTTGCAAGGAGTCCCCAAAATGCTAAGTACATCAAGGACATTATGGAGAATGATCTTATCTGTCACTTTTGAAAAGTTTCGTGAATTGACCTTTTTGCCCTAGTAATGCTAATTAACTTTTCATTTGATCATAATAACAATACTTCTGTAAAACTAATCCATATATTCAAGCAGGTGCACATTCATATTCCTCTTATTGATGAGTTGCAAGGAGTCCCCAAAATGCTAAGTACATTAAAGACATTATGGAGAATGATCTTATCTGTCACTTTTGAAAAGTTTCGTGAATTGACCTTTTTGCCCCAGTAATGCTAATTAACTTTTCATTTGATCATAATAACAATACTTTTGCAAAACTAATCCATATATTCAAGTAGGTGCACATTAATATTCCTCTTATTGATGAGTTGCAAGGAGTCCTCAAAATGCTAAGTACATCAAGGACATTATGGAGAATGATCTTATCTGTCACTTTTGGAAAGTTTTGTGAATTGACCTTTTTGCCCCTTTCGTGATCGATCCTGAGTCTTTTATAATTGGGTTTGAAAAGTTGGTGTTAAATATCGAGTTGAAAGTTGAGAATTTGATAAGTTTGTATTTTCGAATGGCTAAGTTGTTAAGAATGTGACTTTTTGAAGGTCTTTTGTAGTCTCGAGTGTCAGAATGAAATCTCATTGATTCCATAAATCTCGGGATGCGGAATAATAATTGTGAGAGTTGTCGGCTTCATATTTTGAGTCTTTTGAGAGTTTGAGATCTTAAGTCGTGAATTTGTTGAATTTTAGATTTTAAGTTGACTTTGGTAAGCATTTGGGGTTTGGATGATCGGAACGAAATTTTGAGAGTTCCGTTGGATTCAGGAATGATTTTAAGCCTAGGTGAACTCTTGGTTAATTTTTGAGAGGTGGCGAGCTTGTTTTTAGCCTTTTTAAGTGTTGAGTTGTTTCTTGTAGTTTTCATAGATGTGTGTCACGATCCAGACCATCGTGAGTGACACCCACCGGTGGGAGAACCAATACTACAACCTAACCACACAACTATAACGAAAAACTAAGGCATTTAAAGATACGAAAATATGTTTAAATACAGAAATGAAATAAATAGTTCCCATAAACTTTGGGAATTTAAGTTTGACTATCAAAACATTGTGAAAATATTCCCTAGAACTAAAAGTCAATGTACCAAAACTCTAACAAACCACAAGTCTAATGAATAGGGGTAAATCCCCAATACTAAACACAATAGAACAATCATCTAAATAACTAGTCTAAGTTTGGGAGAGTGGACTAAGCAAAAGGAGAACTCATCACAACGAAGAACTGACTCACCCTTGAATACGATCTCGATCAATGATTTCCTAGTTGAGGTTTATCTGTAGCCGTATAAAGAGGCCCTATACTCAATAGAGAACGAGAATATGCAATATCAATACACAACCATAGTGTACTGGTAGGATCACACGACTATTCCAGTAAACATAACATATATAACTATTCACAACAAAGAAACATTACATGTACAGAAAGTAAACACAGTGATCATTTCGACAAAAATGTACAAATCCACATTCTCAATTACAATTAACTATGACAATTCAATGATCTTCTCATGGAACCCATCCCCAAACTGTTAGTGTGTTGGAACGTAGTACCTGATCCTAATTAGTGTGCCGAACGAGACACTTGATTCCATATATGCAACAAAACGTGGGACTCGATTCAAATTAGTGTGTCGGAATGTGACACCAAGTCTATTCAACACAATTACAATCACACTCATATGTACATTCTCAATTTTTACAATCAAGTGTTGAATCATGACATACATTTATTTATTCACACTCATTTTATTAGATTTGATCAATAAGACTTCATTCACATACATGCATGCATTACTATGAGATAATTACTAACATACATTACTTACACAAGAAATGAAACGATCGCTTACCTTGAAATCAAGTTTGAATCCCCTAAGGCACCTGAATATTTCCTTTTTGAATTCTTTCCGCTTGTTCGTGGTCTACAAGAAATAATTAATGCAAGGGTCACCAAACAAGTCCTAATTACCGGATTACAATCAAAATTATCAACCCTAGGCCAAACCCAAGATCCCAATAACCAACTTAGGGCTTTTCACCATTAGTTTTTGGTTAAAACCCTCCTCCAATAATAATTATCCAAGAATCTATGTTTTATGTATTAAAGAATCTATGTTTTATGTATTAAAAAATGGATTAGGGGAGTAAAAACCTTACCTTTGATGCTAGAAGAGGTTGGATACTGTCAATAACTTGCCCTGGGTCGTCTCTTAGCTCTCAAGAAAGAAAATTGCGGAAAAATGATGTTTTTAGGGTTTTTACCCAATTGAAGTCGCGACTAGCCTGCTACAGCGGGATCCATCCCGCTACAACGACCTACACGTTGACAGAACTCTATAATTTGAGTTTCGATCCCTCATTTTACAATACAACTTTAATCCTTGACCTTCAAAAACTACTCTTTCATGCCAAGATTAATTTTAGGAGTTTTATTTGCCCGAATTCGATTCCATAAAGTGATACATGCTCCTTAACGTCTTAGCTATTCACTCATGTGATCAAACTCATAAATAGATCTCAGTCATTACCAAATTTCTCTAGATCTTGTATGACTCATATTTCATCCAAATCCAGACTAGGCTACAATTTTCTAAGTCACTACTCAAAAGTTTTCTGGCCCAAATTCTTTTCCTATTGGCTTTTCCACAAAAACGAAAATAGGTCGTTACAATGTCGAGTCAAAGAGACCTCAATTTATGTTTTGATGGTTCCATTGAGTTTCGTATGTTGAGCATAATTGATTTTCTTATGTTATTTGTGTGTTTGAGATTTCAAATAGATCTCGAGAGTCCTTTCAGAGTTGGATAGTTGGCTGATTTTCTTCCGTTTTGTTCAGGTTCACCCTCCTTGTTCATGGAGCTTATGACTGCATTCACTGTGGGGAGGGATGAGAACCCCACGTTTATGTAGTCTTGATCGCATTTTCAGGAGGTTAAGGCGTTGACTTCCACGTTTACGGGATACCTTCCCATCGCGGGCATGGTCCTTATCGGGGAGGACCCTGATAGTGTTTAAAACCAAACTTTTGGGGTTTCTTCCCCATTTTCAGTTTGGGAGATTTGAGAACTCAGTCGAGATTATTTCAATCATGTTTATCAAGATAAAATAATTGGGTAACATTCCTTAACTCTAAATCCCATTATTATTAGTATAAGTTACATAAATCCCAAAATGTAAAGGGTAAATTACATCCTATCACTACTCTTTTTCTAATTACAATAATCCCTTAAAACTTGTACCTTCGGATACATAAGTTACCATACGATTACATTGATTCACCATCCGAACACAATGATTCTAATATAATAAGAATCTTTCTGTTACGCTAAAAAGGAAATAAAATCTGAAAATCTAATTAAATCCCATAAATTATGCTTATGTTTCTTTAACTCTCAATCATATAGTGGCAAATTTAGAACGAAAAAAATTCAAAATTTCAATTTGCTCCCCTCTATTCACTAAAACCTTTTAGATTTGATTCAAAACTTTTTTTTGTTTGAAATTTTGGGTTAGCGAGATGAGTTATGAAGTACACAAAGTGAAAAAATTGTTGTTAGACAAAGAATTTCCTTTTAAATCTTCAAGTTCATCGAAAATCCTTTCAAATTTGATTTAAGTTGTTTGGATTTGCTATGTATACCCTATGTCTTCTAATTTTTGAATTTGTATTGATATATGAGTCGTGATACATTAGTGATTACAAATTGATACATTAGTTTGATGTATATGTAATGTGTTTTTAGATCTTAAAATTCTTCTTTCCATTCTTTTAAAAAAATCCTCAATTTTTGAATCAAACTTGTCGACAAATTGTACTGATTCAACATGAACATGTCAATATTGTTGAGACCTTCCAAAATTTTAGAAAGTGAGGCAAAATATGAACGATATAAAAGTTATGAAATTGTTGTTGGTCAAAATATTGATTTGTGAATCTCAACCCAGTCATTGTAACTGATTAGAGATCGATGATTTGAAGAAAAATTTGGATATCTGATATATCGTTGAGGTGAAGAAGCAAGATTTTGTGCCATTAATTCATTGGCTTCTTATCCGTCGAAAGAATTATTTTTTGTATTTTCTCCTTGTCCATCTCCGACCGTTCAACCACTTTATCTACCATTCCCTCTACCCTCTCCACCATTATTATATAGTTTTTTTTAATGCATTATGGTTATAACTTTTTTTTGATGTGAATATGTAAGGCATGATACATTAGGAGTAAACAATACACATATATTGTAATTTTGTATCTATGGATTATGATGTGGTCATTATTTTGTATGTGAATATGATTGTATAAAACATAAATCATAATATATTGTATGCGATACATGTAATAAATAGATTAACAATTGAGATGCATCAAATACGTTTTGAATATTAAATGTGTGTATCACAAATTTAGGTAAATGTATCAGGCTATTATTATATATATTGTACATATAAATAGTGTAACCATTGAGATATGTAAATAACCTGTTTTGATCAAGAAAAAAATATGAGTGGTACAGTAATATATATTATGACACCTAAATATAAAATTGAACGAAGAGACCAAAATGGAGACTTGTATTGTAGTATTAGGGATGAAAAAAATAGCTATAGTCATGTCTAGATTTGACCGCGACTGATGGAACCTTTACATCCACGTAATGAAACAAACATATATACATGTGGTTAGGAGACAATTTATTAGAAAAAAAATTAGAACAAGAAGACGATGATGAAGAAAAGGAAAAGAAAACATATTTTTTTTGAATTTGTTGAAGGTATTAATAGATCAAAGAAAAAAAGGGAATTCTTGTTAGAGTTACTAAAAATAGGGATAGATATGTGTAGTGAAATAAGAAAGGGATAAACGTTTCTAAAGTTATGATTTATGTATCTAGTGTTTGGGGGTTTGGATGTAAATAAGGGATCTTGGAATATTATAGAATTGGTAGAGAATAACGAAAATTATGGAAAAACTGTGTATATAAGTAATTTATCCTTATTATTATCATTATAAAAATTACAAGTTTAAATCAAGATTTTTGGCTGATAAATTCGGGGTTCCTCATGAACTTGAGTTTTAATCTTCATTGCTTGTATGTTGGGAGTAACGAAATGAAGTGAAGGGTCAAACTGTCCACTTGATATGTATAAATTAATAAAATAAGGGTTGAAATGAAACATGATATATGACGAGCATGATAATGTGAATTGCTTTATTCTGACCATCGTTGATTGTTTGATGAAATGCTTGAAAACATGAGTGTGGACTTGAATTGTATGAATTATTGTATCTTCGATGTGGTGCGATATAACTTGCGTGCATTGATTGTTGAACACCGTGATGAGATATGTAATGATTTATGATGACGAAGTCGTTGTTGGCAAGTGCTGCTATGCCAAGGTCATTTAAAGCTAGTGAACTGATATAAAGTAAATGGAAAATATTTCTGGTTAGTGATATAAAGCCGATTAGAAACGATTCCAGCTAGTGATATTATGCCAATGAGAAATGTTTTTGGCAATAGGTTGATCATGGTTACTTGATGCATTTGATACTTATGCATGACGTGTTTTCTAATTATGATTGATGTACTTATTGCATGTGACTGATGCTACTCCCAAATGCACTCACAAGTGTACTTGATCACTCAGTAATATAGTTTCTTTTAGAAACGAGTTTTCATTTCCAATGGACGTATGATCAACTTATATTTAGTAAGTTAAGAACCACAATCCGACAAAAGTAACCTTTTAAAGGAGTTTGAAGGTTGTTAATTACTGCTACAACTTACGCAATGAATAAAAGCAACTAATGTGAACGACTTCAAGTTGATGTTTCAAGTAAGTAAGAGACAATTCCAAGACTACAACATGCTTTAGACTTCATGTATCGTATCTCAAAGTAATGAAATAATTTCAATTGTCAAATTTATGATTTATGTGATTAGTTATATTAGTAGGGTCTCTCAACCTCTACTTGTCTACTCCAATTAGCTGTCTAACTACATATTGAGTTGGGATAGGTAGTCCTAATTGACGAGCATTTATATTTCATCATGTTTCATAGACAAGTTAGGTATTCATCCGAGTGTCACTCCTAAACACAAATAAACTCAATGGACGATCAAGCTTTTTATATTCTTTGATTTATCTACCTTGTCCTCTCCTGATTTTAAGAATAGACACAAAATTTATGTCTATGATGGCCATTCAAGAAATACTAAAACAAGAATATAAAGTAACTTAAAACAATAACCAATAGTTAATTTAAAAACCTTTAATATTTAACAATCAATCTGTAGCTACACCCCTAGAACAAGAGCGTTTAGCCAATCATAACATTCAAAAATTGCAAAATAGAATTGTTCATGCAATTCCCAAAATAAAATAAAATTAGAGATGAAACCAATTCCAAAAATTTAATCCTTGCTCTTACAAACCAAAAAGTAGTCGACCCCTTGCAAAATAAACCTAGGGTCCTATTAATAGAGTTTAGAAAAAGTATTTCTAAATTTAACCCAAGAAGGAATACTAATACACCCAACTTTCACTAAAACGTCCACCATACCTTAGGGAATCGCGCCAGAAACACGCTTGGTAGGCTGGAGTGTCGTGCTCCAGTGCGCCAGAAAGGAGCCTAAGTCAAGCTGGGCCTGGCGCGTCAGGACCTTGTTGCGCTAGTGATGCATGGGTGCCGCACGAACTTTAACTTTTGGCGCCACTTGTTGTCTTAAACACCATTTTCTTCCATATTTAATCGCTTCTCTTAGGAACCTGTAAAATAGCTAATCATTTATATTAGTATACAATCATCACAATCCTAAGGCAAACATGTTAGTTAGATTAGATAAACATGTCCAAGATCACCACCCCACACTTAAACTTTGTTAGTCCTTGAACAAACTCTATCTTATCAAATCACTCTTACCCTGGGATTTCTCCTCTCGCTTTACAATCGGCCAAACATATTTAATCATGATCTTGTGGCACACACAACATGCAATAATTTTCAATCCTCTACCAATCAAAAATTTTACAACCTCAATGAATGGCTCTTCTTTTATAATTCTGGGCTAATGCAATATCATTGAGAAAAAACAAACAAGATTGTGCACCAAACATGTGAAATGAATGCACTCACTATTTTAAGTATAGCCTTTCTTTCGCACAAAACACCATTATATTACAATCATAAGGCTCATTTTTGTAAAATTGACTCTCACACTCACAAATGAATTTTTCACATATCGTGATATCTCATGAGCTTGCCTTTAGTGTACTTTAATTTTCACCAAGTGTGACACATAGAATTAAAAGGACTTTCATCTAATTATAATGTCAGCTTGAGGTAAAGGAGGATACATTTGGGTAAAATTAGTAACCTATCCTCCCTAATGAACATGTTCTGATTTTTATGCTAATATTCACAATTTTTTTCTTTCTTTTTGGTCCCCCTTTATGCATATTTTCCCAATTGTACTTAACACCTCGCCCCCTATTTCTTTTAAGCCCTTAATTTGTACCACCCTTTTTTTTTCCACACTTAATAGTAGTCATCCTCTACTTATGATGTTTTTTGACGAATTCAGGTGCACGTTGTCTTTGTAAGGACCAAGCCCATTAATAAGTTATTTCTAAGTTATCCACCTATAACTTAGGATTTTAAACTTAGTAAAAGGTCAAAATGTCCCAGGGACCAAGGTCAATCATAGATTTAGAAACTTATAGGGCATTATATTTCTACCTTTTTTTCTTTCAAACCATAAAACCAAGTTTGCACCCTATCCAGTTTCACCATAGTTTTTTACCTTTTCATCATAACATAATGCATTAAGGATTTCTTTGGGATCAAAACTAATGATATCAATAAAAGGAATTCGGCAACTAAGTAGGCTCGAATAAAATCAAGGTTAAAAGTCTCAATGGGGCTATACTCGCGAGATTTTATTTGGAGACATACAAAATGATTTAAACTTGGATATTCAAAGAAATGCCTCAATCATATTTCATAAATCACACAAGTTATTCATCAGGCACACTTGGGGCAAGTTTTAGATGTTATCTAATATAAAAACTAAGCAAGTACTCACCACACATTGCATCAAAGCACACATAAGGACACAAGCAGTTGTAACATGCTCGTTCTTTCCTTCGAGCTAAGATAGACCCTATAAAAAAACTAGTTCCAGACGCATATCTTCCATTCATCTTCATTCATTTTTCTTTTCGTTATGGTAATGCAATGCAAGATGTCGGAAGCATTACATGTTTCCACACAATTAATCCTATATTCTTTATTTTTCATTTAGAGTCAAGACACAGATATTATGCTTGTTTTTAAAGTCACAAACTCAATATTGCAAACAAAGTGTTACCACCCATGAAATCTAGCCAACTATCAAAACATGGTCTGAAAATACCCAAAAAGGTCGGTTTCATACTTTTCTACTCTTAGTAACTAATTTTTCCTTAAGACCGTTTTCATCCATCCATCATTAAGAACTGTCACTCCTATGATGATTCTAAGACTCAATAATACTAAGTTAACTATTTCTGGTCGGTTCAATGGGACTATAGGAACCCACGTAAAAAATAAAATGACTCGATAAACAGGAAACTATGCACAATGAAGTTCAACTTCTACCCTAATCTTAAGCAAACCATTGTCCCTAGTGTGAAGAGTAAAATAGAGTGAAAAGGTAGAAGAGAACTCCTATTGCCCTCTAGGCCACATGCTTAAATTCACCGAGTTGCCACATTGGTGGTAAAATCCAAAACTATTGAGGCTTCATCACCATCTCCATCACCCGCATCAATATCATCATCTCCGGGTCCAACATCATCCGTCTCATCCTAATTTGAGCTTCCTCTTCATCAAAAGTGGCCTTATCATCATCTAAAATGGGTTCATGGAAAGTCAGGCGCATCATAGACATGTACATTGCACTAGTGTCGCCATCTTATCCTTAGTCACTAAACAACCATCAATCCACAGTTGTAGCTCGGTCATATGCGACCCATATTTCTATTATCCCGGACTTGTCTATCAGCAGCAGTCAATACTGGTCCTTCATATTGATCGTGCACTTTAGTTATGTGACATCAACCATACGACACACTAAAAGAGGGTGACATGGGGGAGGGCACACATCATGGATTTATTCCTCAATATCTAAGGCCCAGAGGTACCTAGTAATGATGCTGCCATAACAGAAGGATTATCTCTTACATGTCCTAAACTTTTTAGCATGTTTTGCTTCATAACATCTCCGACATTTATTGGCAGCCCCTTTATAAGTTGGTATACAAGAAAAACTCTTTCACGATGAGTGTACATTCAACTTGCACTCACCTTGATCCACAAAGATATAATGGAGTCTCAATCACGGATTCAGGTGGAATGGGCAAGAAGTCTTCTAGAAAATGCCCCTCATCGACATACTCATCACAAATGTACTTAGATTCTTGTTGGAAGTTGTACCAACACGACATAGTGAATTATAACTTGTTTGCCATATTTTTGTGGCAGCAAGTTAGTGGTTTCCAAAGTAGAACTTTCAGCAACCTCTCCTTTCCTTCTTCTCTTAGTACCCGAGCAACTAGCAATCTTTTTTCCTCTAGGAGGCATTTTCACAAAAACAAATGAATGAAAAGAAGAAAAGAAGTGGAGGGGTGGGTAGGTTTTGATGTATTTTTAAAATGCTTTAAATTAGTGGATTTTAGTGGTTGGAATTGGGGGCAAAGGTAAGGAAATAAGGGTGTGTCAAGGATTTATGGAGGAAATATATATTATTGCGGGAGAGTGTAAGTAGAGAAGATGAAGAAAATTTTGGGGATTGAGAGAATATAGAAGAGGGGTTGTGTAGAGAGATATATATATATAGGAAAATTAGGTTGAATTTGGGTGGGTGGAAGTTTAAAAGTTAACATATATTTTTTGTGTGTGTGGCATGATGGGGGCGGTAAGCTTATAGATCGGCAAAAACCGTCTCTAAAACTTCTCGTGGTGGTGCGATGTGCCAGGTCTTCGCGAGATACAATGGAGTGATGCACCTTCCATCAATATTTCTCTTTGTCCTGGCGCATTGCGTTGCCAATGCACCAAAAATGGCCCTCGATAATTTAGCCTCTGGCATGGTGCACAAGACCTTCTCCCGAATTTATTTTTCAATGCAGTTGGTCCTATTTTCTTATGGTTTTTTTACGTCAACCTTCACATTAAATAAATTACGTGTCATGCCCCAAGCTTCTCCGATGACGCAAACACGGGACTTAGGATCACAAGTGATACCAAGCTAACCTTGCTGACATAATCATGAGCGTACTAAAGACAATAATAATTGATGCAAAATCTAAATCATAAAGTAAGTCTAAAATTATGGGGAATACCCATATACTTAAAACTAAATATCAAATTTGAGAGTTGAACACAAAAAAATATCAAACTCAATTACTAAGCTGTATGTAAAGTATGTTTGAGAAAAGCCTGAAACTAGATAGAAGTACTGAGACATGCCCCAGCCAAATCTACCAAAAATGAAACGAAAGACTAAAAGTGAAAAAAATAACATGCCACTAGTCCTCGAAGAGTGAGGACTCACCACTGATGCTGCTGAACAGAAGATAGAAAACCAATCTATGCGTGATCTGACCATTGAGGAGCTAAACCTCATCACGAGAAGATGTAGCACAGAGTATGCGTCAGTTTTTGCAAGGAACTGAGCATGTAGGATAGAGTAAAACTAAAATAAATATATGACTATACAAGCAATAAAGCAAGAGCATAATCTGAACATGATATAGATATTGAATATTGAGCTAACTGAATGCAATGACCAATTTATAACATGATGAGACTGAATAATGAATCTACTAAAAAGTTATCAATGTAATGGATTCCGATAGAATTGTAGAGGTACTAATGACCGATAATAAGTCATATGAGCAAAATATGGAGTCCGATGTGTACACCCCATAGAGAGGACCCAATATACCCTGCCAGAGGTATAGATGCATGCTAATGTGATTACTAAAATGATGCCCACAGAGGGGACTTACAACATACGTGGCTCATAGTACTAGGACAATTCGGGTATATGAACCCTATTCAACTCGGTATTATGATACTCCAAATAGATTAACTGATTAACACATTATGACTAAATTTTTGTATTTTACTAGATAGCTCAAACTGACATGCAAATTGAGAATGCACATTAATAAAATGATAATGACACATTCAAAAACTGAGGCATGTATAGCTGAAATAACTGAAATATCTAACCTAGCATGTGTAATTCAAGAACTAAAAAAATACATAGCTAGAGATTTTGAAATCCATGTAAGAAATGAAATAATAACTTGATACTCTGATTTGGAACATGTAAGTCACTAATTCATGATAATTTGCTAAAGTTCTAGAAACACAAGTCTAGTCATGATAAGAAAATCAAGAATCGGACTAAAATCTAGGTGCCTAATGGGAGAATAAGAACTCATTATTGAAATCTCACATACTTGGTGATGAATTCCTCTGAGATATCATTCGATTTTGGGTCTGGAACTAATGGAACCTTGCTGCATTCTTGAACTAGGGTTCTTGACCTCTTTTTTCCTCTTACGCTCTAATTTTTCTAAGTTTTGATTAATGATCTGACTTTGCTAAGTTCTAGTTATGTTTATTGGCTAAAACTAACCAAAATCTTAAAATTTAGGGTAAAAACGGTAAGATTTAGAGGTAAAATAAAATAGGAAAAGACTAAATACCCCTAATTTAAAACTTCAGACGGGCTGACCATGACCATCCTCATAGACCGTGAAAGGGACCACAAACCTTCAAATAAATTGTGGTGTGGACTTGGTCTAGGAATTGAGGGCCTATGATTCATAAGCCTTTACCACGGTGTGTGGAGGACCACGGATCGTGAAGGTCCCCGTGGTCCGCACTTTGGTTGAGTCTGGAGGCTCGGGTCTGAGAGTCTACTGGTTAGACTTTATGGATGCCTCCACGACCTGTGTGAGTGACCATGGACCATGAAGGTGCCCGTGGTCTTAACTTAAGCTTGGGGGTCTGAAGGACTATCTAAGGGGGCTACTTCCTTGACTATGTGGGTGTCACCACCGCCCGTCTTCATGACCACGAACTATATAGGTGCCCGTGATGTGGTGTCTGGGCCTGGTGACTTCCCAGTCATGACCACAGACTGGTCAACGAATTGTGGACCTTGTCACGGTCCGTGTACTCTGCCGTGGTTCACTACTTCAAGTAGGTTTTCTGTATATTTTTCTAGGTCTATTTTTCTAGGCGTTACGATATCTGATTGGTTATATATCATATATTAAGTTGTATTTTCTTATGTCATTAGGAAACCAAAATTGGGAGATTCAAATCCAAGAATCATTCATGCATTCTAAGGCAATAGTTCTTGGGTCCTATTTTCTGAAAGTTGAATTTTGTATTTTGCGAATGAAAATCCACATTTGATTTTTCAATAGAAAGGTAAGAGAAAGTTTTGAACATTATGAATTTGGAGATAGACTCAATCGAAATTGAAAGGATGAATCAAACCCAATCAAAAGGGAATTGAATTGAATTGGAATTTTCAACAGATACAAATGGAAAGAAATTGATAAAACATCCCTAGAAACCTACTTCTGCTACTTAGACTTATTAATGAAGTTATAGGATTTTGTATAGAATATAAAAAGAAAAATGATTCCATTTTTACCATTATTATGATAATACATATTCCAACCTGCTTGAATATCAGAAAAATAAATGGATTGGACATTTGATCTTTTCGCTGAGATAAAAGCATAAAAATCAGAAAGAATATATAGAATTAGAATCGATTTTTTAGCATTTAACCCCCCTTTATGTTATGGATTTCATTGTTCAAAAAATGATTCGCAGAGAAGAGAGATATTTTGTTTACGGATTTTTGAGTAGAATACGATTGTGAAGTGGATAAGAAAAGAAGGTTTGAATGGCTAAACTCGTGTGGAGATATCTATAATATCTGTCTTTCTTCTTTTTTATTGTTTTATTGTCGTTTTATGTTCTATTCGGGGCAACACAGGTTGTGCTCTCCAAAAACATAATTTCAATTTTCTATTCAATTCAAAATTCAAATTGAAGTATGATACTTTTCTGATATCTGATAATTTTATACCGGGAACATATATAAATAATATATATCCGTCTAACAATTTATCTTGGGGGGTTTACATATACTGATAATTGTTGTTATAATTATTATATATTGGAAGAAACAAGCATTTCCACGACTCTACCACCCAATCAATTCTGTTCCACTTAATCCCTCTTTCATGGCCACATATCTTTCCGGCTAAGGAATGGGAAATCTTTCTCCTGTTACATGAATCCAAATTTCATTTTATCCGGGAAAAGCCATCTTTTTCTCAACAATGTCTTTGGCATTTGATCCAATAGCGTTCCGTTAGTTAGGAACAGATCTGATAAATACTGATAACTCTCGGATAGAGTATTAGAACGGAAAGATCCATTAGATAATTAACTATTGGTTCTAAGCCATCTCTGACGATTAATCAACAATTCGAAGTGCTTTTCTTGCGTATTCTTGATAAACCAGCGTTTATATAGAGATGTAGGAGGATCTGTTTGGGAAGTAAGAAGCCCCTTTGACATATCTTCATCTGCAAATAATTCTCGATGTGAAAACACAGAGCCAGGGGGCTGATCTTTGAATAGGAAAAAGAGTGGATCTGCAGGGTCCCAAATGAATTGGCTTATTCGAAAAAGGCCTTGAGATCTATCTCGTGTCTGGTACTGCATGGTTCCACATCTATTTCTACATCTCTTTCTTCCTCACTTTCCACCCTTTCTTCTGTTTTTGAGGCTTCTTTCAGTTTCTTAGTAAGAATGGGTGAGGGTATTCTTCCTAAATAGTAGACACAGGTAATAAATAAGAGAATACTAAAGATCCGAGCCATAGAATTTCTCAATTCTAATACAAGGTACTTATTAGATCGAATAGGGAGTTATTCATGTTCAAGCAAGTTTCAATAATACCATTATCACTGTTACAGATGTATGGGGTCGAGTAATTTCTTGGTCATCAATCCAATCCCCGTTCACATTTTTTCTTTTTCTTATCAATGAATAGATCTCTTTACTTGTATGACTTAGATATCTCGTATTTCTCGAAAAAGTGATTCGATTGATGGGATTTGGTATGAGATCGATGATCTCGATGAGATTGATATTCCAATCTTTTTTCTTAGAACGTATTGATTTGACGCCATAAGCGGGACCAAGCATGTTGCCGCCAGAAGCAGAACCCCGAATTTCTTCTAGAGAATAACCTAATTGTTCTTCTTCTCTATGGAGTTATAGTCTCAATAAGAATGCTAGTTCTTACTGTTCATATATTATGATATGAATATACCACATCAATTCGCGCTTTCACATCTTCTTAACCCGAAATGGCTGGGGAGAGGAAAGGTTCCTTTTTTTGAGGGTACTCCCTGGAACAGATCTAGTGGAGACGGGGTAGGGCCTGTAGCTCAGAGGATTAGAGCACGTGGCTACGAACCACGATGTCGGGGGTTCGAATCCCTCCTCGCCCACAACTGGCCCAAAAGGGAAGTACCTTTCCCTATGGGGGTAGGAAAATCATGATCGGGATAGCGAACCAAAAGCTAACATTCGTCCTCGAATAAAGACTAAACTAGCTAAAATAGAGGGAAAGAGTTGCAAACCCTGCCAGTAAACACTGAAGACCAATTTTTGACTGAACTGAGTTCCATGAACATGCAAATATGCTGAAAATACAAGTACAAACTGAAGGAATATGATGCTAAGACTTATTTTCACATGAATGATTTAAAAACTGAAGTGGAAATATTACCTCAAATTTGAGTAGGATCGGAAGGAAATAGTTGAGGATACTTGGCCTTCATGTTTGCTGCTGCTTCCCAAGTAGATCTTTGTACGGACTGACTGCTCCACAAAACCTTGACTTAAGAGACTTCTTCGTTTCTCAATCTTCTAACCTGACGATCAAGAATCTCAACTGACATATCTTTATAGAGAAATTGTCTTTCACGACCACACTCTCTAATAGCACTATGGATGCTGGATAAACCACACAGTACATCAAAAGCGAGATGTTAAAGATCGGATGCACAACTGCTAGTTCTGCTGGCAACTCTACCTCATACGCCACTTTACCAACCCTTTTCAAGATCTTTTAAGGGCCTACATATCTAGGAATGAGCTTCCTTTTCTTGACAAATCTCATTTTCCCTTTCATAGGCGACACTTTCACGAAATCTCAATCATCGACTTAGAATTTTTATTCCCTTCTCCTTACATGACTCTGGGATGTCGTACGTCTATATCTGGTGATTTCACTTCTTCATTGCATAATGAACTGAATTTAGTCCTATCAAGGCTGCTTCACCTACTTTTAAATGAACAACCATGAGATCTACACCTACACCCATACAATGCCTCATACGGGACCATCTGAAAGTTGGAATGATAACTATTTTTGTAGGTGAAATCAATAAAAGGTAGGTGATTTTCCCAAATACTCTTGAAATCAATCACACAAGCTCTCAACATGTTCTTTAAGGTATGAATGGTACACTCAGCCTGACCATCTGTCATGAAATGCGATGCTAAGATTAACCCGAGTACCAAGACCTCTTTGAAATGACTTCCAGAAATGAGAAGTAAACTCAGGACCTTTATCTAAAATGATAGACAAAGGAACCTTATGTAACCTGAATATCTCATTAATGTAAAGCTTGGTTTAGACCTCCGTCGAATCTATAGTCTTAACCGCCAACAAGCGTGAAAACTTAGTAACTCTATCAACTATCACCCAAATGGAGTCATGATGTGTGCAAGTACGAGGTTATCATGTAATGAAATCCATGTTGATCACTTTCCACTTTCAAGTAGGAATGTCGATCTCTAGAGTCATACTTTTCACGATCCAAAATGGACGTGATGACACTCGTCTTATCCCTCCAATACAAATTATCCTAAAACTTAACAAGTACGATAATATGCATAAAATTCCCAATACACTAAAAAATACCCCCAAAACCTGGTTGTCACGTGCACAAGCCTCTAAAGTATTACAATAGAATTAAATCTTAACACTAGTCTCAAATGAACTTGTTTCTAGAATAGAACAAATCATCACTAAGGAGAAAGAAAGTCCACTGAGACGACAAACAACTACCTCACAAATCTCCAGAAGTCTCGGAAAAGAAGAGAATGACAAGTACCATAAAAATCTAGGCTTATAGACTACAAAAATTTGTAGAAGCAAGGGGTGAGTACCAAACCACACGGTACTCAACAAGCAAGACTCTAAACACAAGTTAAGCGGATGAAATACGGGTAGTCTTACCACCCCAACCAAACCTCCACAACTACGACCTGCATAAAAATCAGGCTAACCTAACAACTTGCAGTTCAGCAAAACAAAATTTCAAGTTCACTAATGATAATTATGTACAATGCAATGGGATGTAATGTCAAGTGTAATGATGTATGTCTGACCTAGTGATACACACCCGTTGTCTCTCAGTCCGGGACCCATGGGGGACATATCTGTTAATGCATCCATCACGACGTGCGATATGACCCTTGATAATAGTTACCATCGCGACGTGCGATACGTCCCTCGAAATGTAGTATCCATCGCGGTGCGCGATACGTCCTTCGAAATGGTACATCCTCTTTAAGTTCTCATTTTTTCTCAATGCACATGACACTTGTCATAGCCATATCTCAGAATATAGCAAATGACATGTTCACTCAGAATATAGCAAATGACATGTTCACTCAGAATATAGCAAATGACATGTTCACTCAGAATATAGCAAATGACATGTTCACAACAACACAAACATGATATCACATCAACAATGAGTCAATAAAATTTCAAACCTTCCTCAACACATACACATAAACAATTAATCACATTACCTTTTTTTACCCATTTTTCATCATTAGAATTAATCAACGTGGACAAGTCAACCATCACCAAGTCCCATTACTCCCAAACATATACCTCAAATAGTCGAACGATGAATCCAGTATATTCAACTTACTAATCACAATAAGGTTTTGAAATTAATAACACACGTATGACTATGTGTTTAGTCTAGAGTCAATAGTCACTTCAAATTTATAATCAAGTTCCTAACTTTCAAGCTTAGGATTAAGTCTTAATTTCTCCCAACAATATAATTCTAATAGTTTTCATATAATATAGTGCATACAATATTTAATTTCCGCATTTAATATAATAAAACTTGATTTATAGGGTGATAATTATATGAAGAATCCGGTAAAGGATCAAATATCATCGAAAAATACAATTTGCAAGTAAATCAATTTCCAGTTTTTCTATTCCAATCCCATTTTTTCCTATTTTCTCTTTCAATGTCAACATTAAAATAGTACTAACAATTATAATGGCACATTAGTCAGAAAGAGATTCCCGATTTCTCTCCTTTCTTTTTCCCCGTCCATGATTATAATAATAATAATAATCACTAATTTCATTATAACATATATGCATATTTATAAGTTCACATATTAATATAAATTATACACGTTTTAACCTAAAATTCTACTCTTAATTATATAAAAACTTAACAGATTGGATGAGAATAATTAACTTTAAGCCTTAAGATGAATATATCAATTTTCTCCTCCTTTTTCCTTTTTCTTCCCTCTTTTTTTCTTTTCTTCTTCTGCATATTTTTTTGTTCTGTTCGTTTTCTTTTTCTTTTTAGTCTCTCATCTGAGACTTTAGGGAACTTTGCCATTTTTATTTTAATAATAATTATTATTTTCTTTCTTTCTTAATTTTTTTCTTTATTTTTCATTATTCTTAGAAACAAAATAATCTTTTATTAAATCTGAAAATCATGTCACTCATTTTCACAAGTCATAAATTATTTATAAAATCTACTAAAAAGGTTAATATAAAAATATTTGTTAAAATTTCTAAAATGACTAAGATGATCATTACATTATCCACCACTAAAAATTATGTTCGTCCTCGAACATAAGGAAGAAGAAGGGAGAATAAGCGACTTTAACAAAAGTCTAAGTTATGACCTACTAGCCGGTTTTCATCTCTCTAAGTGAGCTCCTCCTTAAGACCAATCCATCAAAATCATCTACTAAGAACTGAAGTTTCAAATTAAGTTTTTGGAAGGTCTATAAATCAAGAGTTATTAGTAAGCCACAGACTAATCCAGGAACTCAATCTTAACTAAAATTCATTGGACCTTAACACCGTCATCATGACAAATCTTTTCTCAGATAACCAAGTTAACCTTTTGAATCAATCGTGACTACAACCATAAGTTAGCATAAATCAACTACCAGACACTCATAATGCACATACCATCACATATCTTATCACAATTTTTTTAACACAATCTTTTCACGAGCTTAAGTGATAAAAGTCTAATATTTAGACATCGAATACTTTTAAGGCAGAATAAAGCCTATTTAACTCAAAGAAGAAAATGGTCAAGTAACTGCCCAGCGAGGCGATACACTCAACCTCTAACAACATTTATTTGGACAATTGTAACTCCTCATAGTATCTCTTATATAAGTTCTTATAAGCAAAGTTGTTCCTTAAGACACATTGAAGTACTTAACTGTCCCAACAAAACAAAGTCTATCATAACTGAAATGACCAAAGTCTTCTCAAACATCCGACTCTATTAAGAAGACATAAGAGGATCGATACATCCAATCCACCACTAAGGATTTACCCGTAGATATAGAAACACACATGAGAATATGCAATGAATCATACTCTAAACCATGTCCAAAATGAAGAAGGTTGGTCAAATAAAGATGTAAAGAACCAAAATCAAATAACACAATACTCCCTTCATTATGCCCATAGCAACATTTCCATTCAGTTGAATCCATCCTTATTATTGTCTACCCACAATTCACCGGTTTGGTTCCATTAAGATTGTACCTATACTGATTTATCAGACCCCACATACTTCCCACAGTACTCCATTGAAGCTAACATTCTTAATACCACCAAATAACATAAGTACACCATTCACTTATCTTACTCTCAAACTGTCTCTAGTATCAAAGTCTTCTTAACAAACACATTATCGCCTCCAAATTTTAAAACTATGGTTCCCTCTTTTTTCCATTTAAGCATTTCATGAAAAATACAGGTCACACTTAAGACTAATAGCACTAATTTCAAATCTAAAAGTACTCTACCATCGAGATACAACCATTGAATCACACCCAATGTCAATTCCAAAGTTTTTGGATACCAAATTTCAACTAATATTCAAAACCATCATATACCTCATTACCAATACTAAGAAATTCTTGGTCATTACAATAATTCGAGTACCATAACTTCATAACCTCTACTCACTATCGAATGCCTATGTAACACATCATAATAGTCTGTATCGTCCCATCAACAAAGTAGTATTGATCTCCTCAAATCCTCATTAATTATGTAAAACTATAGTTCCACACCGTTTAACATAAATAAGTTATCTGTCATAATTTGAACAATTTAACTTCACATAAGAACACATAATCTTACACCCTCACTATTTTTCACCCAAATCAAAACCCTATATTCATAAAAAAATTGTTGATAAATTTCTCGTAAGTCTATAACAAACAAATTCACATCCATAGTCATATTAGAACTTATATATGTAAATTCATACATCTTTCAACTTCGAACCAAGAGTCTATATGAGAGGTCTTATTCCTCTCTTAAATTATTCCCATGACACAAAATTATGAATACCTTGAACTCTTTAATACACCAACTCTCGTTCCTTTGGTTGACTCGCTTATCAATCTTATCCTTTAACAAACAACCCATGATGTTTTTACCTCATCCTCTAACTCAAAGCATTACGTGAAACCCCCCTTAGATATACCAATTAGAAGTAACCAAATTGACTACTCAAATTGTGCATAAGTCCTTCTAAATGTTTTATACTTAATAAAATCGATCACTTCTAAACTTACCAATTCATACCTTGACAAAACACACTGCCACAACCTACACTTACAATAAAAAACTTAATTTTTGATCTCAACCGTGTAACACAATCTCATTATCTATCAACATTAGCTCATACATTGAAGATCTTTATGAATTCACGTATCTTAGTCTATAATTGATCATCTCACCATCAACTTTATCGTATATTCTTTTTTTTTGCTGAAAAGTTCAACCGTACTCGTTACCAAACTCAAAATCACAAAAAAAAATATAATCACACTCGAGGTGAATATCTATACTCTTTTCTAAAGTCCTATTCTATATTTTTTTAACCTATCTAATAAAGTCGTGACACTTTTACCATAGCCATAGTAAAATATATGACACTATGTGTTACTAAACCCAATTCTCAACCTCCTGAAGATATCTTTTCATCTCTTGCAATAAGAGAAAATATTCTTGCTATCACCTCTTTCCGAAGGCTACTCTACATCCCACTATTTTTTTAATTATGACTCTAGTTCATTTCAATTCTATTCGAGTGGTATCTTAGCATCTTCAATAACTTTCCATGCAACCATGTCCCTCATCAAATAGTAGTAAATTCTACATCAGATACTTGCAAGTCATCATTACCATAAAAGTTCATTTAACCAAATCTTTATCATATAGTTGCATCCTGATCACAATCTATCACGAACTCTTATTACCATCATGCTCATTTAGCTCTTGTCATCACCACAAAGTTAACCTTTTTATCAGTATGGCATTTTAAAACCAATTATACCAATCAAATCCAAGGGATTAACCCACTATTATATGCACTTTTTACAAAAAAATTTCAATTACCTTGACACAAGTATACTATTTGGGTATCCTTTACTCATAAGCTTGCCATTCAGGTATCTATATATTTCCTTGGAACTTAATATGAAATCGTTGATCCTCATTTAGATTTCTCAAGATACACTTAATAACCTAAACATATCAATACCGTATCAATGATTCACCACTAAAATATCTTTACACGCACGTTTAACCCCAACCAACTACAGTAACAACCTAATTAGTTTCTCAAAGGTGAATACAATATCAAATCTCATTATACGAGCATGTGATAAAACTGATAATCCTTTATGTAGTTAGTAATCATACTTGACATCAATGTATCCATTTTCATATACCATTAGTAACACATTGTGAAGTCTGTTAAATCCACCACTAAAACACACTATACCTATCGAGAATATTATATCTAAATAGGTCACACAATTTAACCCATCAAATATCTTTAAAATATTACCAAATTAGTTATGTATCTAGCCCAAGCTATATGTATTCTTTCGTACCTCATGTCAATATAAGTAACACCTTGCATAACTCTAACCAATTAATGATTGATACTACTGTAGTAGATATTTTAACCTTAATTGGTGCATCATTATTTACTAAGAAACCCATTAATGTTATGAAAACTATATCAATTGTAGTTTCCAAGGTTACACTGTTCATTATCTAGCCATCATTTTAATCATTTCACTTTCAGTTGTCAAAATACTCCAGATATTGCCTATACAACAAAAGTACTAATCCCACTACTGGATGTCTAGCCAAAAAAAATAGTATAAGACGTTTATGAAATCCTTTAATCGTTGTTAAGCTTAATCGTTTATTTATCCTCAAAGTGAATCATTAAATCGTAACCTCATGCAATTCCTTCGAATCATTGAATATTTCAAATTTGATCACACAACATCTTTAAAATTGTATCACTTTTGCCTTAGTACCATCTCTAAACTCCAACGACACCAACTACTGATATGAGGAACTACGCACGAGTCAACACATAAGTGAGAGAGAATGGAAGGTTGCTTTAAGAATCAGACCGAACAAAGGATGCAAGATAATGATTCAAGAAGTGAAGATTTTTCCTAAAAATCACTATAGCCTCTTGAAGATCAGTATAGACGTCTCCGTACCAATTTTTTAGACTCTACTTAGACTCTACTTGCATACACGTGAGACCGATGAACCTAGGGCTATGATACCATTTTGTCACGACCCAAATGGACACGATGACACTCGTCTTATTCCACCATGAAAAGTTAGCCTAAAACTTAAAAAGTACGATAATATGCATAAAATTCACAATCAACTTAAAAATACCTCCAAAACCTGGTTGTCACGTGTACAAGCCTCTAAAGTATTAAAATTGAATTAAAAGCAAACACTAGTCTCATAGCACACAACTCAACAACTACGACCTACATAAAAATTAGCCTAACCTAACAACTCGCAGTTCACATAGCACACTACTCAACAACAACACTTAGACAAATTAAATGTCCTTCACAATAACACTTTGACAAATTATATATCCTCAAAAATAAGCTCAGTATTCATCAATCACAAGTTCCGCAGAAAGTCATTCACAAGATTCATAAAAATATAATATCAAGTTCACTAATAATAAGTATGTGCAATGGAATGGGATGCAATGTCAAGTATAATGATGCATGACCTAGTGATACACAACCACTGTCTCTCAGTCCGGGACCCATAGGGGACATATTTGTCCATGCATCCATCGTGGTGTGCGATACGATCCTTGATAATAGTAACCACCGTGGCGTGCGATATGTCCCTCTAAATATAGTATCCATCGCGGCGCGCGATACATCCTTCGAAATGGTACATCCTTTTTAAGTTCTCATTCTTTCTCAATGCACATAACACTTGTCACAATCATGTCTCAGAATAATACAAATGACATGTTCACACAAATAATGAGGAGCTGACCATTTTCGTAATATTGCACAATTCACAACAACACAAACATGATATCACATTAACAATGGTCAACAAGATTTCAAACCTTTCACAACACATACACATAAATAATTAATCACATTTCCTTTTGTTATCCATTTTTCATCATTTGAATTAATTTATGTGGAAAAGTCAACCATCACCAAGTCCAATTACTCCCAAACATATACCACAAGGAAATACATGCATCCCATACACTTAAAAAGAGTTTAGAAATCTACTTGCCTTAAATAGTCGAACAATCACTCCAGGACTTGAGTCTTCCTCTTTCATTGAACCTCCAAATAAATCCAATATATTCAAATAACTAATCACAATAAGGTTTTGAAATTAAAAACACACATATCACTATGTGTCTAATAGAGACTCAATAACTCACTCCAAATTTATAATGAAGTTCCTAACTTTCAAGCTTCGGATTAAGTCTTAATTTCTCCCAACAATATATTTCTTATATTTTTCATATAATATAGCACATTCAATATTTATTTTCCCTATTTCGATATAAAAAAACTTGAGTTATAGGGTGATAATTATAGAAGAATCAGGTAAAGGATTAAATGTTCTCGAAAAATACAATTTGCAAATAAATCAATTTCCATTTTTTCTATTCTAATTCCATTTTCCCCTATTTCCTCTTTCAATGCCAACATTAAAATAGTAATGACAATTATAAGCATCTGCCTATAGATAGTCTACTAAAAGCATCTGCTACTACATTGGCCTTACCAGGATGATAATGCACACTCATATCATAGTACTTAAGGATTTCAAACCATCTCTTCTGCGAAGATTCAACTTTTTCTGGGTGAACACATATTGAAGGCTCTTATGATGTGTGAACACATCTACGTGAACACCATACAAGTAATGTCTCTAAATCTTAAGTGCAAACACCACTATTTCAAGCTCGAGGTCATGAGTGGGATAGCTCTTTTTTCTAGACGCATAAGCTATAATTTTACCTCGCTGCATCAACATACAACCTAGACCAACTCCGGAGGCATCACAATAGATCACACAACTGTCTCAACTCTCTCGTAGAATCAAAACATGAGTTGTAGTTAACCCAGTTTTCAATTTTGCAAAACTTTTCCCACAATCATCTGACCACCAGAATTTGACCTTTTTCTAAGTCGATTTAGTCAATGGAGAGGTTATGAATGAAAATCCTGCCACGAACGTTCTTTAATAACCCGCCATACCCAAGAAACTTCTAATATCTGTAGGAGAGGTAGGTATTGATCATTATTTAACTACTTTTATTTTTTGCAAATCCACTATGATCCTTTCTCTAGATTCACTATGCCCAAGGAAAGCAACAAATTCCAACCAAAACTCACATTTTCTAAACTTAGCAAATAACTGGATGTCTTTGAGAGTTTGCAGAACAACTGTTAAAATTCACAATCCTCATTCCTAGAGTAAATGAGGATATCATCAATAAAGACGATAACAAACAAGTCCAAGTATTGCTTGAACACTTTGTTCATCAAATCCATGAAACCTGCAGGAGCATTAGTTAGTCCAAATGACATACTTAGAAATTTATAATGGCCATACCAAGTTCTAAAGGCTACTTTTTTGAATGTCACTGATCTCTGACTCTGAGTTGGTGATAACCCGATCTCAGGTCTATTTTTGAGAAGTGACTAGTGCCATGAAGTTGGTCTAACAAGTCATTAATTCAGGGAATGAGATACTTATTCTTGATTATAACCTTATTCAACTGTCTATAATCAATGCATGTTCAAAGAGAACCATCTTTCTATTTTGCGAAGAACAGTGTTGCACCCATAAAGAAATACTAGGTCTAATGAAACCCTTTTCTAAAAGGTCTTTCAATTTCTCTTTCAATTCCTTAAGATCAACTTAAGCTATTTTGTATGGAGAAATAGAAATATTTTGGGTGTCTGGAAGGAGATTGATTCCAAACTCGATTTCTATTTCAAGAGAAACTCCGGGAAGATCTTCTAGAAATACTTCTAGAAACTCTCTGACTAATGGAACTGACTAAGAGTTGGGGTTTCAGAGCTAGAGTCCTTAACCCGAACTAGATAATAGATACAACCCTTAGAGATCATTTTTATAGCCTTAAGGTAAGAAATGAATCGACCCATAAGTGATAAGTTACTACCTTTCCATTCTACGATTGGTTCATTTGGAAACTGAAAATGATCAATCAAAGTTCTACAATAGACCTAGGCATAATAAGAATATAACCGATATATGACTAGAATGACTTGAGGTCTGCCATTTCTAACTCTACAAGATCTGCTGAGGTGACTTTCTAGGAGATAATGATAGGGTAATTTATGTATACTCATATTGCTACAACTGGGTCACTGACTGGAGTAGAGATTGAGAAAGGTTCTGAGAGAGTTTCTAGACTAACATCAACTTTACTGCTATATAAGGAGTTACAAAGGAGAGAGTAGCCCCTAGATTTAAAAATGCATAAACATCAAGATTAAAGAATCGTAAGTAGCAGTGACTACATCAGGAGAATTCTCCTTATCCTGGCGAGCCCGGAGAGCATACAACCTATTCTGGCGCTGACCGCCACCTGCACCAGATGAATTACCCTTCTGAATCAGGTGACCTGCTGGTGCTGCTGAAGTTGTGGACAGAGATTTACCATTGTTACCTCCTTGACGCTGTTTAGAAGGTCAATCTTATGACCAGACTGACCGCATCTAATACATTCTTCCTTTCCTGCAAGGCACTCGCCCGGATGGTTCTTACCATACTTTGGAAAAGTTGGGTAGGTTTTGTGCTTGAAACACTTCCCTAAAACTTAGATCCTGATGTCTTACCATTCTGATTACACCTGTTCTTGGAGGACGAAATACTAGCTGATGAAGGGGTTGGAGCTGAAAACTTCTGTTGACTCCGAATGATTTCCACTACCCGAGTTCTACTGATAATATTAATAGTTCCCAATCCTAGCCTTCTTGTTTTCCTTAGCATGTTCCCTATGATTTTTACCCTCAACCTGTTGAGCATGGGTCATAAGCCTAGTGATGTTCATGTTTTCAATCAATATAGCATTTATATACTCTGTTCTTACCAAGTCTGACAATCCCTACAAAACCTTATTCATTTGAGCCTTGGAATCAACAACCATATGAGGAGCATACCTGGAGAGTTGGGTAAACAAGAACCCATAATCCTGGGCTGTCATATTAACTTGCCTCAAAATCATGAACTTTTGAGCTTTTGCCTCCCTTAACTCTCTTGGGAAGAACCTATACAGAATGGTTTCACTGAAGAAATTCCAAGTGATAGGTGCGACATTTATACGAGAGTTCTCTTTCCACTAAGTATACCAGATATGAGACACATCCTTAAGTTTGTATGATGCTACCTGAACCCGTTCATTCCCAGCTACTTGTATCACTTCAAAGATCTTCTTGACCTGATCCATGAAGTTTTGAGGATCCTCACCAATATGTTCTCCTAAGAACTCTGGCGGATTTATCTTTACAAAATCTTGAACTCAAGTTGCAACTGATCCAACATTAAAATTTTGTTTGAATTGGAACCCGCTGATTGTTCTTGTTGACCACACTCTTAGCCATTATCTGGATGGCATTTCATAATTATTTATTTAAAACTTCTTGATCTGGGACTAGAGAAGATGCATTTTCATTTTTGGCGTTAGCTCTACGAGGAGGCATGATCTTAAATGTAAAACGTTAAGTTACAACAGAATTAGACCATACCTTATGCAAGATATGAATCACAAAAAAATTATGTTTTTCCTAAAACACTTTGTAGCCTCGCTCTCATTAGATGTGGTGCACACTTTCACACCCATGAAAAAGACTCTACCTAGTACAACCTTTGAGATACACTAGGACTGTTGAACCTAATGCTTTGATACCAAGTTTGTCATGCCCCGAGCTACCCCCTAAACGCGGACATGAGACCTAGGATCACAAGTGACCCCAAGGTAATCATGTTGGCATAATCATGAACATACTAAAGATAATAATAATATATGCGGAAGCTAAATCATAAAGTAAGTCTAAAATGATGGACATATATACTTAAAACTAAAAAAATCAAATGTGATAGTTTAATATAAAAGATATATCAAACTCAAATACTAAGCTGAATCTAAACTATATCTGAAAGTAATTTCTAACTAACTACAAGTTTTGGGACATACCCCATCTAAATCTAAAAAATATAAAACTAAAGACTAAAATCGATAAAAATAACATGTCACTAGTCCTCGGAAAATGAGGACTCACCACTGATGCTGCTGAACTAAGGTCAGGAACTGATCTATGCATGAATTGATTATTGAGGACATGAACATACATCACGATAAGATGTGTCGCAGAGTATGCTTCAGTACTTGAAAGGTACCGAGGATGTAAGATAAAGTAAATATGAAATAAACATATATACAAGAATATGCTAAAATTCTAGAAACCATAGGTCTAGTCATGATAAGGATATCATGAATCTGATTGAAATATAGGGACTTAATAGGCGAAACGAACCCACTACTAAAAAATCCCACATACACGGTGATGAATTTCATGGTGAAATCTTTTGATTTTGGGTTTGGAATTAATGGAGCCTTGTTGCATTCTCAATTTAGGGTTGTTGACCTCTTTTCTCCTCTCACGCTCCAATTTCTTTATGTTTCTAATAATGATCTAACTTAGGTAAGTTCAAATTATGTTTCTAGGCTAAAACTAACCAAAACTACAAAATTTTTAAGGTAAAAATTACAAGATTTAGAGGTACAACGAAAAATAAAATGACTAAAATACCTCTAACTTAAAACAACAGAAGGGCTGAGCAAAACAACAGAAGAGTTGAGCACGACAATCTTCACGGACATTGAAAGGGACCACAAACCGTGAAGTCGGTCGTGGTCTTGACTTGGTCTAGGAACTGAGAGCCTCTAATTCACGAGCCCTTACCAGGACCCATGTGGAGGACTACAGACCATAAAAGTCCTCGTGGTCCTCACTTGGGTAAGGTATGGAGGCATTGGTCTGTGAGTTTACTGGTAAGACATCACGGACACCCCCCACTACCCGTGTGAGGGACCACAAACTGTGAAGGTGGTTGGGTCTTCACTTGCGTGGGGTTTGAGGGGTTGGCTGAGGGGACTACTGCCTCGAATTTATGGGCGTCATCACAGCGCGCCATCAAGACCACAGGCCATGAAGGTGCCCAAGGTCTAGTGTCCAATCCTAATTATTTCCAAATTATGACCACGGGTAGTTCAAGAAACCGTGGACCTTTTCACGATCCGTGAACCTTGTCATAATTCACTAGTTTATTTAGGTTTTTTGCAAATTTTTTCTAGCTGACTACAAGATTGAAACAAGTTGCTATCTCTTGAGTTTTAATATTTCCATCTACGTCTTGTTCCACTAAAACTCTTTCTAACAGATTCTCGGCACAATGAGTTGCAATTCTAGTGTGAGATATACAACCGTAATAGAAGATTAATCTTCATATATAGAAGGCAATTTTAAAGCGTTGTAGATATCAAATACTTCAACCTTATCGTGTGCCCTCATATTCAATTGTCTAGCTGCTACATTAATCAATGTCTGCCCATAACGTACGCTCCAAAATGAATGGAACTTCAGGATCAGGCTCAAGTTTATGACCACAAAGTCCACCAAAAGTATCAACTAACCTACTTGTACCAACACATATTTTACTACCTCCTCTGGCCTAGCAATGGACCTATCACCGAGTTAGAGAATGACAATAATTGGTTTTGGACTGCCCAACCCAAGTTTCTTATACAATGATGCAGGCATGAGATTGATGTTTGCACCCAAATCACATAACCCCTGGGCATGAACACTTTTCCCAATTGTAATTTGCACTGTGAAACTACACAGATCCTTTAACTTCTTAGGTTTAATATTCAAAATTCTAGAGTTGCACTCCTCAGTGTGCTATCTTTCATACTCTGTGAGCCTCCTCTTGTTTGCCATTATCTCTTTCACATACTTGGCATACTTTGGAATTCCCTACAAAATGTCAACTAAATGCACATGAATGTGAACCAGTTTAAAGAGAGAAAGGAACTTACCAAAGTAGCTTTCCTCATTCTTCTTTCTGAACTATTGTCGAAATTGGGGGAGGGGGTGGTTTCATTGAGGCACGGTCTTCTCAACATTAGTGTTCTTTACCATCTTTTCTTTGTTTCTTTTTTTATTAACTACCTCAAAATCTCTCTTCTTTGAAGCTAGTTCCTCTAGTTGTTACCCACTTCTCGTACTCACCATATTCAATTGCTTAGGTTTGGGTTCAATGTCACTGGGCAGACTTCCTTTAGGGCGTAAGTTTTGTGAATTAGCTACATGCGTAATTTGTTTTTCCATACTCATTTGGGACATTAGGATGTTCCTTATGTTCTCATACTGCTTATATACCTTGGCATTTATCTTCGTACCGATTTTTTCTATTAACTTTTGGAGTAGCTCTTCATTAGGCATCCTTCTTTTTGAATCACTTGGATTCACACGTTGGCTAGGATGTTGATATTGTATCCCTATTCCTTGCGATCTGTATTGGCTAGACCCTTGCACTTGGTTTTGGTTTCCACTCTATGAGAAAGAATGGTTTCTCTAACTAGAGTTATAAGTATTACCAAAATTTTTCTGACTTCCACCTCATTGAGCATTTCCCACATAGTTTACAAAATCTAGATTTGACTTACAAAGTTTAGTTTCATGTGCTCTACTACTACAAACTCCACACCAAATTGTTGTCTGGTGTACAATACTCACCGGTGCTTGATTTAGTGCAATTTGTTTGAACTGTGTATTTATGTTGTTGTTCATTGCATCTAGTTTTGCATTTATTGTGGTAGATTGATCCTCATCAAAAATACCAGCCGCTCTATGTGTTGTGGTTCTTGGCATTTCTCCTTCATAAATGGGGTTTCCTTTTGAGAGTTTATCTAATAGTTCGAATAGCTCCTTATGGATTTTTCTAACGTTTTTCGAATAGCTATTTAAAATTACTTGTTCCTTATAATCTAGACCCTCAAAGAATGTCTGAGCAAGTGCCTCATTACCATAGTATTTATGTTCGATGAAACACATTCAGAATTCATGATGTGGGTTTGTTGTTAAGGAAGTGTGTAAATAGATTATGTTTATACTGATTGAGTTTGTATGATGTCATATGACTATAATTATTAAATAATTAAGCATGTGGTTGGATTACCTTGAGAATTAGGTATACATGATGATCATGTGAAACATTGTTTGAGAGTAACAATTATCTCATGAGATTGAATTACATTAGTCAGTTCGGGTTTCTAGTAGCAATCTCCTTATCTCATAACTAATATGCCCATATAGGTATTTAGCTAGTGGATCCACCTAAGCTAATAAACTTCAATTCTACCTTAGGCGAGTAGAAAACCTCTTTTTGGTGTGGGAACATGACACTGGGTTCCATATAGCTCGCATGGTCTTGTCGATTAAGGTTATTTCCCTACATGAACAAGAAGAAAAACATGAACTATGAACAAGAACATGAGTTATGTACAATGTTTCTTCAAGAGGTTCTAGTTATTATGAATGGGGGTATGACTTCATTAATGCATTGCAAAAGTAGGATTTGAGAGTGGTCGTGATATGTTTCCCTCATGACATGATGAATTATGAGTTAATGCATGCTTTATATGATTTATGTACATGAACATGAACTATACTTATGACTTCTCAATGAGCTCTACTTAGTGTAAGTGGGGGTATGAGACTTTTCTTATACATTGCACAAGTATACTATGAAAAGTGTTATGGTGTGGTTTCCTAGTGCTATGAAGATATAAGAATTTATGAATGTATCATACGGAGTGTTGATAATAATGACTTTACTTTGTTATAAGCTATGAACATAAATGTTTCATTGTCTATGAGTATTGGCTATGAATGATATCAAAGCATGACAAGTATGAGCAGGGTGGCGTAAAAGTTGTACTTTGTGTAGTTAGGATTATGGGATCCTATCTATGCATTTCACAAGTATAACCTACGGTTACATATGTGATGGTTTTATTATGATGAGATAATCTTGGTGTTTAACTATCTCATATGATTATTGTTGTATGCATAATGTTTATGTTGGAGACTATGCTTGTGATTATGATAATATCCTTTATGCTATGATGAATTGTACATGAGATGTTTTATAAGTTACATTCCTCAACTATTTCAAATATGATGTTCAAAATTGGCATATAGCATGGTTTGAACTACAATGTCCCTTTTTTCATGTTTTAAGAATTTTTATGCATGACTTCCATACTTGGTATATTTTTGTGCTTACCTATATTTTTACATTTTCTATGATTCTAGGGTTTTGTGATATCAACTTCCACCTTTGTGGCTAGGAACATAGTAGACCAAGAAAAAGAATATTGGTAAGTCCTCATAGTATTCGAGGGCTTGAACATTATGTCCTTTTAAGTCTTTCTTTATGTTTTAAACTTTTGTAAGGGTTGTGTCCTTAAGATTTTATTCAAGTGTTGTAGATGGTTTGAGACATAGTGTTGTAGACTTCCACTTATTTTTATAAAAGAATTCGATTGTAAAGAAAAATTTTATATTTCTGCACTTTTTCCTATTCTCTTATGTTATGATATGCTATGAGAATTTTCGTAGACTTGCACCCGTGTTACATCTAGGGGGGGTAGCATTGGGTCGTGGCAATTGCGGATTCCTTCAAGGATTTGATCCAACAAGGTGTGTAAGACTTTCATAACAGTGGGTTCATTCACTCACGTGCCAAAAATATTTATTTTAATTCATCCTAAAAAGTTTGGAAGTCTGAATGTTCTTGATGGGTTTTCTTGAATTGCTTTCATTCTTGAATTAAGGTTAATATTGAGGTACTCTTAACAATTTAATGTCGATTATTAGATTTACTTTCAGTTAGATTCTTGTGTATATGTTTTATGTACCTGAGTCTAAAGAGATATTGAGAAAAAGAATAAAAAAAGGTTTGAAAACAAGAGGAAAAGTTTGTCAGTTTTTCCTGGGGAAATGCTGGCGCAACGCACCCCCAATTGTGCCAGGAAGGTTGGGGCAACACACCAAAATGAGGCACAGTAACCTTAAGGGCTGGTGGGGTGCACCGAAACGCGCCCAGGTTGTTTGCAACCACTCATTTTTTGTTGTTTAGCCCGTTTAAGTCCTTCTAATGTGTGATAACACTTCCTATTGATTTAACTACTCTTAATAAATTCTAAACACCTAGAAATCATCCATTAACTTGAATCATATCCTTGAATCCATAAATTCAAATTTAAGAAAAGTTAAGACCCAAGTTTAGAAAGTTCATAAAGTCTTTTCAAGAATTCTTTTCCAAATGTTTTAATCTTATTTTAAGATTTAAATGTTGAGTTAAGTAAAAGTAACAAATGAAGTTCATTTCTTCAAAAAAAAGTATAAGGGACAAAGCGGTCGTTGTTTGGGAACTAGTTCTCGCAATATTAACTATCTCTGGGGATAACTTATGCCACCATGTATATGGGATAACTTATCCCATCACTATGATATAAATGGTGGAGTAAGTTATCCCAAACATGTCAACCAAACAAGACATCTAAATTTCATACCCAGGACTATTATTTTTGTCCAAAGACTATTTATGCTTATCCCTTACACCAAACGAACCATAAGTATTCCCAAAGAGTAAATGTTTTCACATTTAAACAATACATGAAACACTGATTTCCAAGAAAGGTTTTGAGCTAGTTTTTGAGTAATTATCGCAAATCAAAAAAAGAATTTTTGTTTTTAAAACATATGAGTTGAGTATTTTGGGAGTACTATTGAACACCGATGTGAGGACGAATTAATAACAACCCAATGTCTCCATAAATCATGTAGCCACCATGGGTAAAAAGGATAATACTTTTTAGACGATTTTTTAATGATTTTTAGCATATACTAGTCGATCCACTTAGCTGACGCGTTCTATATCTCGACAAGTTATAGTACAATTCTGGCAGCATGGGCGAGACGTTGTATCATCACATAGATCAAAGTGATAGTTGTCGGTTAGAGAAACTCCCACAAAGTTATATTATTTTATTGTATAGATGTATATTGAGTTTTTTCGTACGATTTAAACATTTCATATAAACTGCATCTTTAATTTTGTTTAATTTTGCATTGAGTTGAGTATCTATTATTGCGTAAAGCTGAGTAAGTGTTTCTTTCAGAATTCAATTCAAGCTTATGTCATGTTTAGCTTTCCCCACGCATGGTAGTACATTCAATATATTGTTTTCATTTGGACTGCAACATTTTATGATGCAAATACAAGTAACCAGGATCACTATCCAGTGCCTCGCTAATCCAGTCAAGCACTCAGAGTCGGTTGGTGAGCCTCATTGCTTTTCGGAGGATCTCCATGGTTATGTTTTGTTTTATTTGAGCTATCTCAGTATTTAAGATGGTCGGGGGTCTTCTCCCGACATTTCTATTAGTATCTAGCTTCATAGACAGTTAGATATGAGTTTTTTAGTCTTGCTATTTCAGTTGTTTGGTTTAAAGACTCGAGTTGCCATTTTGGATACATTGAATGTTATTTTCTAAACATTTCAGTTTATCTATTCAGAAAAATTATTTAAGATTGTGTTTGAGTACATTTTCTATTGAGTAAGTGATGAGTCCTCAAATTGGACTCATCTAGGTCCTTATTTTAATGCAAACAGTGCCCTCAATTGTTTATTTTATCTCAATATTTGATAAAAACTCCTAAGTTTCAGGTATTTAAGTATTTGGTAGGAGCAAGGACATTTAGGCACAAAATGAAAGCAAAATGGAGAAAAAAAAGCTGAAGATAAAAAGGTGCGCATCGCCAAGCACACTTGGCGATCCGCCGTATAATGAAGTTCTACCTTTTGTTACGACAAGTGAGACCTAAAGAAAGTGGATCAAAAGGTAATGAAAAGGAGCAGTTGGCGCTTCACCGATTAGTTTCGCAAAACAGAAGATTTCCGCCTATTAATCTAGAACAAATAGACAAAGAAGGAAAATTGAAAGCGGGGACAAACTGAGCTAAGGGTGATTCGCCTAATCACGACTAACTGTGCCAAAAGGATTCGCTAGCACAATTCTAAAGTTTATAAATACTGAAGTCTTTTATTATGTAGAGATAGAAAAATTATAGAGTGAATCAATTACACTTGATAATTTTTTCTTAAGATTTCTCAAAAGTAGATGCTTGAATAAAGAAGCACTTCTTCCAATTTGGGAAGTGAGTCTTCTCCATTTACCTTCCTTTTCAACTTTTAAGGCTTAAGCTCTGATACCCAATTGATTTCTTTATCATTTTAAGTATATTTGATTATTGTTTGATGAGTGTCTAAAAACTCCATTCTTGGGGGTATGATTTAGCAATTATGGGTTGATTTATTTGTTGGGTCTTGCTTGCTTGTAGCTTAGATTGCATTTAAATGGTGATTTTACCTAGTGGTTCTTGTTTAATCTAATGGGTTTGTAGTTGCAAATACAAAATCACTCATGTGTTTTCGCCTTGCTCAAGAGAGATGTCACAAAATTAAGACCACTAGAATAATCTCCTAAGGAGAGGGTCGACATGAGGTTCAGCCCGAAAGGGTGAGCCCTAGCCCATATCCAAGCACTCTCGTGGAAAGAGCGAGTGTGGATAAGGCTTAGGTTGGTTAGTAGAAGAGTGGGTGTCCGAGAGGAACCGTTTGATATGGGATAGCTGCCTGAGAGGGAACTTGCTTTCATCTACAGCTCAGCCTAGTCACCATCGATTTGTGAAATTAGCTATCGAAAGCATGTTTTCACCACTTGTTTCTTCACATGTAGCGATCACACCTCATGAAATTTCCCCCATACTTGATTTTAACTAATTTTTGCTATTTTATTACTCTTGACAAACTAATCTTGATATTCGACACACTAAACTAGCTTCTATTTGTAGACACTCACACTGTAGGCTAGTGTCATTGATCATGATAATTTGAAAAGAAATTAAAAGCATCATATCAGTAAGTCTTCTGCTAAGAGTCTAGCTAGGACAAGGGTTCGCTTAAGGCCAAAATTCGTTCTCGTGTGCTAGTTCTGCCCAGGTTGTAGGCTTGGGATTTGATAAACTTGGTATCAGAGCACAGAGTTCAAGAGTCCTAGGGAGTCTATAAAGTTGAGTTTATAGATTCGTATTTATCGGTGTGAATCACTCTAAATCTATAATTAGGAGGATGCAACATTTAGGAACTATTTTACTTTTTTCATATTCATGTCGTATGATAGAGTTAAGATCTATAAAGTTTTCTTCTAACTCGCGCATGCATGTATGTTTTGGTTGATCATTCCACTACAAAGAGCTGTCAAAGATCCTCTAGCTAGGTGTAATATCGAGGAACAAGGGGTACCTAATGCACCAGAAGTTCAATCCTAAGGAAAATTCACTAATATTGAGTTCAAGGAAACTATCAAAATGTTAAGTCAAGTTGTGACAAACCAAGCTAGGCAAGGGGAGAACCGAGAGGAAGAGAATAAAATTTCGAGGATCCGTGAGTTCATAAGTATGAATACCTCAAGCTTTACTTGCTCAAACACTATTGAGATTCCAGAAAGCTGTGTTGAGGAGTTGTAAAAGATGTTTGAGGTATGAACATTACTGATGTCGTATGAGTGAATTGAGTGTTTCTAGGACTTGGTTTGTCCAGTGGAATAACGATAGAGTTGAGGGTGTACCGAATATGAGTTAGGGTATGTCTGAGGAGGCTTTCTTCGAGCTTTTCTTTCCCCGTAAACTGAGAGAAACCAAGGTAAGAGAATTCCTTACTTGTAAGCAAGCTTCACTAAGTGTTCATGAGTACAGTTTGAAGATAACCAACTTTCCCGATATGTTCTTGATATGGTTGCTGATATGAGGAGCAAGTTGAGTCTGTTTGTTATTGGGTTGTCTCGTCTGTCAAGCAAAGAGGAAAAGGCAGCTATGCTAATAAGGGACATGGATATATCAAGGTTGATGGTTTATGTGCAGCAGGTTGAGGAAGAGAAGTTGAGGGATAGGGAAGAATTCAGAAACAAGAAGGTTAAGACACTGGGTAATGAGTTCGAGCAACAAAAAAAATATGAATTGGTCTTATTCCAATAGAAACATAAGGAAACTACTTCATCATGTGCTAGTGCACTAGCACTGAGGAACAAAGGTGAGTATAATAGTCAGAATTCGCAGATTTTCAGAGTTAGACCTACTTAGTCACATTATAGTGTAGCACAAGGAGATAACTAGGCTCCTGCATAAGCTAAGTGTGGTAGGAACCACCCAACTTCTTGTCGCGATGGATCTAATAGATGTTTCAAGTACGTCCAAGAGGGTCACTTCATGAAATAATGGTCCTAAAAACATGCAAGGAACTTGGAATAAGATAAATAGAGCCCAATCTTCTTCAGTTTCTCCACTAGATAGGGATGCACCTAAAAGAACTTGTATATTCAATGTAATGATGTCATTTGGCCTGCATCATTTAATAATGCAGATACACAGTCAGTTAGTGAGCCTTCTTGATTTTCGAAGTACCCCTTTGGTTTTGTTTTGTTTTGTTTCTTTGGGATATTTTAGTTGTTAGGATGTTCGGGGGTCTTGTCCCGACATCCGTCTTAGTATCTAGAGGCTTCATATAGTTAGATATAAGTTTTTTAGTCTTGCTATTTCAGTTGTTTGATTTAAAGACTTGAGTTGTCATTTTGGCTAGGTTGAATGTTATTTTTTAAACATTCTTAGTTTATCTATTTAGACATATTATTTAAGATTGTGTTTAAGTATATCTTTTGTTGAGTAAGTCTTCCGGTGAGAGTCTAGTTAGGCCAGGGTTCGCTTTGGGTCAACAAAAGTTCTCGACTGTCGGTCCCGTCCAGGGTGCAGGCACGGGGCCTGATATAGTTGGTGGATTCAAATTTTTTAATGGAATTCACTAGAACAATTTTAGTATTGATAGAAAGGGGTAGGTACGAAAAACGTTTTGTGATAGTGGGGTTAAGATATGACAAGATAAGATGGTGAAATTGACTCTAAATGTTGGATTTAACAATAAAAACAAGGTAAGAACACTTGGAACATAATGTATGCGTTTTAAGATAGTATTACTAGATAATAATGGTTGCGTGTAAAGAGTCAAGGTTGGATAGTTCAAATTATATGTTTGCTTCTAACTAATTAGATGATATTATGTGGTGGATTTGGATCATCGATGATGCCTAATAGTATGTGTTTTTTGTACGAATACTACTTTTGTCAGGCTACTTTACATAGTCTGGTTGCAGGATCAGTGATGTTTCTTAGGTGGAGACGATAACGACCATCTTCGGCAACTTCTACTCATCTTTTCATTATGGTGGGAGTTGTCTCTTATTTTTTTTCAAATATTATATTCTCTTAGAAGATCTTGTACATGTTTAGTTCCTTGAGAGGGTTCCATGTATTTTATGGAAGTACTTTTATTTTAATCGAATTTGAGAGTATTTAAATAAGGCATAAATTTATATTTTTTCACTTTTGCATTAACAAATTCAAATTCGGTGGTAAAGATGTTCCTATAGTTATTTGAGTAGGTGTCCGCACGGCCCAATGATTAGGATCATAACAACTTAAACTTTGAAAGATTGAAATTCACATCCCTCTCCACAATGAGCCCCGTTTCTCAGAGCTCAAACTTTGCGATGAGTACGCCACGGAGCTCCACATTGAGGGTTGCAACACGGGGACGGTGTTTTAACGGGAGATATAAAAGTTATTTTCTATCACTATAAATAAAAATTTTGGAAGATTTTTTTAGGTTGACCACTTTTGGACTAACCACAAAATGGAGAAAAAGATGATATTTTAAGGGTTCTTCTACTTTTCTATTCTTTAATTTTGCACGTACAACTTAAATTCTTCCAAATTTGATTAGAAC
Organism: Solanum lycopersicum; assembly: GCF_036512215.1. Lineage (NCBI taxonomy): Eukaryota > Viridiplantae > Streptophyta > Magnoliopsida > Solanales > Solanaceae > Solanum > Solanum lycopersicum. Next base: position 54,202,963 of record NC_090810.1, on the reverse strand, counting down.
GTGAGTAGCTAAACAACCTTTATTTAGGGTTACGGCCAAAAGCATGATTGTTTACTAATCCACATTAAATTGATTTTGAAACTCAATTATTGACTTTGGTATTATTCTCACTATGGTATTTTGAAATTGATTGGCAATCGTAGGTAAGTCGGATTAATGAGGATAGTTTGGAAAAAAAATAGAATTGATTAACCAACAACAATCCTGAAACAAAAATTCACTCTTTGTTTGACTAAAGTTCATTCTTTTTTATTTTAGTTAATACAATTATACTTTTGATCAAATTTATTATTTGTTTAGATAGTTAACATTAGTGAGACGATACTCAATACTCTTATCACTTTATTACTTGCACGGCTATTTATATTTGTATATATAACAATATTTGACGTCCTCTTTCCACACGTCTTTGTATTTTTGCAGGTTCATTGGTGTGTTGGTCAATATGGCTCCCAGGCTATTGTTAAGATTTTATCTTTTTTTAATAATAGAAAGTATGTCTATAATTTATTTTTTAAATTAATTATAACCTTCTAAAGTCGATGGATAATGATTCCGTCCCTTTCATTTTTCTCCAATTAAATACTGGATTCGCATTGCATGGTATGAGGTTTGAACCTGCAATCTAAACCACAAATTCTCCACCTTATGACACTCGAACTAGTCCTTGGGGCGGCTATGATTAAGATTCTAATTAAGCTTTTGTTTGTTGTTGATCAGTGGCCATAACAACACTAAAAGAGTTTTAAGTACCCATCCTAGAATCATTGGGTCAACTATATGATTTATTCATTGGGTGCTCTATGTTAATTTTATACAAATATCTATCGATTTCTACATAGATATATATATTTTGTAACAAAATTAATGGGCGCTCGAGCATCCGGCGGACACCATGTGGGTCCGCCCATTACGACTGAAGTCTCACCAAAGACATTTGTGAATATGGTAGTAGAAATTATTTTCTCTATCTCAACTAATGTGATACTTTTCATTTTTGAGAGTTATACAGTTTAGGTTTTTAATAAAAAATTTGTACGTAAAATTTTTAACTCTTTTGAAACAAAATTTATAACTTTATGTAAAAAATAATATAAGTCATAAAGATTATCAATTTAAAATACTTAAAAAATATATGAACAATAAAGTTATTTAAATCTCGAATCCAAAGGAGTAAAATATTTGAGGGAAATAAAGTTCCAGCCTGTTAAACCTTCAACATCTGAGATGTGATGGGAGGTGCAGTATTTCCTGTCTTGTCTTTAAGACCATAAATACAAGTAGGCATTTTCCATCCAATTATCATTTTTAATTGGTTCAATTTCCTATTGAAGAAAAGTGCTAGATGTATGTATTGTTTAGGGAATTATTTAATTGAATTGACATAATCAAGTCCAAGCAACTTTTTGTCATGTATACAAGCATATCTTTCGACCAAAAGAAGAAGAACAATATCAAGTCAATGGGTGAAATGTGATTGACATATATGGGTATCCTTCATCTTGGAGATATCCTAAAAAAAATAAGAATCTTGGAGATAAACTAATTATTTTAAAATCAAGATATAAAATTACGTGAAATGATATTAAAGTTTTGTTTAAAAATGTAAGTTGTATTTTTTTTATAAACATTAAAATCATATAAGTTGTGAAACTATCAAAATCATCTCAATTCTCTATACAGTCTTATCAAATAAGCATCGTACTAAAAATATAATACACTATCACAAAGCTATTCTAAACAATTATTAGTCGAACTTTAGTTCTGTAAAAAAATAAAATTGAACGTGAGTTATATTGTTTTATTTATATCCATTTTATCCTTATTTAAATTATTTATAAGCGTATAAATATCTATACTTCCTCCGTTTCATTTTATATGGAACCCTTTAACTTGTTACGATAATTAAGAAAAATAAAAAGAAGACTTTGAAATTTATCTTCTAAAATAATCACTAGATATTTGTATTGAGAAAAGTTTTTAAAGTAAAATTGTTTTTAATTAAATTAAAGTAACGTTCTTTTTAAACAAACTAAACAGAATTAGAATAGTTATCTTATATCACACGTTTCAAAAGTATTTTCTCTTCTTCTTAATATCATATTGATTTAAACTTAATCATATAAGTTAAAACGGAATGACAGTAGAGTTGTTGAAAGATGTGACTGTGAGTACTGTTTGAAACATAGCATATCTTTTATCTTTTTAAGTATGATGATGAAGATGAGCAGCCAGATAGATAGGTCAAAGGCAATTTTCATGTAACGTCATGTCACAAGAGGGGATTATCAGGTTATATCTACTATACACATATTTTGAACTTACTAGACGAGACGTGGCCGTTTGATCATGTTTTATCGTTAAATTTTTTAATAATATTTTTTTATATTTGTAAAGTAAAAGATATATTCAAAACTTGGAATTACTTGAAGTGAAAATTCAAAATTTTAGATTAATCATGTTTTTAATAATTCAATAAGTGACATTTTAATGACTAATTAGAAATTTCAAGTATGAATTACTAGAAGACAATAAGTTGGTAAGTAACTTTTACTTCGGGTTTGAATCGCCAATGAAGAAGAATGGTGAAAGTTCGTTAAGAAAAGTTACTAACTTATATCAAAAGTTATTGTGTGTGGTACTAAAAAATAAAAACAGATTCAAAATTTAGATTTTTAAGTTTAGATAGTTTTACTGAATTGTAACACAACTTTGAATTCTACCTCACTTGTTACTTTCAAATATACTCTTTATTCTTGTGTCTTTATCATATTTATTTTTCTTATATTAATGTACATGGTAATAAATATTTCATAGTACTTTAATATTTAATTTTTCAAAAGAAACAATGAAATCTGGTAAAAAGACAAGTGAAGTACAGAAAAAACAAGACAAATGAAACTACAGTAATTACATTAATGTCTCATATGCATTGACCTGTCACAGCTCACAACACCACATTTTTTTTCTTGGCTCTTTGTGTTTTATTTATTTATTTAAATAATTATTTTGGAAAACAATTGCTTTTAGTTTTCATCAATTTATTTTCTACAAAAAAAAAATTAAAAAATCTACTTTTTACTGACTCTTTGGATGCTATAGTGTCCGGGTAAATCTAGGTTTAAGTATCACATGTAATGTTAAGGTAATTCACCCACCTAACGTATTTTCAAACTTTTCTCTCATTAATATTTAATGGTCCTTCACCATTGATACGTAGGATAAAATTACATCGTTACACGATTTAAAATAATATATTTTTAAAAAAAATAACATAATTTTTTTAAAAAAAAACATAATTTTTATAAATTATGTATGGCTATAAAAATAAAAAATTGCGTGTGGCTATAAAGTTCATCATTATCTACTCTAGCATCATTTATATTTTCAAATACCATTTTTATCTTGAAAATATATTGATTTATTTTTTAAAATTTCATTCTAATTTTTGTTTTATTATTTGACTTTAACACATTATTTAAGTTTTTTTTTATAAGATGTGATATAAAATAAGTTGTATTGTAAAATCTCTCTAAATTAGTATTATTGGGATCATGAAATATTTATTAATTGAAGTGTGTCTTGAAAATTCAATCAAAATTAATTTTGATTACATCATTCTAGGGATAAAATCATGAAGCCTCGAGGAATTTAAAAAACCTCTTGTGTGAAAATGACATTGATGAATTTGAGGTCGCCAATTTTTGAGGTTGCAAATCATAAGAAAACTAATGTTTTAAAAGAGAAAAGGATAACATTTTTACTAGGTAAATATGCATTTTCGGAAGAAAATATTAATAGCGCGAACATTGTTTTACCAAAGTATTTTTAGTAGAGAATTTTTTTAACAAAACTATAAGAAAGGACATTTTTGTCTAATTTTGGAAACAAAAACTTATCCGTATCGGGTGTTTACACCAAGCTAATGCAATTTTCATTATCACATGATTTTAATATAGTAAGATAAACTATAAATTTAAAAACATGACATGCATGTATTGGCTTGATGTAAATTTTACTCTTGATTTTATATAGTTTTAGAACATTTTCACCCTTTTTCATTTTTATGATAAAGTGGATAATGCATTGTCCTGAAATTATTTGCCGATATTTTTATAAAAACTACTAATAACACAATTATTAGTAGTTACGATTCGTCAAATTACAACTATTTATTAAGATCTATCCATGAAAATAAATAAATAAAGACAACGGTATTAATTAGCTATTTTTCTAATATGCTCTTCTCAAATTTTTACAAAGTTTTATTCACGACGGACATGCATTTTTAGACCAGAGATAACTGTTCGAAAAGATATAGATATGAAATTAGTATGTATATATATATATATATTTGTGATAAGGTTTAAAAGTTTAAAATATTTTGCCAATATCTTTTGCCAAAAAGCATGTTTTTTATAAGATTTTGGGATTGACTTTCAAACACTCACAAGAAGTAAGAGAAATTTTATGGCTAAACAGCTTTTGTAAAAAAGAAAATAATAAATTAAAAAAAAAATCAAAAGTGTTTGAAATATCTATGACCGAACGGATCCTAAAAGAATTCAATTTTATATTAAAAAAAACTATATTAAATTTATTTTAAGTGAAAGAGGATTTAATTAGTACTGAGTGTGTAATGATTTAATTTATAAATTATATTTGTTTTAATTCGGAAAAAAATATATTTTATATGTTTTATGACTTTTTAGAGTCGTCATTTAATTTTTAAAGAAAAATCAAGAAAACTTGGTTTTCAAAAGATTTAAATGGAAAAACCTTAAGAAAACTTTAAAGGGGTACGGGGATTCCTATTTATATTTTAGGAAGATGTTTAAGGCACCTAAAATATCTGTTACTGTGGTTTTCCGGCAACTAAATTTTTTGGCTAAAACGTCAAACTTAAGTATTTGAGATAGCAAATTATTTAGAGTTGTTTGGAACATGAATTATTAATTTTACTATTTAAACGAGATTTTCAAAATTTTATTTTTTAAGTTTATTTATACTTGATTGACTTAGATAAGTGATTAGACGATGTGGCGTCTTGAGGGGATTTAAAATTTTCGACCCTAGGACTAATGCCAATAATAACAACTAAATAGTGATAAAGAGAGAGAGAGAGAGTTCGGTCCATGTCCGATTTTAGTCCGCCTGGACCGATACTTGTACCCATTTTATTTGTAGACCTTAGGCCCACTCGATTTGTATCTGTCTTAAACTAATCATATAATAATTAATAAATATAGAAAAGGAAAAGACGACAAGGGGCTTAGGCCCAACATAACAAATACAAAATAGAGAATAAAAGAAAGGAAAAATTAGTAAACTAGTCAAAATAAATAACATATTTAGTAAAAATATCCATACTTTATAAATATTAGCAATAATGTCAAAAATGTCATTATTTTAAAAAATTTATGTGTCCCAATTTTCTTCCTATTTTATCTCTCTTTTTCAATTAATTCTATATATCCTTTTTAAAAAAAAAATTATTCTCTCATATATTTATCTTTTCAAATTGTTAATTCTCTCTCCCATTTAATTTTTTGTCTCTCTCATGGTTATCTTTTCTGATTTTCCTCCAACATTCAAGCTGCAAATATTTTTTTGCCATATATTTTGGTTGTTTTTTTAATCCAAAATTGAATCAACAAGAATCCGTTTGATTAAGGTATCTCTAATCTTTATCATATTTTCAGATTTCTTTTCTAATTTTATTTTTCTTTAAATCTTAAAAAAATGTTGTTTGTATTTTTCAATTTACGTTATGATTTACTCTCCAATGGCTGAATCCAAGAGACTTACTAGAGGTATTCATCTTAATCAACCAATTTTTGGTGATTTTTCATCCTTTAATTTATTTATTACTTAACAAATAGTGTATAATGTATGATCTGCTGCTAAAATGAGGGAAGAAAGAGGGTAAGAACATTTACAAGACTCATTGGTGTGAAAAACCTTCCTCAAATTCAGAACGCAAATGTAGAATTTTTGTCTACTCGTGAGGATCTTGAAAAACACGACGAAGATCGCGAGCAATTTTCTATTAGTTTGTTTTGTATTTATAGTTCTTTTTTAGAATTTGGTATGCTTTCTTAATTTGTATTCAAATCACTATGTATACTATCAATATTTGTATTTATTAAAAATTTCATGTTGCATGGTTTATGAATCTTGTATTTGTCCCTAATTTGTATTCATCCAAATGTATGTCAACTAGTTATGTATTTTATTTATAAGAAGAACTTTCTATTAGTTTATTTATATTCGAATACAAATACAAATAATAGACATATTGGAATGAATACGACTTAGAAAAGGAAGCAAGATTTTGAAAAGAAAAATAAATACACAGTGAAAAATATATACGAATACAAATGTATTTCTTAAATAGCTACATTTTATTTGACATACATATTGGAATGAATACAAACTAATAAAGGTATGTCAACTGAATTTGACATTTTTTTTCTAATTTGTATTTATTCTAAAGGTATGTCAACTAGTTATGTATTTTATTTAAGAATGAGTACACCAAATATTCAATTATTTCTTTTCAATTTTATATTTCATTCACTTTTTCATCGTACTAATTTTTCGAATTTTATATATTATTATACAAAATTCTAAATAAAAACTAGAATAAATAGAAATACAAATAAAATACATATTGAAATGAATACATACATGCTTTTTAACAAAAAAATAACTATATAGCGAAAAAATATATGAAAATACAAATATATTTCTTAAATGACTATATAGATAAATTCGGCATACCTATTGGAATGAATACAAACTAATAAAAAACTATAATAAATATAAATAGAATATATTGTGGAATGAATATAATTTTAAAAAGGTAAAAATTCTGGAGAAAAAAAAACAAAATTTAAATTTTATTTGAAAATGTAACTGATGAGAAAATTAAGGATGCTTGCCTTTTATTTTGAAATATTCCCCCTTAATTTTCTCCTTTTTGTTATTAAATAATTATATTCTTTATATAAAAATAAATAATAAAAACATACATAACAAACTAAAATGACATTTTTACTAAATATTGAAGTTGTTGCTAATGAGTCCTCTTAAATGTTAAAATATTGACATTTTGAAAAAATTCCCTAAAAGAAATAAACGAATTTGAGCTCTTCTGCCCAATCTTCAGCTTGTTGGCCTGCTTTGAACTCCTTTCGCCTTGAGACTTGTTGGTTGGTTTTGACTCGACAAAGATAAAATGGAACTCCTCAGCTCAGAAAGATGAAATGCAGAGGAAAGAATGAAAGAGTCTCATAGACTCACTCGAAGGTTCATGCCAAGAAACAAAAGATAATAATCAGTAAGTAAGTAATTAAAGGGAAGATGACTTTAGAAATGTTTTATCAATCAAATTAGACAAATAGCAAAGTGGAGAAAATATACGATCCACGTACTATATTTTAGCAAGAAGATAAGGGATATAGTATTAACATATTACTTCAAAGGTCCAAAAATTTATATTCATGGCAATCACAAAAGAGATGACAGTAAAAATGACTAAAATCAATGGCAATCTTTAACATAATTCATATGTAAAAACGAACTAACCAATCCAAAATTCATTGAAATCAAACACGACTCAATTCATCCAAGGAAACCAACAATACACAAAAGGCTTTAATTTGCGATATTAATAAAGAAAGAAGAATAAAAAAAGACAGCAAAGGATACATAATCGCCAAGTTGGAAGGAATACAGATATTATGCTTGAAACTCTGGTAAGGACTAAACTTCTAGCTTAGTCACAAAGGGGGGAGGGGGTTGAAAAATGAACAATTTGAAGCTGGTTTTGGGACAAGAAACAACATAAAGCCGGGCTGGAGGCTCAAGGAAAACAGATTTCCAAGTCCAAAGCAAACAACCAACCACAATCTTTTGTGGTTTAACACCTATTTAGCTTGATTCGGCAACGCTGAGGGAATAAATCCACCATAAATTCAGAGAGGGTTTGTACAACAAAAGCAAAAGATGTAAGAATTAGCATTCGGATCAAATAGGACGATGAAACGCAACATGAGATAAAGGTATTTGAAACACAAATCAAGGTGTCGCCAGACTTGACTAGTAGACTAAACCAATAAATAAATCTCATGGAATACAAAAGCATACTACCTCAATGAATGGCAAGACTTAGCAAACTAAACTCGACACTTAACAGTAACAAGAATGTATGCTTTAATAAATAAAATTAGAGGTCATTCCAGCAGATAACAAGAGAAGGTTTATATTACAGAGAACATAGCCGACAAATAGCAACAAACAGTAGTAAATCTCAAGAAAAATACAACATGCTAAACCATTTTCGCTTAGTAATATATTTCATGCAATAACTCCAAGATAACTCCATTAAGATGCCAAATTTGTCATGCTAAAGGGACACAGAGAAACATGGGACGGTGCTAGCGACTCATCTTGAAATTATAAGCATTTTAGGATGAGAATCGAATAATACAAAGACACAACTTGGTTTACGCAAATCCATTTAAGCAGTGAGAATAAAAAAAAACAAATAAAAACCAAGATATTAGCATATGAGTGTTATCGCACTACCATGCTCAAACAAATTGTAACGACCTGTTTAGTCGGTTCGAGCAGTAGAACTATTTTTGATAAAAACTGACTAGGTCGACGGATCACGCGACGGACCGTCATGGTCGCGACGGACTGTGATGGACTCCGTCGTCCCATACTTGTGTAATTCCTTCTGTTTCTCTCCTCATTACCTTTGACGACAGGTAGGACGAGCCGTCATAGGCACGACGGTCCGTCAAGGGCCTTCGTTCCAAAACACTTCAACTCTGAAATTTGGGTACTGGGATAGACTCTCTGAACTTTGTGACGGACATGCAGGACAGACCGTCGTAGATACGACGGACCGTCACAAGCTTCACTTCTGAATTTAACTCTCTGAACTTTGTGACGGACCTGCAGCACGGACCGTCGTAGACACGGCGGACCGTCACAAGCTGCTTAACCCCGACTGGGTCGGATTTCTGCTAAAATTTTTAAAGGGGTGTTTTGGACTATTTATGATTATAATTATGGAATTAGTGGGGTAAGTGTAATAATTTATTTAATTGGAGGTTAAAGAAGTTAATTAGGGGATAAATAGTGGGTTACTTTTATCATCTTTTATAGTTGATTATATGATAATTAGGGTAAAAGAAAAAGAATCTGGAGAAGAAAAATAAAAAGAACAGAGAGGGAGAACGAGCGAGAAAGAGAGAACGAAGAGGAAAGCAAAGGCATTGAGAAGGTAGCGTGCTTGATCAAGATTCTTCAGTGGACATAGGTTATGGTTTATTTCTATGTGATAGATAAACTCTAAATAGCGATCGATATGTATTGGATAGTATTGTAAAGTCTCTATATGCTTGATTGTGTGTTTGTATGTTGTGATTGTGTAATTGTGGTGGTCAGAATGATGAGACTGTTGAATCTTTAATCTTAAATCCTCTCTATTAAGATGGCGCCTTGACATAAAGAAGGCTTGATGAACTAAAATAATGAGATAAATGGATCGGGTGTCACGTACCGACACGGTAGTATTAGGGGATCGGGTGTCACGTACCGACACGGTAGTATTAGGGGATCGGGTGTCACGTACCAACACGGTAGTATTAGGGGATCGGGTGTCACGTTCTGACACGATAGTAATAGGGGATCAGAGTGTCACGTTCCGACACGATAATGATAAAGAGAATGAATCTTGAATTATGTTAATATGCTCAAATTCAAAGAACCTATTTCCCAAATGAGTATAGTGTGGAGGCTTGAGTCCTCATAGGTGTGCTTGGTGTTGTTGTCACTTGCTCTTATACTTGTTGATTTTCACCTGTTGAGTATTATGGTTGATTTTATATTATTGTTCAGTATATATTGCTTTCTATTCTAAGTTGGCCGATGATACCTACTCAGTACGTGTTCCTTGTACTGACCCCTACTTTTGATTTTCTTCTTTGTCATTTGTGGAGTGCAGCAAGTGTGTCATCGACTTCGACTCGTCCTCAACTCTAGCCAGTCTTCAGCACATCAGATTTCAGGGTGGGCTATTATTCCTAGCTCGTGCTGGATTCTCTCCTTCACGTCGTGATGTCTTGAAGTTAGGACATGGACTATCTTTTTACTATTTTTAGCTTCTTAAATACTCTTAGATTTAGAAATTCGAGGATAGATGTTCTTGGTGTGATGACTTCCAAATTTTGGGAATAATAAGTATTTAACTTTAGAAGTTGATTTAATTGGTATCGTTAATGAGTTTTGGAGCTTCCGCATTATTTATATTATTTATAGTTGAACTGTTGGTATATGTTGGGGTTTAAATGTGTTGGTTCGCCCACTTAGGAAGGTAAATGTGGGTGCCACTCACGGCTCATTTTGGGTCGTGACACAAATCCTTTACTCTAAAGATTTAGACGATTCATAAATCCCAACTCCCGTATACAGCTAAAACCAATAGAGGATGGAAATATTCAAACATGAAAGTTTAAACAGGTAAGGAAACGACTCTAAACGACCACAATTGCCAGCTGAATCATCAACCCAAATCCATAAGGTTGAAACGAAGAAGAAACAGAGATAAATCAACGAAAAATACTTATTTAAACACATAACGTTTGGACGCGAGAAAATGCCAGCGAAAGGAAAGTATTACCTTTCCAGGGGCAGCGACTTGGATGATATGAGTGAAGATGGACGACTTTCACCAACGAACGAAAACTCGAATGCAAACCGTAGTCAAGGTATTGAGGAAGAGAAGTGAACCCAACACCAAAACTAAGTCCCTCGTCTGCTTTGAATGTGTCGAGTACGTATATTTTTATCTGTTCTTGTGCTCAAAGAAAATTTCCAACACAAAAAATCTGTTCAATCACTCTTTTTCTCTCTCTTTTTTTTAGTTCACTCCCAAAAATTTGGCCTCGAAAGGAATTTAGGGTTTGATTTCTGGGAGTAAAAGGGTAAGGAATTCAGAGAGAATCCTCAATTCGAAAATCTCTGATAAAGTTGCATGAAATTGTATAATCGTTCAACGGTAAAACGATATGAGGCGTACGATTTCTTGGCAAGGACGAACGAACAGCGAGATTTCACCATCTCACCTTGTTCTTCATACCAAGAAGCAGAAGAAAGCAGGAAACGCGTGACAACCTTTGCTTTCCGTTTAACGCCGTGTAATTTGACGTTGCTGCCGCTGAAATCGACGTCGTTGTGAATTTTGCGCTGTCCTTGTCGTTAGTGGGTCTTTTTGAGAGGAGAAAAGGGTTGGGTCGAATTGGACATGGGATTTTGGGTTGGGTCGGAGGAAGAATAAGGGATGTTGGGAATTAAGGCTATTGATGAAGATGGGCTGGGAATCTGAGGCAACAATGACTGATGGAAACAACTAACAAAAGGGCCCCAAATCTTGGTCTTTCAAATGAAGGTGGAAATTAGTTACGCCTTAGAATTTAGTAACGGTTAAATTAAGTTTAGCTTAGTGACATTGACTGAAATTGAAATAAGATCAATTAATAATAATTAACTAACGAGCTTCTTAATCTTAACAAAATAAAATAATTAATTTTTACTACAAACTAAATAATTTAAAGCATATACTATTATATAACCGAATTAATTAATAAAATACTTAAACGATGTAAAATCTTTTTGAGGCGATTTTCTACTAAACATAAAATATACTAATCGTACATAATTACGTAAAACATACATATTAACTAAAAATTTATAATGAGCGATGAGATTAATTTTAAAATAACTTAAAACATTTTAAACTTTATAAATCTTATTATTTTGAATCGTTTAGAATCGAGAAGCTCGTTAATTAATTCATATCGTCGAGGGTCAAAATTAGGTGTCAACAACTTTCCCTCATTTCACCTGGATTGATGCAAAAAAATTCGAGGAAAATGAAATTGGTCAAGCCAATTTTGACCAACCACGAATTCATCTTTAAGGGAGGGATTTGGTACGGACTTTAAGAATTATGGCCGAACCCTAGAAATGAGTTTCCTACATATCTCAAGCTATATGAGATCAATTCAGGTCACTTGTAGTTCAATAAGCTTGATTTGACGCATGATTTCGAAAGAATTCAGAATCCATCTCGATACCTGATTATGCAGAGATTGAGACACTTGAGAATAATACTTAAAAGAGAACATTACAGTCGAGTTTTCAAAATTGAGCCCACCTACATATCCTTTGACATAGGGAATCAGGTTGTTTGTAGTTCGACTAGATCGGTTGAGAAGGAAATCTATTATACTTGATAACCTTTGGTTCTGAATAAGTGACAAATTAAATTGAGTGTGAATAGGAGGCTTGTAACCTCTTAGCCATGAATGTGGCGCGCTTCACACCCATAATTAAGAACTTCACGGATATAATTTCCAAACTCTTGGTGTATCGTCACTTGGATTGAAATTTGCTTCCGACAGCTACCAAAATTTCTAGATGCGAGATCGAAACCAGGAAACCTAAAGAAAAATCCACATGCCTTCTGATAGGGGTGTGGTTTAATTATGGTGGAAGTCGCTCCTCTGCTCGTGTCCTAAGAGTTTGACACTCATATCTTAGTTTGCTGCTAAGAAAAAGTTTCATGTAGTGTTGCATCCTTGTTGATGTCGTCCGCGCATGTGGTTTTTTGGAGAATTCATCCTTTCGGATTCTCTCGACAAAGACTAAGATAAAACTCATTAGCATAAAATGCAATTCAAATGGGAGATAGTGTCTTTTACTGCGTTGACTCTTAGTTTCTCTCCTTCAACATTTGACGCTTACTCGATTGGTTTGACGTAAAGCAAATAAAGTTTATGTCTTATGTTTGTAATATAATCTTCAATGTACTCTTCATTTGATGTCAAAATGAGTAGAAGTTGATGCAATGTTAATATTTCTCTTGATGTCTCCTGTTGATGTTGATGGGTAAATATTTCTCTTGGGAAGTACGATCTTCTTCTCTTGCAGTGCGCGCTTTTTCTTTCGCAATGCATGACTTTTTCGCAATGCATGAATTTATTTCGCAATGCATGACTTCTTCTCCACAATGCATAATTTTTCCGCGATGCATGAAATTTCTCTTGCATGACTTCTCCTTCACAATATATGACTTTTTCTTCGTAATGCATGACTTTTCCGTGATGCATGAATATTAACTCGCGATGCATTATTTTTCATGATGCATAGATATCTTCTCGATGCATGAATATTAACTCATGATGCATGATTTTCCGCGATGCATGAACATCTTCTCGCGATGTATGATTTTCTGCGAAGCGTGATTTTTGTGGGGCATGGATATCTTCCCACGATGCCTAATTTTCTGCGGGGCATGAATATCTTCCCGCGATGCATGAATATTAACTCGCGACACATGATTTTCTGCGGGACATGAATATCTTCCCGCGATGCCTGAATATTAACTCGCGATGCATAATTTTTCATGATGCATGGATATTAACTCGCAATGCATGTATATATTCTGGCGATGCATGATATTTTATCTTGGCGTCATCCTCAGTACCAAATGAATATAGTGCTTCAATTGAGAAACATAGTGATCTTCTTGGTGCTTTATGGATAATGACATCGTCTAAACTGATAATACAGTAAGACAACTTTCAAGGTAGTGTATATCTCAATCGATAATACAAATAAAATGACTCTCCGAGTAGTAATACTATCACTTCTAATAATATGAGCAGATGACATCCTTTATGAAAAATCGTAAACTGTCTCTCTTGAATTTTTCACTTGATTCATCTTTGAACGAAGTTATATCTTCATTATAGACTTCAAGTTGCTAAGAATTGAATGAAACAATAATGTAACACTCTCAAATCTTCGATATGTGCAATATAAAATAATTCATGCATCCACAGAAAAATCATAAATTTGGGAAGAGCTTTTGCCCCCCTTGACTTCTCTATATTCATCGATCGGAGAAATTTGGTGATTTCAGAGCAAAACTATTAATATTCGTTCATAGAAAAATATTAATTTTAAAATGAACTGATATATGTCGATTTTTCATTTGTCTGCTCTCTGTCCTGCTATCTCCGGTTGATTTTTCTAATCCCCCTGACTCTTGATAGATAAGACAAAATATTTTATGTCGAAACAAATAAAATAAAAAGAGAAAATTTTAAGAAAAATAAATTTTCAAAAAGTAGAATTTTTTAAAAGAGTTACTGTCAAGTATCATGTCACGTCAGTCTTAGTGAACTTCTTTGAGTCTGATGCTTGGAGGTCTATTTGTTTATTCACTTGGAGTATTCAGAGTCACTTTAGACTGTCGATGAACCCATGTTGAAATTTTGAGGCCATCCTCAAAATTTGTGTCCCAGTTGACCATTTTGGCTTATCATTGACTGACAGTGAGTAAATTGTTGAAATTTTGAGATCCTCTCAAAAATTCTGTCCCAGTTGCAAATCTCAAAGTAACTTCTGCCTTGTTATGTTGAGGAAAAAGCTTCTTCTCGAGAATTTTTTAGTCCCTCTCAAAAATTTTGTACCAATTCTATTTTAAAGAGAAAAATTGAAATCTTACGGGAGATATCACTGAATCCTTGTGGCGCCTATGTATCCCGTTGAGGCAGGAATCAGGTCAAACGTAGTTCCCCTCAAAGGTTAACAACAATAAGAAATTTTACACAGAAACCGACCGAGTCCGACATAGGCCGGTTGCGTATCTCATTCTTGAGAATTATAGTCGAACGTAGTTCAAATACAAAGAAATATTAAAAGGGGATAAAATATTGAACAAAGCAAATACAAGCAAATATAACGATTACAAGTAAATGACAAAAATGCAAATTGAAACTTCATGCATTGTATCTCTTAACAGAATCTGAGTTGATCGGCTTCGGCCATACGGTGTGATCCATCCCCGACATGACTAAAGCACCTCTAGATAATACTTTGGGAACCATGTATGGTCCTTGCCAATTCGGGGCAAATTTTCCTTTATACTCATCTTGGTGAGGAAAAATGCGTTTAAGGACTAACTGACCGATTTCAAAAATTCTGACTCTGACTCTCTTGTGAAAAGCACGAATTATTTCTTCGTCGATATAGTTGGCGATGACAAACGGCAACCATCCTCTTCTCATTGATCAAGGTTAATTGATCAATCCTCTTGCAAACCCATTCGGCATTACTCAACTCATCTTCTTGTAAGATTCTCAAAATTGGTATCTCAACTACAACATGTATGATTGCTTCTGTTCCATATACTAGCAAGTATGGAGTAGCTCCAATTGACGTTCTAACAGTTGTTTGATAACCCAACAAAGCATATGGTAACATCTCATGCCAACCTCGATAATTATCAATCATTTTCCTCAGAATCTTCTTGATGTTCTTCTTGGTGACCTTTACAGCTCCATTCATCAGGGTACGATAAGCGATCGAATTTCGGTGAGTAATCTTAAATTGCTCACATATATCTCTCATCCAGTGACTGTTGATATTTGCACCATTATCAGTAATGATGGAAACTGGTACTCCAAATCGGCATATCAGATTGTTGCGAACAAAATTAGCTACATTGGTTACCGACTTGTAAGAAGCTGCTTCCACCCACTTGATGAAATAATCAATAGCACCACAATAATTTTATTTTCATTAGAGGCGGTTGGCTCTATCGGGCCGATGACATCCATGCACCAAGCTACAAAGGGACAAGGTGAACTCATAGTATTGAGTTCGTAAGGCGGCACTCAGATAAAATCACCATGCACTTGACATTTATGACATTTCTGCATAAATCTTACAACAATCATGCTCCATTGTCATCCAGAAATAATCGGCTCGAAGGATCTTCCTTGCCAAAGTGAGTCCATTCATGTGTGTGACACAAACTCTAACATGTATCTGTTCGATAAGCTTCATAGCTTGAGCAGCACCAATAAATCTGAGAAGACCTAAATCTGGAGTCCTCCTATAAAGTACTTCTCAACTTAGAAAAAAGTTGAGGGTCAAACGGCGTATCGACTTTTTCTGGTTAAATGTCGCATTCTCAAGATAACTTCCGGACTCTAAATATTTCTTTATATCAAAATACCATGACAAACCGTTTGGTTCTGCTTCAACATGTGAACAATGAACCAGATGTTCTATCAACTCTATATCTAGAGGATCAATATAATCAGTATCCGGATGCTTAATCATTGACGTGATGGTGGAAAGAGCGTCATCCAACTCATTCTGTGTTCTAGGAGTATGTCTGAACTCAATCTTACAGAATCTTCTGTAAAACTTCTATACATATTGCACATATGGTGTCATTTTGAGTTCTTCACAGCCCATTCTCCCTGAACCTGATGAATCAATACGGTTGAATCTCCAATAACCAATAGCTCATGGACATTCATGTCAATGGCACCGAGGATACAACCTTCATATTCAGCCATGTTGTTCGTGCAATTAATACGGAGTATAGCTGCCACGGGGTAGTGCTGACCAGATTCTGACACTAAGACTGCTCTGATACCTTTTCTTTCGCGAATTGTTGCTCCGCCAAAGAATAATCTCTAGTCAGCATATATTTCAAAAATATCTTCACCGACAAATGATACTTTTTCGTTGTGAAAATAAGTCTTGATCTGTTCATACTCTTCATCAATAGGATTTTCTGCAAGATGATCAGCCAAAGCATGTGCTTTTATCGTCTTCTAAATCACAAACACAATATAAAATTCACTCAAAAGCATCTTCCATTTGACCAACTTTGGGATCGGCATTGCTTTCTGGAAAATGTACTTCAATGGGTACATCCTGGAAATAAGATATGTTGTATAAGAAGACAAATAATGTCTCAACTTATGAGCGATCTAAGTCAAAGCACAACACATTCTCTCTAAAAGAGTATAACGAGACTCATATGGCGTGAACTTTTTGCTTATGTAATAAATGGCTCGCTCCTTCTTCCCTGTTTCGTCATGCTGCCCAAGCACGCATCCAAATGCGTTATCTATGACGGATAAATACAACAACAATAGACTCCCTTCTCCCGGAGGAACCAATACTGGTGGATTAAACAAATAGTTCTTGATAGCATCAAAAGGAGTCTGACACTCTTTAGTCCACTTTGTCAAAGCATCTTTCTTGAATAAGTTAGCCGAGATTTATATAAGTTTGATTTTGTGACTAGATGGAGTTTTAGCTTTTATTGTCTCTAATCAAGGTTCCTTGTTCATTTTTCATTTCTAAAAGGCATTGCTACATAGTTTGGGTAATTAGTTAAATATGAGTACAACTTCTCATCCTCAAACAGATGGTCAGTCCGAGTGGAAGATTCAGGTATTGAAGGAAATGTTTCGAGCTTATGTGACTAAATTTGGTGCAAGATGAGATCAATATTTTCACTTGCCAGAGTTTACCTATAACAATAATTATCATTCCAACATCCAGGATGACCCCTTTCGAGGCATTGTATGAAAAACGATGTAGATCTCTAATTAGATGGTTTGATTTAGCTAAGATGGATTCATTAGATATAAACTTTCTTAGATTCTATGAAGCATGTTCGCATGATTCATGGTAGACTATTTACAACCTAGAATCGACATAAGAGTTTTGAATCAGAGTGTTCTAGCTATATTTTTCATAGAGGGTAATTATGTTTGACTCTGAGTATGACCTATTAAGGGTGTGATTGCCACGCCCCGAGCTTACACCCTGGGCGTGTTCGGCACCCAAACACCATTATTGGCCTCGAGCACCCCTGAGAGACAGACTTAAACATAAGAGAAATAACTTAAAGACAATCACTTAACCAAAAATGGCACCTCAAGTCTTAATTGTTTACAATGTGAAATGAAAATACTAAATAGGTAATACCATCTGTCGATGAAGCCTCTAAAACAAATAGGGATGTAGGGACAGTACTTCCAATCATCCTAAAAATTGAAATCTAAACAAGAAAAATGATAAAAGATGTCCTTCGAAATGTAAGGAGATTCACCAACTGACTCTGAGCTACTCGCTTGATCAACGGTCCATCTGATGTCGAGCCTAGGTACTTGTGTCTGCATCATAATACGATGCAGGCTAACTTACATTAGTACATTGAATGTACGAGTATGCAAGTTGGAATGCTAAACAACATAGGCTAGAAAGAGTTTAAAAGAAACTTAAGAACTTACCTGGCTCTACTCAACTCAACATAACTGACTCATTTCAATATAAAGAAATTTAAAAATAAGTGTAATACAAATAAAAAGTTGTTTGAAAACATGAAAGTTGTTTGAAAACATGTTGTAAACTCTCTTTGTGTGCATAGATACAATTAACTATGAGATATATGTAAGAATACAAATAAATTTTGTATGTAAAATACAATAACTTCTGGGGGAATTTCTCTAACCGAACAACCATCACATAAGAGCTATAGTGATGATACAATGATTTACCTCATGCTGCCAGTGCATCCTATGTCTGACCAAAGACCTAAACTACCTAATGGATCCACTAGTCTACTGTGAAGAAGGTTCATCTAAAAAGTATGACCATTTTCTACCCATGGTGACTACATGGTTTTATGGAGATGTGATTTATATGAACTCATGCTCGTCTCTAATTCGGTGCTCAATACTACTCCCAAAATTATACTAGCTCTTATGTTTTTAAATTATGTTTGTTCTGTATTTAAGATTAGTATTCAAAAACTTAGCTCAAATGCTATCTTGAAAATCTCAGTTTTCCTGTTTGCTTCATTTAGAAAGCTATTACACTTTTCTGAAGACTTGCCCGGAGGATCTTTGAAAATCTCAGTCTCCATCCTTTTTAAATGTGAGAACATTTTATACTTCTTTGGGAATACTTAGCCCCATATACTACTTTGAAGAAAAGACTTCACTTTACTCTGAACTAAACTCAAACTTAAGTCTTAAAACGAAGTTAAAACTTTTATGAAAGACTTATGAAACTTAATATGAACTTCTTCTCATTTTCTTTTCTCTTTACTCAACTTGATTTTTCAGTCTTAAAAAAAAGTTTAAATCATTTATAAATGACTTCTTGAAAAGACTCTAAGAACTTTCTAGACTTGGTTCTTAACTATCCTTGAATTTGAAGTTATGGATTCAATGTTGTAATTCATGTTTCTGGATGATTTCTCTATGCGTAGAAGTCATTTAGAATATTTAGAATCATTGGGAAGTGTTAAACACATTAGAAAGGCTTAAACAGAATGAATTATGAAATCAGGGCAAAAAATGTTGATTCAAGCGCATCCTGGGCGCGCCGCGCCAGCCTCATTTAACTGAGGCTCCTTTCTATCACACAACTGGAACGCTGCCCCAGCCTTCCTGGTGCTATGGGGGCGCTCGCGCCAACCTGTTCCTTAGGCAAAAATCTAACAATTTTTTTTCTCTCCTTTTCTGACCTTAAACCATTTAATTTGATTATTTTTCTCAAATTAACTTTAGATTCATGTTCCCACATCATATATACAAAGATCTAACCCAATGAACTCAAGAATCAACACTTTGACATCAAGAAACTCCTAAATCTCAACTCATATTCAAGAACGGAAGCAATTCAAGAACAACCAACAAGAACATTCAAATTCCAATATTTTTAGAACTAATTCATACTGAATCTAACATTCTTGGAACATGGGTGAACAAAAACAACGTTGTGGTAGACTCACATACCTTTTTATGGATCACCCCCGACGAAATAGACATGCAAAACTTGAGCGTTCGTGGCAATTCTTAATTTCTCTCCTTTTTCTCTTCTTTTTTCTCCGTGAATTCTCTTTTTCCTAAATTGAATGGTTTTTTTGTTTTTACCCCAATTTAATCCCTAAAAAGAATTAATTAAATTAGGTAAGTAAAAGACAAATTTTCCCTTCCAAATCAGGATTGGACTTTCCTTAATCCAACAGTCCAACTTCCAAAAGGCATAACTCACTCATACGATATCGAAACCACTCAAACTCAGTTATATTTTTAACCGTATCTAGAGCTACTCCTAACTCATTCTGAGCTACGAGTTATGATTGTTTAAAAATGACCAAAACTAACTTTTCTAACTTAGACAAAATTTCCAATTTTTCTATTCTTTCTAAAAATAAATATTTTCAGATTTTAAACGCTTTTCCAGTAGTTTGTAGTTGCAAGATTTTACAGTGATGAGGTTTGAATAGAAGGAGAAATGTAGCCCTAGATTAATTAGACCCTTTGAGATATTGAACCTAGCTTGTCAGTTGTTCATCCTATGTTTCATGTCTCCATGCTTTTGAAGTACGTTTCAGATTATTCATATGTACTTTCTCTAAATTTAGTTGAGTTGGATCCAAACTTATATTTTGAGAATGAGCCTATAGCCATTTTGGATATGCAAGTACGAAAACATAGGACCATGAAAATTGCTTCAGTGAAGGTGCAGTGGAAGCATCATTCAGTTAGTGAGGTGACTTTGGAGACAAAGTCAGATATGTGTATCAGATATCCTCAACTTTTTAGGGCTTCAGGTATTTTCTTTTAATTTATGTTTGAGGATGAACATGAGTTTGAGTTGTGGATAATGTAATAACCCAGTTGATCAATTTTTGAAATTTTTTGTAAATTAATCATTTTGCCCCTCACGATCTTAACTCAGAGTTATTCTTAATTGATTTTAAAAGTTGGTTTTGAACTTTGATTTTAATGTTAAGAATTTGGTAAGTTTTGAATTTTAAAAATTTAAGTAGTTAATAAAGTGATTTTTGGTATCTGCTAGAGTTTTGAGTATCAGAATGAAATTTCGTCAATGACGTCAGTCCTGGAATGTGTTCTATGATAGTTGTCGGTTTCAGATTCTAATTTCTTTTAAAGATTTGAGGTCCTAAGTTGTGAATTGTGGATATTTAACCTTTTCATTGAAAATAGAGTTTGAATGTTTGTATTGAAATTTTGAGTTCCATTAGATTCGGGGAATGATTTTTGTCCTAGGTAAGGTCTTGGTTGATTTTTGAGAGGTACCAACCTTATTTTATCCTAGTTAGGCGCTGAGTAAGTTTGTTTTGATTTTCACGGATGTTAGGTTAAGCATACCTTGAAATTGTGTTTGGGTGATTTCATTGAGTCCGAAATGTTGAATTCAATTGATTTACGTATGTTATTTGTGTATACGAGGTTACAAAAAAACCTCAAGGGTCCTTTAGATGTTAAGAGTTAATTGTGTTTGCTGGTGTCTGCAGGCCTCGCTTTTGGGGAAGGTCAATCGCTTAAGTGACCTTCATAGAAGTGAGAGCCTCTTTGCCTTAGTAACCTTTGCAAAAGACATGAAGGATTCACTTTTGAGAGAGATTCCTTTTCACAGTATTCACTTATGCGACAGGAGATATGGGTTTATGTCTTCAAAATTTTGGGGTTGAAGCCTCATTTAACATTTTTGAGCTTGAAAAATCCTTGGAGGCAATTTTCAAAAGGATTTCTAGTGCTAAATCATTTGGTTAATCTTCTATGATCCTAAAACTTCATTTTTTTTATTATTAATTATGGATTTTAACATCAAAATTTGTGATTTTGATTGGAAAATGATAAGGGTTTTCAAGAACTTACTAAATATTGAGATTCTAAACTAATTTTGAGTCCTTTTTCAAAATGTTTTTCACCAATGAGTTCCTAAGACCTCGAGTAATCTTTTCAAGTGTTGATATTTTGATTCAAACCTTGTTTATAAAAATTGGGTTTTGAGTTGATTGATCTATTTTTCAAAATATTTGATATGGATATTGTTACTTTTAAAAATTTATCATGAATATTTGATTAATATATATTGTGTGATTTTGTACATTGATCGAAAAGGGAAGACTCAAGTGGCTAATTGATCAAATTAAGGAGAGTGATCTCCTAAATCTTGTAATTTAGTTGAATTTGTGTATTTCCTTTATTGTGTGTGTTGGGGGTAACGAGAATGAGGTAAAGCTTGATAAATCTTAATGAATAAAAAAGGGTTAAAATTAAAAGGTTATGTGTTAATGATAATGCTTGTGAAGTGCCTTGTGATTACCCTTATTTGATTGACTAATGAGATGCTTGATAGCATAAAGGTGACATTGAAATACTTGAATTGTTGTCTCTTTATTATGGTGTGAACTTGCTTATGTACATTGATTGTTGTATACTGTGATGAGACATGCGAAGGTTATGATGCTGAGGTCATTTTTGACAAGTGTTATGATGTCAAGGTCATTTTCAGCACGTGCTATGATGCAGAGTTCATTTTAGAAAGTGTTATGATGTCGAGGTCATTTTGGGCAAGTGTTATGATGTCAAGGTCATTATCGATTAGTGAATTGATATAAAATCGTTGAAAAATAGTTCTGGCTAAAGATATTAGGACAATGGAAAATGGTTCCGGTGAGAAACTGATTATTGTGGTTTAATGCTTATTTTTGACTTACTTGTTAATTGTTGTTAATGCATTTGTTAATTGTGTTTGATCTATTTGAAATTGATATTGACTTACTTGACATATGTTGAATCATGACTATTTTTCTGTGATTATTGAGCCTTGTGAGCTGTTTATCATAGAACTATTAAGTTAGGCTGATTTTTGTGCAGGTTATAGTTTGAGGAGGTTCGGTGGGATGAAAGAAGTATTTGTTTCTAGCTAGGTTGCTTCGTCTATCAGATTAATTGTTGAGTACCGTGTTGTTAGTATTCGCTCCTTACTTCTACATTTGTGTAGGTTCCAAACTTGGTACTATGTGATTGTCCTTCTTCTCATAATTTTCAAGGTTTGTGAAAGGATTGTTGAGAGGTAGTTGCTTGTCATTTCGACGAACCCTCTTTTTACTTTTCTTTATGATTTTTTAGATTTGAGAAACAAAGACTGAGACTTGTTCTTATTTCTAAATTCAACATATTGTGTATTAGTGGTTTGTACAAATAACTATCAAAATTTGGAATATTAATAGAAAAAACAAGTTTTTTTGCTTTATTTTGTTCTTGCTTTATATTTCTGCTTTTATTTAATTTTCATTGAGTTGAGGCTGATTTGTCTTGGTAGGAAGAAAAGTAGTATAATGTCCATTTTCGGATCGTGATATTTAAGTGCTTATATTATCTACACAATTTCCATTTGAGAATACATGCAAAAATAACTTCCAAAATTTAGAACGAAAAATGTCTAATACAAATACTTTATCATATTAAGTTACTCAATTGGAATATATCGTAACTTAAACGCTTTGAATGTATTAAGACGTCGTTTTTGAGGATGCATTGGAAGCATAATGTATGTGTTAGCTTTGTTTATTAGTAATATCTTGTTTGGTATATTTTTCTAGTGATGTATAACTAATGTCAGTTAGCTACACACTCTATTTGTTATTATGTTACGCATAACTAATAGGTGACAAACATGGTATATTAACAATGCAAGGGGTCTTTAATGCATGCATTAATACATGGTATATCAAGGGGTATGTGGATTCACCGATGAAGAAAAAATATCTCCTCCCTTTTATTAAACTATGGGAGCTCCGAGTAGTTTTTCGAACAAATTGAGTTGTCAATAAATAACTTTCAACATCGGAAATTCTCTTTATCACAACACTGTCGTAGTCAGTTCAACCCCATAAACTCACCCTACTTGCAACCATGTTGACCAAAATAACTAAGTTAAATAACTTGACCAGCCACTAGCCCTCGTATTATAAGATTCCTCCCTTCCCTAAATCATATATAGTGTTATATTCTAAAAGACAATACTTAAATATAGATGAACGGACACACGTTCAAAGTATCAGATAATGTAGTTTCATTGGGTATACCTTTCCAAGTGAGGTTAAAAATTTTAAATTTTTCTTTTTTTTTCTTTCTAAAGTAATACATGATCTCTAAGTAGATACCGGTAGCTCTTTTGACGTTTCAATTACTTTTTTTTTCTTTAATTTTTCAAAATTTTCAAGTCTTGGAGATCGCAAAATTCTTTTACAAATAATTTAGTGTACGATAAAAAAAATTGTATAATGAAACCAAATGTGTATGTTAATTTAAAGTTACTAGTACTAGATGATATAAATTACTTTTACTATTATGATAGATAAGAATTAATGTTTAACCTGTAATGTTAAATTTTAAAAAAATTAACCAATTTAGTATTAAGAACCTAAAGGTCAAATCTATCAAATTTATATTTTAGGTTCACATTTTCATAACAATGCACTTATCCTCTTGAAATTCTAAATACATCTCCTCATTAGCATGGTTATTTACTTATTTTCAACATTTTGAAAATGAAAAAAGTCCATCATGACAAAGGACTAGGCAACACAACTGAAGTAATCTATCTGTAACACTTGTTTATATATATAAAAAAAAGCTAATATAACACTTTTTTAATAGAAACTAGGTATGAATTAATTTGTTTTTAGTGGCTTTTAGTTTTAAAATTTATTTTTTTTCGTGGTATTTAAAAAGGATAAGAAGTGTTTTATAATACTTATATTTAGGTCAAAAAAGTCTCAAAAATAAGCTAAGTAAAAAAGCCAAAATTAAATATTTCCAACTTATTACTTTTAGTTTTTACTCCATTCGTTCATTTATAGTTGTCAAAGTTTAATTAAATTACATAAACTCAATATTTTAAATTGAAATTTTAGATATTCAAAAATTATTCAAAATGTATTATAATTATAATCTTTTTACATATCAATATGATGAAAAATACATCATAAAATATTATTCTAATATCTAATTATTTAACTCTAAAAAGAAAACCATGACAATTAAAAACGAACAAAAATAATAGCTTATAACCTATTTTTAAAAAATCAATCCAAATGCTCACTAAACACACTCCCAATCTATATAACTTAAATTCAGATGAAGGAGCCTTTTTTTTTCTTAATTGTTCTAGGAATTTACCTAATTTTATAGAGTTTCCACCAACATACATCTTGAGTACTTTATTTTTTTCACAAAATTAATTAGTCAGTACCTTAATAAAATTTTTTTAAAAAGTACATGTGGTTGCTTGATCATTAACTTGATTTCCTCATTTTTTTTTCTTTTGTGACATTGTCTCACTCAGCCGACAAATAGAATTATTAAATAATGTCATTGAATTATTTAAGTACCTTTAAAGTTGCACAGAACAAAATAATGTTAGGTAGGGTTTTTGTACTCTTCTTTTTTTACAGATGGGATATGAAATGATTATTCTGATATCTGATCATACTATATAATCCTCTCAGTGTTGGGTCCTATATTTTTTTTCCAATAATGGAAAGAATGAGACTTGACATTTTTCATTTAAGGAAAAATGAGTCACTCAATTCTATATTAGGATTATTCATTTACTATCCATAAATATAGTTAATGATTGTCAATGCTTAGGTGGTGTTATTCTCATTTATTTTAGACCCAAACAAAATTCACCCGTGAAGGTTGAGAAATTAACATCTTTTGGTAATGATATTTTAGAATTTTTTTTATGTATAAAAACAAAAGTTTCTTATGTTTAAAATGAAGATATTTTGTAAACAAAACAAAAAAAAAGATAAAAAGAAAAATTAAAAGTACAAGTGGTTTACAAAATTAATTCTCTCATAAATGTGAGTTAAGGTACTAGAGATATATATATTGTCAAACTTTTATATAGTGATTGTATTTTCTGATAATTTTATGAATATTAATAATGATATGTTATTATATATGCATACGGACATTTTATGCTTGGATCTTATTTAGCTATGATTAGTCTCTCTATTTAAAATCACTGTTTATATACTTGGTATTGATCATAATACACAAGAACAATTTGTAGTCTTAGTAAAAGAAGGAAGGGTTAATGATTCATCAGGTATGAGATATCACATTGTTCGAGGAACGTTAAATGATGCCAGAGTAAAGTATCATCAACAAGAAAATTTTGATGTGTCGTAAATTCTTATTCAAGACTTGTATCGTTTGATGATGTTTTGTGAATGGCTAGAAACCTATAAAGTGTATGGCTAACTCAATAGCAAACAATTTGTAAGGGGACTAGAAAAGACTATAATGAGACAAAAAAATTTCTCTCTAAAGTGATTCAATTCGAAACTCTTATATGTCCAAGGTTCAATGTCAAAATAATTTTAGAAGTTTTTTTTTACTTTGTTTGCGTCAACAAATAATTTGAAATACCTCAATTTTTTTAGAACATGTACAAGTTAAATAAATGATTTGAAGCCTTGTTTTTTACCCTGTTTCAAAACCCAAGGACATATCCTAGAGTGCATTGTGAGGTGTTCAAGCATCAATCTTGAAAGCTCCATTAATGGAGGTTTAGATCACACTAAAGTGTATGAACGAATGAAAAGAGAAGGAAGAAGAAATTGTATTATTCTCTCGATATTTCACTGTTACATTGATTTTGTTAATTTGTTCCTTTACATTTAGATGAGCACTTCTATTCATAGAATAAAATTGTAACAAACTTCCTAACTGATTATAGAAGTATCTAGAACTCTTCTAACAACTTGACTCACTTCACACCATATAGCTTGTTTTCACATTTATTGCTCAACAAATCTCAAGTTCCTTTTTTGTTAAAAAGATCTATATTTGAGGCAAAAAAAATTATTGGAGTTTGTTAAAGATTATGACATCACTATCGTATATCATCCGGACAAGGTGAGTATGTAAGCGAATACTTTGAGTCAAAAGTCAGTAAAAGTATGAAAAGCTTGACTATATTGTTAGTGGAGAAGTGTCATTTAGCCATGAGTGTTTATTCCTTGGCTAAACACTTTTTGGGACTTGAGATTTCAAAGCCTGGTAAAGTTCTTATTCCTGTTGGGACACAATCTTTTGATTGATCAGTTAGGGATAGATTGTTTGAAAATAAAAAGTTGAATATAATTCAAGACAATGTGTTTGTAACACTCCAAAAAAAATATTCTGAGCTAAAATTTGAGTCATACTTGTTATGTGTATAGATTGTTCATGTATATTAAGGTTTATTATCTATGAAGTGTATTGGAAATAATTTTAGATCATTAGAGACGCTGAGTTCAGATTCTTTCCTACAAGCTACATTTTTCCATAAAATATTGTAAGGGTTGACTTTAAACGACCACATCACTTAGAATATAAAGATTTAAGTGACTCATGATCCACCAAATTAAAAGGACATGAGTCTTCTTTTCAATGCCACTAAGTTCGTATTAATCAAAGTGTGGAGTACAAGTGTATGACCGTTTTACTAAAGATGCTCCATATAGAAATTTTATTGTAGAAACTATGGATCATAAAAGCATTTACGGGACGTAGTTTCAACTCGTAAAATGGGATCAGAAGCTCAAATTTGTATGTGAACTCTATAAATCCTATCTGATGATCCGTCGATCATTTTATGGGTCGTAAAAGGGTCTGTAGACCATGTATATCACCCATATATTATGTATATCAATGTATATAAAAATTTAGAATTCATTAAAATTCTATTTTGAGTTTTTTCTTACACTTTTTACCTCTTGATCGACCCCAACTTCCCTAGAAGATATCTTCAACCTACTAAGACTTTGTAAGTATTCTCCATGATTTTACAACATAAATATTAGGATTTCTACAAATATTCTATCATCATCATCTTCTTGCCTCTAGTCATGAAATCAAGAATTTAGTTCTAGGGTTTCAGACTTGCTTTTTCAGCAAGTTAATCAGAATTTCTTCCTTCCAAATCAAGGTTTATACTCTCATGATTCCCTAGTGATTCCAACTTATGATTATGTATCTTAGGTAAGCATGTATCATCAAAATATAAGATTTCAAGAAAGAGTCTCTTGATCAATATTCATTAAGTTAGGGTTATTCTTCAAGATTTATGGATACTTTAAGTTTTGTAATATCATCATAGTAAGGAACTTAGTTCGTCTCACACCTACATCAACAGATTTAGTTAGTAAGATTAAAAGTAGGGTTCTTCACCTTCAAGCTTAAAAGTCAGTGATTCTATCAAGATCTTACATTTTAGGTATCAATAGGTATCCTTTCACTCATTGAGTCTCAAAGTAAGCCTAATTTTATTTTCATAATTTCTACGACAGTTAGGGTTTTATGTAGATCATGATTTCTACGGTACTTTCCATCCTTTTCATGAGTAATTTAATTATGTTCTTCAAACTATAATTCAGTATTTCTAAACAATATTTTTACGAAACATTAAAATATGGATATTTTCTTGCCACATAATTGTGTGATTTCATGTGTATGTCTCATATCATCAATTTTCATGATTAAAGATGCTTTCATATAAAGTATCTATCAATATTTATTAGTATACACGAGCTAGTCAGATTTATCAGTTTATCAACATCCCTTAGTATATTCAGATTAGTACTATTTTTAATTTATCAACATGTTTTTTTTTTGGGATTCTTTTAATCACCAAGCGGACTAGAGATGAATACTCACCCGTTAGTTAGAAAATTTTTAATAATAATTTCTAAGTTCCAAAACCACCCACTATAGATATTTAAAGATCACCGTCAGACCAAGATTGGCACCTTAGTCCTTCATAAACATTAGTTTAGTGGCACCACATTATATGAGATTAGCCTTTGTACTTTGGCAAGGTACATTGAACCCTTTTTTATGTAAATTATATATCAAGATCCATGTTTAACTCAAATGATTATATGTCGATTATTAGTATCTCCAATAATTTAGTCTCATATATTGCATGCCCTTATATTCAGTTAATTACATTTCAATATCTATCATCAATCGAATGTTTTACTAGTTGGTCAATGCATTAGTTCATGTATTTTAGTTTTATATTCAGTTAAGCATCTCAGATTCATCATTTCCAGCTTTAAAGATTTTCATGCATATCTCACATACTCAATACATTTAAATCACTAATCGTAAACCTTTTTTGCCTATATTTTTTTTATGTAATGTAGATTCACGTTCTTACTATCAGGATCCTACTCAACCGGATAACAACTTTCATCCGGTGTGTGATGAGTTCTGTTATTTCAAGCTCAATTCAGTTTGTAGTTCTAGTATTTTATTTCTATTCATATGTATTGATTAAGGGAACCATGGAGTTATGTCCCAACAACATATAGTCAGTATTAGTAGAGGCTTCATAGACATTCAATTAGAGTTGATGTATCCAATATACATAGTTTCAGTTACTTTCAATATTATAATTGGTGTATACACGATTTTTTTCTATGATATATTGAATCAATTTAATCGAAATTATGCTTTCGCGCAGTCATTTTAACTCTCATACATATCTATATTAATCTACTCATGTCCTGTGATTTATGACTTTAAACACGATGTTGCAACTAGGGGGTAGTCTCGGATCATTAATATATTAAAAGATAAAGCTATGGAGGAATTTCTTGATCTAGATAAGTGAAAATTTATCATGATCTAAATCAAAATTATTGTGATATAAAATGAACAGATACATCACAGAGTATGTATCTTGATGTTTGAATTGTTACTAGGTAACTTATGAGCACCAAATGTTAGGTGGTATGACTCATATGATAAATATACCTGAGTGAAAGTGGAAGAAGATTGTTAAGCATTTCATAGTGCTGGAGAATATGTTATGGAATATATGGTTGATTGTGGTTCTCATTGAGATCATCTTCTTATTAACGAAGTTGCATACAACAATTATTACCATTTCAATAGTTAGATGGGCTCATTTAAATCATGTATGATATTAGGTTTCTTTTTTCGATGGGTTGTTTCATGCCTTTGATGTCAAGCCTTAGGGTACAACTTTGTGGAGAGATTGTTTTGGTAATACCAAGTTGATTCGAAAAAAACTTTTCATAACTTAGAGTATATAAAATTTTCTATCGATCCAAAGGTTTGAAATTTAAAGCTCCTAATTGGGGATGTTCTCTTATTGAAAGTATCACCTATGAAAAGTGTTCTTCGAAATTGGATAACATGATTTTCAAGGTGATCAGATGAATTTCAGAAAACATAGTTCATTTTGAGAGTCATAGTTACTGTCCATATCCTAACGCTTCGAGAGAAAGGAAAAGATGGAGAAAAGATTATCACTATTAGTCTAGCGATGGTACAATATTTCACCCACGTTACAAAGGTCATCCTAGACTTTGTTTGGTATAAGATGTTAACTATAACTATGGATCCATCCGATAAGCCTTCTTGAGGAAGTAAGGAGTCGCGCGAAAAGTTAGTATGATCCTATCATACATTGGTTGCATAGTTTTATAGGGCTTTGAGTTAAAAATAGTATCTTACCCAATTTACAGATCAATTACTCCGAAAATAATCAATATCAATATGCTAAATAATCCTCTGAGAAAACTTTCTTTACTTTACTTTATTTTAGTACCTTTCTATTGATGACAAGAGACTGAAATTCAAGAAAATTTTATTTTAATAATATTTATTTGCTGCTTTTTTATATGTATTCTACCTAAAATAGATTTCTAGGTTTATTCTTTGTTATATAAATACATGTATTAGTACAATGAATAGAAATATGAACGACATATTTCTTTATGTACGCCTGCGACCTTGTTCAACATGGTATCAGACTTAAATCATGTTGTTCCATTCACTTCCGTAACCCAATAGAATAACCATGCACCGCAAATCATAGTCCAACAGGACAATTCTGCTTTTTCCACTGGAATATTTCTTGACGAGGCAGATTATCTTTTATGGTCACAGCTAATGGAGATGTGTACTAGAGCAAGAAAAAAAGTTGGATATGTTACTGGCGAATTGACCAAACCATCACCAACTGATCTAACGTATGGCACATGGATCACCGGAAATCACAAAGTTCGAAGTTTGCTTATTTATCAATGAGCCTGCATCTGATGTAAAGATTTATTCGCTTGGCAATACGCTCAAGACATATGGGAAGGTGCTTCAAAAACATACTATGATGGATCGGATGAGAACCACTTATTTGAACTGAATCAACAATCTTTCACCGCCAAGCAGAATAGTCGATCTTTGTCTACCAAACTCATTGCAATTTTTCAGAAAATTGACCATCGGACAGCTTCACAAGAGAGATCAGAGGAAGGGATTGTACAGTTACAATCTCTGGTGGCTAGGCTTTAACTTCACATATTTCTAAGTGGATTTGATTTGGAATTTGTTCAAGTTGGTGGTGAGATTTTGCAAAAAGATCCAAAATTGGATTTGGAAAGTTGTTGTGCATATGTAAGGGGAGAAACACAACAAAGACAAATTATGGGAAGTTCTAGACCAGTCCCTGAAAGTTCAACCACGGTGGTTCGATGTGATAGACAAAGAGTCGATGTATTTCATCATCTAGAAAAACAAATAACTTTGTTTGCAATCATTGTGGTGAAAAAGGGCACACCAAACAGTGTTGCTTTGATATTATTAAATATCTAGAATGGTGGGATTTTTTTTAAAAAAACCACGAAAGAACTTGACTGGCAGAGCAACAATAATCAAACAAGGAGAACAAGCACAACCTATGGGCAATATGGCTCAACCAGGTAACTTTGGTAATGTTGATGTTTTTTCTAGTCGCTTCAAGGAAAATACATAGATTATTGACAGAGGAGCATCCGATTATATAACTAGAGACTCTTACAAACTATTCACCCATCCTCGCAACAAGTTATTTCTACGGCTAATGTAAATACTTGTAATATACCGGGGAGGGTTCCGTTAAATTTTCTAGTACTTTGACTCTTGAAACTGTTTTGGTGGTGCCTTCACTCCAAAACGGTTTGTTTTCTGTAAGCCCTCTTAACTGTATTGTTACTTTTTGATCCTTATTTTGTATCTTTCAGCTCATTCTAACCTGGAAGACTCTTGGTTATGGTGTTAAACAAGGCAAGTTATACTGTCTGGAGTTGGCTGAGAATACAAAGCATAATTTTGGGCAGACATGTCATACAAGTGGAGTTGAAAAGGCTAAAGAAAAAATATGGTTATGGCATAGGATACTAGGACACATCTTTTTAGGTTATCTTAGGTCACTTAGACCAAGTTTTTTACCAATTTAGATGTTTCAGATTTCCAATGTAATATTTGGGAACTAGAAAAAAGCCATCGAATTCCTTGTTTCTAAGTTTGAATAAATGTTCAGAACTTTTCATTGTTATACATTCTGATATTTAGGTCCATCAAGAATCCCCTCTATTTCAAAAGCTTGATATTTTATCACTTTTATCGATAAATACACTAGAATGACATGGGTGTCTTTACTTTACAAGAAGAGTGATGCTTTCAAAGCCTTTAAGGAATTTTACAATATGTGCATACTCAATACCAAAGGAAAGTTCGAATTTGGCAGTCTGACAATGCTAGGGAGTTTATTGATGGTTCATTGGGAGAATATCTTAGTTAGTAGGGGATACGACATCATACTTCATGCACATATACACCACAACAAAATGATTTAGCAAAAAGAAAGAATAAGACAAAATTTTGGAAATAGTTCGTGCCTATATTTTGGTATGAACGTGCCTCACTTTTATTGGGGGGAAGCAGTAAAGTCGGCCTTTTATATTATCAATCGAGCCCCTTCCTGAGTTATTGACTTTAAAACCGCTCAACAAAAGTTAAAGACATTTTGCACGAAAGCCCATCTGCTGAACCTTGAACCTCGAGTTTTTGAATGTATAGTTTATGTCCATATTCCAAAAGTCTTAAGAGGTAAATTGGATCCCTGTGCAAAAAGATGTGTGTTTGTTGGGTATTCAGAAAGGATATCGGTGTTATGATCCTCAAAATAAGAAGATGTATGTTACATTACATGTCTCCTTTCATGAGAAGAAATTTTATTATGGAGGGGAAGTTTCTAGTTTCTATTTCAACTCTTTATGAGGAGAATGTGAGTGAAAAACTTTAGTTGAACAAGCAAGATACTGGAATTCCACTAGACCATGGTGAGTTCTTAGACTTGGAAAAACTTCAAGGGAGATTGAGTAAGAATACACATGTAATTGAAGAGATTTCTCATATCATCCTCTCGAGTCTCCACTTTTCTAAATTTATCTAAGAGGGATGAAGTATCGATGAATAATGAAGATGTCGTAAAGACCTCATATTAACACCATCAACTGAAAAGTCCTCCCAGAATGTTCAAGAAGATATTGCACCTCGGATAATTCTCAATACTCCTTCTCAATTACCATCAAGATTAAATAGGGGTGTCCCGAGAAAACAATATGAACCTGATCTTAGAACCAAGTCCAAATATCCAATTAGTAACTATATCTCAAGTCATAGATTATAGAATTCATATGCTCTAATTGTTAATCAATTATTCAAAGTATCTATTCCTAGTAGTGTGCAGGATGCATTAACATATCCAAAATGGACCAAGGCAATTTATGAAGAGATGGAAGCTTGTAAAGAAACTCAATATGGGAGTTAGTTCCGCTGCCAAGAGAAAAAAAGAAAATTGGTTGTAGATGGGTATATACTGTGAAACTTAATGTAGACGGAAGCATTGATAGATACAAGGCGAGGCTAGTTGCGAAGGGTTATGCTGAGAAGTATAGAGTTGATTACCAAGAAACTTTTGCACCAGTATCCAAGCTCAATATTATCCATATTCTTATATCTATTGTAGTGAGTAGAGATTGACAATTTACGGTAGCTTGATGTAAAAAATGTCTTTTTTAAATGGTGACTTAGAGGAAGAAGTATATATGGAGTTTCCACTAGACATTAAGCAAGGAATAATGCATACAAACAAAATTTGCAATCTGAAAAAAATCACTTTACGGACTAAAACAATCACCTAGCTCCTTGTTGGGAGGTTAGCTTAAGAGATAAAGTCTATTGGTTACTTGCAAAGTAACTCTGTCCATGCTTTATTTATTAAACAAAAAGAGGGAAATATGACAATATTGATTGTATATATAGATGATATGGTATTAACTAGTGATGACCCCGAAGAAATGGAGAAAAAACAACAATACTTAGCGACCAAGTTTAAAATGAAAGACTTAGGACAAATGAGATATTTACTAGGTATTGAAGTGTCAAGGTCGAGAAAGGAAATCTCTCTTTCCCGAATATATTGACAGAAACTGGAATGTTTGATTGCAAACTAGCTGAAACACCGATGAAGACGAACCAACAACTTGGAATTTCTTTGGCGAAACAATTAACAGACAAAGTTTATTATCAGCAGCTAGTGGGAAATTTGATCTATCTAACTCATACTAGACCGGATATTGCATATGTGGTAAGTTTGGTGAGCCAGATTATGCAAGCTCCAAGTATAGAACACATGAATGCAGTCCATAGGATCTCAAAAAAGGGTTGATGTACTCAAAGAATGAAGCATCAATTGTTGAAGGCTACACCAATGCTGACTGGGCTGGAGATCGCTTAACCAGGAGATCGACTTCAGGTTAGTTCACATTTGTTGAAGGTAATCTTATTACCTGGATAAGTAAGAAACAAAAAGGTGTTCCTTGATCAAGTGGTATGGTGCATGGTTTATGTGAACTATTATGGATTCAAAGAGTTCTGCATGATCTTGGAGTTGAAAGTGCTGGATCTATGAAGTTGTTTTTGATAATAAATCTGCAACTCAAATAGCACCAAATCTAGTGCAACATGATCGCACTAAACATGTCAAATTGGATCGTCATTTCATTAGAGAAAAACTTGATCAGAAGATTATCCAGTTTCTATATGTAAAGTCTATAAACCAACTCACAGATGTCCTTACAAAGGCAGTACCAGGAAAAATATTTCATGAAGCGATTGACAAGTTAGGCATGATAGATATTTATGCAACAATTTGAGGGAAACTATTAACGACAAGAGACTGCAATTCTAGGAAGTTTTATTTTAGTAATATTTATTTGCTGATTTTTTTTATATGTATTCTACCTAAATAGAATTCTATTTAAAATAGATTTCTACGTTTATTCTTTGTTGTATAAATACATGTATTAGTAAAATGAATAGAAATATGAACGACAGATTTCTTTATGTAAGCATGTGAACTTGTTCAACACTTTCAAAAATCAATTATACCTTTTCTTTTTTCTCAATTGTCAAATAGTACATATATAACCATTTGTTTTTTTCTTTAAAAATGTCTTCCAAAATTTACATTAAAAACAAAAAAGAAATCAATGCTTGGGGAATAACAAATTTGAAATCAATGAATAAGAAATCTCTAATCTTTATAAACATGACTTCTATTAACAAGTGGGCTCATATGGTTTGAAAAATGAACAACAAATTTTAGAATTCAATATGCATAATAGAAATCAAATATCTCAAACGCTTAGGGAATTGAAACTTTGAATAAGAAACACAATTGAATTCAGATTTCAAGAGACTATAGATAAAACTCAGAACATAACCTTTTAATGATGAATTTTGATGTAGGTTGTGAGGGCAAACTTAGTCCACCACTATATGTAGCCTTACATACAGAGAAGAACAAGATTCTTGAAGAAGCTTGAAGAAGAACTTGTTTGGAAGCAGAATAAGATTCTTGAAGAAGCTTGAAGAAGAACTTGTTTG
This sequence comes from Solanum lycopersicum, assembly GCF_036512215.1. Taxonomy (NCBI): domain Eukaryota; kingdom Viridiplantae; phylum Streptophyta; class Magnoliopsida; order Solanales; family Solanaceae; genus Solanum; species Solanum lycopersicum. The sequence goes on along the minus strand of NC_090810.1, from coordinate 54,167,438 downwards.
GAAGCCTTGAAACCCTAGCTTTGGTGTTATTTCAAGTTCTTGAGCATATATTTTTTTGAGGATGAGAGGGTTTTGGCTTTTGGGAGAAATTTATAGTCGAGGGTTGAGGTTTTGGGATGAGGAAATGACATAAACACCCCTTCTAAAATGTAAAAAGAAGAGAAAACTAAAAGAATTTTGAAGCAATGTGTGTAACCGTGAAGCTGAACCTTAGTTAGCGCGGCACTTCACGCAACCTTAACAGTTGCACTGACCTTTCCGCGCAGCAGATTTCCACTTTGTGTGTTAGTTCGCACACACTACATAGTGCCTAGAAAGAAAGACATAAATTGGATTGACAAATGATTAAATCGGTTGAAAGAGATTCAAGGCCTTTCATTTAATTGGTAGTAAGCCTCGAAAATCTTTATATGTTAGGAGGTGTGATTGATTGAAGTTGATCCTCGAATGATCTTACATGAAAATTAGGGAACTTCTTAACTCGACTTTGTGCTAAAGGTTCATTATGATTTTAACTCACGTCCAAAGCAATTCTAGTACTTATGAATGAATCATGAACAAGTAGTATATCACCCGACTCAAGTTGACACACTTACGATAATCGATTCAGAATCTAAGAGTAGAATTGTAAGGTGTTAGAGAACATTATACAGGTACCAATGTCATGGTATAAGTAATTTAGAATAAAATTAGTTATCAGTTCATAGTATCTCATGAGGTGCGATATGATTCAGTTGCTGAGACTTGTGAATTTCTTCAACTTGATTGTGACTAAATGATTTTTAATTGTAGGGTTAATTGATCGATGAACTCATAATATATATATTATCATGCATATTCATACCACTCTTATTATTGCATGACAATTATTGGTTGAAACTTCCCATTGTGTTATTTGTGAAATTCATACTAATACCGATGAGAAATAGCTTTGAAAAATTACATTGTTAAATGAATACCGATGAGAAATGGTTCTGAAAAGTAACATCGTGAAAAGCTTGTGAAAAAATTATTCTGACAGGTATATGAACCTCATGAATTTCCTACGGGCTTCGATTATCTGACAGAGAAAGTGAGTGTATACAGATTATTGACAGTGCATTGCATTTTATTTCTTTGTCATTGCATTTCATATTGATCTGTGTTAAGTATTAAGATGAATGTGATATTGATTTGACTTAGATACATCTATAAAAATTGTGTTATTATCTGTGGTAATAACTGATTTTGGAAAGACATCTGCTTTGTGTTGTGGTGATTTATCTTATAATGGAAAACAAAATGCTTGAATTGTCACACAATCATCAATTCTTAAAGAATCGTGCAAAGTTCAAACTGAATAAATAAAAATGAACGGACAAAGTAATTCTTATCCATGTTTTTCCTAACACACTCTTTAGTGACAATCTTTGTATGAATGCAACAATCTTCTCAAAGGATACAACTTAGAAGAACGCATAAATGGGCATGTAGAGTCACACCAAGTCAGTGTACCTGCTGAGTGACAAGTCCAATTGAACAGGACTTATATCAAGTCCCAAAGCAATTGGCCAATGAAGACATTTGCTAGCTAGGTCCTTTGGAACTCAAACTTGCAGGCTAATACATCCTCTACATACCCTAATTATCACTTACTTGGACTTTAATTTCTTTTAGCGCTTGTTTGAGTATACATTATAACAAAAACAATTTATAACGATAACAAATATTGATATCAATAAAGAATGTTAAAGTCTTTATTGATATTTATCGGCATCAGCTAAGTGATATTATAACCAATGTCGCTAAATATTTCAAGAACATATACAAAGAGTGTTAATTATTATTAAAAATACATATTTTGTGACAATTAATTTTTTATGTAGTGATACTCGAGTGAGAGGGAGAATATATGAGAAAACTTGTAACAAACTAGAACTAGCGTGTAGGACTATTGTCATGTATCCTAAAGATATTATGATACATTATGTATCGTATGATACATGGAACATTCAAGCAGTAAATTTCTTATAAAAGCTTTATTTAAGGGATTCAAACTAGCAGTTTGAAAATAACTTCAAGGAGTCATCTGGTAAGGTGTAAAAAAATAATGTTAAATAGAATATATTAGTGGTACTTGCATTAATCATACATAGATTATGTTTTATACATGACTAACAAAATAAACATGACTCTTAACTTAGCTTCAGCGAACAACTAAGTCCTCCAACTTTAAGTGTGCACAAATAGGTTCTTAAATTTGTATAAAATTGAACAAGTAGACGCATGTGTCCTATATGATATAATACATGTAGAATGTCATCTATGACACAAAATTGTCATGTAGCGTGTCATGTAGGACGAACATGTCAATTTGTTCAATTTTATACAAATTTAAATCTTTACTTGTGTTCATCTAGAGTTAAAGGTCATAATTATCAACCAATATCAAGTTAAGAGTTATGCTTATGTTATACATTTGCACATTGTTTGGTTTGATGTATTAAAAAAATATGCATTTGCATAAAAGATATTTATTTTACACAAAAAGCCTACATAATTATAAATGGAATAGATGCAACTTTCTATTAACCTATTCATGTAGTATTGGACTTCTGATATATCTTATCTAGTATTTAATATGTTTAGATAATCACACTTATTGTTATTGTTATGAATCCACATGTTTAGGTAATCACACTTATTTTTTATATTATTAGTCCCTACATATATGCTCAAAGTCCAAACTGATTTTATATTAATTGTCATATTTTTTTGAGGTCTTTGAGAAACAAACCCTTCTACCTCCCGATATGTTGTTATTGTTGCCACATGTGTTTAGTTAAAGTTAGCTGTTAAAATGGCAGACTTGGCTGTTTCCAAGAATGAATTTACATTTTCCAGCATTCTTCAGTAAATAGTTTTCGAGTTTATTATTTGCATTAAAAAGGTTAGTTCTGTGACATGGTTACAACGAATTGAAAGTTGGATAACCATTTGTAAATTAATCCACACAATGTTTTGCCCATGTATCTCTTGTTCATATATGAGATACTGGCTGAGGGATTTGAGATCTCTGTGCATTTCCTATTTTACTATAAAACAATCTCAGAAACTGTTATACCTTCACTCTCATTCAGCTTGCCAAACCAAATGTCATGCCTCATGGATTTTGTAAGAATGTGAATTGTAGTTTCGAAGCTTAGCACCACGAAAAAACTCCATCGAAGTTCAGAGCAGTACAAGTAGTGAAACACCATATGACTAAGAACTACAAGCTCATGTCCGCTGGCAAGCTCCGTTCTAGGAAATATAGGCTGCAATAGGAGAGAAGGTAAAACTACAGCAAAAGTAAAAAAGAAAAAGAAACGAGAAAGCATAAGAAGATAACAGAATCGATATTCAGCAAGCAGCTTTGATGAGGTAGGTGCCATGCCCAAGACAAACAAATTTAGAAAGAAAGAATCCTTTACAAGATGTAATTATAGCAGATTCCTTTGTAACTATTTGAATCGGTAAATGAAAGAACAATCAGCTTAGAGTATGCTGGTACTGCTGAGTTCCTCAAGTACTAGCATTAACTGAATAACAGTGTCTTCTATAAGATTTTACTCCAACCATTACGCATCTAAAAATTAATATACTTCCATTTTATGTCGTTATTTTATAAAAATTTAGCATCAAGTAAAGGAGGTTCCACCAGAGCAAAAGCATGGAAACAAAAAAATGAAATCAAGTTGCCACTGAGTGCATGTAATGTTAACTCATTGAAGTTCGGAACCTTTCAAGTCGAAGTACAATAGTTAGCTGTGTTTTGTAACTACCAGGAGAGATGTTGAAGTTCATAGAAGTTATCTCACCTCGCAGACATGAAAGCCATTCCAAAGAACACAGCTTTGACAGCTCGCTTCTGACCGGCATAGTCGAATGCCAATGGAAGCATCTCATGTAAGGTTAAAAATGCCATCACCCCTCCCACTGAAAGCAACATGATCCATTAGAGGATACCATAATTCAAAAGTATGTTTCTCCTTTCTCATCAGTCAAGAAACTAGAAGTAAGTAAATATCGTATCAACCTGCTCCCAGGAGGCCTTCCAGAATTTCAGGATTCAAGCTGCTTGGAAATAGATATGCTGCAATCATATCATGTTTGAATTAAAAAATGAATTCTGAACCTATACTCTGCTTCATGACCACTTCGTGTTCTACTTGAACTAAAAGACATGGATATCAGGTAAATATTAACCTTCTAAAAGAAAAGGACGTGAATATCAGGTACTCACCCACAATAATTACACCCAGAGGCTCTGCGAGACCAGAAAGTGTTGCCAATTTGAATGCCTGCCATTTGCTGAGACACAAATAGACTCACTATATAAATCTCAACTGTCTATGAAAAAATATGGGGATAGTACATACAACAAGATGAGCTTTGGTAAAACTAATTATGATTGAAGTATTCTTTAGTCATTGCATGACACAACTAGAACTTTATCCTTGCAATGCCATTGACAGATCCATGATGAATTGTTCTGAGCAGAAGAAATAATTTTATTTCTACAAAGTAATGAGAGCATCTTGTATTCCATAGCTTCCAGCAACTTCAGTTATGTGCATGTAAGTCTTACATTTAAATCGCTCGATGTAAGTTTTATAATTTAAATAGCGCAGTCTTTATGACTCAAATAGCCTTAAGGCCTCAAGCATAAGATGTACAGATAACATGACTTTGTCGAGAAACTACATTCATATGACCTGACTAAATTGAAGATAAGATGTTTACGTTCATCGAGTCTATTAAATAATTAGAAATTAACCAAATAAAATAAACCCAGATTGACACAAGCAAAAGATGTTATTGTTAATTAATACTAAGTTAGTCTACTAGGAACCATTACCTCTGTGTTGCAAAATAAACTGGAAGTGCAACTGCAACACCCTGCAACCAAATAAATCAGGTTCCCAAATGGAAAAATGAACAAAAAAGACACATCCATTAGTTTTTTTTAGTTTGATCCCAATAAACATGTTGATTGTTAATTTACCTGTTTTGGCAAAGACTATCCACTGTTTTTACAGTAGATGTCTTCCTTTGCATCGTCAATCAATCTACGATCTCAACCCAACTCAACTGGGGATTTGGTAATAATATGGAAATGTATGAAAGAATCAAAAGTGCCCAAACAATCCACAGGCTTTATCTTTAAATATAGGCCACACATGGCTCTTAATAGAACTCATAAGAACATTGATTTATTATTTACTTACATGATCAACAACAATCTGCTCAGCAGAGAAAATTCAAATAACATGTTCATAGAGCAAAAAATAAATGAAACCAAGAATACTACAGCAATCAGGTACATGCACATACACATTGTGATAGGATAAGATATCTTATATTACAGCTGTAATAAGGAGTCCATTAGTGTATTCTTGCACTCAAAAAACATAGAGAAATCAGGAAATAAACTGGTAAATTTGTAAGAAAGTGTACCTCTGGTATATTGTGTAAGGCAATAGCAAGAGCCAAGTTCAGACCAACCCGAAGTCCCTAAAATAAAAGCATGATGAAAAGGTAGTAAGCTCTAAATAATTACAAGTTTATAACAGAAGATCAGTTGCCTGCAAGTTTAGTCACCATAAGAAGAGTGAATTGAGGTGAAACTAGATGGGATTGCAGTACCTAAATGCAAACAATTGATATTTAGGCTCGTTGTTCCAGGAGAAAGAAATGATAAATGAGGATGTTGCACATAGAATCAAAATCGGATAGTTAAAAATATAGAAGTGCTACAAGGGTGTTAAGTAATAGAAGGATGTTTGCTAAAGTGAAAATGTCAGTTCTATAGAACAGTTATTAGACCAGCAAATGCTGTGTGTGACTGAACGTTGGACCACTAAAGTTTAACACATCCACGAGATGAATTTTGGAAGTATGCCGATGCTAAGATAGATGTGTCGTCATACAAAATTAGGCAGGACTAAAACTGATCACATTCGCAAGGTTCAAGTGGAACCATCGAGGATACAATGAAAGAATGTCAGTTGATATGATTTGGCATGTCCTGCATTGACCTCCAAATGAAAGTTGTGAAACCATGGGAAGTGAAGGTATTAAAAGAGAACGAGTTAGACCTAAAATCACATGGAAAAAAGTTGTCTCGAGGGACCTAGAATATCTGAGGTCCATGTAAACTAAGCAAAAGATATAGCATAATAGAAGAAAGATTTACACAGGCAACACATATTCGTAATGCTCTAGCACTTTACGAGGAACTATGCTTTCTAAGAGTGGTTTAGCCTTTCAGAGATTTATACATTTTAGAAAATATAGAAAACTTCTAATACATTTAATATGTATTTGAATAATATTGGCATGAGATGAGCTTATGGAATCACATGGTCAGTGAAGATTCATATGACCGGCCTTAAATTGTTTTGGACTTTACGAAGTTGTTATAACTGAGGATCTTGACTTTTCCAAGAAAAGACTTCAAAATGTCTTCTCATCAAACAAAGAAAGTTATAAACACGTTCTTTCTAGAACTAACATGTATCAGTTGCAGCACTAGTTCAGTTTGCTTGAAGCCAAACTCAGAAGTTAATTTTCTGGCACTTCCATTTTTCTTCCCGAACAACAAATGGCACCTAAAGTTATTTGAAATCTACAATGTAGATATGCAAGAGAAGTATGGGATTGTGCAATTCCTTGCCCTGTAGTTCAGTGCATTTGGTACAGTAGAATAACCACAGAAATGATAAAGGAAAAGTTGGAAGTTGATCTGGGAAGTCATCCCTCTCCGATGTAACAGGAATGATGTCGAAGTAGATTATGACCAGAAATATTGGGTCTGTAGACCGTGTTGTCCTCATTTATTTCCTTTTTCTATGAAGGTTGTTCCGTGCAATTTATATCCAAGAAATGTATACTTTATGCACAGTAAAACGGTACAATTTTAAGCATTTTATTAATATTTCACATTACATAGAGCCTGTTTGGATACTTATTTTAAGTGCTTTTAAGCCAAAATGGCATTTAAGCACTTAGTAGTGTTTGGGTAAAACAAAAAGTATTTGTAAGCACCTTTTTTTTTAGAAGGAATACTATTAAGCACTTGTTTTCAAGCCAAAAAGACAAAAATAAGCCAAAAGCCATAAGTTAGAATTCCTAAAAAAAAAAAATTTTGTTTATAAGAAAAAACCTATAAGCCCATCAAAACAGGCTCTAAGTGCATGTATCTAAATTTTAATCTCGACACTACTCCAAACTGAATAAAACCAATATTGTGCAAGTTGAGCAACCATGACTAAACAAGTGAAATATAATGTAAATTTCAAGATTATCCCTAATCTATGACCGCATAAAATATGTTAAAGAATGTTTTCTGTTGTCACAACAGTTGGTTCTTGCTCTTAATTTGATTAAGACATTTAAGATTACTTAAACATATGTTTTCTGAAGCTTATTTGCTTATTTTCTTTTAATCTTCAACAACTGTTACCTAACAAGTAAAAGGCAGGTCTTATAAAACAGTAATGAAGACCAGCAATGTCATATGAGAGTGATGATTAGTCCTCCAAGCTCAATATATCAAAAACCTGAGTGTCATAGAAATGTTGATGTTAAGATGGAGTATCAGACGGAGGATAAAATAAAAGGTCACCTCAGGTGCCTTGGCGATACCCTATGTAACCTCCATACTCACCAACAATGATGACTAAACGTGGTGAAAGGGACCGAGGCGAAGCCAAAATCACATTGATGAAAGGGACTGAGGAAGTCTTGAAGACCAATGACCCCTTCAAATGTGAACTTAGAAAAGAATACAACAATTGGAAGTAAAGAATCTATGTCGACAATACCAACTAGATCAAGTTAAGGTCCAGTTGTTGTTATTACACTTATATTTAATCCATTGATTCCAGAAGGGCTTTATTCTGGGTAAAAACTTGTATGTTTATGTAGTAGGTGTAAGTCTGAGATTTAGAGTTTCAATTGTTGGAGAATGCCTAATTTTCCTTAAAAGACAAATTTCCAGTAGAGAATGGCATAGGCCTAACTTAGTGGAAAGCTTAGATAAGGAGGATAAGAGGAAGAATAGAAAGAGGTATAAGGTGGTGAATAAGGAAGCAGTCATGGCAGCTATAAGGACAGCTTTTGAGTATTTGAATAAAGAGCTTGTGGGGAAGGGAGGGTATAGGAAATTGTATAAGCTTGTGACCTGGATCATATGAAGTATATCAAGGATGAGAATGATGAAGTATTACCCCCACAAAAAGAATTGTGAAATGTTGGTAGAAGAGGCACACATTAGACGGAGATGGAAGACATATTTGCATAAGCTCTTAAATAAAGAAAGGGCCCGGGATATCGGGTTTGGGGAGTTAAAGCATTCCCGAGAGTCATAGAAATTTTGGGTGTTGTAGGTGCATAAAGGTTGTGGAGGTTAAGGGGCCTACTCGTATGAGCAAAGGTGCAATCAGGCTAGACGAGATACAACTGAAGTTTTGGGAGGTTAAGGGGCCTACTCGTATGAGCAAAGGTGCAATCAGGCTAGACGAGATACAACTGAAGTTTTGGAAGACACAGATGAAGCAGGTATGGAGTGGTTGACTGGGTTGTTTGATGTCATTTTTAGGACAGCTAAAATTCCAGAAGAATGGAGGTGAAATACAATAATACATATAAGAAAAAGGGTGAAATTCAACATTGCAACAACTATAGGGGTATGAAGCTACTAAGAAATACTATGAAAGTTCGGGAGAAGGTGGTCGAAATGAGGATGAAGAGGGTGTATCTATATCTAAAAACCAACTCGGCTTCATGCTGAGACAATGAACTACAAAAGTCATCCATCTTACAAGGAGATTGTTAAGAGCAGTATAGAGACATGAAGAGGAACTTAGGTATAATACTCATCGACCCAGAAAGCCGCACGATAAAGTCCCTATGGAGATCCTATAAATATGTCTAAAGACTAGAGGTGAACCTCACACTCAAATTAGAGCAATTAAGGACATGTACGTGGAATCAAGACCCGGGTTAGAACAATGGGAGGTGACTCCAAACACTTTTCAGTTATGATGGGGTTGTACCTAAAACCATCTCTTAGCCCGTCCCTATTTGCCTTAGTGATGGACAAATTGACACAGCATATTCAAAGGGAGGTGTTGTGGAGTCTGCAGATGACAAAATATTTATTAATGAGATGTGAGGTAGAATTAATGATAGGCTGGAACTTTGGAGATAGACCATAAAGTCTAAAGGTTTCAGGTAAAGCCGGACAAAAACAGCGTAATTGGAGTGCAAGTTTAGATATGAATGCGTCAGGACCAGGTGAAAGTGAAAATCAATGCACAAGTCATACCTAAGAGAGGAAGCTTCAAGCATCTTGGGGTCCATGATCCAAGGAGATGTGGAGATTGATGATGATGTTACACATTATATTGGTGCGAGGTGCGCGAGATTAAGGTTTGCATCTAAGGTACTACACGATAAGAGTGCGTTGTCAAGGGTAAGTTCTACAAAGTGGTGATTAGACCAACTTTGTTATATGGGACAAAGTGTTGGATAGTCAAGAACGCCCACATTCAAAAGATGAGTGTAGTAGAAATAAAGATGCACAGATGGATGTGTGAGCGTACTAAGAGAGATACTATTAGAAACGAAGTTAGATAGTACAAGGCGGGCTTGACCTCTGTGGAGGACAAGATGAGGGAAGTGAACAGAGATGATTTGGGCATGTGAAGAAAGGGTATGTGGATGTGTCAGTAAGGAGATGTTAGGTTGGTTATAGTGGGAGTTAGAAGAGGTGTTATGAGAGTAGAGGTAGGTCGAAAAAGAATTGGGGAAGGTAATTACACAAGACATGGCACAATTCAGCTTACTAAAGACATGACCTTAGATATGAAGGTATGGATGTTAAGGATTAGGCTAGAAGATTTGGAGGAAGGCGAGTATTGTCGCACTTTAGGTGGGAGAGACAAGGGCCTAACCCCATCTCCTTTTCACCTTTTTAGTAGTAGTATTTAAATAATTGCATAGTTTTTATTCTTCAATGTTTTCTATTATATGTTGTTGCATTTGCTTGAATAACTTCTCTTTTGAGTTAAGAGTCTATCGAAAACAACCTCTCTTCCCCACAAAGGTAGGGTAAGGTTTGTGTACATCTCCATTCCCAGACCCCACGGGCGATACATACAGCGAACTCCAACCATTTTTTGGATTTGAGGTGCCATTTAATAATTGAAACATTCTTACCCTTACGGTTCTTAAAATAGAACGAAACAAAATATCATAGGTCAAGCAACAATGACTAAGGTGATCATTATAGAAGATCATAAACATCAGACAATCAAGAAAGGAGAACTACCTTCATTGATCCAAGAAACACAGCCATCCCTTCAGGAAAGTTGTGCAAGCTTATACCTGGACAGAAAAGCCAATGCAAACCATGTAAGACATCCTATAATGAATGAAGTTATGGTTCAAATGCATATATTATTCTCTTCTATTTCCATCGTGCCAGTCCTTTCATCTAATTATATTAGTGTAGTTTATGAAGAAATGGAGGTTAAGAAGTCAATTTGACTTTTATAGTATATTAGTACAAGTAGCTCAATAACTTGATAAATGAGTTTTGATTGATAGAAATATGTGCAAGTAATATAGAATTCTTATCTGCTAAAGTAGTCTTGAAAATTTAGGAACATATCATCCTAGGAAATGTGGTCCATTGAATTAGATGTGGGAGAAAATTTGTGAGTAAATAAGCATTCATTATGTAACAAAACGTGGGGTGTTCCGTTTAAGAGAAAGGAAAAAGAAGAAGAGGTATGCGGGGGAGAGGGCTCCCTGTGCAATAGATAAATGACACTTACTATTGGGGAGTCAAATAGTTTTCTTTTACTAATACAATTTTATATAACTTCTTCAAATATTTTAAATTATTAACTCAACAGACTTGTAGTACTTTCCATGCAGTTATCAGAATATATAAATTTTATTTCAGAAGAACAGAAAATTTTATGCCAGATTCAAATGAAAATTTGGGGCTTTGACCCTCTTATTCCAAACTTCTTCACATAAAACAGGACGGAAGGAGTATGGTTTTCTACAAACTATTGAAGGAAATCTACTTTTACTATAGGAAGACCTTACATATTACAGCACAAAAAAGTTACACCACAACAGTCCAAATAGAGACTTGAGTTTCGCTACAGACAATAAGGAATGAACAGAAAGGGATCATTTAATTACAAGACTGTGCATCTAGCACCTACTAGAAACCTTAGCTGAAGGGTAAACTTAATTCTTCTTTTTTCTCCTGATAACCATGATATGTAGTCCATCTTTCACGCACCTCGACTAATTTCACTAGATACCTACCACCTCCTACCAACAACTAATTCTAATGACAAACTAGATAGGAAAAACAAATTTAGAATGATTTGTAATATTCTTCTCATAACATAACACTGTGGAAACTGAACAAGACTCCAGATAAGAATTTTGAAAAAAACTCCAGGTAAATTATACAGGACACACTATATCACTCTTAATTATGTAGCTCAAGACTATGCTTTAATTGGGGGCAATATATAGAAATATAAGTTAACTTCCTAATAAAATTTCTCATGTAGGTGGGGAGTGCTACTACTTCAGAGACATAAAAATGAAGTTTAAAGTAAGATTTATTTTAAGCAGATATGTACTCTTGCATAAAATATTTGTATAGTGACTCTGAAATAACAAGAAAATTCAAAAATAGGCTTCCACAATTAGCACTTCATCAGACCTAGTTCACAAACTACTTCAGAGACATAAAAATGAAGATTAATCTAGATTTATTTTAAGAATGTATGTGCTCTTGCATACAATATTTGTAAAGAGACTCTGACACAACAAGAAACGTCAAAAATAGGTTTCCACTATCAGCACTTAATCAGATCTAGTTCACAAACAATTCAGTGCTCTTCAATTGAGAACTCAAATGGAGGGTTTACAGCATAACAGAATCAAAAAATGCTGTAAAATCTATGGGAATTATCAACAAACCAATACAGCAACTAACCTACAGCTGTGATGATTCCACTAAATAAAACTTGGCGGCGATGCTTCTTCATAATATCCTTACCCCTATCATCTCCGTCTTTCTGTTCTCATGCAGAAAACCATTTTTATTCTTTGATAGTTTTTGCATAAACGAGATTCTCCTATAAAAAACACACCATACCTTTTTGCCTTTGGCACTTGAAATGGGTGCAAGTGTAGGTTCCGGGATGAAATTTGAAACAAGAGCAAAGAAGATAACACCTGCAAAAAACTGACAGCCCAGAGATTTGCAAGTAAGATCCAAGAACTGTGTTTCTTGAAGTGGAAAAAAGATTTAAAAAGTTCAAAATAAAATTAGGAGATAGCTCACCCAGAGGTTTCCTTTTAAGAAGCCAATGGAGTTTATAGCATTATGAGCCAAGTCAAAGAATGATATGCTAAGCATAAGACCGGCAGCAAACCCCTGCACAACCAAAGAAGTTATTCAGGTTCAGTTCTCTGCAATCTACGTACCTCTTGGATTCCACATCTGACCATAATGAGTTCTTTTAAGCTCGAGAAGCTTAAACCATCAGTAGTTAAAATCAAATGATCCTTTTCTTCAGCTCAAAATTTAAAATACTCAAGTCAGAAAATATAGAAAATAACCAACAGTAAACATTTACGAGACACCATGCTTAAACAAGCAAGTGACAAAGAAACCATGAATCACTTAAATTAACAATTTTACTTTTGACACTCTGACAAATACGATGAACCATCACCTGTAAAAGTCCTAGCATCTTCAAGTTAGGAGTCTGGCTAATAACCACAAAAAGTGCACCTGCAGATAAGAAAAAATTAGATCAGATCACTAAACTTTCTTTAGGAAGGACTCTCGTAGCTTCAACACTCAGAAACTCAAAACACACAAAGGAGGTGGAAACAACCACCATAAAGTAATAGTTCCATCATTCTCCAATGTATATTATACAGTTTTTATTAGCTAAGTGGGATTGTATGAAGTTTTAGCAATATGGTTTTCACTATGCTTACATAAAAGACACAGGATTGAGCACAAAAAATGAAAAAGACCACACTTTGACTTCAATTACTCAAACAGCTTTACTTCATCTGTCCCAATTTATGTGGTACACTCCTCGCTTATTAGTTTATCCAAGAAAATGACTGCATATCTATATTTAAAAATAATTTAACTTCTTAAATACCTTATCCATTGCCAGATAATGGCTTAATTAGACCACAAGTTCCAAAAACAATTCTGTGTTTCTTAAACTCCATCCCCTGGTCGAACAAGGTTACATAAGTTTCATATTCCTCTAGCTATGTTATAATTGGGGAAGAAAAACATAAGCTTAGAGCATTTTCAGGCTCTGATAATTTACCCAATTTTACAAAGTAGAAAAATAAGCTATTCCAAACAAAGTAATTAGAAAAAAAGGAACTTTTTACTCACCTAGAGAGGTACTCAATCCACCCAACAATGAAAGACCAAGAGCAACAAGAACTTGAGAATCCATAGCAAACTCTTTGCTCTGAAACCCCTTTAGCCAAAAACAAAAATTCACAGAAAAAGAAGAAGAGTCAACCCAGAAAAAATCTGGGGTTTCTTCTCTGTTATTCTTTATTTGAAGCAAATGGGTGTTGGAGATTGATACCAAGAATATAAGATGTAGGCTAAGAGTTCCCCTAAATAGCAAATTTTGGAGAGCCCAAATACTCAATAGCCTTCAGGAATGGGGCAGATGAAAGAATGTGTAGAGTCAAAGAAAGAGACAATGTAAAAGAAGGGATTCAAGATATTAGAAACTTCTTGCTTTAGGCCATGGAAAGTTCTAACTTTTTTTTTTTTAAGAAAAAATGATAAATATACTCGAATTATCGTAAATAATATGTAAATATCCTTCGTCATATTTTTGAGATATTAGTGCCCTAATCGTCAAAAGTAGAGCATATATGTCTTCACTCTAACGGAATACTAAATAGAGACACGTGGAACAATCTTATTTGTTAATTCTATATTTAATAAATATCAAATTGGTAAATAAGATTATGACACGTGTATATCTATTAGTATAAAAGATATATATACTCTATTTTTTGTAGGGGTGGTCATTCGGTAATTCGATTTGGTTTCAAGTTTTTTTTAATTTTTTCGATTTTCGATTCTTGTACAATGTGTACCGAACACCGAACCAAAATAATTCGGTTTGGTTCAGTTTTTATTATTTGGTTTGGTTTTGTTATTTCAGTTTTTTTAATTGGTCTGCTTAGTTGGGCTTTTAAAAATTTACAAATTTTTTTGTTTGATTTTTCAGCTTAATGGGCTAAAAATAGTTACATCAAAAAGTGTCTTTTACTTTTTTAATTTTTTATTTTAAATTATAATATTTATTATTTAACATTAATAATTAATATAATATAAATATATATTATAATATAATATATTTTGGTAAATCAAAACACTGAATAACACAAAATTACATACCGAAAATCGAATTGAAATACCAAAAAATACAAAAATATATATCGAATACCGAATCGAAAACCGAAAAACCAAAACCGAAGTATCAAAAAAATTCGGTTCGGTACGGTTTTTCGGTGTTATGCCCAACCCTAATTTTTTGAATGGCAGGGACATCAATGTCCCAAAAGTATGACGGAGAGTATTTGCATATCATTTACGATAATTCGAAGATATATTTATTATTTTTTTCTTTTTTTTAAATGAATATTCGATTCAAGCTCGATTAAATCCAAATTCACAAAAGTATTATATTACAGATGAATTTCTATTGCGATCAAATTTTAATTAAACCTTTGGTACTGATGTCCAAAAATGGAATAGTAATTTGTTTTTTATTTGCAAATAAACAATCCCAAGTTTATATTTTTGTTATTTGCAAATAATAAAAAATCACATTTTATTTTGTTAGACTATAGGTGAACAATTATGTTATAAAATATTCTAGACAATAATCCCATGGCTGATTATCTCAAATTGGAAAGAGGAAAGAAACATTATAATTATGCTAAAATCTCTCAGTATGTAGTGCATGAGATTTTGTAAGCTTTTATTTGTTTTATATTAGGCTATATGATTGAGGTAATAAATGTACAAAACTGATGTAAATATATTATAATAAAAAAATATTTATTATTTATAGTAATAATATTTTTTTATTTGATCATTTTTAATTTATTTATAATATAAGTTTAATATATATTACAAAAATAAATTTATTATTTAAATATAATACGAGTTTTAATGATGGATAATACATTTATCACACATTTTAATACACTTATAATAGAATATGATAATCTTTTACGAAATAAACATAATATATTTCAAAAACAATTATAATTCAAATATATTACATACATAATTCACTTTTAATTCATATTACAAATTTATCATAATATTTCTATAAATGATAATAAATAAAAAGTATCGCTAAAATTAATAATTATTTTTATAAATGTATTAATTCATGTAATTTTTTCATAAATGTATATTTAGTTTTGGACTTCTGTTAAGTTTCTTATTTTTCCTTTTCTGTTTCTTCTGGTTTGGGCTACTTTAGGGCCTTAACTTGTAGATTCATTTTTTTATGGAAAAATAACTTAAATACACAACTATAATTTTTATATTCTCCAATTTTCCCTACTTTTTTTAAATATTACATAATTCCCTATTTTTTTTATTTTAGTGTAAGTTTTTAGATACATTACACTCTCTCCTATAATACACATTTACCAATTTTAATGCCTATTTTTTCTCCATTAAAACACTCAACCTCTTAAATCAGTTTTTGAATTTTAAATTTTTTCCATTTAAACACTCAACCTTTTAATCAGCTTTTTAATTTTGAATTATTAAATTTAATTAAATTTAAATAAAAGAACAAATTTTGAAATTTTGAATTTCAAAATTCAAAAAATATGGAAGCAGGGTAACTTCCACTGCATTCTACCGTTTTGTTCTTACCAAAGTCACCTTTCACTTCTTTTTTTTCCTTAATCGTCTTCATCCCACTATTTCTTCATAACTTTGAATCTTCTCAACCCAGCAGATTTTTCTATTTTCTTCTTTTTATTCTTAATCCATATTTGACTATTTCTTCCTAATATTGAATCGTAAGAACCCAGACCCTTTTTATAGTTAATCCATCATCAATTCGTATATTCTTCTCTTTTTCGTTTTTGTTAATTGTTCTATTACTTCATAGTAATATAAGTGTAGTAAAGTATAATCTGTGCTTGATGATACATGTTGAATCTGTGTGTACATTGTTTAGTCAATGTAATGATACATGTAGTAGCTATGTATCACATGTTCTGCATGTAGTATGAATTCCTGTATGATATCATGTATCAGTAAGGTAAAGTTGTTTAGTTGATTTACTCATACATGTTTTGAAACTTGTTATAATGTATCATTCATTAAGTTTAATAAATGCTTCATCAGATATAGTTGATGATAATATAGATTCTTTGTGTATGTTGTTTAGTCGCTGTTTATGATACATGTATTAGACATGTATCACATGTTATAATGTTTTATTTAATTCAATGATACATGTTATAGACATGTATCACATGTTTTTCATATAGTATGAAATTCTGAAAACTGAAACCATGTATCATTAAGCTATTTTCAACTATTGCCAAAGCCTGTGTATCATTTGTTGTGCCTTCTACACACGTTATTTCTCCACTTCTTCCATCAAAGTTATGTACAGTACCACTATTCTTCTCAATTGTGTCAATACATAATGGATATATTGAAAATCCAGGCTCGTTTCTTTTCAGTTCAAAATATAGTTTAACACTCATATCGTTCTTAAGTTTCATCGGACAGGAGTTACCTTCTACAATGTATCGAATTTCAATTTCTTTCCTTGATACATCAATGTCCAACTCGGCCGCAATTGCTGCTTTGAGATTAGAAAACGAAATTGAATCACCAACAACGATTCCATCAATTTTGTAATTTTCATACTGCAATTCGTTCACCCAAATTCCGGAATATCTCATCAAAATCGAAGTATTCATCTTCAAAAACCCACTGCAACAACAAAAAAATTTCGGCAGCTCCAATTGTTTTCTAAATAACTGATACAATCTTTGATTTTCAAATTATGAAATTAATATCCAATTAAGTGCTGATTTAATGCTGATTAATGATCTGTTACCACAAATTAAGCTGTTTTAGTAACAGCTTTAAATTTACCGTTTTTATCCCCTATTTTTTCTTAACAGTTTTAAGTTACTATGTATCATTTACCATGTATCATAACTTTCTAAAGTATCACGGCTCAGCAATTTTAAGGGATTTTTTGTAATTATTAAACTTATCGGGACAGAATGTAATTATTGAATTACACTATGGGATTCCTTAAATTTATACTTTTTTTATTTTTAATAAAAGGATCCATGGATCAACTTTTTAATAATAAAATATGATAAAAATGTAGATAGAACATATGTAGAAAGGAATGTGTAGATATTTTGTGTTTTTTCATACTTTTAATTGTGTATAATTCTAATATCATTATTCATGGGATTGTATGAAGAGATATAAGAGATTGTTATGAATATAATATTAATTTATTTATTTGAGATTATAGAGTAAGTTATGACGGTGTAAGTGTTACAATCAACAATAGTGAGGAGTAATGGAGAATTTATTTTTAGAGTAGTAGATATTTAGATTTATTATTTCATAGTATTCTATTTAGGATGCCTTAAAATCTTATTATAAAAAAGCTTGTGAAAAAATAATTTTAATTAAAAAAAAAAAAACTAGTCATATATCTAGTAATATGCATTACTAGTTGCTTCATTACAAATCTGGCTAAGCAATATAACGAAACAAAAGTTTGACTAAGAAAAAATTAGTACAATAGTATATATGGAAAAGGAGCTAAAATATTCTTAAAGTATTAAAAATAGTACAAAATTGTTATTCATCCACCTATTAGTTTCAAAATATCCTTCTCATTCACCTATTGACCTCAAAGTACCATTGTCATCCACCTTTGGATTCAAAATTAACCACTTATTTAATGATTTTAAATTTAAAATATTTAAATATTTTTTTTAATACATGACTCTCAACTATTTGTTATAATTTAACTTCTTAATATAATTTATAAATCAATCTACAATCCACCATTACTAATTAAATCACACTCAATTAATAACCCCGCTCCATTACTAATGCAACAACAGAAAGCTATTATCAATGAGTGTTTCTAAAAATTTGAGGCGGAAATGTCTGTAGAAGTAGATTATCATACATTCAAATACTCAATCAAAACATATTATAATTCAAGTGTCTAATTTAAAATTACCGATAAACTTAAAAGTTTGACTATGTTCATCTTAATTATTCATTCGCCTCAATTATTTGATGTTACTTAATAGACAACTTTTAAAAAAAAAAAAAACTAAAGCTCTAATATTTAAACCAAATAATAAATATTTACAAAATTATATTATAAAAAGTGCATGAATTAACTTCGGGATGTACTACTTTTTTACCTTTAATCATAAAATTCGAATTCAAGCTTGAAAGAGAATCTTATTGAAAGCGTCCTCCTAAATAAGCGGTTCAACCTAAATTTAATTGGGGTTTTAATTGGGACTCGAATAATTTTGAATGTCATTTTCAGGAATCTGTAATTTCGTCGTGTTTTAGTAGTGTTTGGGGCGATTTTGATATTAGAATTAATTTATTAATTGGGTGGGGTTTAATTAGTAATGGATGGGTAGCGAGTTAGTTTATAAATGATATTGATAAATTGAATTATATCAAATAGTTGAGTGTCAAGTACTTAAAACAAATATTTAAATGGTTCAAATTTGAAATCGTTAAATAAATAGTCAATTTTGAACACAAAGGTGGATGACAAACGTATTTTGGAGCCAATATGTGGATAAAAAGACATTTTGGTGTCAATAAGTGGGTGAAAAGACATTTTGGTGCCAATAGATGAATAGATAGTAATTTTTTACCATTGACAATACTTTAAGGATATTTTAAGTTTTTTTTGTAATATATATAACACACAACAATTATCCAATTAAAATATCAATTAGTTTTTATAGATGATATTGTCCAATTTTATGTAGGATTTTTTCAAAAATTGTTATTAAAAGTACTGTTTTTATAACAAGTATCTTTTGATATATATCAAATTCTAAGCTCAGTCAAATATATTTTGTTGGCCACCTTCTCGTTTCAGACAAGTTTTTATATTTGACTTGTTCATAATAATAATTAAATAATGGGTGCTTTCATCGACATGATAATAAAACTTGATTATCTTATAGCGTAACATACTATGACAATGTTTTCACTTGCAAATAGATAATTCTTTTGAAATCAAATTATATATAAATCAATAATAATTTTGCACTTTTATAGATAATAAACTCTGATTAATATCAATTTTTTATTCACTTTGATGTCGCACATAATTCATTTGTACTCCTCTTCTCTATCAAAAATTTATTTTAGAAATTGATCTATTATACTTTATGAGTGTCATGATTTTCTTCTTTGATTAAATCTTGTAGTTCTCTTCCTCTTCATTTTTAAACAAAATGGCCAAGGAGGCTAAATTTTATTTTTCAATAAAAATAGTTCAAGACAAAACAAAAATATAGATAAAAGATTAGCCTTGAACAGCTTCTAAAAAAAACTCAAATACAAAATAACATAAACAAAAGCTAAAGATAAGTAACAAATTACATCAATGTCTCAATTAAGAAAGCTAATAGAACTTCTCCAACAGGTGAAAGTGCTAAAGAAAATCTTTAAGATCCTCTTCTTTGCAACATTGTCTTCTATATTTTATTTCTTTTTTGTTCCGTGAGAATTTTAAATTTAGAATTATGTGTAGTTACTTAAAATTTATTAAAAATAAATTTATAAAGTTGTTTGGATTATGGATTAATATAATTGATTTAATTATTTAAATTCAGATAAATATAAATTCCTCTTCATAAAGCCCGTATGATATTTCACTTGAATCTGATTGACCGAAGGGAGTTCAGTTCCGATCGCAACTCCTCTATTTTAAAACTATAAATAGGGGTCTCATAATTAGAAAAAGGGAACCGAGAATTTTAAACAAGAAGCTAGAGAAAGCTCGTGGATCAAAAGCCATAAATTCTCTATAAGTTCAAGAATTCAAGTGTTCAAGTTCAAGATTTGAAGAAGTCAAAATCAAGTTCAAGAACGATCAAGATCAAGACCACTGAATTCAAGATCAAGCTCCAAGCCCTTGAATTCAACTAGAAAGTAAATATCAAGATTAAATTCAAGTCCAATATCAAGATCAAGTCTAAGTTCAAGTTCAAGTCCAAGATCAAGATCAAGATAAATCCCAAGTTCAAGATCAAGCTTTAAATCTCTTGAAATCATATTTGAAAAGGCGAATTCAAAAGAATCATAGAGATTGTAACACGCGCACTTGAAATAATAAATTGATTGTTGCTATAATCTTCCGTTCTTGATTATTAATTTCTCGATGTGAATTTTATTGTCTACAAATTCTGACACGCCCAATGGGACAATCTCTACCTATCATCTCAACTTTTCAAGCATCTAAGAATATCAAAATGTCTTCCACTATAGAAGAACAACTAGCAAGCTTAACTAAAGCAATTGAAGGCCTCACACGAACAAGATGCTAAACTTTCAAAGCTAACAAATAAGATTGATAACATGATTGAAAAAAGATCAAGTCAATCACCTCTGAAGCTTTCTAAAATCCAACACAAAGAAATGTCTTGCGTAAAGCAAACAAAGATCAAAGAGATTCATATCTCAGATGAAGGTTTGATTCCAATTGATCAGTTAAAGAACTTTATCATAGAGGAAATCTAAGACAAATCTGAGTCTTCATCCAAATTTTCTTCCATATATGCAAAGTCATATGCATAAAGGATTGATAACTTGAAAATGTCTGAAGGTTATCAACCTCCCAAGTTTCAACAATTTGATGGCAAAGGAAATCCTAACAACATATAGCGAACTTTATCGAGACTTGCAATGCTGCTGGGACGTATGGTGATTATATTGTTAAATAGTTCGTTCGATCTCTCAGAGAAAATGCATTTGATTGGTAGACAGATTTTAAACCTAATTCTATAGATAATTGGGAGCGATTAGAGAAAGAGTTCCTTAATTGTTTCTATAGCAGAAGATGTGTCGTTAGTATAATGGAACTTACAAAGGCTCGTCAAGGTGAAGATGAGTTAGTTGTTGACTTTATCAATCGCTGGAGAAGTTTGAGCCTCAACTGCAAGGATCGCCTTAGTGAAATTTCTAACATTAAAATGTGCATCCAAGGTATGAATTGGGGACTTCACTACATTTTGCAAGGATTAAAGCCCAATCCATTTGAAGAGTTAGCAACTCGTGCACATTAGATGAAATTAAGCATGACTTTAAGAGAAGATCGACAATCTCCTGTATGGACCTCATGAAGATGAAGATATAGAAGAACTCCAAAGTGGGAACAAGTCTACATCCGAAGATGACTTTGAAAAGTCAATGTATATCTAGACGTTCTTTAACGCATGAGCTTATTGCAAGTTACAATGCTCATTGAAACACAAGCTTAAACTACATGTCACTTAAATCTTCAAGTTGAAATGCTCCTTAAAACACGAGCTTAAACTGTATGTCACTTAAATCTTCAAGTTAGAGTTAAATCTTCAAGTTGAAATGCTCATTGAAAAGCATAAACTGTATGCCACTTAAATATTCAAGTTGAAATGCTCATTGAAACACGAGCTTAAACTGTATGTCACTTAAATCTTCAAGTTAGAGTTAAATCATCAAGTTGGAATGCTCCTTGATAAACGAGTCTACTGTATATCACCAAGCTCTTTAAATTCGAGCTAAATCTTCAAGTTAACATGCTCCTTAAGGTACGAGCCTAAACTGCATGTCATTACTGGCCCGCAAGATTATAAACTGTGTACGACACAGCAAAAAAATCACTCACTCCTCCAGAACTACGTTGCAACTTGATCCTCTTCATTGAGGTACGTAGGCACTTGAAACCATATTCTAAGTTCAGTTGCATGAGTTTCAAGAGACCAAATGTTTCCACTTGATCTGTTACATGAGTTAAAGCTATGGGTAAGCTTTCATAAAACTTCAAACTTGCACCAAATGGTGGTGACTCAATAAAGGCAAACCCTTATGAATAAAATTGTTTCAAGATGAAGTTTTAAATTCTCTAAGTATGCAAGTTGAAGTCTTCAAATTCTTCAAGCTTAGTCTTTGAAAGATAAAATATCTCGACAAGACTTAAAGAAGGGGGAATTTGTAGACACATAAAATCTATTAAACATAAATTTATAAAGTTGTTCGGATTATAATAAATTAATGAACATATTAGTTCAAATAAATATTATGAATTAATATAATTGATTTAATTATTTAAATTCAGATAAAATATAAATTTAATTAAAGCCCTCTCCATAAAACTCATATGATATTTCACTTAAATTTGATTGGCCGAAGGGAATTTAATTCCAATAACAACTCCTCTATTCTAAAACTATAAATAGGGGTCTCATAATTAGAAAAAGGGAATCGAGAATTCTAAACAAGAAACTAGAGAAAGCTCGTGGATCAAAAGCCATAAATTTCTCTACAAGTTGAAGAATTCAAGTACTCAAGTTCAAGTTCAATATTTGAAGAAGTCAAGATCAAGTTCAAGAACGATCAAGATCAAGACCACCGAATTCAAGATCAAGCTCCAAGCCCTTGAATTCAACTAGAAAGTCAATATCAAGATAAAGTTCAAGTTCAAGATCAAGATCAAGTCTAAGTTGAAGTTCAAGTCCAAGATCAAGATCAAGATAAAGATAAGTCTCAAGTTCAAAATCAAGTTTTAAATCCCTTGAAATCATATTTGAGAAGGCGAATTCAGAGGAATCACAGAGATTGTAACACTCACACTTGAAATAATAAATTGATTGTTGCTATAATTTTTCATTTTTAATTATTATTTTCTCGACGCGAATTTTATTGACTTCACTATACTTTGAATCTATTGCATCTCAAGTCGTTTTAAATTCTCACCAAACACTGTGAAATCAAAATCACTGAAGACTATTTACAAACGAAGAGTTATGGTCATCTCTTCGTCTTTTCTTTGATTGATGTTATCGTTGAATGTTTGAAGAGTCTTTTATTGCGTCTGAGACTGGACATGGTACTTCTACATAATAGCGCTGCGTACCATTTTATATATAATGTATACTTTTTATACATTAGCTCCAATTGTAACTATTTTTAACCATGCAGATAGATGTATAAAAGTCCAAAGAATTAGTGTTATTGTATGTTGTACTCTAGGCTTGTGTAGACTTTGTAAATAGGAGTTCGGAGCCTAAAGGGTACAAAATATTAACAAAAATTCCAAAATGGTATATGAAATTTTATATTAATCAAAACGACAAAATCGCTGGAACAACAGCAATTTACTTCACCGAAAAATGCAAAATCGCTGCCACTGCAGCGATTTTGCAAAATGTGATTTTTTTTAAAAAAAATTGAAATCGCTACTTAGGCAACGATTTTCATATTTTAAAAAAAATAATTGTTTTTTTATAAATTTAATTTTTTTTAAAACAAACTTTTTTTTTTTAGAAAAACGCTGCCTAGGCAGCGATTTTCAATCTTTATATAATTTTTTTTAAAGAAATATGGAAATCGCTGCCTAGGCAGCAATTTTATAAAAAAAAAAGTTTCTTTAAAATATGAAAATCGCTTGCCTAGGCAGCGATTTTATAAATAATATTTTTTTAAAAAAAATGAAAATCGCTACCTAGGCAGCGATTTAAAAAAAAATAATTTAAATCGGTTCCTAGGCAGCGATTTTATTTTTAAAGAAAAATTTAAAATGTGGAAATCGCTGCCTAGACAGCGATTTAAAAAAAAATTAAAGAAAATTTTAAATCGCTGCCTAGGCAGCGATTTTCAGAAAAAAAAATTACTAAAAAAAATTTAAATCGGTTCCTTGGCAGCAATTTATAAAAGTTTTTTTTTTTAAAAAAAAATTTAAATCGCTACCTCTTTAAATTTTTTTTTAAATGGAAAGCGATTTTCTAAAAATATTTTTTTTAAGAAAGTCTCTTCCAAGTCAGCGATTTTTATTTTTTATTTTTTTAAAAAAAATTAATTTTAAAACAGCGAAGTCGCTGCACATGCAGCGATTTTCCAATTTTTTTAAAAAAAATTAATAAAATTGTTGCATTAGCAGCGTTTTCCAATTTTATTTTTTTAAAAAAAATTAATTAAATGGTGGCAGCGATTTTATTTAAATTATTATTATTTTTAAATGTTAAATCGCTGTTAGTGTAGCGATTTTAGTTGTTTTTTAGTATTTTTAAATATTGTTTTTCACATAGCGATTTCATAAACAACAATATATATACTCATGATCATTACTTCAAGACGATCATTATTTCGCACTGAAGTGTACCATTATGGGAGAGTCTAGCCAAAATTTCAATCATTTGAATTTTTTCCATCGGATTCAACTGATAGGTAAATAAGGTAATGTTTTCTTATTTCTTAAAATTATTTTTTTTATATATAATATATTTATATTATTATTTTTATAGGTATGATCAAATTCAAAATGCAGTGAATTATTGTACACAAATTGTAAATAATAATGTTATGGGTGACGAACGAGTTGGTGAGTTGCACAATGATGAACCTTCCAAGCATGAATTAACAGACAGTGATGATATATATGACGACGACGATGATGATAATGTGGATAATGCACCTAATGCATCCATTGAAGATTAAAGTATTAATTAGCATTCTACAGCAATTCCATACTTAGATCACACTAAGAAAATGTAAAAGATTTTATCTACACGAGAGATGACGGTTCCATTCGAAAGGCACTTTGAAATTCAAATTTCAACATCTTGTAAAGTTCCATTAGACAGCAATTTCCATATTTAATTTTTTTTTTTTTATAAAATCGCTGCCTAGGCAGCGATTTAAATTTTTTTTTTTGGAAATCGCTGCCCATATTTTTTTATAAAATCGCTGCCTAGGCAGCGATTTAATTTTTTTTAAAAATCGCTGCCCTAGGCAGCGATTTCCATATTTTTTAAAAAAATAAAAAATTATAAAATCGCTGCCTAGGCAGCGATTTCCATATTATAAAAAAACAATATTTTTTTTTATAAAATCGCTTCCTAGGCAGCGATTTATTTTTTTTTAATTTTTTTTTTCTAAAAATCAGCAATTTCCACAATTAATTTTTTTTTTAATAAAATCGTCGCCTAGGCAGCGATTTAGAAAAGAAAAAATTCGTTGCCTAGGCAACAATTTTCTAAAAAAAGTATTTCTTTTTTAAATTTTAAATCGCTGCCTTTTATAAAAAAAAAATTATTTTTTTTTAAAATATGAAAATCGCTGCCTAAATAGCGATTTTAATTTTTTTTAAAAAAAAATTCACATCTTTTGTTGTTCCAGCGACTTTGCCTTTGATTAATATAAAATTTTATATACCGTTTTGAAATTTTTATTAATATATTGTACCCTTAGGCTACAGACTCTTGCAAATAGACTTAGTCTGTTTATTTGATCAGTTCTGTTGGCCTGTTTACTGAGGTGACCTTGTCCATGTGTTATACTGATTCATCAGCACTTATGATTAGTTAAAACTTCTCAAGTTATATAAACAGAGTTATAGCTTTGAGAAGATGAAAACTATTATGCAGCAACATACCCTGGTAAATGGACGACCAAGAGTGGTCCAAGTGTACTTTAAGCCTACTATAATGCATGTCAATCTTTCCAACAACAAACTTTTTAGACTGTGAGCTCTTAGGTTTATTGCTTTAAGACTTGCAAACTATCAAACTTTACCATAATCTGTTTGAGAGAGAGAGAGAGAGAGAGAGAGAGAGAGAGAGAGAGAGAGAAGGTAAACATTACGATTTACAGCAAATTTGGTGTCCCAACCAGTTCCCTTGCTATATAAATCTCTGTTTTGCCTGAACCATCTGCTTTGAAGATGCAGATTCCTATATTGCTAAATACAAGCTAAAATCCAGCTCATCCATCATCTGATACAGTCAAAAGAAGCTAAGTAGATCCTTGTTGACAACAAAGATTAATGCACAACTTAGGTTGCGAGAGCCGAATGAAATACTTGAGATCCTTGAGGAACTATTGCTATTTATACAAGTCCCTACCCTTCCCAAGATTGTCAAAATGCAACCTCTTTACAAGTGAATTTTAAATAAGATGCATGATTCCACGTACTGCCTGCCTGCGTGCACACACAAAAAAAGAAGAAAATAATAAATTTCAAATAAAAGAAAAATAACAGAGACCTCAGCTGGTGTTCAAATGGAATAACAATGTAAGGGACATGGGCGTGGTAGCTTAGTGCTAAGAACAATCCGAGTTGGAAAATGGAGCAAAGTGAAATGGGTAACTGCTAAACTCCAAGGTAAAGTCTGGGGCTTGAAGTTTACTATATCATAAAGAAGTAGGTAAAACTTTTCTGAGAGCGAAAGATAATATTTAAAAAGAGAAGATTAGCAGTAGGAAGCCTAAAGAGCTCAGAGTAAGATCCCAACAATGTCAAGAAACATTTCAAAGCACTATTTGTTGATGTTACTGAACTTGGTGAAAAATCACTTGCCATGATTATTTCCACGGAAGATGCAAAGATAATAAACAGCCCAAGTATTAAGAAAAGATGAGCAAAGTAGAACCAATGATGCAATATCAAAATCCTACACAGCAAAGGCAAATCAGCCAAGAAAGGAATCATAATTGGCAAACAGATGGCATGATTCTGCATAGAGGTAATTCAGCCTATCAACTATTTCCATACAATAATATACCATAGAGAAAAGAAAGTTACAGTGAGGAATTGCAACATATGAGAATGGATACTAAAGTAAGAACCTTCTAGTAAATGGGTAATAAGATACCTATATGATTCAGCACTTAATAAACCATATTCATACATAATAAGTAATCCAAGCAGCTAGTAATTAATAACAGCAATAAAAGGAATATTTATCTACTCCAAATTGAATAACAATATACATAACAAACAAAAAACCGGGACACATGGTCGAAGTATCCAATTTCCAAAACATCATTATAAAAAGCAAGAACAGCACATTACCTGAAATACAGGAGAAACACCAGATCAAGCATCAGTAATTGCAGTGGTCATAGTTTAATCATCACCAGCCCCTGTAGCAGATGACAGTTCTTGATCACCATACTCTATAGCAGTTGGCACATCTTCATCACCAGCTAGCTTGATACTGGAGATCTCTTCTTTGCCTGAAGCAGGAAGAAAATTTATTAATTTGGATTGGAAACATTGAAGGTTATTACCAGAATTTGGTGATACAGTTAAAAACTTCAGATATGAACACCCTATACCTGAAAATACTTCCTTGTTCAGAACTGTCTCAGAGTCCCTCTCAGCAACCAATTGTGATTCTGCCCCATTATCAGCAGCTCTTGCACCTGGAATACATTTATGCTCTTCATTCTCGGGGCTAGAAACATTTTTACTTGCAGCAGACTTCTCTTTTTCTTGTTCTTCAACTGCCAAGTCTCTGCCAGAAGAACCAGACAAATCTCTGAATGGAGTTTCAACTTCAAGTGGAGCTACCTCCTTGTCAGTCATTCCCAACTCCTCACATACTATGGGTGTTTTCACTTGAATTGCGGATTGTCTGGTTTTAGGTTCTTTGAGTTCAGAATCAGAAATTTCATCTGATACATCAGATTCTTTCTTCCCTTTTTCTTCAACAGCCACATCTATCGATGGAAAATTTTCAGACTTACCTACTGCAGCTTTCTCGGCTGAAACATCCTTGTCGGTCATTCCTGACTCCTCACATATCGTACTTGTGTTCACTTCAGTTGTGGTTTGACTGGTTTTAGGTTCTTTGAGTTCAGAATCAGAAATGTCACATGTTACATCAGATTCTTTCTTCCCTTTTTCTTCAACAGCAACATCTATCGATGGAAAATTTTCAGACTTCACTACAGCAGCATTATCAGCTATAACATCCCCTGTAGCAACCTCCACATGAATTTCTACGTTTTGTTTGGAAACCAAATGAGACTCCGCTGCTATTTCAGAAGTTCCATCTGCAGCTTTCGGTTGAGATTCATTAAGTTCATTATTTGAAGTTGAAAAATCTTCAGTTGAATCAGATGTTTGGTTCTTTGGTCCTTGATGTGCAGGATTTCGAATACTCAAATTCTCAGAGACAGCTGGTTGGGGCTCAACAGCTGTAGCATCAGGCAAAGTATTCTTCTTGTTCATTGTCTCAGAGTCTTGCTCCGCAACAAACTGTAACTCTGACACAATTTGATATGTTCCGCCAGGTTGAGTTTCATTTAGCTCAGAATTTGATTCTGAAGCATCTCTAGTGGCATCAAATGCTTTGTTACCTTGTACTTCAATTGCATGGTCTAGGACATGCAAATGCTCAGACCCTTCTATCAGAAGTTCAGCAGCTGTTACCTCCCCTGATGCTACTGACTTGCTTCCTATATTTT
This sequence comes from Solanum lycopersicum, assembly GCF_036512215.1. Classification (NCBI taxonomy): domain Eukaryota; kingdom Viridiplantae; phylum Streptophyta; class Magnoliopsida; order Solanales; family Solanaceae; genus Solanum; species Solanum lycopersicum. Next base: position 54,138,787 of record NC_090810.1, on the reverse strand, counting down.
CTACAACAGCAGATTGTGATTCCACCTCATTTTTTGATGTTGAAGTATCTCCTGCGGCATGGACATGCAAATGCTCAGACCCTTCTATCAGAAGTTCAGCAGCTGTTACCTCCCCTGATGCTACTGACTTGCTTCCTATATTTTCTACAACAGCAGATTGTGATTCCACCTCATTTTTTGATGTTGAAGTATCTCCTGCGGCATCAGTTTCCTTACTCTCTTGTCCTTCCACAGTAAGATCTCGGACTGCCATATCCTCGGACTTATCTGCCACCTGACCTGTATCTACTGAGCCATCATTTATCTTCCCTGTGTTCGCTTCGGCAACTAACTCCAGATCTGCCACCTTTTTGGATGTTCCAGCAATTGTGCTGGATAGATGTTTATTTAATTCACCATTTAAAACGTCAACCTTATCTTCAGCTCTTTTGCTCTCATGAGTCTCAACAGACAAACCATCGTGACACTGACCGTCAGCATTCTCTGTTTGTCGCAGTACAATATCATCAACTACATCTGAGGCAGACTCCTCACAGATGTCAGTTCTCACATCTTCCACCACAACCTGTTCTAATTCTGGGTGATTCTCAGATGATCCATCAGCTGGACAGAGTTGAGATACATCAATTTCAGAATTAGAAATATCATCCTTTACATCAAAACTCAAGTTACCCTGTAAATCAGCTACGTAATTCGTGTCATGACGGCTGGCAAACGTTTCTGTTAGAGCCTCAACAGTTTCAGCATTTGAAGCAAGCCTAGGTGAAAGGGATTCCTTCTGGGCACCAGATTCTGTGCTGGGAGAAGTCTCTACAAAATTAACATGTGTCATGTCAGATTCACAAACCTCAGGTGTGACAGAAGAGATTTGCTTCTAGTTTTCAAACTCTTTATCAGATTCATTATCTAAACTAGATAAACAAAAGTTCTTACCGGAAATGCTGGGATGCAAGTTTGATTCAGCAATTGCTTGTAGTTCAGGTTCACTTTGAGATGTTCCAACAGTGAAACTGGATTGGGACTCGTTTCTAGGGCTTGGCGCAACCTCACTTACATCAGAATCTTTTATTTCGGGACTGTCTGCTGCAAGATCACCTCCACATTCTCCTGTTAGGGATTCATCAACATTAACTTGCTCCTCAAAAGTTCTTTGAGATGTTCCAACAGTGAAACTGGATTGGGACTCATTTCTAGGGCTTGGCGCAACCTCACTTACATCAGAATCTTTCATTTCTGGACCATGTGCTGCAAGATCTTTTCCACATTCTTCTGTTAGGGATTCAGCAACATTAACTTGCTTCTCAAAAGTTTCTGGAATTCTATACTTTTCTTTCTCCACCCTACTTAAGCCTTTAGTAGTCTCCAATGACACGTTAACTGATAACTTATCTTGTTCAGAAACCTCGGCCATTGCACCTTTATCGGAATGTGTTCCTTCTGCTGCTTTTTCAAGTTTGTCCTCACCTTGTTCATAAGATCCACATACTGGAGGTTCATCCACTAAAGATTCTGCCACAGTAGATGAAGAAGCAAATGATGTGATTCCCTTCATGTTCAGATTGTCAGTCTCCACAGCAGGTGAAACAACAGTCTCCTCCATGGTGACTCCGGTTTCCTGTTCTTTTCCAAGTATGCCACCAGCGAGATGCTCAGTGCTGCCTCCCTCAGCTTTAGAAACAAATGATTTATCCAGAGGACAATCCTCAGTCTTTAACTGTTCAACATCAGTTTTTGCGGACACACATTCAGACAGGCTTTGAGTTGAACCTGAATTAAAACTTACTTTCCCAGAGCCTACGGAACCCAGATATACCTCTGTATTTGCGCTTGGACGGGGAACTAACTCAGAACTTGTGGGAAGGACCCCACTTAAACTGCTGCTAGTTTTCCCTTCTGCATCTCCACTCTTGTTCAGATCATCAGATGATGTAAGCTCCAAAGCTCCAACGGGGACTTCCATGTTTGACCCATCTATAGAATTAGTCTCAGTCTTTTCACCATCGTCACCCTTAGAATCACTTTCACTCTTTTCAACCGGGCAATCAATAACCGGAGCCATTGATCCTGAAGAGGCAAGAGTGACATGGGATTGAGATGCATCTGTTTGTATAGCATCACACTGTGGCAGAACTTCATTACTCACTATATCTTCAGGCATCTTCCCAACAGAGTGAACTGAACGTGTCTGAGATGCTGGTGACTGAACTTCCATTGTTTGTTGATCCTCAGTGAGAACTTCCTTTGTCGTGGCAACCTCACCAATATCTTCAGGAATTTTCCCAACAGAGTGAACTGAAGGCGTTTGAGATGCAGCTGACTGAACCTTCATTGTTTGTTGATCCTCACTAAGAACTTCCTTTGTTGCGGCAACTTCACAACTAGCAACATCGCCACTGGATTGTGATATGTCGGATTTGATAGCATTGCGATGTAGCTCAACTTCAGAACACGCCATCGCTTGAGGGATTTGTCCTGTGCCAGGATATGGAATCTTTTGTGAAGCATCTGACTGGACAATAGCTGTTTGTTCCTGCACTTCCAGGATAACCTCGTTAGTCTTAGCAGTTTAATAGTTTATATTAGAAGTATCAACCTACCAGCAGATACCAACCTGGGAAGGAGAATTATCAGTGTTGACCGTGTTAATCTGTGGCTCAACATGAGGACTAGAGCAACTTTGAGATGTAACAGATTGGACCACATTCTCCTTTTGCTGAGCATCATCGAGATCCTCTTCAGCAGTAGCAACGTCACCATTTAGATTATCATTCATTTGACTAGGAACCGGAATAGCATGGGATTGAGATTCATCTCTGTTGATTGCACTGTTATGTGGATTAACTTCACTAGAAACCATATTCTTAGGGATTTCTCCATCAGCAAAATCTGGAGTCTTTTGAGATGCAACCGATTGGTCTACTACTTGTTGAGATTCATTCTCACGCTTGCTTCTTGTAGTGGGCTTCCTCCCTACGGATAACCTGGTTCTCTTTTGTGGGGGTTCAATTAATTTTGGATCCTGAACACTTAACCCTTCAGTAACAGCTGCAGTGACCAAATCCTGTCTCTTCCCCCTGCGCCGTGGAGCCTCACTTCCAGTTTGAGCCTTGCGTCCCCGTCCTCTACCTGGCTTAAGTGCAGTGGGAGGAGTACTATACTGTGAAACTGACGAAATCACAGGCAATGGTGGAACTGGATCAGAAGTATGAGCAGTTACCGCACCAGATTCTTGTTGACAAGTGCTCTTCAAGTTAGAAGAATCACATAAAGAATCATGACCTGAAATAGAAGAAGAGCAAGACACTGTCATCTTATCTGATCCATAATCAAATTTGCCTGCTGCATTAGATGCTAAAAGAAGAGGTGTAAGTGCAGATGTACTTGTACCTATGCTGGAAGAGGGTGCAACAGCAGGAAGAGGGAAATCTGAACTTAGTTCCACGCGAGCAGATGATGATTCGGGAACAAGAGAAGGTAAAACTGAATCGGAGTCCTTTGAAGTTAATGAATGAAGAGGAACAGGTGACACGGAACTCGTTTCCTTGCCAGCTGAAGGTGAACTATGAGGAACTACTGAAATTGGATTCACCTGCAGAGTAGCTTCGGTCTGGGCAGCAGAGAGGGAAAGATGGTCTGAATGGTTTCTCGAGGATGATTGAAGGACACCTGGAGGTGAAATTGAACTAGGGTCCTGACTGGCAGCAGACGATGGAACAACAGAAACAGTCGAAACAGGGGTTAAGTCTTTGCTAGAGGAAGATGTTGCAAGAGGCACAACCGAATTCAGTTCCTTACTAGCATCTCTCATGGAAACAGGAGCATGACCAAGGTTTTTTGAACCCAAACCTGCCACCACCTGGGGCACATCAGGCTCACCCACTGCAGGAGGTGTTGCGGGCATATGGTGAGTAGAACTCATAACACTCACACCTTGCGCTGCAGAGACGGGCTCACTTACTGCTTGAGTTGGAGGGGCGGGGAAAGCCTCCGCTGTAACATTCTGTTGTTTTCCTCTACGCCCTGGAGCTTCTCCTCCAGTTTGAGGCTTTCGACCTCGACCTCGACCTCGGCCTCTACCTCGGCCCCTTCCCTGTCCACTTGTAGGAGGGCAAGGAGGACCAGACTGAGAAACAACAGCAAGAGAAGGTGCAATTGACTGATGGCTGGGCGCAACAACAGTTACATTCTGTAGGATGGTTGCGCTGGTACTTTCTATGGAAGAAGCACAAGGAAAAGACACTGAAACAGGCCCAGAAATTGCCTGACTGGTAGAACTATTTTCTGCAATGGTATTGCTATCCACCTTTACACTAGCTGCAATTGCTGAAATAACGACCGGGGACGGTGAAATTTCAGCAACTATTGCTGTCCTCCTTGGTCTTCCCCGGCCCCGTTTAGATGGCGGAGTCACAGTCACGGGGCTTTGTTGAATTATGGGTCCTATATGTTGTTGGGGAAGTTCTTGCACAGGGTGCTGGAGAGGAGGCTGATACTGTGCTCGGGTTTGTAATTCACTATTGGCAACAACAGGGTCAGGACAGTTGCCAGAGACTGAAGGGGAATTCTTTTCTTGAATTTCTTCCTTTAGACTAGGTGATTGAGGAGACTCAGCAAGGCACATTTTCTCAAATTCCTCTTCAGTCCATTGCTCTTCATATGAACGAACCTAAGGAAGCACAAGAATTAAAATGAACAAACCAGTGAATAACAAATTATTTTATTGTAAGAAGTGAAAAAAAAATGGCTGCAAGTTCTGCAGTCTCCAAAAGTATAATCAACCTCTCTTGCTCTTTTCCCACGTCCATAGTGTTGGATATCAAGACCCCCAAGACTCTGACCCTTCCTTTTTAACCCAGGGCTAGGAGCCACAACTGGCTTATCAGATATTTTCATTGCTTCATAGAATGGTTTCAAGTCATCATCAGTAAGAAGTCGAGAAGGCAAAGGAGGAATGAGTTCTGAACTTTGTGTTCCACTTTCTAAGCATAACTTCTTCCAGATTTCCTGCATTTTTATGCTTGAATTATTAGCAGGACTCTGTTCAGAAAATGAGAGAATTAAATAGCCTGGGATAAAGTATTGACGTGATTACCATCTCTTCTTCACGCCTTCTCCTGTCAACTGACTCAAATATATCAATCTCTGGCTCACTGCACGTAGGGAGTAGAGATGAGAGTTCTGCACTTGATGGTGAATCACCCAATAGTTCTTGTAAATTCATGCTAAATCAGAAACAAAGCATCGGTGCTATAGAATAAAAATGAATTGATGACTAGCCAGTAACCTCCGGCCCTCAACAACAAAAGAAAAAGAAAAAATAGAGGGGAGGCGAGAGAGGGGGGGGGGGGGGGCGCAAAGCTAGTCAGCACTGAGCTTCAAATGCTGTTAATTCTGATTAACTAAATATTGGTACGGGAAGTGATGTGGCTTTGACATGCAGTTTCAGTACCGTGCTGCCTCAAGCTATGTTGCTCAGACTCTCCAAAAATGTTGCCGGACCCGCGTTGGATCCTCTGAAAATGTGCTACTTTGAAAGGATCCAACATGCATCAGTCAGCGCTTGAAGAGTCCGAGGAACATATGCCTGAAGTGAACTAGATAAAACCATCACACAGCGTGCTTTGTTATTCTGATGTAGGAAATGTCATATTGCACAAGTCATTGGAAATAATTTTAAGATATTAATGAATTTACAGCAGAATAAGAGCACCTTTGCCGCTTCTATTTTACCTTCGTGCTATAAGATCATTCAAGGAATCGTCATCAAGAACAGGTGCAGCTTCCTCTTTTTTACTTTCTCGCAAGAGGGACTCCAAGTACTCCCTTCGGTCTTCCGCACTACATCCAAGTTAAAATACGTTTATAAGCACAATACATTCACCAAAGTGGTCAAAGGTTGAGCAGAATTTCCAAATCTTCCTTCAAAAAACCTTGTGTTATTATCAAAGAACCCAGCAGTAATGCTTTGGTTAGCAACTCCCAGTTTATGCTCAGCAGCAGCTCTAACTTGTTCCTCAACAGTTTGGACCTAATTTTAACAAGGTAGTAGAAATGCACAAATTAGACATACCATAGGTGCAAATTGCAATGAATATTTGGATCAAGAAACTAATGACAGTATTTGATACATAAATGTGGCATCAATTAATGCGTCAAAAGCTTTATAAAGAAACTCTCGATGATCATTCAATGTCCAAGATCATCAGAACATATAGTTCTGAAGAAACCAAAAAAAAGCATCATCTCTGATCTTTCAGGAATTCAGCGATAGTATTTGATACATAAATTGTTGCAACAATTTTTTAGATTATTATTATTATAAATTGTACCAACAATTTATACAACATGAAGCATCATTGAGAAACTCTCGGCAAGTGTTATATGTAAAAGAACCAGCACTAAGAGAGTGCTGCCATTACATCTAGAAAGAATGACAGGTAAGTGTTATATGTAAAAGAACCAGCACTAAGAGAGTGCTATCATTACATCCAAAAAGGAAGAAAGGCAAAAAGAAAAGGGAAGCCCTGAACGTCTATACAAAAGCTTATAAAAGCTGCAAAAGAGAGTCAGCATCACTAACCAACTCCAATTTACATAAAAAAAGACAACATCCATGATTCAAACAGACTCAACTTCTAAACTGAACTTCCTTGTAACATATATTTCTCTTTCCAGGTACACCACCATATACAGGCAGGTACAGTGTCCCCCAGAAAAAAAGGGACAGTTTCCTCTTAACCCAGAGTAGAAATGAAACGGAGTACTACAGTATAATAAAGTAACGGATTAACAGAACTAAAAGAAGACTAGTCTCATCTACAAACATGCAAGAAACAAAAAAACAAAAGGTATTTTACTAAAATTATGCCAAGTTTCTACATCTGTCCTTGAACCATAATAATCACTAGATTGACTACAAAATCCCGCTAGGCACAAGAGGGAGCTTTGTTTCAGTTACTAGAGTCTAGACTGGAGAATGAAGACTTCATGGGACACTGGACATGCATGTGTTAGTATCTAGAAATGACAGGAACAGCAAGCTAAAGATGCATCTTGAGAAATAGTGAGCTAACAACGCTAATTACAGTAAATAAATCAGAATGACCCATCTGATCCACATAACAGGAGGCCACAGTCATAACAAAGCAGATTTAATAATAATTTTACCACATGAACAACCAGCAGTGTGCACAAATGAAAGCATGAAACTGCAAATGCATGAACAGACAAGAAGTCAAAAGGTATTTACCGTTTCTAATCGAAGAACAAGAACATCCTTCTTTTGACCTATCCTATGAGCCCTTGCTTGTGCTTGAAGATCAACCTAAATGCAGCAAACCAAGAGAGCAATAAGTGAAAGCCACATAATCAAAATATAAAAGATCCTCAAAAGAGCAAGTTTGAGCTTTTGCCTGAGGATTCCAATCTGTGTCAAAAATTATAACTGTATCAGCAGCTTGAAGATTTACTCCAACACCTCCAGCACGAATACTGGCACCATTTTAGAATGGATCAGTCTTAACTCTTAAGAGAAAATGTTTACATGTATGACGAATGCAGAGAAAAATGAACAAGAGTGTCAAAACATGTCCTACAAACAACCCACTCGTTCTTTCTTTCAAAGAAAAGATTAAACCCTACTCTCATTATCCCAGTATACGCAATATTCCAGCTTGGAACATCATCTATGACACTGTACTCTATACTTTTTTTGACAAGGTAACAGACCGTAAATAAATCATCAATGCGAAGTGTTGGAAGCTAAAATTACATTATTGAATCTACATCTAAAAGAGTAAAAACAATAACTAACACTAAATGTTATCTCATCTTACAAGGATCATAGATGTCCACTATAAAAACTGGGTCATCTATTTACTCTGAGCTGCACCAAACCAAGAACAAAAACTCATAATGCAAATTCATTTTTAAGTTTGGCAGAGAGCTAATATTGCCTTCAAAACACCTGGAGTTTCTCTCTTTCCAAATGGTCCAATCATAATGCTGGGACAATTCTCCATCTGTTTAGGTTAGTGCTACCACCGCCCTCAAAATTCCAGCTAGTTAGTGCCTCTCCTGTTCATCCCGGCATAGTCTACCTTTATGCCTCTGAAGATGGTAAATAGATTCCAAAGCTGGCTAACCACTTTACAATCAGGAAACAAATGGTTACTTGTCTCTGCATTATGCTCACAATAATAACATCTGGAGAACATATGCTTTCCCTCTTCTTCTGTAGACAGCCTCTTCCAAGACCAACCAAGTGAAAATAGTGTTTGTGGAATTTTACTTTCCAGATAAACTTCCAAGGTAAAAATCTGATCCGAGACCCATCTTATGCATGCCCTTATAGATACATCTTACAGTAAAAATGCACCTTAGTCCTTGAGAGTGTCTTCTCCTTCCTGTAGCCCCTTGCAATGGTCCAGAGTGCCATAAAAGTTGGACAATCTTTCCATCACCCAGTCTTGCATCAATTTTCTATAGGTCAAGTTCCAACCTTGATTTGGCCCTAAGTGGCTCAGACTCTTCACTTTTGGTGCCGCACCATGTCGACACAACGTGGGTGTGGGTGTGGGTTTCGTGTCCGATTTGGTCAACAGATTTTGGGTACTTTAACCAAAATCGATGGAGAAATTCTAGACAATTTTAATGGTTACTATAATCAATACTAAAGTTAAGGTGAAATTGATGAAAATTAGATACCTCTTATATAGAAATTACTATGTCACTCCTTTTCCTTGATCTCTTTCCAGGATTCTCCTCGAGTTCTCCACATAATATTCATAGTTTAGGTTTTATAACTCTATTTTTTAGATATTATAATTATTATAAGGTGAATCCCCGCACCCGTATCCATACATGGATCCAGATCCCCGAATCTTAAAAATTAGATCATAAAGGATCTACACACGTATCGAACACCCGTACCCAAGTCCGAGCAACTTAGAATTTTGGCCACACTTACTATAAAGTGGAATGCTGTTGCTGATTTAAAATATAAATGTCAGGGAACAGTTGGTTAAGACTTCCACTCCCTGTCAAGTTATCTGCCCAGAACAAGATCCTCTAACCATCTTTCACATTAAAACTTGTTCTTGCAAAGAATACATGTCACAGGTTCCTGATTGATCTCCACAAACTTGTTACATATGTAGTGTTTACTTCTTTTGTCCTCCAAAAACCTTCCTTTTCATACGTAACTTGTATCAGATTGCCCCATAAAGAGTGCTCTTTCTTAGGTAGTCTCCTAAGCCATTTTTCATCAGGAAACTTCTGTTCTACTTCCTTAGATTTCTGATTCCCAGCCCTCCATCATTCCTAGCCAGAATTAAGGTATTCCATTAGACTAAATGATAGCCTTTTTCCTCCTTTACTTGCTTCAGAAAATTCCTCTTAACAGCATAGACTCTTCCCTCTACATTAGCGGGAAGAGTAAATAATGACATCAAATAAGTAGGTTAGGCATCTAATACACAGTTGATCAGGAACAATCTACGACCCCGAGACAAGTATTATGATTTCCATCAAAGTCATCTTTTTTCACATATTTCCATGATATCATTCTTTCGCATCTATCAGATCCATAAATAAGTAGGTTAGGCATCTAATACACAGTTGATCAGGAACAATCTACGACCCCGAGACAAGTGTTATGATTTCCATCAAAGTCAATCTTTTTTCACATCAAATAAGTAGGTTAGGCATCTAATACACAGTTGATCAGGAACAATCTACGATCCCGAGACAAGTATTATGATTTCCATCAAAGTCAATCTTTTTTCACATATTTCCATGATATCATTCTTTCGCATCTATCAGATCCATAAATAATTAATACTTGGAATATAATGTGATGCAAACTTCACCGCACTAACTTCTCATTCGCTATAATATTTTCTTTGATTCTACCGAAACAATATGCAAATCAAGTTAACTTGTCAAGCCCCATTGTAATCAAACTAAATTGCAAGTAAAGGGACAACATAGTAATATTCAGTTAGATTTAGAAATGGAGTTCGGCACTAGAAACTATACATTTTGAATACTGAGTTAATCTTCAGTGTGATATAATAGGACTTTAACCTATTGTCTGCAAATGTTGGAATCAACAGCAGTGGAGTAAACTTTATTAGTTTATTTTGGTGGTTAATGAAGTTTCTTTTTCTTTTGGTATCAAACTCACAGAAAATTAAAATTAAATTTTCGGCAAATTTTCAGTTTTGCAAACCTTCTTTGTGATCATGGTAAGGACAAAATGAATGATTATTGAGAAGACTACAAAACCCAACAAACTTTGAATCTAAGGCAATTCAAAGTTAGTCATTTACCTCAACAGAAATATAAAGAAGGGAGAATTAGGCTGATTGAATTTATCAATAAGGGCACCTCTGTCACCCCCACAAGTATGTCCATCCAAGCGAAGGTACTTATATTGCTTCCAGCAGAGATAATCTTCCATTACATCAAGCAGCCTGGTCATTGTTGAGAAGAGCAAGACCTGCAAAATGACCCAAAAAGTCGTGTCTTTATTATCTTTGACGTCTCATTTCTCAAAAGGATTTTGATCAACAAAATAGCAAGCATCAGAATCCTTTCAAATGACAATTGAAGTCAAGGTGCCAGGTAAATACTTTATAAATGGCAAAAACAAGATCAACCGCTACAGAACAAGGAGAATGAAAGGATTATTAGGCCAAATAAAACCAGATATTAAGAAGGCTTAACAGTACATGAATATGCACAACCTCAAAGAGTGATCTAGAAATAATGAAGATTTTCTTCAAAAAATAATTTTGAAATGCAAACAGGCTATTTTGTACCCGGTGATCTGTTGCCTTAAGTTTAGGCAGTAATCTGTCCAACATCTCAAGCTTCCCACAAATCCTCACAAACGTTGGCAGATAATGCTTAGGAACTAGCTCATGAACCTGACATATAAAAACAAAATAATTAGACAACCAACAGGCGACAAATTGCCACCTTCAGCAATTCTGAAGATAAAAGACGAGTACAAAAATACATGTTCTCTTAAGACGCAGCACATGCATGAAATCGTCCAGTTATACCTTCTCTTCACATCAAGATTAAAATTATAAAGATAAACAAATAGAAGAGGGAGAAGCAAACCTCCTCCACATGAAGCTGGCTAAGATATGGATGATTGCAAATGTTGCGCAGCTCCATAACAGAATTGTGGACTGACCGAGCCTAGAAGGAAGAGTGTGAAGGGTAAGAGCTAAGAACACAATACCTGAATAAGTATCTTTATATTTCAACACTTGGATGTTTTTTTCCTTCCAAGGATGCAAGCAATACATAAACCTCTCATTTGAAAAGTTAGAAATGATTGGATTTGAGGTTGGGGGAGGGAAACTCTGGTGGAGGCCCCCAGCGAACCGTCTAGTAGTTGGTTCCCTCCGAAGTTTCCCTTTCTTTTCTTTTATGATAAATGGAAAGAGTCTGTCTCATAATATGCACCAATGACTCTGAATAAGCATATATGTTCGTTTCTAACTGCATGACTACTAGTGAACATTGAACCTCATATAACTAAGGAAATTAATAACATAAAAGAAACACAAGTACCGAATAAATGGTCCAAATCCTTTTGGACACTCACATAAAAATATACAAGCACAATTCTTTTTTATGTACATATATGAGCTGCAATAGATGATATGCTTAATTTTTCTCTAAAAGAATTAAATGATATTTCTCAAGCATGAATCATTGAACTCAAATAACAGCAGAGGCGCTAAACCTTTGAAGTTCCGAATGCACCAAGGTTGTCTTCCACTCGCTTCATCAAAAGCTTCTGATACGAAGAAGCTTCACATCTAACCAGTCTTTCAATCTTTGAAGGCAATTCATTCTCAACCTAAGATAAGCATTTGGAAAGACAGGCATAAGCTCTCAACACTGTCAACAATTAAATGCTAAAAGAATCTTCGGAAGAAACTTTTGATCACACGACGAATCTAGACAAGTTAGATAGCATATGGCAGCATATACTATATGAAGTTATTGTTTGTTTCCTGGCACTATCAAAAATCTGAAAGACTGGAATAACCAACAGACTATCCATCCTCTTAGTGACATAAGTTACAAACTCTGAGCAAATATATCTAAATTTTCACCATGTGTTCTATAAGACTCATCACCAGTTATGGTTATGGAAAATGGGGAAGAAAATGATCCATTTCAAATATACAAGATAAATAAATAAGAAAACGTCACAAGTGTGAAAAATAGTCGGAGGATGTACAGGTTCCCCGTGACTGTGGGTTCACAAAGGATCTGCCCTTATTCCGTAATATTCACCAAGTTATGGATGAGTTAACTATATAGTATGCAAAATGAGGTTGCATAGAGCATGTTATTTGGAGATGAATTGTGTAAATGAATGAATTAGAGAGAGAGCCATCAATAGCTTGAGCCAAGGAAAAAATCGTGGGGAGTAAGAATTTTAGACAAGTAAAATTAGAGCAGAACATATGCACTATAAGTTTAGCCATTACAAAGGGGGCAAAACTTTGGTATTTTTTGCTTCTGTAAATAATGTTCAGCTGTTGCAGCACATCTCTTGAGCTTGTTTCTATATAACATTATCTTCCCTTTTTCAAAGAAAAAAAATTATTCATTACAGTAGGAATAAATTTAAAAGAAAGTCTACTGAATGATAGTGTCTAAATGCAGAAAATTTTAAGTTTCTAACTTTAGTGTCACCAAGAGAATGCTATTAGTCGTTTCATCCTGGTTGTGGTGTAATTTTATCTTGTTGAATAACTTTGAACTAGCAACTAACAAGGATGAAACCAGAAATATTAGCTGTGAATTGAAATTTCATATTTGACTTTTGAAATCATGTTACTTGTCTATGTTATGTGGTGCCCAGCCAAGAACTATCGGAGATGAAAATTGTGAAAATGAGAATCCCACGATGGATGAAAAGATAGAATTTGATACATATAGTGGCGTTCAATGATAGAATTTGATACATATAGCGTGAGGTTTGACAACAAATTGAATAAGGGAAGTGCATACTGCGAATGAAAATATATACCTTGTGTTTCAATCTCCTAAGAACAAATGGACGCAAAACTTGGTGCAGACGGTTAATGATCAAAAGATTTTCCTCCTCTGAGAGCAAAGCCTAACAGCAGGAAAAGCAGATTAATCAGATCATCAGTACTAGAAATAACTCAAGCAACAATGAAGTCATACTTCAGAGTGGAAATTGTAAGAAACATACTTCATCAGGTGAGCTATCACCGCTCTCAAATGGCTTGTTAAACCATTGTGAGAAGTCTTCTGATGAATTGAAGATATTTGGCAAAAGGAAGTTAAGTAGTGCCCAGAGCTCCTCAAGATTGTTCTACATAAACAGAATAATAAATACATTCAGACACATCAGCACCAGAAGAAACAAAACAATAAGTAGTATATCATGTGTATATGCCATGTAACAATAAGAAAGAAATTAAACATCCCATAGCCAATATAAACCTGAAGAGGAGTGCCCGTCAACAGTAACCTATGATTACTGCGGTAGTGCTTCAGATCAGCATTCAACTTGCAAGAAGCATTTTTTATGCGATGCCCTTCATCAATTATGATATAGTGCCAATGTACTTTACTTAGTTTTGGTCTATCATGTTTGTTCATTAAATACTCATATGTCGTCAAAAGAACATTGAACTTTTGATGAACAATTCTTTCCCTGCAATGACAAGTTACCCAATAATTACAGCATGAATGCAATGGAAGTAAAGAAACAATAACAGAATTTCTACACAACAGTATGAAATAATTGATATGGCGTACTTGAAAAGCTTCCTCCGCTCTTCCGGTGGTCCAGAATAAACTATCTTGAGCATATCTGGTGCCCAAAAGTTTATCTCTGACTCCCATCCAGGTAGGACAGAGGATGGCACTACCACCAGAAAAGGTCCTCTGTCATTTTTGGTTTCCATCAGGTAACACATAAGGGATATAACCTACAAAAGTTGTCTTCTTGAGATCCTCCAAATATTCACAAGTAAATATCTTTGAAATTAAAGTTAAATCTAAAGGAAAAATAGAGTAACTTTCTAACACCATCAAGCAATTACATATTAATGTACCTGAACAGTTTTACCGAGGCCCATTTCATCAGCTAAAATTCCATTCAAATGGTTATTGTAGAGTGAAACCAACCATCGCAATCCATTCATTTGGTAACTGAGAGAAAAATCAAGATTAAACGTACTCTAGGAGCAGGAAATATGAAATATCTCCTGAGTAGAAAATTAATTAATAAAAAATGCACTCACAAAGATAGATAGGCAATGACAACTAATTCTGAAATGAAAAACTTACCCCCGTAATTTTCCACCTTTGAGAGAACTAGGTTGCTCTGTGATGGTTTCCTTTACACTGCAGAAAATACATTTAATTATTTAGTGTCTCAGCCAGAGAGATTGAATATTGACACTGAACAAATGACAAAGTTGAATCAGCCATATCAAACAACAATTTAATAAAACCCAAGAGTGGGAAGGATGCAAAGCTTCAAAAAAAAATGTAGAATAAAAGATTGAAGGATCTATAGCATCAAGTTCTCCAAGACCATGTAAGAGACTATATGCAGGAATTACCTATGTGCCATCAAATAGTATTTTTCATTGCTTTCCAAGTAATGCTGCATACCAAATAAAACGTACAAGAAATCAGGAAATGACACAGATGAGCAAAGAACAGCAGCATGCCGGTTAGCAATATGTGCATTTAATCATATAAGACAATTTCTGAAAGAACCTTAGCCTGGTCTGTTTCATCCTCATCACCAAAGTCAATTTCATCCTCCTCAACCACACCTGAGTTTCTATTGTCACCCACGTCAGTCTCGAATTTTCTTGCAATTGATTTGGCCTCCTTTAATTTGGATCCAAGCTTTTGGAGGTACTTTTCCGTCTCTTTTAGTAGTTTGTTAACACGATCCGACTTTGCATCCTAGAAGCAGTATGAAAGTAATCATCAAGATAAGCGTAACAAAGTGCAGTCCTGGCAGAGAAATTAGACATGCCATACCTGAACCATTCGAAGGTATCCCTCAACATCATTGATTTTCAGCAAATTAATCTTCTCACGTTGGATCCTGTCAATCTTCTCACGATGTATCCGTTCCTTCCTTTTATGGAACTCCTTCGCATACTTATTGAAACCTTTCCAGCGTTCTCTCTTCATTTTAAATACATCTTCCAATCTTTCCCTGGAGGTCAGAATAATTCAAAGAAACAAAAATAAGAAAATCAGAAAAGAAGTCATTAATCTTTCACTGTTAAAGGAGCAAAGTCATATGATTAACCCTAAGGATGAAAGTAAGTGCATACCTATGAACTTCAATCTCACTGAAAAACTCCTTCTGTCTCTCACGAAATCTCTTTTGACGTTCCTCCTTCATTCTTTGTTCATATCTTTCAAATTGCTTTGATTTCCTCCCAATTCTGTGCTTCTTGATTGATTTTAAACGCTCCATATCAGTTGCTACTGGCTTGAAAAAATCATAGAGAATTTCACTGCCAAAAGATAGTCACAAGGTCACAAGAATCGGACAGATAATGTGAAACAATAGAGGGTGACGTGACTTGAAAGAACCTAAACAGGTGCAAGCAATACTAATAAACTTGGGTACCAGAGGTAAGAACAGGAGTACGAGACCACCAGTTTTAAGAAATACATGCTTCCCAGAGAACTACCAAAGTCTATTTGTAAATAGAACTTATAAGAATATGTTCATATACTTATGACATGCATTTTTACACCAGCTTAAGAAGCAGCACCAATGCTCCAGAGAGCCACCGGAGACTGTATAATACAAGAACATGTTCACATACTATGACAATGTATACACCTACTGGGTTTTTTTTTAAAACTGGTAATGTTGTATTCCTCAGCATTAAGGTATGCTGGAGACCTCCATAAAGGTAGTAACAAGCTAAAACAAGCGACTAATTAGTAATCCTAAAAGATCTACTAATTGTTCAGCATTTCTATACAATGTTCTTTACACCAAAAGTAGAAAGTTGCGATGCAGCTCCCTTTGATTTTCTGAATGTTGTTGAATCTATGTTCAAAGTTTCTTCCATTCCTCTCCCTCCAGATAGTCCACCAGATAAAGTGTGGGATTATCCTCCACCACTTCTTCTGTGTCTTGCTCCCCCCCCCCTAATCCAGCAACTTAACAAGTCTGCTGTATACACCTACTGGTTTATTTGGCAATGAGTGTTTTTTCTTCTGAAAATATGATTTATAAGAAGTATAGTTTGATTACTATTCTCCCCGGCACAATTATCGAGGAAAATTCTCAGCCCTCTCTCTCTTTATCTTCCTTTCCAGTAATCCTTCTTATCGCCGGAACTTTTCTCCCCTTTCTTTCTTTCTTCTTTTGAAAGAACAAAGATGGACAACATCATTTATTTTGTGGTAGGCTCCACGGCCTACGACATCACGAGAACAGCTGGAACAGCGAGGGAATGGTAAAACTGAACAGAAAGAAACAGAAATTATACAAGAACAACGTTAAATGTGGAGACTGGGATGGATTACTCAGGTCTTCCAAGAAGCATCCCAGACAAATGGGAATATGGTGAAGCAGTGGAAGAGAAAAGATAGTCTTCTCAGAAGTGTTCTACTAGGAACTATAACAAAATGTGAGAGGCGAAGGAGGTCAGTTATTATCGTCCCTGAATTGACGTTTAATTTAGGATGGATAAATATTGCAGAAAATGTCGGGAGATTTATCAACAGCCACAGGAATGTGGTTAACCTTTGGGAAACACAAGTTGATGGACAGAAACATTCCTTATGCTGATATGCTAAAGAATCAGAGGCAGAGAAGATAATAAAGAAGGGGGATAGAATATGCATTAATGACAGCCCAGAGGAGTGCAGTGAATTTCAAAGAAGAACTTTTGAGGCTAAAATCGGTGTGACACCAACTTTATCAGAAATCAGGGGATGGACTAATAGATTGTGGAAGCAAGCACATGGATTAAACATCTATGAGATGGCCTACTTCCTGTTTGAGTTTGCTCCCAGGTCCACGGCGAAGCAAGTAGCCGAAGGAGATTGGGACTGGAAGAACTCTCCAGTTACCCTTTAATGGTGGAATCTGACGGGAGGTACAGCTAGTGGGAGGAGTAAACCTAGCTCTACTTGGGTTAGAATTGTTGGTCTACCACTACAATTTTGGGCCCAGAAAGTCTTCAAGGCCATTGGACACCATTGTGGTGGCTGGGTAGACACAAAAGAGACAAAAGTAAGAAATCATCTCAAATAGGCAAGAAGTAGAAAAGGGCTGGTCAAGGTGTTTGCAGGAGAAGATTTTATCCAGCAGTCGCGAGATAAAACTGCTGGATGAAGAGAAGGAGCCTCTTTTAAGCAGACCAGCGGCAGACAGCGCAGCTGTCATAACACGTGTTGATGCAGAGGGCACGTGGGGAGGCCAGCAGATCTTTAAATGAAAAGGTGGCCATAGCTCTCTCAATATTGAACAAAACCCAACTCCCAATATGGGCAAAAAATTAGCACTGCTGATCATATCAAGAAAAAGAAAAATATGGCGCGTGTGTGTGTGGGGGGGGGGGGGGGGGAAGCTTTTAGAAGGGCCAAATGGTATAAAGGAGTTGGCAACTCTCAAGGCAAAGTATCCAACAAACAAGGGGATTCATAACCAATTATCACAGAAAACAGTAAGGGTGGCCAAACAAAGGAAATAGGGGAGATACAATCACGATGTTGACATTAGCCACTCAAAATCAAGGGAACCAACTGATAGCAAGATTGAAGCATCCAGCTGGGTCAATTCTCATATTTTGAAGTTGACCATGAAATACAGAGTAGCTTATGAAGGTTTCAGGGGAACACATGCATAATTGATGAGACTTGGTGAAAGGAAAGCTGTGATGGAGAGAAAGGGGGCAGACAGCTCATAGCACAGTGTCAACACCTAGACACAGAGGTATTGGCAAAAAAATGAATTGAAGAACTTACAGTCCAGACTGAATGAGGAAGTGGAAGGAGTGAGGAACAGCGAGAGAACTCTTACTCTGACACTCAAATGAAAGTAAAAATACTGTCTAGTAATGTCGAATCTTGTTAAGAGCTCTTGATTGAGATGGAGGGATGATGTCTATTGCTTGCAAGAGACAAAAGTGAGTAAGGATGTGGAGGGTGTTGCCAAACAACTTTGGTCCGGTAGATGGATGAGGGTGGGTATATTGAAGTTGATGGTAGTAGACATGCGTAAGACCGACAAAAACAGAACCCACAACTGAGTAGTAACTCTACAATGCAAAAGAAGTAGCCACCATCTTCAGAGTGCTCTTCATACATGGGAACCTACTACAAAGATGAATTTTCCTCTTTCGAAGGTTGGAATGAGTGAGGCAACCCTCTATAGCCACAATCTAAGAGAAGCAAGAGACCTTCAAAGGTGCCTAGCTGAGCCAAAAAAAAATTCCAAGGCCAAAAACCCCTGTTGTCACTTAAATCCAGCTTTGTGAATAGCTTCTGACCATAAAGAGACCTTTGGGATGGTCCTTCCATCTAATAGAATCAGCTTTGTTGCAGCCCAACACTCTGTTGCTTAGCAGCTGAAGCAAGAGACACACTAGTTCAAGTTCCCAATCATTTACATTCCTTATTCTAAGAAAGAGAGTACACGCTTATTGTTGAATAAAATTTTGCAATTACTACATTGTGTTGAGAGTTGGTATTCTTAAAAAAATATATGAGAACTACTCTTTAAGAGTATTGTGGCCCAACCATGCATCTACCCAGTAGTAGTACTTTATAAGATTTCATTTCATCCTTAATTAAAATGATTAATAGATCAAACTTCTTAGATTAGCTAGCTTAATTACCTTTGATCAATTAGACTTGTTTGCCATGAAAAAAGAACCGAGTTTCAAGAAATAGTTCCTTTTACTAATATGATTTGCTTGTTTGGGTTGGGTTACATTTTGACCCATCGGGTTGCAGTAATTTGACCCATTTCGACTCAATTGTTTGATGGGTCATTTCTAACTCAACCCGTTGAGTAAACATAACAAGTGGGTAATGACCCAACCGGTATACGGAGTGAGCGGGTTGGGGATGATTAGAACCCCTAAATCTAGATATACATAAAAAGTAAGCAAGTAAGCCAAGACTGATTACCTCCGTAAGCGACGCTGCAGTTCCAGCAATTGAAGCTTTTTCAGCTCAATGACACTTTTCGTTTTTGCAGAGATATCCTCAGAGGAGCTCACAGATTCCTGCCACATAAAGGAAGACGAGTATTTATCACATGCGAGCGATCTTAACCGGGATGTAAGAGTCATTTATCAGATAATCAGGTCGCAGCAATCTACAGACATTAAAGATGCTTATAATAGTTCTCACATGTGTATCACATGCTGGAAGAGCATATCATCCAATGGTTTGTGTTGATTGGAGGACATTGTTGATTGAAAAGCTCAATAATGGGAGAATAGAATATGTTATTCCATTGTATTTTATTGTATTGATTCTCTTTCCTTAATTAGTCATAGGACTCCATGTATAAGTACCCAATTCTCATGGGATGTAGAAATATCCAAAAATACAAGCAAGTCTACTTTTCAAAAATCTTCGGGTCTAAAGCATCAAAAATAGCTTGTGCAAAGGTTTAATGAAATCCATTTCTTAAGGGATAATGTAACTCATACACTCACTCAAGATCCATAAAGAAAAGACCTATTCAACATTAAAGTCATTGATGCCAGCTTCAATTGCTTATTATCTTGGCATCAATGACATCATTTTGCGCTCATTATGCAGTTTAATTTAACATTTTGCAGCTAAGGTAGAAAAATGACCAACTAAACAGTTTTTCTTCATCTGCACAGCCTACACAGTCGGCAGTTGCTTTGACCGTTTCAAAATGGAATTAAGAAACAATTGAGAATCTTCGGAATTTTTTGATGAAGAGTAACTTTGTATATATCCAATTTTTTGATGAAGAGTAGCTTTGTATATATTCCACCAGAAGTAAGCCTTAAGACAGTACCCAATCTAATCAGTATCAACAAAGCTCACCCCATAATTCAGTCTACATGAAATCCTGATAAGAGCATTGCATCTCATAAGGAAGAAGGATTTTCAATAACAGACCTTCAACTTCTCAGCAGAAGCAGCAATTCTTTCTTCTGTTTTTTGCTGTTTTTTCGACCATTTCTGTTCACTAATAAGCTTCCTTTTCCGTTGATCCAGAATCCATTTCTCCAGCATTGTATGCCTTGGAGATGATAACCTATCCGTGGATGCTGAAATATTATCATCCTCTTGATCTGTTTCTTGCACTGTAAATGAACTTGGTGCACAGATGTTAGAACTCAATGTGCAGATGTTAGAACAATAACTAATCATACAAAGAGAAATATGTATGTACACTCAGCACACAGGAACATCAATCCCATGGACGGGACTTGACCACACCATAATGGCAAAGAAAAAGAAAAGCAAGTAAAACAAAGGTGGTATCTGCATCTGTGCATGGAAGTTATAACAGAAGTTCGTCTTACTTAGATCCCCAAAGCTAAAACCAAGGGGGGAAGGTGATCTTTTGTAAGGAAATAGATAAGAGGTGAAATTCTTATATTATTCAGACCTTGTGACAGATTTTTCAGCGTTATATTTGAATCCTTCACTTGCATCATTGTAGGACTCTGATTAATTACTCCAGGAACAGATTTCCACTGTTGCCTCAAGGGTAAACTAGGTAAGTTACTATCAGCATGTCGATTTCCTTGAGCATTGCTATCAACAAGATTTTGAGACTGACCAGTATGATTATCTCTCATTAGCAGACCCGATCCATGGGTATTGGCGGAGGCAGTTGGTGATACCTTTGAAGCCTCAGTTCCACTCCTACCACTCAGATCAGGCTTCATTTGCTTGCTTGTGCCCATAACAGAGGAAGCTTGAGGAAACATTCCAAGCTGTTCAGTATTTGCAGGAGCATTCTCATGATTATAGGGAGGAAAGGATTTCGGATCAGTCGGAACTCCTCTAAGAGCAGATGCCTGTGATTCTATAGCATCCTGGATGGGCATTTCAGCATCCTGAATCATTCTCATTTTTCTTTGGGGTCTCCTTTCGTCAGCATGCTCAGAAGGATCAAGCTGACCATTTTTATCTTCCATCAAGTTTGCATTCTCAGCCTCCATTGATGAATTTGTATCGGTAAGAATTCCAGAAGGTGTAGGACCAGAAGAAATCCTGTCAGTTTCGCCAGCTCCTCCAAATGTCCGTGTGACTTCAGATGCGCTGCCTTGGTCAGTAACCAGTTGCTCCCTTCCTTTATGGTCAACCAATTCTCTGCGATCTATAGAACACCATACATTAGCACATGAAACAGATTATATAACATTTGAATCAGAGCAAGAAAAAAATAGAGCTATTAAGCAGCAGATACCTTCTTTCGGATAGAAGTTTCCGAGTGCAATCTCAAGATGAAGCTTCTTTGGCATTAAACCATTCCTATAAGTGAAGAGATATTGAAAACTGTGGCAGCCGAAAGCAAAAACTTCTTTGCATAATGACAAACACTAGAATCTAACTTCATTATCCTACATACCTAAAAGCCAAAAACACAAGACATTGTGCTCTAAGCTGTTTCAAATGATGTTCTTTGAAAGGCATGGTAGATACAGGAGCCTGAGCAGCGACAGACAACATCCCTGCATCTCTGATTGTTTCACTTCTAAGTATACTCTTCTCTGGGACATTGTTGGGCATGCCCCCCTGTTAACACAAACAAATTAAGGCAAAGATGAAGCACAGAGAAAACAGATACTGCTGAAAAAGAAAACCAACTAAATACTATCACAATCTATGTGCTTCTCGAAATTGAGAAACCTAAACATAGTAGAAGGTCCTCTGTTCTATGCAGTCCAGCTCAAGCAATAGTTGGAAAGAAGATCAAAACTCATCTAACTTGAAAAGCCAAGGAAAGGATTCATAACAACAACTACAAGAGACGAAAATAATGAAGTTCAGTTTTTTGGATATCCTTCTATTGGTGCTCACGGGATGCCTGCAATAATAATAAAGATAGTTTTACACTAGTTAATAAAATGTTGTAACCTCGATCTGGAGATCTTCTCCTAATCTTAGGAACTTATAATGATGATGAAAATGCAACTAAACAAATTATAAAACAGATACACGGAAAAAATCATGTTATCCTGGCCCTCTAATTTTGCCTAGACTTCTGTATTAGCTGGTTCCAGATCATCATTTGTTACCTAGTTAAAGAAGAAATTGGGTAAACCATAACAGTATCCCCAGTTAAGACAAGGTATAACCAAACATCTATATGTAGACTAGCCTTTGGCAGGAGTGCTCACTGTTTTCTATGATAGTGCTCGATATCGGGACACTCAGTACTTCAACTAGTCTCCATATTCCTCCAATGGATCTCTTCTTTTTTTTAATAATGCTAACATTCTATATATTAACAGCTATACTTTACCAACTGTATAGTCCCCCAAAATAGACATTACAAAATAAAGGAAAGCTTCCTGTCTATGTTCCTTCTTAAATGTAGTCTAAAACTTCAAAAATATCTTCAATTTCTACTGGAGAATCCTGTTTACACCAAAAGTAACAAAATTAATGAAGGGGTAAACAATTTTCAACTTCTTGATATTGCATTGCTTATCCTCATAACATTTCTGAATCTCTCTCCACACAGACCACCATATACATGCTCGGACTATCCTCCACCTCTCCTTCTGGTGGGATTAAATTCCACCTCTGGTCCAACTATCTAGCATCTCCTTCATATTTCCTGGCATCACTCATCTGATCCCCTCCTCAAATTAATGAAGATTTTCTGAAGCTGATTAGTCCAATTGCAAAGTAAAAAGAGATGGTTGGTTGTGTTTGCACGTTCCCCACTAGATAACATATGAACATAGTTCCCACTACTAGGAATCAAATCACATAAAACGTCCAGCATTACAGTAGTCAATTCTTCTAATAACACTGCATGTGAAGCATGCCATTTCTAAGAACCCTCCTCCCTTAAGCTTAACTATCAGGAAAAAAAGTAAAGGAGTTTCCTGTCACTTAAGTGTTGGGTCAAAGTTGCAAGTAGAGCAGCTATTAAGTAGTAACCAAATGCAGAAATAATGTGAATCCTTCATCAAAAGTAACCACTTACCTTTTTAATCAATACAATAAATGTGGACTTGTTTATGTCAAATCAAGACAGTATGTCATAAACATAGTAATTATCAGATGACACACTTACAAAACTATTCAACAACCAACAGCCATTATGTGAAAAGAAGGAAAATAAGTACCTGACTGATCTTGCCAGCATTTCCTAACATATTAGATCCTCCTTCATGCTCTATTGCTCTTCCCACTGCAGTTCTGCCAGCAACAAGATCAGCCGAGGTGGGACCAGAGTAAGGTTCTGTGCTTCCATCTTTGTGCAATTTTGCAGCATAACCATGATTATCAATTGAAGGACTTCCAAACTGCATTGGACTTGAAATTCCTGCCTCTAGTGGCTGAGATGAATTTGAAGCAGGAGACGCCATTACAGGAACTTTGACACCTGTACCTGAATTAGAATAGCACTTTATGACATTAAATGATTAAACTACCCTGAATGTACAAGTAGTTTTCATGTCTACTGATAGGAGAAATTTTGCACTCAGCTCAACAGGCGATATCAACATTGCTCCTACACTTAGAATGGCCAGTGCTAATGACATAACATTCATTCATGAAAGCGAAAGAGTACTCGTCAAAATGAAGATCGGAAAAAAAAAGAAAAAAGGATGAGATAAACAAATAAAGAGCTAACTTTCTTTAAACTTTATTTGTTATTATGTAATATCAAAAGGACTGGGGAAGACAGGTGAATTATAAAGGTTAAGATAGGGGCAAGTCAAGGGCCCACCGGATTGGGCATGAAGAAGTCTCAACTGGGCTAGCATTGATGAAATTAGAAAACCCCCCCCCCCCAGCATCATTAACCAAAGCCAAATTCAAGATCAGGTTCAGGATTCGTGTCAAATCAAGTAAAACTCTAGAAACACTCCGGAGAAATTTGAACTAGGCAATATACTTATAGTAAGATAACTGATTAGTCATTAGAGGCTGTCACATCCCCGAAAAAGTGGGATGGGCTCGAGTGACTCAGAGTGAAAGACCTCGAGGAGTTCAACAAACTTCTGCTAGATAAATGGACTTGAAGATTTGGGATGGAGGAGCACGTTTTTAAGGGAAGTGATGGCAGAAAAGTATGGTGCTGTCAAGTGCCAACGTGGAATGGAGGGCTAGAAAGATCAACTTTCCATTCAGGCGTAACCTTTTGTTTTGATAAGGTAAGAGATTTTATTAAATGGTAACAAGAAGGTATAGGAGAAGAAACAATAACACCATAAAACAAAAGGCAGCCTCGTAACCTCTTCTTCCAAGCATATCCAATAAATCAATAAACTGACTCAAACTATTTATGGAACTAATGGGAGTACCCTTGCCTTCAAAGCAAGCTTTGTTCCTCTCTAACAAAATTGTCCATAAGATGAACAGAGGGATGCAAAAATTTCCATTTGGGCATAGACTTTGGAGGAGCATTTATGAAGGAATGCAAAGACTTCAGCAGCCACATTACCGAAGCAAAATAAGATTTTGTGTGATAGGTGGCATAAAGAGAACATGTTGAAAATTACTTGCCTAATTGTACAAGTATGAAGAGTCGCCACCAAGATAGTATTGGTGGTGCAAGTACATGACGGGTGCTTTTCTTTTTTTTGTTGCATTGGGATCTCACATTTAAGAGAAACTCACAATATTTGGGAAATGGGTCAATAGCAGAACCTTATAGGATTACCATATAAACAGGAACACATTGCAAATGCATGAGATGAGGGACATGGGGAGAGATGGACAATTCTCAGTAGAATCATACTACCAAAAACTATCGATGAGATCGTGCAGGATGAAATGGTGTTCCTGCATCTCACGATTCTGCTACCAGAATGACCAAAAGAGTGTACTTCTTTGTGTACTTGACATAAAAGGAAGGAAGTGGAAGATCACATATGTGTCAGTTGGTGCTATATGTATACATGTTCAAGAGAAGATGTAGATTGCCTCTTATTACATTGTCAAGTAGCTACTACATTTGGTGGAAGTTCGGAATTGGTTTAGAATAATACAGTAGGTCATTCCAACTACAATAAGATTGACATTATGTAGCTGGGTTTCTGGAAGAGAGAGGACTCAGGGAACAACAGATAGCCCCACTAGCTCTTATGTGGGTAATATGAAGGAAGACAAATAGGAGAGATTTTTAAGTGATCGAAAATGTTTTTGTACATGTGGAGAATATCATGTCTCTGATTTCATTTTAGTGTACTATGAGATTCTTTTCTGGATTAATGATTGAGTGGCACTTTTCAATAGATAGATAGGTATAACGTCTTATGTGGAAAACTACATTTTAACCTAGGTTTCTACTTTTTGGTAGAACACTTATATTATCGGGAACTCCCCAACATTAAACAAACTAATAAAAAAAATCAAACCCTCAAAAATATGGTTAACTTGCATTTACTCACTCCAATTTTGTTAACCATGGTGTACAGGCCAGCTTATGCACACCCCGACAAACTCCACGGATATCTGCTACCTCCCGCCAAGATCAAATATCAAGTAACTCTGTCCACCAAGATTCAGATAGATGAAAAGAAATCACCTAGTGTTTTCGTCTCCGCTAGGATTTGATCCTGAGACCTCTTGGTTCTCCTCCACTTCGTTAACCACACCCTTGGGTGCTGCACTCACTCACTCACTCCTTAAGCAAAATAAGAACCCGTCCAACAACTTAAATATTGTTGACTCTCAATTTCTAATTTATCAACAAAAACAAGGCTTCAATAGCAAGCGACCCTGATTTTTTGAGTAAAAGATGTGTTCACATTTGCGTACACCACGACACATCAACTAATCCACCAAAGACATGCTACCTCCTACAACATAAGCATCTAGTAACTCCATCCACCAAAGCTTAGACATATAGGAAGAATTCAACTAGTGTTGCATTTCTAATATTCATTTTGTGGTTCTCACAGTTGTACCCCAACTTTTTGACCACCGAGCCTTCCTTTGGGAGTAAGACTGTTGCTTGATATTGTGTCATATATCAAAGTGGTTTAATAACATGATCAACCAATAGCATTAAATTGCTCAGAAACCAAGCTACTACAAATCTTTGGCGACAAGACATGGTTATCTGTTGTTTCATTTTCTTCTCCTTCCTAAATTATACGTAGAAAATGCACAGTTCCAAATGCATATTGGTCATCTACATAAGTTTTATCAAATTGTAATCTTCATTTGTTCGGTTAATATTTTAGTTTCCCAACACTAGACAATATGAATGATTTGCCATGCTTGCAAGTTGCAAGTTAGCAGACAAATCGTTGTACTTACCACTTATGTGGGGTGCAGATGCTTGATAAACACCATGTCCGCTGCCGCTTGGACCGCTACCCATCTCATTTCCCAGAAAATTTGCTTTGGAGTCTCTAGTAACCCCTGGCCTCTGTGAAGATCCTGCAATAACACTCGATTCGTTTAATATAAAAATAGCCAACAAAACATGGCTTCGACTTCTTGCCAATACATATTAGTGAAGTGCATTAAAGTGCAACAAGTATCATTCTACCAGCTACTTGTGATGATGCAGCTTCTCCTGCTTGTGCTGCAGCAGACACAGGAAGACGTGAGGACATTAAAGCTTCAATGTCAAGACCATGTTGCTTGACGACAGTCTCCATAGCCCTTGAATCAATAAAAGAGAAATTACGGAAGTCAACAAAACTGTAACAGTACAGCATGTCAGAGATGAGTATCGAGAACTCTGAACCATCACAATCAATATTTAGTAGCTTTAGCGTCAGCCAGCCAACCACAGCACTAGGATGCATTTTTGTTAATCCAGGAGGCATAGTATCATGGGCAACTACCATTATACTTTGACAGTTATACTTTCCCATCATAGCTGGAGAGTACAATAATATAATAATCGAAAACACAATTATTGAACAAAAAGATGATTGACAAAGGGGTAGGGACCATAAAAGGTGAGAAATGTGCAATAAATTCTATGATGCTCTAAATATATGGATGGAGTTTAAGACGCTATACCTTGATATTACTTGATAAGGCATTGAGCTCTCCTTCCCGCTGGATCTCATATGTTGTAAAATCTGAGTCATGAGTAGTACAACTTAATACAGGTGAATAACTAGAATTTTTGGAAAACATACAACATAAGAGATGTATACTCACCACATAAAGCTTTGTAGCCAATTTAGTCGGCTCATCCTTAGATTCTTGAATAAGCTTATGGAGAAACTTTGCTGCCTCCAGCTCAACATTATTTGGATTTGTCATCTTCTTTCTCAAACTGCACAGAATTGCAAAGTAAAATCTAGAAAATGCATAACTAATATCAAAGCCTCCAAGATTTTGCAGCAACATTTAATCCATCATCATAAAGAAAGAGAACAAACAAAGAGCACAAAATGTTCAATTCCAACTTCCACTCAATTGCATAATTTCAAAAGAATAACTCGAAGTATCTTGTCACCACTAGTTCCTACTTCGTAGTACACAATTACTAAAAACAAGCAACTAATAAAGGAGCTAACGGCTTTCGAGAGCAAGCCCATTGTCTAAGCTCAGGTACTTGAGTTCATCCATCTCATATCCATCTAGGCCAATGGCTTGTCAAGAAATAAATATACTAGAGTACCCGAATCTCATTTCGGACAGACAAGAAGAACCTCTTCATGGAGTCCACTCCCCAGGAAGACTGAACAGCACTTCTTAGTGTGCTATGGATTCATCAATAACGAAAGACTGAAAGCAACAAGTACACCAATGTGGCGGTCAAACCAAGGAGTCCCAGACAAGGGAGGAAACCACCACCAAAACCCTCGCCCTAACCTCTCCAATTTTAACTTTCAACCTTCAATTCAGAAATTTTCCAGAAAAAAAATCCAGTCCCTTCTAAATCAAACTAAACTTTTAGGTAAAAGAAATTCCATTTCACCCTCTTCTACACAAGTCATCATCATCACTCCTCATAAATCCTTCCTCCAATGTTCAATTACACAGTAAAGCCCCATAATCTACAAACACTTTCCATTCTTAAACAAGAAACTAGTCACTCAATTATCACTCTACACCCAAAAAGGGTAAGGAAAGAAGAACCCTATTTATAACAACCACAGTTAGGTTTCCAAATGAAGCTAAACATAAATGACAAATCTATCATCAGTTACAATCTACTCCAATTACAAGCCACTGACGGTTCCAACAACCAAAGATCAAATTTTTTTCACAGAAAAGGGGTTTATAAAACAAAAAACAGCGGTGACATATGAGAATTTTGGAGACAAGTAAGAGAATTAGGGTTTTTTACCTGATCGCAGCTTGAGGAATCAACCAGATGAACTAGGCAAAGCTACATGTATATCGAAAAAGGTACAAAGAGAACAACAACACTCGAAAAATCAAATTCTCCTGACTAGGTTTTGAGCTTTGTGACTCTTCTTCGATTGATAGATTGAATAAAAATGTCAGCTAAACATTTTCTGAAGTGCTTTTATAGTAAAGAAAAAAAGGGGGGCTTTGGAATTGTGAAGATTGAAGAGTTCCAGTTTCGGTGTTTCTATTATTTCCTTTTTCATCCCCGTAACCTCTTCCCTGTTTAGTTTAGCCCTAGAAAGAATTAAAAACACCAATTCCAACTTTTGAGTATTTCTATTGGAGTCCGACTATTTCGAATTTGTATTCTTTAGGGCCTTATTTGGGAGAAGTGCTCCCTACTAAGAAATTTTTCATATCGATAACCTGAATTCGAGATCTCTAACTAAGGGAGAAGCAATCTTATCCACTGCACCACAACATTTGGTTGTGTGATGATAACATACTATGTTGGAAACATTGCAAATACGTCATTTTTTTTAATTACTCTATATTTTTTTGTAATAAAAAAAAGTTTATCTTGTCTTTTTAAATTAAGAAAAGCTACGTGATTTTTTTAACTAGTCTGTTAATATTTTAACAAATCCGCGTAAACAAAGACAAAAACCTCAAATTTACTTCTTTCTTCATATATATATATATATATATATATATATATATATATATATATATATATATATTTCGTGGAAATTTTAACTAGACTAACTCATCTATGAAAACCTTTAAGATACCGAAGGTGGGTTATCATGATAAGATCTACACTACTCGAATACTCTGTTAACAATACATACCAACTACTAAAATTCAAGATAATTTAAAATCCTCTGAAAGCACGGAGGTCTTACCAAATTAGAGGAATTCATATTAATCACTAAGAAGAGTTATTCAGTCTTCCTTGGAGTAAACTCCACTAAGGTTCTTCTCATGTGATTTCGCATGTCAGCCGATTTTGGTACTGGAGGAAGTAAGATTCGAATACTCGAGTATTTTTCTTTACAAGTCATTGACCTGGATGGGTATGAATAGGATGCATTAAATACCTGAGCTTATGACTTGCTCTCGAAATCGTTAGCTCCTTTATTAGTTGCTTGTTTTTGTAATTGTGTACTATGAAGTACCAACAAATGGTGAGTAGATGCTTTGAGTTATTCTTTTGAAATGTTGCATTTGAGTCGAAGTTGGAATTGAATATTTCATTCTTTTTGTTTGTTCTCTTTCTTTATGGTGTTGGATTGGATGTTGCTACAAAGTCTGGGGGCTTTGATATTAGTTATGATTTGCTAGATTTTACTTTGCATTTCTATGTAGTTTGAGCAAGAAGATGACCAACCCAAAATAATATTGAGCTGGAGGTAGCAAAGTTTTTGCATAAGCTTATTCAAGAGTAGTGGGTATGAAAAAATTCTTAGTAGGGAGCGCTTCTCCCAAATAAGACCCTACACGACCCAAATTCAAAATAGTTAGACTTCAATAGAAATACTTAGAAAGTTGAAATTGGTGATTCTTACTTCTTTCTAGGCTTAACTAATCAAGGAAGAGGCTGAAGGGAACTTGCAGTTTTTTGTTTTTATTTAAACTGGATTGAGTCTTTTATAATATGAGCATGCAAGAACTTTAGAAATGACCTAAATACTTTATTTAGAGATCTAAAAATGTAGCGACCTGTTTCGTTGTTACAGAAAATCCAATGAGAAAAGAATTTGGGCTAGAAAACTTTTGAGTAGTGACTTAAAAATTTCTAGCCTACTTCAACTTTGGACAAAATATGAGTTAGTTGAGGTCAAGGAAAATCTGATAATGAATGGGGTATTTTTTTTATGAATCTGATCATATGAGTAGATAGACAAGACGTTAACCTGTACGATTTTTTGAAATTAAATTCGAGCTAGTAGAACTCTCGAAACTGATCTTAATATAAAGGGGTAGTTTTAGAACGTTAAGGGTTGAAAGTGTATTGTGAAATGGGAGCTAGGAACTCAAATTCCGAGCTTCTGTCCCCGTGTAAGCTGTCAAGTAGGGATTAATCCCGCAAGGCGGGGCCGCTGTGGCGTGCTAGTCGGGAAAAACCCTTAGATTATTATTTTCTGCAAAACTTCGATCATGTGAGTTAAGAGACGAACCAAGGCGATTCTTGACAGTTTTCCACGACTTTTAGTGCTTAAGGTAAGGAAATTACTCCTTTAATTTGTATTCGATTCCCAAAACTTAAAGTCTTGGGTAATTACATAGGGGGTTGGCCTAAAGTTGATGGTGGAAAAGCCATAAGTTGAGTATTAGGATCCAGTGCAGCTAACAGGACTAGGCAAGCTGAAAGGAGTGGTAAACTTCACCACTGAAACACGAACAACTAAAAGAGGACCCAAAGAGAATCTCGAATTCCGAACAAAATTTCGAAGGAGTACTAGTATCTCAAGAACACGCCTCTGCTGAAATCAGCCCACTATGCATACTGTTGTCGAGGAAAATCAGAGAGGACGACCAAAATCACCTTTTGACGTTCTGCTGCTTTTCCGTGCTCGTTTTTGCTTGAAGCGCGTGTTGGAGTCGTTCCAAATTGCTTCTGTACGCGATTGAGAGGTCGGCTGTCTTTGCTTTGTTAGAGTTGGGCTGGGTCAGGGCGAAAGATAAGGTTGTAGGTTTGGTCATTTTTTGGTATTATAATGGATTGGTTACACGAGGTAATGGGTTTCATTTAGAATTGGAAAAGAGCAAGATTGGGTATGTGAATTCAGGTGTTGGGTTTACTGGAAATGTTAAAGAAAAATGGTTTTAAAGGATTGGCGGAAAATTTTAAGAAAACAAAGACCAACTTCAGTCAAAACTTAAAGAAAATGAATTAACATAAATTAATTAACGAGTCTCTTAATCATAACGAAATAAAATAATAAACTTAATTATAAACTAATCAAACTAAAAATATAAACTATCATATAACTAAACTAATTTACCAAATATCTAATTAAGACAAAAACTTTTTCAGACGTTTTTCAAATAATCATAAAATATACTAATTATATGCATAATTATGTAAAACATATATATTATCAAAAAATTACAAAAGCGACAAAAATATTTAAAATAAATTGGAAAATATCTTGAATTTCGTAAAGTCAATTATTTCATTTTGTTTGGAAATTAAGAAACTCGATTATTAATTCATGTTATTGAGGTCCAAAATTGGCTGTCAACAACTGTCTCTCGTTTTATTTGGATTGATGCAAGAAAATCGAACAAAATAAAATTGACCAAGCCAATTTTAACCGACAACATATTAACCTTTTGGAAAAAGGACTTTGTACGGGCTTTAAGAATTATGGTTGAACCCCAAAAGTGGGTTTCCTACATATCTCAGGATATATGAGAATTCAGGCCACTTGTAGTTCGATAAGATTGATTTAACGCACGATTCTGAAAGAGTTTAAAAGTTATTTCAATGTCGAATTATGAAGAAATTGGGATGCTCGGGATTAAGATTTATAACAGAATATAGGAGTACAGTTGAGTTTTCTCTATTGATTTCGCCCACATATCCTTATACTATAAGAATCAGGCTGTTTGTAGTTCGACTCAATCGCTTTGAAAAGAAAATCTATTCTGTTAGATAGCCTTTGGTTCTGGAAGAGTGAAAAATAAATCGAGTATGAAAAAAAGGCTTGTAACCTCTTAGTCATGAATGTGGTGCACTTCACGCCCATAATTAAGAACTTACACGGACATAATTTCCAAAGATCTTGGTGCACTGTCACTCGGATTGTAAAGCTACTTCTGGTAGAGACTAGAATTTCCAGATATGTAATTGAAACCGACAAATTCAAAGAAAAACCCACATGTCTTCTGATAGGGGTGTGGTTTGATTGTGGTGCAAGTCGCTCCTCTGCTCGCGTCCTAAGAATTTGACACTCTCTTCGAACTATTTTCCAGTTTGCTGCTAAGAAAAAGTTCCACGTTGTGCTTTATTCTTGTTGATGTCGTCCGCACTTGTGATTTGATTTGAGAATTTATCCTCTTGGATGCTCTCGACAAAAACTGAAATAACTTGTTAGTAGAAAATGTAACTGGAAAAGTGATAGTATCTCTTACAATGTTTTTCAGTTATACTTGATGTGGAATATGGCACATAATTATGTTCAGTATATGCCACTTTCGAACACAGTATGTCCATTACAACTCATGATTGGCTAAGGATTTTGAGATGCCATTGTTTATTTCTGTATGGCAAACTCTGGTGATTTCTGTGACGAGCTAGATAGCTCAATAATTATCCGACTGTAAAGAGGTGGATGGCTCGATGGTTATCCAATTGTAATGAGGTGGATGACTCGATGAATATTCAAATTGTAACGAGGTAGATGCTCGATAATATTTCATCTGTAACGAGGTGGATGTCTTGATAATATTTCAACTATAACGAGGTGGATGACTCGATAATATTTCAACTGTAATGAGGTGGATGACTCATATATATTTCAACTGTAACGAGGTGGATGACTCGACGATATTCGAACTGTAACAAGGT
This sequence comes from Solanum lycopersicum, assembly GCF_036512215.1. Taxonomy (NCBI): domain Eukaryota; kingdom Viridiplantae; phylum Streptophyta; class Magnoliopsida; order Solanales; family Solanaceae; genus Solanum; species Solanum lycopersicum. The sequence continues at coordinate 54,105,684 of NC_090810.1, read as the reverse complement.
GGATGATTTATAATGTTCCATCTGTAACGAGGTGGATTCTCGACAACATTCCGTCCATAACAAGGTGGATGCTCGATAATATTTCAACTGTAACGAGGTGGATGCTCGATAATATTCCATCTACGATGAGGTGGATGCTCGATAATGTTCCAACTGTAACAAGGTACATGCTCGATAATGTTCCATCTGTAACGAGATGGATGCTCAATAATCTTCCAACTATAACAAGGTGGATACTCGATAATATTCCAACTGTAACGAGGTGGATGCTCGATAATATTCCATCTGTAACGAGGTGGATGCTCGATAATGTTCCATCAGTAGCGAGGTGAATGCGTGATAACATTTCAACTGTAACGAGGTGGATGCTCGATAATATTCCATCTGTAACGAAGTGGAGGGATCAATAATATTCCAACTGTAATGATGTGGATGCTCAATAATGTTCCATCTGTAACAAGGTGGATGCTCGATAATGCTATATTTGTGACGAGATGGATGCTCGATAATATGATTCAAAAATATGAACCTGAAATGGATAAACAAATACATGAACTACTCATGGGGTGGATTGCCCAACAAAACTATATGCTAAACTCTTTGATGGGCCAATCAGAACACATAATCTACTTATGGGGTGGATACCCAACAAATAAGAATTTTGACTCTGACATTGTCAAGAAACACGTATGCCTAAATTGTTGCGCGACAAAAAAATTATAAAACAAAATTAACGTATATGCACATCGCGACTATGATTCCAAAGCCAGAATTATCGAGGTGAATGACTTAATTCATTCACATGAAGATTGCCTTTCTTGACAAACTCAATAAAATTTGAGTTTGTTGCCGACCTCTTCAATTGTTAACAAAAACTTGCAATTATTTGATAACTTCGACTGTCATGGAGATATTGCGATCACCAACATCTTTCTGACGTGATGGACTCATTAATTTTCCTTGCAACAAATCTAAGATAGTGTCACTTTTGATCATCTTCAGATTTGATGTCAATTTCACATATGTTTTTTACTTTATGAATACTATCACCTGCAAAGATCGGCACCAACGTTAGTATCGACTATGAGGTAAAAATAAAAGTAAAGTTGAAGAATTAATTAAGTCATTTGGCTTATCGAGATTAGGCTATGGTGAGCCTAATTATAACTTCGATCATGACTCGTAACTAGCGATCATCCAACACTTTGTTTCTTACAACTTTGAAAGAATCTAGTAGTGTTTGGTTTCAATATTGCAACAACATAAAAAGAAACTTGTTTATAAATCACTTGAGGCAATGTAACGAAATGAAAATAAAATGTGATGGAAAGTTTTCTAGTTATGTTAATGAGGCCACGAGAGGCATAAATGATATCTTTTCCCAAGCTTGACAATTTTGACATTGCCATTTTTGTGACTTCGTTGTTCCTACATCAAAAGAAAAACTTTTAGTTTGAAAGGCTGATTTGTGTTGGTCTTGTCTCCACTCTCCTTCATGTGCTTGGCTTACACGCTCGTCCGTCCTTGTAAGACAGTCTTGATGGAATTTTTCAGGACCCTCCTCAAAAATTTTGTCACGGTCTGAAATGTATTTAACTCTCGTAACTTGCTTTGTTAATTCTGAGGTTGCTCATTCTAAAATTTTGAGGTTCATCCTCAAAATTCTATCCCAGTTTGCCTCAATAATTAATAAATGACATTTTTGTGGATTTTTTGAGATCATCTCAAAAATTTTGTCCAAGTTGCAAACTTAATTATAGTAATTTTTTAAGGTCCACCCAAAGCTAACTCCGTAGTATTTTGGTCCTCTATTTTGACTTGTTATAAAGGCCTATCTTTGAACGAATTTTTGAGATCCTTTCAAAAATTCTGTCCTAGTTTCCCATTATGAAGAGAACAAAATCTTACAAGAAATATGACCGAGCCGTTGTGGCACCTACGTATTCGTTGAGGCAGGAATCAGGTCAAACGTAATTCTCTTATTAAGGATTAACCAAAATAGAAAATATTGATAAGGAAACGGCTGAGGCCGGCATAGGCTGCCTACGTATCTCATTCTTGAGAAATAAGGTCCGACGTAGTTCATTACAAAAATGTGCGATAAAAAGGAAACAAAGAGATTAAATATGCTTTTTCAAAGAAGGATAATAATAACTTCATATGCAGAATTTTGACCGATGCTGGACATACTTATTTTCGACCTTTGTTAACGAACATCTTCAAATGAATCAATTTAGAAATGTCTTGTACTCACTCTTAAGCATCTAATATATTATCCCTTGAGTTGGTTTCCTCAATATTGATCAAATTATTGTTGATCATGTATTGTATCTTGTGTTTCAAGGTTGAACAATTCTCTGTGTCGTGTCCAATGGATCCTTAATGATAAGCACATTTGTGATCAGCCCTGTAAAATTTCCCCAAAGGGTTTGCTGGTCTTCCTTCTATAGGGTAGAGTATTCCCCTTGTTTTCAACCTTTCATAAAGTTGAGTTTGAGATTCCCTTAATGGTGTAAATACTTTAGGAGCCTTCCTAAAGTTTTGAAGGAGAAATTTATTCTGATCGAAATTATGGTTTTGATATTTATTTTTGGAAGCTGACTGCATATGGGTAGTCTTGACCATACATACCTCCTTTGCTTTCCCTTTTGATGTATCCATATCACTAATTCTGGTAGCTCTTCTATTAGCTCGCAATGCAGTAAAGATCGTGACCCTTCCAGTCTTGAAACCGTCTTCCATAGCTTCCCCCACTTTGACGTCTAGACAAATTTTTATCCCATCATACATAACATTTTTTCATAGTACTCAGGCTCTTGAATTTGAATGAACATTTCAGTGACTCTTACGCTCATACATGGGAGGTTGAACTCTTGCGACCTCTTTTCTCCAACGAAGAGCATACTCTCGATAATTTTCTGTAGACTTCTGTTTGATATTCTCCAAGTAGTAGCGATCTGGGGCAGCTTCTACGTTATGTCCAAATCTTTCCATAAAATCCTTTGTGAGTGCATTCCAACTTGTCCATTGTTTCAGTTCTTGTGATGTAAGCCACTCCAGAGCTTCTCCACTTAGGCTTCGACTGAAGAGACGCATCAACAATACTTCTTTTCTGCCAACTTCCACGATTTGATTACAATAAACTTTCAAATGTGCTAGAGGATTTCCAGTTCCATTAAAAGTGATGAACTTTGGCATTTTGAACCCTTCTGGAAGGTCCAAACTCGGATGAATGCATAAATTTTCATATTTCAACCCCATCTCTTCTGAAGTGTAATCCAGTTCTTTAATCACCTGCGTGATCTCTTCCTTTATGATCTACTTAGTCTTTTCCTCTTTGGACCTCCACTCCTTCTCTTTCTCTTTGTAGTGGTCAAGTTCGGAATAAGAAGTGTAATGAAGATGTGTTTGGTTTGGACTAGAATATTAAAAGTGACATTTGAAGGTAAGGATCGAGAGTTTTATGGATTTTGAGTGTCTTTTGCAGGGGCATGGTACATGAAAGGGGCTGTTTGAGGATTGTTGACATTTGAGTTTTGAAACGGAGGGAAAATTTGAGAGTTATTTGTCTTTTGGTTTTGAAAGATGGGGAAAACTCGAGAATCGGTATTCAGGTGCTCGAAAGGGTGTGGTGCTTGGTATGGAGTGCTGGCTTGATGAAGATTGGAGGGTGGGTTATCTAAGACATGTTCTGAGTTTGAAGTCAGAGGAGGAAAATGGAGTGGTAGCCTTCCATTGCCTGGAGTGGTGTCATCGATACTCAGAGTTGACAAATTTTGTTTTTCGTGGAGCTCAATCCTCAATTCAACAATTTGTTGCATCAATTGTGCAATTAACTAATTTTATTCAACGGCAGGTGGTTGAACTATAGCAACTTAGTCAGGCCGGTATTCTCATTATTCTGGGTTATTTTTCTGCTTTATTTCAACAAATTTCAATTGAAAAAGTAATCTTTGAGAACTTTGAATGCTCAACAATCAACACAAATCAGTTTTGAGTACCTGACAAAGAAGTTTGTGTAGGTAGTAGGTTATACAAGATATCACACACAAAGCTGTAAGCACACAAGAGTAGCTTCATTTGAAGAAAGACTAGCCCACAGATATAAAGAAATGATTAGATAGACAGGAATTTGTCTAATGGATTTTTAGCTTTGTGAATAAAAAATGTCGATTGAATATTTTACTGTTGTACTTCTGGTTTTTGACTGAGATGTAACTCTATAAGAGTTTAAAAAGATAAAATTTCTCAGAATGGAGACCGAACCTGGAAAGGTTGCCTTCCTATCTCACGGAGGAGAATTCAGGTCCTACGTAGTTCGGCCGCCTTGAATATCTTTGATGTGAGATAGCGAATTTCTTTCTGAATATGAGAAAGTAATATTTCAAAAATGAAGTTCAAATTTTGTTTGATAAACTAGACTCAAAGAGTATTTGAACACACTTTGATAATGGCTTGATATTTATGCCTAGGGGTTCTAAAAATAATTCGAAGAGGGATGAGCTAGAATGTATCCAAATAAAGCAACATATTCAAGACAAGCAGTTTACACATAAACAAATATTGCACGTTCTAAACAGATATGTGACCCTTTTGTGCCAAGGGTAGACCTACTGATATGAAGGATGTGCACATCATTTGGAACAATCTATTGCTCCTAAACAAAAATTTATACAAACTTTATAAGTAAACCGAATGGGGATACATAGTAGAGAAATGGGGGTACAAATAATTAATCTCACACAGGGGTATAACCCTAAACTATGCCTTCGTGAAAGGTTTTTCGAACTTGATTTCTTCTCATCTCTAGGTGCCAACATCTCTGGATGGAGTAGTAGCTTGTAAAAGTCTTTCTTCAATTATAATTCTTGTCCCAAGGGACAATGATTTTTTAAATAACGTATACATCCTTCAAAATTCAAACAAATAATATCGTCCATTTAGATAGTGACCGTTTTGGACTAAGATGGTCTCTCTAATGGACCCAACATGACTTGGGTAATGGGTCATCTTAGTCTAATAATTAGATTTGGATTTGGTTACACTCTATCCTAGGTTGGCTAGAATTAGTTTAGAAGTGACGGTTACTCGAGTCAAACAGACAACAGGGTGAAGCTAACAACGACGTTGGATGACTGCAAACCAACTATTTGTTTTTTACTTCTAAAGATTAGACTTGTGTGTTTTTTGAAGGAAGTCATGGTAAGCCACGTAACTATCTTTGTCCTAATGCAAACTATTTGCCGTTTGATGGAGTTAATGCCATAAAAAATGCAACAGTTTAATAATACGATAAAGAAAGCAAGTAAACAATTATTTACACGTAGCCAAACAAGTTAATTTTAAGGTTAGAACTATTCAAATCCCCAGCGGAGTTGCCATTCTATTTTATTTGAAGAAAATATTTTAATATTTTAAATTTTTTAGAGTCGCCACTAGTTTTAAAGAAAAATCAAGAAAAATATTTTTTCAATTGATTAAAAAAGGAAATCGGTTGAAAATGTTTAAGGGGGTTTAAGAGTTCCTACAAGTGTTTTAGGAAGGTTTTTACGGCACCTAAAATACCCACTAATGTGGTTTTCTATCCGCCTGGACTAATATTTGGACTTATTTTTTGGGCCTTTGGCCCATTTTGGTGGTATCTATCCTAAGATAAAGAGACAATAAAAATACAAAATGACAAGTGGGCTTAGCTCCAAAACTAACGAAATACACTTGTATAAAATGAAAGAGGTCTATCGGCCCAACTTCGTCAAACTCCTCAACTGGCCTTTTTTTCTGAATTTCTCGACTTCTGGACATGTTCGTCAATTTTTTACTAGCTTGACTCGGATAAAACGAAAATGTATTTGGGACTTTACGGCCCACCCGGAATATGAGGGGAAAATGAAGTCTAAGAGTGAGTAAACGGTATCACATGCAACAAAGAACATAAATAAAGCATTAACACTTATTGTAAGGAAAGTAATAAAGTAGTTACACGAACTTTCTAACTAATATAAACCCGACCTTAGATAAATTCCAATATATGGCAAACTAAGATGAAACAAATCCAAGCAATAGCGTAATGCAATATTCAAGATTATGAAGGTTGATGCGATCTTACCATTAATAGGCTCTAATTCTAAAAGAAACAAGAATGAAATAGTGAAGGCTAGGAATCAGCAACTATATAAATCAAAGAGCATTAAAATTCAAAGAACCAAATTTTTAAAAGTGACGTGCTGCTCACGATTACTAGCAAAAAGTTTCCCAAATCCTCTTGTGTTATGACACTCTAAACATTTGGAATATAATATCGAGACAAAGAAACATTGCTATCAATTCTCAAAGCAAAGAAGGAATAGTCAAGAACTAACTTTTAATTCGGGTTATAATCCATTCATAGCAACAACTGATAACCTAAAATAAGTGACAAACATTACTCTACTGCAACTCGAAGTTAGGCAGGACTGGAATGTGAAAAATAATAATAAGTAGCAATAATAAATAAAATAATAAAAATAAAAATAAAAATGTGAAACTAACGAAGTTAAGTTAATCACATGAATTGATTTTAGAAGAGCAACCATTAAGAAGGTAAGAAACAAACTCACTGACAAATGAAAACTATATACTACATATGAATGATAAATAAAAATCTACATTAAAACATAAGCGACCCATAAGGAAACAAACCTTTGGAAATGACACTATCAAATAGTAGTACTAAAAGATGGCAGATAGTGAAGCTACATAATCAAATTTTGGTTGAAATGTACTATTAAACGGAAAATTGGACTATAAAGGCAAACGAATAGTCATGATAGCAACATACTGATCTTCATGCTAAAACCAAACAAATACAATTAAAGAAAAAGGAAGATAAGACACAATTCCAAACAAAAACATAGCCTAAATATTGATGTTTATTAGAAGCTTTTTACTACCAATTTTAAACTCTTATAAAGAACAAAAATGACCTTGCCACATGAGATCTGAAAAATCATGTTGCGGACACTTAAATCAAAAAGAAATTTTTTTGAATTCGCTCATACTATATAAAATGCAGTAGCTGGACATAGACAAATTTGTAAAACAAAACCATGTTCAAAATAACTAGATTACATGAAACTTCACTGAAGATGGACCAATATATTAATTTAGCCGTCATGCTTGCAACTATATCCATATTATATGAAGGCTATTGATTGATAAAACAAGGAGAGCTTAACACAGTGGAAATATCGAATATGCAAGCTCAATATCAACAGTTCGAACACCGAAAAAGAATAGGTCAACAGATCCAATTTTATAATAGTGGGCTACGAAATTGGTCCGTTGGCAGAAATATATTAGACCATAAAGAGTTTATGGTCAAGCAAGAAACATATGCCAACACACAACATTAAACTACTCCAACTCACGATACTTTAACTCGATATATGACTAAATCATCAAAACGACTAAGCAAACATGTGCATATCGAATCATCAAATAGCCAGTAGTGACTAGTGTTTTACGAAAATATATACAAGTAAAGTAAAAAATGATTAAGTTTCGAGAAAATCAATTAATCTTATGATTTAAGAAAAATCGACTTTCCGAATTAACAGAATCGCCACTTGATTTTTTAGTAAAATCAAGAAAACTTAAAATCATTTTCGAGGATTTAAAAACAGATAAAAACCGATTGAAAAGGGTTAAAAGCTCAAATATGCATTCCGAGAAGGTATTAGGCCCTCAGAATACCCGCTAACTCGCGATTCACCGACAATTTGACTAAAATGACCTTGACTTAAATTTTCCAACTTTTACCAAATAAAGTTCATTTTATATCATTTATTTACTCAAGATTATTATTATTTTCTAATTAATTAATTTAGTGAAAAGAAAGAGATTATTTTAAAAGAGAGTGACTAAAGGTGGTTGATAATACTAAAATAAAGGTTATGTGACTTGTATAAAAATAAATTTTTATATATGTAGATATTATTTTTTTTATTTTTTCACTTATTTATCATTATCATTTAAATTAGTTATCTCTTTTTAAGGGAAAATAGCTAAGAGGATGACCTAAAGGGATTGAACTTAAGGGTTGACAAAGACCAAGACGTAGAATAAAAAAAACTAAGTAAAATTATATGTATATAAATAAATTTTGAATATATGTATAAATAAGAGAAATGACTATCATAATAGAATAATTAAATCAAACGAAAATCACATAAAATAATTAGTCAAATATCATGATAAATAAATAAGAAGGGAAGGAAATATCAAAATTTGGGCCCTAGGCCCAAATTCTGCTGCTGCAATTTTTAGGGCCTTTGAGCTTATTTTCTTTTCAAAGTCATGATACACTTTGAGTGTATATTCGATGTATACGCTATGTATATTGACGATTTTTGTGCTCCCAGACCTGAAATTTCAATAAAAACTTTGTATTTTTGCATTTTTTCCGTATTGGCACATTTCCAACTGTATACCATGTATTCCAAATGTATACCAGTGTATTCAGTCGGTATATCAGCTTGTTTTTCCAATTTTCAGGGGCTAAAAAATTGAATTTTCAGCAACACACCACTGCTTTCGACCTTTACATCAGATTTTGCTGACCCAGTAATGGGGCTGACTCGAGGGAAAAATCGAGCTTATGGCTCAATTTAAAATGCAAGGGAAAGGAGGAAGATTCCACCGAGGACTCGAAGGAGTTTTCACATGCAAAAGAAGAGAACAAAATTAGTATCTAATAACAACAAGATATTTCAAACCTCGTCTCTAAACGATGACATGCTTCACCGATACAAAACAAAGATGCATGCTCAAACATACTTCAACTAAATCAAAATAAACAATATTGAAATTAAATAAACAAGGTGATCAATTAACGGGAAGTAATTATGAAAGGATTGAATAAGAGAAATTGGGAAATTTTCTGATGATTTATTTCCTTCAATACTCTGTATATATACAAATACTTTTACTACTGAAATTAAATGAAAAACAAAATAAAATAAAATAACAAACTATACACATGTCTTTCTCTAATTTGTACAAAACTGACAAATTTATTCCCTCACATGTTCATCACGTGAGATGAATTTCTTGGAAGGTTCCTTTTCCTGTACAGCTGGCTTTGAATCCAAAGGCCACGATTTCATCTTATTATCTTTGATCAACGGCTCAGATTCTTCCAAATTAATTTTGTGTTTATGTTTTTGATTTGGTCGAGGATGTCTGAAACTTGAAGCGTCTCTTTCTTTCTTTGAAGAAACTTTTCTCTTATCTGAAAATTGAAGCGTTTCTTCTTCTTTCTCCTTTACACATCTGCTTGCATTCAAGGATGAAGAAGAAGAATAAGATGTTTGTTCTGCAATATCCCCCCTCAAATTGGAGGTGGATGAAACCCCCAATTTGTTTAGGACAAAACGATGAGAGTCTCCTGATAAAGGCTTGGTAAAGATATCGGCAAGCTGTTGAGCAGATGGAACATAGGATAGTGTGATTAAGCCGGAAATGAACTGCTGACGAACGAAGTGACAGTCCAACTCAACATGTTTCGTTCTTTCATGGAAGACTGGGTTTTTGGTGATGTGAATAGCTGCCTGGCTATCTGAATGGACAGTTATGGGCAAAGACGGAGGTATGGAGAGATCGGCAAGAAGACGAACGAGCCAGGTAATTTCAGCAGTGACCCTCCTCATAGATCTGTATTCTGCCTCCGCAGAAGATAATGAAATGGAGACTTGTTTCTTCGATTTTCAGGACACAAGAGCACCTCCAAGAGTAATAAAATAACCACTAACGAGCGTCTGCTATCACTGCAGGAAGCCCAATCGGCATCGCAGAAAGCCATCAATTCAAAAGAAGGATTTGATAAGAGGAGAATCTCTTGTCCTGGATCTGTGCTAAGATATGGTAGGACACGAAGAGCTGCATTGAAATGAGGCTGTCGCGGTTGCTGCATGTATTGGCTGAGTGATAAAACAGCAAAAGGCAGATCTGGTCTAGTATGTGTCAAATAATTAAGTTTTCCCACAAGATGTCTGTAGATGGTGGGATTCGAGAGAAGTGGGCCTTCATCAGCAAGCAATTTTGAATATGGATCAAGAGGAGAAGACACTGTTGTACCCGAACAATCAAATTCCTAAAGAAGCTCTAAGGTAAATTTACGTTGATTAATAATAAAGCCATGTTTTTCCCGGAATACTTCCATACCCAAAAAATAGTGAATTTCCCCCAAATGTTTAACCTTGAATATGTGTTGAGAAAATGCATAATATGGTTGATTTCTGACTGATCATCACCTGTAATTAAAATGTCATCGACATAGACTGCTATAAGAGAGACCAAATCTCCATTCTTTTTATAGAATAGAGAATAGTCATTTAAAGAACTGGTGTACCCTTTATAAGTGAGAGCTCCAGCAAGCTTAGCATACCACTGTCGAGATGCTTGCTTTAATCCATAGAGGGATTTCCTTAAAAGACAAACCAAAGTAGGATTGGTAGTGGGCATACCAGTAGGTAGCTTCATGTATACTTCTTCTTGTAGATCCCCATGTAGAAAAGCATTACTTACATCCAATTGATGTACAAACCACCCTTTTTTAATAGCAACACTAAGAAGACATCTAATGGTGGTCATCTTGACCACCGGTGAGAATGTCTCAGTAAAATCCACTCCTTCTCTTTGAACATCTCCTCTGACCACTAGTCTAGCTTTCAGCCTCTCTAGTGTACCATCAGATTTATGCTTAACCTTGTAAACCCACTTACAAGGTAATGGTTTCTTGCCGGGGGGTAACTCTACTAAATCCCAAGTATGATTATACTCAAGAGCAGCTAGTTCTTCATTCATGGCAGAGATCTAGCCAGGGTGAGTAGAGGCTTGACTAAAACTTTTAGGCTCAGTAATAATAGAAATAGAAAGAAAAACATGCTGATTTTGAAGTGATAAAGATCCAAAAGAATAGGCAGTGGGTGTAGGTGGATGAACAAAACAAGCATTTGTAAGATCAGTAAGATATATGTTGTTACAAACATAATCAGAAAGGTACCCTGGTGGATGGGAAATTCTAGTGGACTTTCTGGTTGGTTCATTTGAAAGAATAGAAGGGTTGGGAGAAATAGGAGATAGAGGGACAGGAGGTTCTTGTAAATGAGAGCCTGTGTTTATTGGAGTAGATGGAACAGTAGGCATAGATGGAAAATCACATAAATCAGAAGGGGGATTTGGAAAGAATGGTGTAGAAGTGGGTGATTGAGAGGCAAAAGGGAATTGACTTTCAAAAAAATGAACATCTCTTGAGACAAAAACTCTTTTTGTTTTTAGATCAGCCAACTTGTAACCTTTCTTCCCTAGAGGGTATCCCAAAAACACACAAGCTGTAGCCCTAGGTTCAAACTTAGCTCTGTTTTGAGAAAGGGTGGATGCATAAGAAAGACATCCAAAACACCTCAAGTTATGATAGGTTGATTCTTTCCCAAAAAGAACCTCATAAGGAGTCTTTCCTTTGAGTACCCTGGAAGGTAATCTATTGATGAGATATGTTGCTGTTAAGATACTATCACCCCAATAGGAAATAGGCAAATGAGATTGAAACATAAGAGCCCTTGCAAGTTCTAGCAAATGTCTATGCTTTCTTTCTACTACTCCATTTTGTTGTGGAGTTCCCACACATGATATTTGATGTAGAATTCCTTGTGATCTTAGGTACATACCTTCTTGAGTCCCTTTCCCTAATTCCAAAGCATTGTCAGATCTTATACACTTAACTTTTCTACCAAACTGTCTTTCAATCATGGTCAGAAACTCTTTAAGAATAGGAAAAGCATTACTTTTAGAACTCAACAAAAACACCCAAGTACCTCTACTATAATCATCAACTATAGTGAGAAAGTACCTATATCCATCATAAGTGCATGATTTATAGGGACCCCATGTATCAATATGAATTAAATCAAACATTTGCTGAGAATGAATTTGACTAACTGGAAAAGACAATCTGGTTTGCCTTGCTTTAGGACACACATCACAAACATGATCAGAATTGAAAGGAGATTGAATGAATGTAAGATTTTTCATCACTGAATAAGGGACATGTCCCAATCTTACATGCCAAAGATTAAAAGTAGGAACTACATTTGCTGAAACTGGTAAAGAAACTGAATTTGACTGAGGAATGGAATTTTTTCCTTTTTGAAAAGAAACTACATTGTTCTTGAAACTAACTTCAGACTTAGTGCTAGTGGGCTGCATGAGATACAGTCCTTCTTTCATCTCACCAAAAGCTTGAGTGGTCCTCATTGAAGGGTCCTGTAAGATACACCCACTAGCTGTAAGTAACACATGACAATTATATTGATTACACAATTTATGAACAGACAATAAATTGTACTTAAAGATAGGAACATGGAGCACATTATGGAGAGTTATCTTGGGCAAAATAGGGACACTTCCTGTATGAGTCACAACTATTCTGAAAGAGTTAGGCAAAGTGATAGTCATAGGTGTAGGAAGAGGAATCAAAGAAGTGAAAGATTTGGAATCAAAACACATGTGTTCTGAAGCACCTGAATCAATGATCCAGGTGCTTGAATTGAAAACTGAGAAACATGAACCAGAATATTGTAAAATTGTACCAGCAATTGCTCCTGCATTGAATCCAGTTGCAGAGTTACTTCCCTGCCTTACTTGGATATCTTTGGCAACCTGTTCAACTAAATTAGCATACTGATCCTTGTTAAGATACTGACCAAAATTGTTTTCATGATTTGAACTATTTCCAGGATTAAAATTGCTTCCATGTGTTTCCTTATGTGAATTGTTAACTGTCTCAGTTTCAACACCTGCAATTGCCCCATTTGCTTTGCTTGGATAGAACTTAGACTTGGTAAATTCAAAATCATCAGGAAAACCTATGAGTCTAAAACAATTCAATTCCAAATGACCTATCTTTCCACAGTAAGAGCAAGTGACATTAGGATCATACTTAGTTCCTCTCATTTTTCCTTTTACTGCTCCTTTTCCATTTCTTTGATTGTTGTTAATTGCAGTCTTCTGTGTTGTATTTGTGTTTCTCATTCCTTGATTTCCAGTTTTCTGATTAAACCTTCCTTGAGATGTTGCCATGAAAGCTGTAGATTCAACATTCAAAGTTGAATTAACATATACTTCTCTTTGATTCTCATCTTGAAGTAGCAGAGAGTAGGCATGATCAATATTTGGCAAAGGATTCATCATTAAGATGTTTCCTCTTGCTTGTGCATACACATCGTTGAGCCCCATCAAAAACTGGATCAACTTTTGATCTTCCAAGGACTTCACTAATTTATCCTTCCCTTGGCATGTACACACACAAGTGCAAGATATAGTGTGATTGAGAGAATCCATTTCATCCCATAGTCGTTTGAGTCGGGTAAAATACCCTGCTATGTCGCTGTTAGCTTGAACAAGACCTGAGAGTTCCTTTTGTAAATGATATAGCTTAGCACCATTAGATCTACCAAATCTATGCTCCAAGCTATCCCACAATTCTTTTGCTGTTTTGGAATAGATAACACTGTCCCTAATGTCCTTTGGTAATGAATTAAGCAGCCATGATATCACCATATCATTGCAGCAGCTCCATTGCTCATAATCTATTGCATTCAAATCTGGTGCTTTACATGTTCCATTGATGAAACCTAATTTCTTTTTCGCAGATAATGCTATCAGAACTCCTCTTCTCCATCCTGGAAAACCTCTTCCATCAAAGACTGAAATCACAATGGTCATTCCAGGTGAATCAGAATGAGTAAGGAAATAAGGGTGATTGTTATTATGTGTGGTGGTGACATTGACTTGAGGAGTGGTGTTCTATGGAGGAATGTTTTCTCCCATCTTGTTGATAGATTAGGAAAAGATTGTAAAGATGAATCGGATCGAGCTAATGCTCTGATACCATGAAAGGATTGAATAAGAGAAATTGAGAAATTTTCTGATGATTTATTTCCTTCAATACTCTGTATATATACAAACACTTTTACTACTGAAATTAAATGAAAAACAAAATAAAATAAAATAAAATAACAAACTATACACATGTCTTTCTCTAATTTGTACAAAACTAACAAATTTATTCCCTCACATGTTCATCACGTGAGATGAATTTCTTGGAAGGCTCCTTTTCCTGTACAGCTGGCTTTGAATCCAAAGGCCACGATTTCATCTTATTATCTTTGATCAACGGCTCAGATTCTTCCAGATTAATTTTGTGTTTATGTTTTTGATTTGGTCGAGGATGTCTGAAACTTGAAGCGTCTCTTTCTTTCTTTGAAGAAACTTTTCTCTTATCTGAAAATTGAAGCGTTTCTTCTTCTTTCTCCTTTACACATCTGCTTGCATTCAAGGATGAAGAAGAAGAATAAGATGTTTGTTCTGCAATAAATTATGAGAAGACGATGAGTTTTGTTTAATACTAGGCTTCATAACATTATTGTTCCTCTGTACAGGGAAGCTAACAGAAAATTTGCCCATCTATAAAATTTATAACAAATCTAATTAGAGAAGGCTCTTAAGTGCATACACACATATGTCCATTTCCAAGACAGTAAGCTCCAACCATTAAAATTTATTCTTTCAACTTCAGCTATAACAAAGAAGCATGCAGGAACGAACTAAATCTCGTGATGTGCTATGCCATCTAGGAGCATACCACAACCAAATAATTAGAGCAATGGAGCTTGGAGTTTTCCGACAAAAGAGGCAGTGACATCGATAGGATAAGCACTTAACGATGCATATAAATTTCTTATAGCTCGAGATAGTGAAAACATTGAGCAAAATGAGACAGACAGAGACTATTGGCAACAAGATGCTATTACTGACTACCCACATACAACTTTACCGAATATGAAAGCTCAATACTATATTTCGAACATCATACTCAAAATTAAGCGCAAATCATATGAAGTTACTTATTAGTGGAACATGAGGCACTTGACATAGTAAAACTTCCAATATGCAAGCTTAACAATGAACTAATTCAACATGACAAGGTAATCATCGCATAACCATGAATTTATTTTAAAAAAAAAAAAAAGAAGAGGAGGAAAACAAACTCACGCAACTAACGGACTGGAAAACAAACATGGAGTCTATGCATTAACTAACTTCAATGTTCTGCCCTGTAATACTCACGAAAATAGCAACATTTTCAAGAGCACACCTTATGTCTCAGACTACCAAGACACCAATCTCAACTCAATCAATCGACTACTATATAAATAGTGAATCAAGAAACAAAAGGGCAGCCAAGAAGGAAAGGTAAACAAGCAAGCTTTAGCCCATTAAAAAAAAACATATCAAGTAAAGAGTTGGAAACTGAATTTTTTTTTACCTTTTTGTGTGAAACGAGCTGAGACAAACGAGCTGGAATGATCGCGACTTCTTTCGCCAAAAAACTCGAGCACGAGTTACCGATCGAAATCCTGGAAGAATCTCGAATTCACACAAAACTTGGGGACAAACGATGGTAAACGCGGTTAATAGGGACACTCAGATTGACACCAAGTAATTCTTTTTTTCCCAGAATGTATATTTATCTAGTTGTTTTACTATGTTATAAAAATCCCAGCTACCTTTTTTTCAACTCAAAATTTTTCCCCCGAATCACAAGCGATTATATATAGCAGGGAGACTAGGGTTTGAAAAAAAAAGAAGAGGGAAAACCATCAAAAATCGGATGAGAAAAAGGTCTCTCTTTCAATTTCAAAAACTCTGTGACTTTCACCATTTTGGAGTAGCCACCTTTTTTCGTGGTTCAACTCCATTTCGGAAAAGGAAGGGAAATCGACACCCTTGATCAATTTCGTGTCCTCATTGCTTGACGTGTCTCAATCTTACGCTACAATTCCAGTCGGCCATCGCTAAGCTTTGTGCGCAAAGGCAGTACTCGATTCAGGAAAGAGACCTTGGATCGATATTGTTGATGCCGTTTTTTTTTTCGTTGCTTCTCCCTCGCGTGAAGGAGATCACTGTGTTTCTGCTTTCCGTCAAATTGTCATGAAAGAAGTCGTATAGCTTTGGGAAGTTGCTGCTATCCCTTTCTAGTTTCCTTGCTGAAGAAAAATTGGGCTGCAAATTAGAAAAAGAGAAAAATGCAAACTGGGCCTGGTTCAATTTGTTTTGCTGAAAAATAGGTAGAGGAGGGCCTAATATTTAAGTTAATGGCAAAATTGTGTTTAAAAATTAGCCAATTTTGAATTCAAGTAACACAGTATGGCTACAAATCGAATAAGATCAACTAATATACTTAATTCTTAATCTTGACAAAATAAAAATTAACTAAATTATAGACTAATGATTCAAAATATAGCCTATGATTAAGCCAAACAAATTAATAATATATCCAATTAAAACAAGATATTTTTTAGACGATTTTTGAATATTCATAAAATATACTAATTATATACAAAATTATAAAAATATCAAATTATTTAAAAGTAACTTGAAAAATATTTTGAACTTTACAAAACTATTTTTTTAAAAAAAAATTAAAATTGAAATTTAAACTAAACTAAATTAATAAATTAACTAACTTGAAACGTAAAATCTTTATAAAAGGGTTTCTTTTTTCCAAATATTTTATAAAGTATTAAATACATAAGCAAAATATAAAAACGCATTTGCTATCTAAAAAGAATTATAAACGTGACTAAGTCACTCTAAGCTCTTACAAACATACTTTTATTCTATAAACTAATTATTTCAAATTGTTTGGAAATTTAAGAAGCTCGAAAATTAATTATTATCGAAAGAATCAAAATTGGGTGTGAACAACTAGCCACCAAAAGCATGACAATAGAACTTTCCCCGCGTCAAATATATTACAAAGAGATGAAAACATCGGCAAGAGAAATACACTAAATAAAACAAAAGATGTGTTACCTCTTTCGGTGTAGCTAACGGGACTAGGCGAGCTGAAAGGAGCTGTAAACTTCACCACTGAAACACGAACAACGAAAAGAGGACCCAAAGAGAATCCCGAGTTCCGAATAAAAATTTGAAGGAGTACTGGTATCTCAAGAACAAACTCTTTTCTGAAAGTATTTGTGTATTTTGACTCAAGAACTGTAACCCTCTCTTTTTCTCGATGTCTTTTCCAAAAAAAAATTTCAAAATCGTCCTCCAAATTTGAATTTCCCCAAAAAAAATATCCCCCTTTTGACTCCTCTATTTTTTCTCTACCTAAAAAATTTCTCCCCTTTTACCAAAGAAGAAAAAGCTTAAATAGGGTCCATTTTTTTATTAGGGGGGAGAAAGAAACCCAAAATTTGCTATCCCAAAATTGAAGGAAAAGCTGGAATTTCGCACAAAAAAAAAATTAAAATTCTCAACAAATCGCAACGGACAAACGACGAAAGTCGTTCGATTCTCGGCAAGGACGAACTAGAAACAAGGCAATCTGGACACCTGGCTGCGAAGGACGACATGCCTCTGCCAAAATCAACCCACTATGCGTACTGTTGTAGAGGAAAATCAGAGAAGACGACAAAAATCACCTCTTGACCTTCTGTTGCTTTTCCGTGCTCGTTTTTGCGTGAAGCGCGTGTTAGAGTCGTTCCAAATTTCTGTTGTACGCGATTGAGAGGGCGGATGTCTTTGTTTTGTTAGAGTTGGGTCGGGTCGGGGGATATAAGGTTGTGAGTTTGGTCGTTTTTTGGTATTGTAATGGATTGCTTACACGGGGTAATGAGTTTCTTTTAGAATTGAAAAAGATCATTTACTAGAAACGTTAAAGAAAAGGCCGAACACTTGGTCTCTAAAGGGGATTAAAGGATTGGCGGAAAATTTTAACAAAACAAAGACCAACTTCGGTTAAAAGTTAAAGAAAATGAATTAACATAAATTAATTAATGAGTCTCTTAATCTTAATGAAATAAAATAATAAATTTAATTATAAACTAAATAAACTAAAAATATAAACTATTATATAACTAAACTAATTAACCAAATATTTAATATGACAAAAAAAATTTAAGAAAATTTTCAAATAATCATAAAATAAACTAATTATATGCATAATTATGTAAAACATATATAATATAAAAAAATTACAAAAGTGACAAAACTATTTAAAATAAATTAAAAAACATCTTGAATTTCATAAAGTCAATTATTTCAACTTGTTTGGAAATTAAGAATCTCGATTATTAATTCATGTTATGGAGGTCCAAAATTGGGTGTCAACAGGTTTCATGAGAGGACCATTGAATTGTCATATTTACTTGTTATTTTGAATGTAAATTGTACATTGCTCCTAAAATGATATATATATATATATATATATATATATATATATATATATATATGTAACGATTCATTTGTTCGCTTTGAGCAATAGAGCATTTTATTTCACAAAGTAATTTTCGATAGATTGTAAATGAATAGTTTAGAATAATTATAACTATATATAGGAAATTAGTGGAGTAGTTTTAATTACTTATTAGTTGATGGTTAAAGTAGATAAAATTATAATTAGTAGTGGTACACTTTTATAATTAGTTACATATAACAATTATGGCATTAATGTTCAGAAAAAAATCAAGTTGAGAATAAGACTTACCTGAAGACGACATGAGGAGCCGCAAGTCTTAATTAATCAAGGTAAAACTCGTCTTCAAATCTTAATGTTCATCGTGATGCAATTTGTTAATGCAGAGGTATACATAGGGAAAGCATTAATTGTGTGATGGTGGGAAGGTTTGATTATTTAATTAGTTTCATATATATTTGTCGTTACACAGCCATATGTGTGGCCTCAATTTTCAATTGGTTTTCTGCAGAAAAATTGAGATTGCAAATATGTGTATAGTAATATTGATAAATGCTAAGATGGATTGAGGAGCTAGGTATATAATTGTTGGAATTTTACTACAGCTAATAATAACTATAATTAGGAACTAATGACAAATTCTTGATGCCATTCTTAGTTCGTAATGATTATGACCAATGAGGTGGTAGTGATTGCTGGGAATACCTTACAGAATTTTACATGATGCATGGAATACGGGTTTGACAATTGTTGATTACCGTAAAATTTAAATCTATGATTTCAACCCTTAAGTTTTCTTACAGTTATCATATTATAATTTAAGTTTTGTTATATTGAAATAGGTAATTAAATATTAGGTATATTATGGTACTTGAATACTATTAAGGTTATGTTATTTGGAGGTTAAGACTTAACCCTAGGCTTTAATTTAAGACATAGGAAACTTGACATAGTAATTGACCTTAAGATGTTAAGAACTTGAACATAGAATTGTGCTTGATAATTATTGAGTTTCGGCTAGACATATAGTAATAGGGGTGTCTGTATACTCGTTAACTTACAAAATTATGCACATATACTTGATAGATGGAAAAGGCTCGGAGACATTGAGGAAAGGAAAAGTATTGGAGAAGTAGCATGTTGACTTCGATGGAGGTAGGTTATGGTTTATGCTATTTGATAGTAAATTCTTAATAGTGATTGATATGCATTGTATGATATTGTGAAATTTTCTATGTACTTGATTGTGTGATTGTGTGGCTTGGTCGTGTGTTTTGTGATTGGTCTGAAATCCCGAGACCGTGGAATGTATAATCTTAAATCATCTCTATTGAAGTAATGCCTTGAATAAAGAAGGCTCGATGAAATATTATTAACGAAAGAAAAAGTGGTGATATTAAATGATAAATTAATGATATTATTGGATCGGAGTGTCACGTTCCGACACGATATTCTTGGATCGGGCTGTCACATTCTGACATGATATTTTTGGATCGGAGTGTCACGTTCCGACACAATATTCTTGGATCGGAGTGTCACATTCCGACACGATATTCTTGAATCGGAGCGTCACGTTCCGACACGATAATATTAAAGGAAAAACATGTTGAATTAATGGAAGGTACTCAATCTCAAAGAACTCAACTCCCAAAATGATTTGGTTTGGAGGCACCTCATGTGTGATGATATCATTGACTTATTATGAGCTTACTTTAATGTTGTTGATACTTGTTCATGTTGTTTGTTGTTTATCACCTGTTAAGTGCTATAGTTGAGTTCATACTATTATTTATTGTATATTAGCTCCTATTTTGAGTTGGCCGATGATACCTACTCAGTACATGTTGCCCCCGTACTGAGTCCTACTTGTTTTCTTCTTTGTTTTCCTTTTATGAAATGCAGCGAGTGTACCTATGTCTTCTGATTTCCCTCAGCTCTAGCCAGCCTCCCGCATATCAAGTTCCAGGGTGAGTTATCCATTCAAACTCGTGTTGGATTCTCTCGGTCATGACATGATGTCCTATACTTTCGGACACATACCATTTTATCCTTTTATTTTAGTGTATTCGATATTCTTAGACTTAGTATTGGAGATTAGATGTCCTTGATGTGATGACTATCCGATTTTGGGATGATAAGTATTAAACTTTAGAAACTTATTTAAATTGGTTGCTTAGTATCTTTTGGAGCTTTCGCATTATTTATATTATTTATAGTTGAATTATTGGTATATGTTGGGGTTTAGATGTGTTGGTTCACCCACCTAAGGAAGTAAGTGTGGGTGTCACTCACGACTTGTTTTGGATCGTGAAGTGTGAGCCATATCTTTTAGGCTTTGACTAGTTCTTTAGATATTTTTGATGTTTGGTTGGGGTTGCACCCCTTATTTTTAGACTTGTCGTTATTAGAGTTTTGGTGCATTGGCTTTCAGGTTGTAAGGGTTTAATTTCAGCAATAGTTATGATAGTTGTTTTTGTTAAAATTTTGGAGTTTATAGAAACTCCATATTTTTTTAGATATTTAAACCTACTTCTGTATCTTTAAATGTCTAGCTTCTCGTTTAGTTGTCTAGTTGGGTGTAGTAGCGTTCTCCCACCGGATGATTAGTGTGGGTGTTAGTCACGTTGATCTGGGTCGTGACATTTTGATAATTAATACTTCACTATCCCAATTTATGTGACTTACTTTTCTTTTTAGTCAGTCCCAAAAAGAATGACACATTTCTATATCAAGTAACAGTTTAACCTTAAAATGTCTACTTTACCCTTAATGAAATGATTTACAACCATACAAATTTCTATCATCATTTTGGACCACAAGTTTAAAAAATCTTCTTTTCTTCTTAAACTCCGTGTAGAATCAAACTATATCACATAAATGGAACGGAGAAAGTATTTAGGGCCCTTTGGTCTTGCGATATGGAATCATGATATGGAATCGTGACATGGTATCATGATATGGGATCATGAGATGAAATTAAAGTTTTATTTGGACATGTGATATGGAGTTTTGGTGTTGTATATTTTCTCATAAACATAAAAATCTCATAAGTTCTAAAACTATTAAAATAACCCAAATTATTTATTCAATATTATCAAACAAAACAAAAAATCATATGATAACTCATTACAAAGTTATTTGTTCTCCACTTAAGTAATTGTTTCATCAATATATTTGACTAAAAATGAAACACCTTTCACGGACTCTTCAAGATTTTATTACTGAACGATCGTGAAGTGTGAGTTAAAGTGATTATATGTTGGTGAGAATAATAAACTTTAAGCCAGTGAGAATAATAAATTTTAAAAAATAATGATGTGATTATAAACTTTATTTTCATGTGAAATAAATGGTTAGTAGATATAAATGTAAGGTTGTTTTAACAAAATATAAATTTGTGGATCGATTTTTGTATTAAAATAACTCAAATCTTGACATGGTATTCCCATATGATTCCATATCAGGTTTTTGGAGAATATGATATCACATCTCATGATACAGAATCTTGAGATGAAATCAGCGCAAACTTGCATGTCCAAACGCTGATTCCATCTCACGATAACATATCGCGATATGATATCACATGACCAAACACCTACTTTATAAAAAAATAGTAATGCCAAAAGTCCACAATCATAGCAATATATTATCTTTTCCATAAATATATTATTAAAATATTTTCTCTTTTCTAATTTTTTTTTGGGAAAATAACTTGTGTGTCTATTTTTTAAAAAATAATTACCATATTTGTCACTATTATTTTTTTAACCATAAATGAAAATTTAATTGAATATTCAACTTCATATTTTTTCTCTCGCCTCAAAATTTTCCCACGCCCGCAATTGCAATTTTTTCTTCTCTCTCGCGACTGCAATTTTTTCTTCTCTCTCGCGACTGCAATTTTTTCTCTCTCTCGTGATTGCAATTTTTTTCCGGCGACTTCAATTTTCTCTCGCCATTGCAATTTAAAGGTTAGTGTTGAGTAAGATCTGTTAGTTTAGGTTACTTGCACTGCATTCTGCGATTTTTGTTGGTCTCCTTTGCACTTAACTGATCCTTTAATGTGAGCTTGCAATTGTGGTCTTGACAGTGCCCAGATCGTTACGCCTTTCTTCTTTTTGTGTGGATTTATGTTTAGATTTCGTTTGATTTATGTTTACGTTACTTGTGTGCCTTTTTGTTTGATGATTTATATTGAGATTTCGTTTGATTCAAGTTCCTGTGAGTGTCTGGTATTCAGTTCTCTTCTCTAATAAGTATGATCTCTTGTTAGCATCTGTATATTCATGTTTAATTCACTTTTTAGCATTTGTGTAATACAACTTCAATTTAGTTTTATTTTACTTGTTAGCATCTGTGTAATACAACTTTAATTCAGGTTTAATTCACTTTTTAGCATTTGTGTAATACTTCAATTCAGTTTTAGTTCACTTGTTAGCATCTGTGTAATACAACTTTAATTTAGGTTTAATTCACTTGTTAGCATATGTGTAATTCAACTTCAATTCAGTTTTAATTCACTTGTTAGCATCTGTGTAATACAACTTCTTTTCATGTTTGATTCACTTGTTAGCATTTGTGTGATAAATTTTTAATTTAGATTTTATTAAGATTTAATTCAGTTGTTAGCAAAGTGATGCTCTTTTAGCAGATTAATCTATATGTCTCTCTCTAGTCCTTTAATAATAGTAATACACTCTTTAATGATGTGCAGAAAAAATATGACTAATATAGCGGTGATGCTTTACTTCAATGGACGATGGGATCCTAGCAACAAATATATTAACTACTTGGCAGATGGTGTGTTGATACACACAGAGTCAACGTTTGCCACCCTCGTTTCTGTAATTGCTACTCAATTGTCAATAGACACATCAACAAGTAAAGTTGAAATCAGATATAAAATTGATGAAAGGTCTCCTCCAATTCAAATTCATAATGATATGGGGGTAAAGGTATATCTTGAAACTAAAAAGGAACATCGAGATATGACAAGATATCCTTTATGTGTCACAACAACTGAACCAGTCAACTTGGAGACTAATGCTGCACTCATTCCACTTTTGTGTTCAGACACTTCAGGAGATATGAGGGTTATACACAATTCATACTTCTCTAATACATTTAATGGTATTGATGAAGCAATAGGGTTAATTGGATTCGGATCATGTGAGGAAGTTGATGAGCTAGAATAATTAGCACCAGGCATCATTATTAATCCCAATCACTCTTTATTTGAAAAAGATCAGGTGTATAAGAATAAATATGTCCTCACTAGTGCACTAAAAAGACATTCCATTCTTAATCATTTTCAATTCAAGACAACAAGATCAAGCGCAATAAGGTAAGACCTAAATTCAAGTCACTTTAAATTATTAATTGTGTATTAATATTTTTTCTACAGCTATTCGATACAGTGCCTAGGAGAAAGCTGCAGTTGGAGTTTACGAGCTTCAAGCTTGAACAAATCTGAAATGTTCAAGATTAGAGAATTTGAAAGCGAACACACTTGTTTGTTGCTACATAATTCATTATCGGAAAGGCTAAAAACTAAGAGTGTTGTTGGGAGTATTATTGTGGGTAAATATGCTGAACCAGATGCTAATTACACACCAAAAGACATACAACGTGACATGTTAGCTGAATATGGTGTGCGACTCACATATATGCAAGCTTGGAGAGCTAAAGAAGCAGCTCTTGAATTAATCCGGGGTGATCCAATTCAATCATATGCAAAGTTGCCAAGCTACTTTCAGATACTAGAGGCGACTTACCCTGGTTCTCATATAAGATTTCACAAATCAGAGGATGACCGTTTTTTATATGCGTTTGTAGCTTTGTTCACCTCGATAAAAGGATGGGAATATTGTAGACCAATTGTAGTTGTTGATGGAACTTTCTTAAAAGGAGCATACAAAGGGACACTGCTAACCGCTAATACCTTAGATGCAGCAGGTTAGACTTTCAAATATGATACTGTTTTTTATATTGAATTTTTGAACTATGTATTAAAATTGAATTATGATTGCAGTAAAAATGTATTAAACTTGTATTAAAAAAAGTGTACATGGTGCAGGGAGTATATTGCCACTTGCTTATGCTATTGTCGATTCAGAGAATGATTCATCTTGGAGGTGGTTTTTTGAGCAATTCAGAGATGCATTTGGTCAAAGACCAGAGATGTGTATCGTTTCCGATAGGCATGCAAGCATTATTAAGGCAGTTTCAACAGTTTATGATGAAGTACCTCATTTTGCATGTATGTGGCACTTACTGCAAAACATAATGAAAAATTTCAGAAGAAGTCAACAAAGGGTCACTGAGTTGTTCTACTCTATGGCAAAAACATACACCATGACAGAATTTAATCAATGTATGACAATGGTTGAGAAGATAGATAAGAGGATCAAAGATTACTTGTTGAACATTGGATACAACAAATGGTCGCGTGTGCATGCTGATGTAAACAGAACTTGGATGATGACATCAAATATAGCAGAATCAGTCAATTCACGACAAGACATGCCAAAGTTCTTACAGTCTTGCAACTCTTGGAATTCATGAGACAACTTGTACAGAAATGGAATAACAATAACAGATCAAAGGCAACATTTTCAGGTTTTCACCTTGGAAAAAAGTATGAAAATATATTGCGGCGCAATAAAACTGCATCAGAGAAATTAAAGGTATGCCTAATCTGTTTGCTAGTATTTTTTCTTCGGATTCATATCTAACATCTCTCTTGAATATATATTTTTTTTCATAGGTTGTAGAGACAAATAATATGTGTATACTGTACTTGATGGTATTACACAATTCACAGTATGTCTTCACCAACGTACATGCACATGTGGGAGATTTCAATTGGATGAGTTACGATGTTCACATGCTTTGGCCGTTTTAACAATAAAATACACTGGTTATGAGAAATATTGTTCGGCTTACTATACAAGAAAAAATTTATTGTTGACATATCAATTTCAAATGGATCCCCAGCCAAATGAAAGTACATGGAACACACCAACACATGTTCTTGAAGATATTGTACTTCCACCTCATGGAAAGAGACCTCCGGGAAGGCCAAAAAATAAAAGACATACTCAACTGAGAGAAGATGGATTCAAGAAGGCGAAAATTACATGCAGCAATTGTGGACAACATGATCACAACAGGAAGACTTGTAAAAATGTCAGGCCTTATGATCAAGAATAAAAAAATAATTTGTTTAGTAGTTTGTTTTAGAAGCTCATTGACTCTACGAATTTGGATCATGTTCGGTTATATGGTTTATATTTTTAGTTCCGCAATCTCGTGTTATTCAGTTTAATAGAATGCTTTCTTAGTTGTGCAATCTCATGTTATTCAGTTTACTGGAATGTTTCTATGTGTATAGTTACATTTTATATGATATATAGATGAAATGATATAGTTTACTGGAATAACCCAGTTGAGCTTGAGGCTTGGAAATGTCTTGCTGAGTATATTTGTCAGGTTGGGGAATTTGGGTGATGCTTGGTATGTTTTTGGTTTGTTAGTATTTTTGTAATATGGCTTTAATTCAAAGTTTAATTCACTTGTTAGTATTTGTGTAATACAACTTTAGCTTAGGTTTAATTCAGGTTTAATTCAATTGTTACCATTTGTGTAATATAGATTTAATTCAAGTTTAATTCAGGTTTAATTCAATTGTTACCATTTGTGTAATATAGATTTAATTCAAGTTTAATTCAGGTTTAATTCACTTGTGGAAATTTTAAGATTAATGTCTTGTTCTAATTCTATAAAGAAAAATAGGATTTCAAAAAAATAAATAGTATCGATTCGTAACACAGAAGTTCATATATTTGCAACCAAAAAAAAATACATGATTTTTTTTATAGTTTTCACAACTTATTGAGGTTTCATGTTTACCTCGAAAATTACAATTTTTAACTACTCAAATTACATATTCAAATAAAACTATAACTTTAAATCAACCTAATTACAATTTTTTACTACCATTTCCTGCCAGTTTTACATGAGCATTCATAGTGTCATTCAAAAAGAAGTATGAGGAGCATTGACTTCTTTAAACTCAATCATGCATACTTCCAGCAAGCTGGATAGACATGGGCAACAGCTTGTTGCTCCCAAATAAACTAACATATGTAGCATTCCAACTGCAAAGACAAAATTCCTTAGAGGAAGTACAAACAGAAAGGATCAATAAGGACACAAAGAAGGAACAACTTCAGATAGAAGACTTACATATAAACAACACAGTTAGGTATATAATATCAAGACTTACAAAATAGACCAATACAATTTTTCATAGCCATAGTAACTACAAATTGTTTTACATTATATAGTTTTCATAGTCATACTAACTAATATAACTATATTCCTTTATCTAACTGGTCTTTCGTCTTCACTTTGAAGGTCACTCGCTTGCTTCCTTCTTGCATATTCCCATAATATAGCTCCAAATTTCTTTCGGACAATGTCTGCCTGTACTTGTTGATTTTGAATATGTTGGCCATTACTTACAAACTCCGCAAATGCAGCAACAAAAACTCCACAATCCCTACAAAATTCAATATAAAATTATTATCAAAAAATCAATTTAATAATTAAAAAAAAACACATATTTGATAATACTTACAACGAATCCTCATTTTGTCTGGGAACATCTTTAGTTATGAAATGAAACTCAATTTTCTCGAACTCATTTATCTCACTGTATTTTGGTGTTGACTTCAATTCAGGACGCTTATCATAGAACTTAACCACACTTAGATAATATGGTAAAACAACCGAAAGCATCTCAACAATATTTTTTACCTCTAAATTCACCCCACCCCTAGCCGGAAATGAATCATACACCTCCAATGACCTTTGCCCAATATCAAACACCACAAAAATCCAGTGACGATTCTCTTTAATGTTTAGTGGAATAAGAACAAAATCCACTTTATCCCACGAGGTACTTGCCAACAAACGACGTCCACTGATATACCGGGCAATATCATCAGAATCTAAAACTTTAAAATTTTTCTTATCCTCATAAGCATCACAAAGTTTAAAGAAAGAATTGGTAATCTTTGTCTTGAAAACACAATCAGTCGTCGTAAAACGAACATTACTGTTGGTTTCATATTTTCCTTTCTTTCTTAGGTAATAGAAAATGACATCAATATGCTGCAAAAAAAAAACTTATGAAACAGAACAGTGATAGAACAGTGCAGAAATTTCAACTCAAAGTTAAGGAAAAACTCTGTTTTCGCCCCAAGTGTGGCTCATTCATCACATATTGGTGAAACAGAACAGTGATAGAACTTATGAAGATGTTCAATTTCTACCAGAAAAAAACTTAGAGACAACAGTAACTTACTGAAGCTGACATATTTTATATAATATTCTAGCTCATGTATATGCATATATGTGGATTCTTAATGATACAATGAACCTCAAAAGAAAAGAATTGAAGCTAAAATGACAAGAACATGATTATAAGTTTCATCCTTTTCGCAATATCCTGAGCTTTTGTCCCTCTTGAAAGACAGAGACAAAGGGAACAAGAACAGAAAGAAAAATGACTTGCAAGCTATAGAATTACAATGTCACACAACTAAAGAGCTTTAATAGATGAAAAATACAATCTATCTACACAACTAAACAGAAAGAATTTTAGTTGAGACAAAGGCAAACTCAAGATTAAGAAACAGAACGAATCAAAGAAATATTAACGTCCAACTAAAATTTATATAACAAACCTCATCACACCATTGTTGTCCGGAATGTGCCAATTTGAAAAATCAGAGTCTTTCATCTACCGTACAGACACCCAATTCAAATGCTGGATTGATAACATTAAGAGCATCTGTATAAGGTTTCTTTCCCCTATCAAAACAGAACAAAAATAAAAAAATACTCAAAACCGAGACAGGAACAACTAAAAAAGAGGCAAATACGAAACTAAAAAAGAGGTACAGAGCGTTCCACAAGTTGAATTAAGCTTGTATATATTATGAATTAGGAAAATTATCCCAAAAACATCAAAATAAATTACCTCTTTTTTGTACCCGTATAAAGCCACTTAGTGAATGAATCGATCAAATCAGATTCATCATCTCCTCCGCTTGCATATAAAAAAGGATGTTTTGTCTCAAAAACCTGACGTGTAACACATAAAGTTCCTCCAGATTCAAAATGTTGTGTGAAGGGAGATGTTATTAACTTTTCTGGATTTTTCTTTCTGCCACGTTTCTTCAGTGACACTTTCTTTTTGTTTTGATCAACTTGGGCTCTTTTTTTTAGATAAGATTCTTCAGTCCTATTGATCTGAGAAAGATCTTTATCAACTAAAATAAAGTCATCAAAAGTATGCAAAGATTTTTGACAATCCTCTGTTGCATCTGCATATAATAGATATATTGATTAATTTACAATCAACAGATGCAACACTTATTTATGTTGGTTTTTTTTACTACATTACCATCAGGTTTCGCCCCAACTGTATTCACATCAGCAGCCTCTTGGACTGTAAGCAAAATAAATATTTTAATAATGTTATCAAAATAAATCGAAAGAAGTTTACTTGAAGTTAAGAAAATGAATACCATTTATATCAGCAACAACCTCTGACAGAACTTTTTCAATAGCAATTCCTGCAACATCTTCATCTGTACATAACAAGAACATTTAAAAAAACAGAATTGAACACCAATCAACTGAAGAACCAATTAGTTGTAGCAGCACCTGCGACTGAAAAAGTAGCCCCGGAAAACATTAAAAAGAAGAGGTCTAGGGCTGGTTCCGGAAAGGGATCGAAGAGATGTAGCTTCAAGAATGAGGCAAGGCCAGTCCTAAGTCTAAGTTGAAGTTACAGGGCTAGGAGGTATGAGTTGATCGGATGCAGGGAAGCCCGGGCAATCCGTTCTTATCAATCATTCGTCAGGAACAAGAAAGGGTACTTTGCCAATGACTGAGGAAGGTCGTCCGCTATGTCTTACCGATTCTCCGAAGACCATACCAACACTAGTGCCAAAACAAAAAAAAAAGAGGGGATTGACTTTTTCAGTATGCATCTTGAGTTTTTCTGTTCTAATCGAGATTAGATTAGGGTGGTCAGTGTCTTTTTTAGGTCAAGGGACGGTTTTCTTTTTTTCTTCTATCTAGCTTCTTAGGAAAGTACTCTTGATTTCGATTCGGATTCTTTACCTCGTTGACCAACATTACAATAGGTGTATGGGTCAGGGAGCGACTACTTGGTTTTTACGCGTTCACTTACTATTGATAGAGAGTTTCTCGCTGACAGGCCATTCTGAGTATTGCGAGATTCCCCGTATCGAATGAAGATGCAAGAGCTAGATTCTAATACTAAAAAGGGAAAAGGCTAGCAGAAAAGATAGATTGATTCCTCGCTTCGGATGAAGCAGAGTTTACGAAGTCGAAGTTCGATCTCAAGTTGCCTGCATGCACCTATAAGACATGGAAAGGTATCCAGAAAGCACAGTAACAGCTATAGCTAGTAAGCTAGTATACACGCATTTGCCCGATTGCTTTAACAGACGCGTTACCTCCTGGTTCCCACCTGTCCTGTCCAAAAACTAAGGAACTCATCTGAAAAGTAGATTTGCTAGATCAGAACGTGAACTCAGAGAATAGGGGTATACAAGTGAACCACCTAGAATCGATCCATGGCCGCTAAACTAAAGAAAGGAGTCCTTTACCAAGTAAGCTAGGCAACCTTACCCGCCTCAACGATCTTAGCTCGGACATGCCAACAGCCAATACTTACTCTTTTCCCTGGGACAGCTAATAAAAACTAATACGGCCCCTTCTCAAAGAGACTGCCCTTAGGACTATATTAAGTGAAGTCATTTAACAGTGGATAGACACAAGTTATGACAACCCTCACACGAGGGCCAAAAAGAAGGCTTTCGTTAAGATAATTCGCCCATACGATAGAACAAGGAGAGCAATCAACGCTATGGCTACTTTAGGACAATTCCCGCCTTAGGGACCCCTACTGTGACAACAGCTACTACGCATCCCACATCAGATAATGCTATCGACGAAACAACCCTTTATCCAATCCAGCATATCACCATGACCTGGCACAGAACCAATCTTCACTTTTCGACATCTGTAACGAAGCGTTCTAACAGCAGTTACACAGCCCCTGAATGTCTTAGATAACTGTAAGTGAAATAAGGCTACTAAGTAGTAACTAGGAATGCGGCTAGCTCAGCTAGTATACTTACTTGCTCGTTATAAGGGGGGAGGCTAAAGCAGGGTAGCGAAACTAGGAACGGAGTTGGCTTGTTAGAGCTAGGCTGTTGAGTGAAAGTAAAGTAAGCGAGCTAGTCATACGAGCCAGGGAGCTAGTCAGCTTGCTGTAGTTGCTACGGTAAACTGGAGTGAAACGAGTTGGCAGTAGAGACCATAGGAAGGAGCCACACCTGCGATCTTTCATCAAAGGAGCATGCGTTCTAATGAGGGAATCAAGATGCTCAACCAGAGTAGATAGGCGAACAGCAGGAAACTCAGATTGTACACTATTTACGACACTACCAAGTGTATACACCATGATAACCTCCTATGAATATAGATTCAAAGCATTTGGAAACTCTAATTTACTTTATCCTGGGAGTTTTGTTTTGATATAAACATTTTCTAAATGATTTCGGAACATTACTCATAGGAATAACCTATTTTTATATATTTTTTATAAAAAATAACAAAGGGAGATCCAATAAGAGAGCTTACAGAACAGGCACTACATTTCAAATATAACTAACAATACATCTTTCTTGGTATATCCAGATAATAGGTAGGAGCATAAACTGAAACATTCTGGGGCTACAAAGATAGTTATTAAATCGTTAGTACCGCATAAAAACATTCCCCCTAGAGTAGCTGTTAATACGAATAAGAGAAACTCTGTTATAGCCATTTCTGTACATTCAATGTACTCTACGAATAGAGGAATACATAGAGTTGAACATAGTAAAATAAGAAATTGCAAAGCGAAGAACCTTACCAGGGCTTGACATGCCGCGAATCCTCTTGAAAGAGAGGGGTGCCTTCGGGAACGCGGACACAGGTGGTGCATGGCTGTCGTCAGCTCGTGCCGTAAGGTGTTGGGTTAAGTCCCGCAACGAGCGCAACCCTCGTGTTTAGTTGCCATCGTTGAGTTTGAAACCCTGAACAAACTGCCGGTGATAAGCCGGAGGAAGGTGAGGATGATATTTGTATAAAATCCTTCATTACCTATTTTACTTGATACTCTTTCAAAATTTTCAACATCAGCAAATCTAACTGTAGCTTTAAGCACTTGAGATTCTTCATTTTGATTTGATCCCATAACATGAGCATCGTTCCCCCTCGATTCATTTACAGATGCATTAACACGGGGAGAAAATGCTGTATATGTAATTAACATATTATAAAAAAAACCTATCTAAGTTAACTGAAAAATGAAATATCAAATTCGTGTCATTTATTGATTAACTGGAAGAAAATACTAAACTATATATTAAAATTATATTATGAATATAACAGAAATTTACTGAAAATATAAACGAACCTCCATTAAAATCTAATCCACCTGAAAATGTCTCGCCAGCATGCTTTTTAGATGGTTCCTTAACTTCTCGAATAACAGAGTTGCTACCACCACTCTTAGCAAACAACAAAGAAATATCCTCCAATAATTGTTTGTTTGAGTTCACCACAGATTCTTTGATTTGATTGAATCCTAAATCAATCTTCTCTTCAAGCGCTTTGTTATTTTCATTCACCTAATAGATATTAAATCATAACGAAAATATTAAAAAAATAACAGTTTTAAAATAAAAAGCCTAAAGTTTAGTTTGTGTATACTTTTACAAGCTCTTTTCTCAATTCTATGACTTCATTGATCAAAATGTCTAGACCATGATTTGATCCTTTAGGCTCCAATTTCAAAATTTCAGCATGGTAATCACGAGTTTCAGGAAGCCTGAATTTGGATACTTCATCTTCACTGGCCACTATGTTCTCAAACTGAAAAACCAAATACACAAAATAACATTAGATATAGTAACTTGAGTTCAAATAAACAATGTAATAAAATGTATTAACTTTGTACAAATACCTTGTTTTTTGTAGGCATGAAGAGACATTTCTCAATATATTTTAACCATGGACTTTCTGCAATTGTCTTCCAATTCAAGATTCTTGGAATAGAATCAGCAACACGAATAGCTATATCTTCATCAACCTTTGAACAACACTCAAATATCCAAATTTGAAGAGCAAGAGGCAAGCCACCAATTCTATAGTACTTATGTGTTGACTTAAGCTCATGCCTCACAGAATCAGACAACTTTTTGTACACATCTAAACCCCACGGATATGAATTGAATTTTCCACTTTCCACAAGGTAAAAATCTCTATTGCTAATTTGGTATTCGTTGTCCTCATATGAAAATAAAAAATCATTAATGAAGTATAGAACAGCCAATGAAACAACCGAGTCATCATCTATGAATTTTTTAGCTAAAAACAGTGCACGTAGATGACTCTTTGGAACTGTGATTTTTTCCGGAAAATAACTACTCATCAAACTACATCTAGAATTGGGAACATTGATAGATGTGCCATCACCAACACAATTTAAGCCTGTAACTATCCCAAATTCTTTAAGACCAAAAAATAACTTTTTGTTATTTATTTCAATAGCAAACACATCATCCGGTGTATGTTTTAACTCTCTATTTATAAGACAATGAATAAGTTGTAGTTGTGTGCTCGATTTTGAAAGGTCAAGAAAGTACCCAAAACATGTATTCCTAAACATCTCAAGTTGTTTATCAGATAAAGATAGTTTGATTTGTTCAATGACACTATGATTAGTGTAACATGACCACCTACTCGAAATATACACAACATCAGAATGTTTCCAGAATTTACGATCCTGCATATGCATTAAACATGAATTAAAAATGTGTTACTACATACTAAAGATGAATAAAAAATGAATTAAAGTTGAATTAAAGTTGAATATAAGTTGAATTAAAGATAATTTCACATACTACATCTAAAAAACAAGCAGCAATCAACATACAAACCATTGCTAAACAACAAATAACTAAGAAGTACTAGCACATACCGGATATCTACTCTCTGGTAGAATGACACTTTTGGGTAAACGATTTCGTGTTTTTCCATCATTCACCGGCCTTTTCTTCTCCAATCCATCTTTATTTTTCAAACTTTTTGACTGAAATTGAGGAGGTAAATCCTCAAAATCATCATCACTGTCAACGATTTTCTTCGATGTAGATGCCAAAGTAACACATATTTTTTTTGATTTCTTCATTGTTTTAACCTCTTTAACTCGTTTTTTACCTTTCTTTTGCTTCTTGTTTTCTTCCTCATTGTTCTTCTCCTCATTGTTCTTCTCCCCCGAAATTTGTGATATACCCAAACTAAAATTTGGAATTTCATCCATAGAATTAGAAGACGAAACTTGAAGCTTCTTTCGATTTCTCGATAAACTTTTGGATTCGAAGTCCTCACTAGACGCGGACTTCTTCTAAGACCTTCTTCCATTAAAATTCGTACAAAAAAATGGAGAAAAAAACAAACAGAAACCCTAATTTTTGACGAGGAGAAGGAGAAAGAAACAAAAAGAGCGAGAAAGGATATGACGATAATATGTTTTACTTTGTTTAAAATTTGTATAAAAAAGGAATAAATGGGTTTTAAATTGTTTTAAGTTAATATAGCTAAAAGTTGACAAAAATGGTAATAAATAAAAAGTGTACTTAAAATTGGTAATTATAAAATAAAAGGTCTTTGTTTATGTAATTTTTCCTATTTTTTATATCTGCGAGTATTTATGTAACGTTTTCTTTAAAAAAAAAAATGAGTCAGTCTCACATTGTAATTTTGAACTCTCTTTAAAATTGGTTATCACATATAATTAATAGCAAAAATATTTACAAAAATAAAAATAAAAATTAAAATTAAAATTAAAATATTTTGTAATATATTTAGTATAAAAACAGACCATAATTACTAGTAGGAAAAAAATAGAAAAAATAGAAAGCTTTTTGTAATATATTTATGAACAAGATAATATATTTCTTGAATTGTGGCATTACTATAATATTATTTTTATGAAATATATAAATGATAATTAAAATTTTATTTTAATCCGTCAACTCTTAACCATTAACTTTTGTCCATGCTACGTGTCTCATATCCAAATAAGAAATTGAAAATAATGAAGTGGAGCCAAATCTAAAATATTTTGCTAAATCTGAGTACTTAATAATTTTGTAAGATATATTCTTGAATTAGGAGACTTTTACTTGAATTTATATTAATTATATATCTGAAATGATAACATTCTAGAAGATCTCCTTTTAAGCACCGGTAGATTGAGTCACCTAATTACAGACAAATTTTTTCGACAAAAAATTATATAATATATACATAATTTAATTAATTTAAAATGTATAGAGTAGATTTCGAACCCTCTTCCACTATTTCATATTTTTATTTTTCACATTTTAAAAAAATTTATTGAAAATTTTACGCCGCCACTACTTTTACATCGAAATAGTCAAAGAACTTAAAAAAAAAAGTCTCCACAAAATTATATTTATTTTACTATGGACATTAGCTAGATCTGTATTTATTGGATTTAACGGAATGCATTAATTGTAAGCAATAACTATGGTACACTGGTTATCCATAACTATGCTACAAGCTATGTTTTTAAATGTTGTGTGGCCATGTCGTATTATTTATATTATATATTAGTATATTTATACCTATTTTAATTTATCTCCAGCTTGTATAAAAATTAACCAAAGACTATCATTGAAATTTGCTTTTGTTAGAAGCTTTTTTTTTTTTTGAAAAATATTTTTTAATGATAATAGTTTGTATTTGACTTATAATTTTTTTAAAAAAGAAATTGTGAATTTGGAGTAACAATTGCACTAGGCCAAGATTTCAAAAATATTTTTAAAAACACAAATTACTCCTCCATTTTTAACTTATGAAAAACACTTTATGTGGATCAGTTGGCTAAAACCCCTCTTTTGTAACTTCAATAATTTTGTTTCATCAGGAACATCCGATATAATTAGAAAAATACATAAAAAAAAATTAGCCTAAGTTTACTAGTTATTTTTTTATGTGTCTTTCTATAATTTTTCCGGAACGTCCCAGGTGGTCATGATTTTTTTTTTTAAAAAAAACAATTTAATATTTAGCAAATTAAAAATCTTAAAAGAAGACATCAAATTGTCAAAGGTGTATCCAGAATTTTCAAGGTTCACGGGAATCTATACTTTCCTCTCTAGATTATAGAGGGGAAGGTCTATTAAAAGGAACAAAGTAGTTTGTCAATTAGGTAAAAGTTATTCAAGTTTTAAAAATTAGGTGGAAGTGACAATAAAAAAAAAACGGAAAAGGGCCTAAAATACCCTCAAACTATTAGAAATGGTACAAAAATATCCTTCTTCCACCTATTAGCCCTCAAATACCCCTCACACCTACCTTTGGGCTCCATATTACCCTTACTTCTAACAGACCTCAATTAAAATTTAATTAATAAATTCATTAAATGACGTGGCAATAATCGATTGATCACTTTATAATTCACTTAAACAAAAATAAAAATATTCCGCCAATTCAAGTCAAATTGACTCGCCCCAAATTAAATAAAACCCGCCCCAAATTAATTTTGTTTCTATAGCTGAAACGACGACCAGCTCAAATGAAGAATCATGGATCCATTTGGGATCATTAACATCACATTTCTCTAATAAATGTACCGTGCATCTTGAGTAAAAAATTTTGACCTATTAACTATATTAGTATTCGTAAATAGGCGAAAAATTGATGGAAAACACATAATTTTCTCATAAGAAATTGAATTCTAGCTATGTTGTCTTGGGAATAAATTACAAATTAGTTATTTAAATAATTCGACTGATATTGTAAAATTAAGAACTTTGATTCCAACCATCGAAAATTCACAAAATTTCATGACAACAATCTCATCTTTGTGGACTTTATTTATATATTTTGTTTCACATTCAAAGCTACATAAGTGCACAATCTCAAAATTTCGAGCTATAACTAAAAGCAATTAGAAAGCAAAAAAATCAATCAATTTTTTTTTTCAAGAATCACAATGCAACTATTAAGCAAGTAAAAAAAAAACAAAACTGTAGGACTTTGGAGAATAGAAAATATAAAGAGATGGCTGATAAAAACAAGAGAAATAAAAAAATGGAACCAATAGTTGAATTTTTGGTTGGAAACAGCAAACTGCACTTGGAGAAAGAGATGAGAAAAACTTAAGTTCGCAGTTAATATGGGGCTGATAGGTCAAAAAGATTGGGGCGGATGATTTGATTTGGGAATGGGTAATTTTTTAAAATTTGTTTAAGTTAATTATAAAGTGACCAATAGATGATTGCCACATCATTTAATGAATTTATTAATTGAATTTTAAATGAGTTTTGTTAAAAGTAAGGGTAATATGGAGCCCAAAGGTAGATGTGAGGGGTATTTGAGAGCTAATAAGTGGAAGGAGGATATTTTTGTACCATTTCTAATAGTTTGAGGATATTTTAGGTCCTTTTCGAAAAAAAAATATTAGGTTAAAAGATATTTTCACAATAGTCCCAAATTTTTAATTTTTACTCTTTAGTCCAATAACTGTTGTAATTGTCGGAACAACTTCTTTAATTGTCCGACAACTGTCGTAGTTGTCTGAACAACTTCTTTAGTCGTTCGACAACTTCAACAATTGTCCAAGCAACTTTAAAATGTGTTGTGTGCTATTTGTATATTTGTGCAAATTTCTCATTATTTAAAATAGGGATAATGCACAAGTGTCCCTCAATCTATGCTCGAAATTTCAGTGACATGCTTATATTATACTAAGGTACTATTATCCTCCTGAACTTATTATATTAATAATTTTCTACCCCTTTCGGTCTACATGATACTATCTTGTGAACCTAGCACCGGTTGACTTTTTTTTTTCAAACTAGTGTCACGTAGGTAGAAAAGAGATAAAAAATTACTTAGAAAATTAGTTTAGGAGGATAATATGACTTTAGTATAGTATAAATGTGTCTCTGATATTTCGAGCATAGGTTAAGGAAATATTTGTGCATTTTCCCTTTAAATTATACTTCAAGAGGTTTCAAAAAAAGAAAAATCTTTGATTAATTTTAAATATAGAAAAATTGAAGATAACCGTACTGAAATTAAGTCTCCTACATTAAAATATTTACTTCGTTTTACTTTATAGCAATTTATTCAATCTGCTAAAAATAATAAACATGTAAATCACATCATCAAGTTCTGTTCTCATCACCGCAATTGTCACAATATATTATAGCAATAAACTATTGTATCTTGGAATTGAATTCAATAGATGAAAATAATACACAACATGGAAATGTTCTTAAAATAAGTATTTCCAAGAGCCAAAAGTTATCATCTTTGCTTAAATTTAATCATCCTTTTTATAGTCAACCTCTCGAATCTTGATACCAGCGGCTTCTATTTCAATTTATATGATTTACATTTTTAGTAGGTTAAAAAAAAGAATGATATTTTTTTCTCTGGTCGAGGGTCTATTAAAAAACTATTTCTTTTACCTTTCAAAATCGAAGTAAGATCTGTGTACATTCTACTATTTCTATATTCTACTTGTGCAATTACATACATTTTTTTTTATAAAACCTATGCGGTGTGAATGTAAAATAATCGAGCTCCAATCTAAATAATGAGAAACCAAAAAGAATATGAAAAGAAAAAATAAATTACTTTTATTACCTCTTAAACTCTATATATATGTTAACTCTTGGCTTGAATCTTTTTTTTCCTAGTAAAAATAACTAAACAATGGAGAAGAAAAAGGGAACAATTCTTCTCTTCCTTCCCCTCTATATATATCAACTCTTGGCTTATAATTTTTTTCCTCTACTAGAAAAAAACCAAACAAAAAAATGGAGAAGAAAAAGGAAACAATTCTTCTCTTCCCTTTTATGGCACAAGGCCACATCATACCATTCTTAACCTTAGCCTTTAAGTTAGAAAAAAAAGGTTACAACATAATTTTTGTGAACACACCTCTTAATATCAAGAAACTCAAATCATCTCTCCCTCAAAATTCTTCTATTTCCCTTCTTGAAATTCCATTCAATAGTTTAGAACATGGCTTGCCTCCAAACACTGAAAACACTGATTCACTTTCTTATAAACTCTCTATACATTTTACAACAATCTCCTCTTCACTTGAACCTTCATTTAGAAATCTTATATCTAGTCTTATTGAAAAGCCACTTTGTGTTATATCAGACATGTTTTTTGGATGGTCAGCAAATGTAGCTCATGAATTTGGAATTTTTCATGTTATTTTCAGTGGGGCTGGTGGTTTTGGTCTGGCATGTTATTACTCTATGTGGCTAAATTTGCCTCATAAAGAAACAAAAAACTTTGTTTTTACTATGCCTGATTTTCAAGAAGGTGGCAATCTTGATGTTAGTCAATTGAATCCAAGTCTGTTAGAAGCTGATTCTAATGATCCATACACAAATTTCAATTGGAAAAATCTTCCTAGCTGGATTAACTCTGATGGGATTCTTTTCAATACAGTTGAAGGCCTAGACAAGCTTGGATTAACATATTTTCGTCGAAAATTAGGAATACATGTTTGGGCAATAGGACCAATACCTTGGCCAACAAGTAACAAACAAAGAGGTGGTAATGAAACAGGGGAAGAAACAGAGAAGTTCATCAAATTTCTTGATGAAAAAGAAGAAAAATCAGTACTTTACATCTCTTTTGGCTCTCAGAACAGAATATCAACATCACAAATGATGGAATTGGCAAAAGCCTTGGATAATGCTAGTAGAGTTAACTTCATATGGGCTGTTAGACCTCCTTTGGGTTTTGACATTAACATGGAATTCAGAGCAGAGGAGTGGCTTCCTGAGGGATTTGTTCAACGCGTTTTCGAGGATCAAAATAGAGGACTTATAGTGCCAAAATGGGCTCCTCAGGTTTGCGACCATCTTATCTAAAAGTCTAAATTGTTATAAATTTCATATTTTCAATTATTTAATATCACACATGGGGATATGATTCTTTTTCTTGGGCCAAACATATGGTGAACATATTTTTTGCTTTTCAATTTTCTATGAGATTTGAACTCGAGACCTCTTATCTATTCTAATATCAGATAAGCGTATAACCATATTATTATTTTTGTGACAATAGGTTGAAATCTTGGCACACAAATCTGTCGGAGCTTTCTTGACACATTGTGGATGGAATTCAATATTGGAATCACTTGAAAATGGAGTGCCACTTCTTGGTTGGCCTATAGCAGCAGAGCAATTTTACAATGCAAAGTTCTTGGAACGAGATGTTGGTGTTTGTGTTGAGGTAGCTAGGGGGAATAATTCTCAAGTTAATCATGAGGATATATTAGAGAAAATTGAAGTTGTTATGGGGGTTAATGATAGAGGGAATGAAATTAGAAGAAAAGCTTGTGAAATTAAAGAAATGATAAGTAATGCTATTATAGATGCTGAGGATTTCAAAGGGTCATCTATTAGAGCAATGGATGAGTTTCTTAATGCAGCTTTGTCCAAGAACAAATTATCAAATGATGTTAAGATTAATGGTAATAAGTCTAATAGTTAAAAAGATTATTCTTTTACTTGATGTTAATCATAAGAAATAAACAAACAAAAAAATAAAAGAGAGAATGTATGATGAAGTGCTTTGTTTATTGTACAAAATAACATATGTATGTACTTTTTGTGTATTTAAATATATAAATATGTGTTTGTGTGTATATTAATGTGAGCTTTTTTTCCATTGCAAAATTGATCTCCCTTGTCCTTCGATCACCAATGAAGTTACATTGACTATAATATGAATTACTTTTTTTTTATTGACAAAGGCTAACAATTAAATTAAAATAGTGTGACGGTTTATATCACATTGTATATCACACTATGATTAAAATAATTTTTAGTGGTATTAAATATTGACACTAATAAAGGGTGCTAAAGTCATTACCTGCATTAATTAAAGGGAAAATTGTATGAAATAGCAAACTAATAACCTAAATTAAATTGAATAGCTAGGGTTTGATTTAATTGTGCTTCATAGCAAACATTGACAAAAATTTGCCAGGCGTCTCTCTCCCAGAAGTCTCGCTCGCCACTCTCCCATTCTCGCCTCTCTCGCTTTATACACAGAAGTGTATAATTTCTGTTTCTGTTTTATATAAAGCGAGAGAAAATTGTATATACACATGCAAAAATGTATATCTTCGTGTTATACACTTAATTATATAATTTACAAACATTTTACTTCAAATATTGCAGAGAAAAAGGCCAAAGAATTATACAATTGCGAATTATACAATTGCAGTGAAAGACAATTTTTTCTAGCTTTATACAACAGAAGTGTATATATTGTGTTTCTGTTTTTGTATAAAGCGAGAAAAACATATATCTTCTTGCTATACACTTATAATTATGCAATATACATACATTTTAATTCGATTCAACTGTATGCAAAACTAATTATACAATTGCAGCGAAATAGGCCAGCGAATTATACAATTTAGGCCAGCGAATTATACACTTTTATATGTATAGCGAATTATACAGTTTTTATGTTTGCTATGGAGCGCAATTATGCAAAGTTTGCTATATTATAAAATATGATTTTTTTTGTTTGCTATATGTGAAAGTTGCCCATAATTAAATGTCATCAGAATCAATATCGCTAAAGGTTTTAGGACATATACAAAAAATGACAATTACAGCTAAAAATACATATTTAGAGATAGTTAAGAATTAAATACCGCTAATGATCATTTTTGTTGTAGGGTCACTAAAACTAAGTCAACAGCTAAAAATACATATTTAGCGATAGTTAAAAATTAAATACCGCTAATCATCATTTTTGTTATAGGGTCACTAAAACTAAGTCAAAAAGAATAAATTGGTTTCTAAATTAAGTGTGCTCGTAGAAGTTTTTATTATTTATTTTTCTGGTTAATATCTCTCACTATCTGCTTATCTTAGCTATGTACGTAAGAAAATATCTGTGTATCCTAGCTGTTGACTTTTTCTTTAGAGAAATAAATTACTTAGATGATTTCTTATTTTACAAAATAAAATGAAAGAATTTTATTAGATAAATTCATCAACTTGAGTGACTATAACTATTTTAGGAAATTAACTAAAAAATGACTCATGCTAAGATAAATTTCATAAATGTGTTGGGATTGAAATAACAAGACATAATGCAAAATCTAATAATTGTAACTCTAAGAAAACAATAAATCGGACAATATATAATAATGATAAAATACATAAAAACTATGATTAAATATTAGGTGAATTTTTACTTTTTATGATCTAAGAAATCTGCGTACATTTTTTGTTCACTTTTACTTATCACGTTATATTTTTTAAAAGTTAAATTTATTATTTTTAATAATTAAATTAAATTACATCAACTTGATATTTTAAATAAAAAATTTAAATATTAAAAATTATACAAAAATACTATAAATTTTAATTTTTCATTTATCATCATAATTAAAAATGGACCAAGATAAGAATGTTTACTAATATTCAATAGACTTCGAATCACTTGGGAATGTTGAACAATCGCCACAAAATAAGCAATTAAATTATTGTTCCCTTCTTCTCCTTCATGTGCATTTCTTTAAATTAATTAATCTACAATTAATTAGCACCATGCGTGTCTAGAAAGATAATACACATAACACACTATCTTATTTAATTAATGAAGTTCAGATTGACTAGAATGAATTAGTCACTTTAATCTTCTAGAAAATGACTAACAATTAATTTAAAATAGTGTGACGTTATATCAACTTGATCATTCTATATATTACAACAAAGTCAAAAGAAAAAAAAAGGTTTTTAAAAGAATCTCACTTTGTGCTTAACTTAGCTATAGCTATATAGCGTCATCCTCATTATCTCTTTCTTATTCGTAATTATTCTAAGATTTTTTTATTATCAATTACTTAAAAAATTATTAATCTTGATTATTTTTAATAGGAAAAATTATGTAACAAAGCAAATTTATACTACTTAATTAATTACTTATCATAGTTATAGTTTGTTATAATTACCATTCGCTATTAACATTAAACATTAATTACGTGGGTTGACTTCGAGTTTGTATAATTATCACGTTTGTATGTGTAAAATTCGCCAAAACATACAAATATATATTATAATATACAATTATTTAACCTATATACATATACAATTCAACTATGTCCCCCTCTCTCTCCTCTCTCCTCCCTCTCCCAATCTCGCTAGTCTCTCTCCTTCCTCTCCCTATCTCGCTTGCCTCTCTCCTCCCTCTCCCATTCTCGCTTGCCCTATATACAAATGTGTATGTATAATATACAATTATATACATATACAATTCACCTCTTCCACTTTTTGCCCTTTCTCGCTCGCTTCTCTCCTCTCTCCGAACGTCTACCTGCCCTTTCTTTCACTCGATTTTTGGTGGGAAATTGGTGTACTAATTTAAGTTATCCTTGGAGAATTTTGAATTGGGAATGGGTTGGGCCTTGGTTTTTATCCATTTATCAGCCATTTTCCCAGTTTTTGAATCCTAGTTTTCCACCATAAAACTCCTCTTTCCATTTCATTGTAGGGGGACATTTTTTTAGTGAAAAAGTTTTGGGGATTGATTTGTTGAAGGCTTTTAGTTAGGCGGAGAAGACGGTCGAAAAGGAAGAAAAAAAAGGGAGAATTTTTTTTGGGAAGAACAGGAGAAGAAAATTTTCGGGGAATCTTTTTTTTGAGATATTGATTTTGGAAATTTTTCTTGACAGCAAAAACAGAGAGAAAAAATAAGTAGAAGAAAATTATCTATTCGAAAATTTGGAGAAAAAAATATACAGAAAAAAGTTTTGAAGAAAAGGGATTGAGAATATTTTAAGCAAATAGGCAATAAAAATACACAAAAGTACATTAAAAAAAGAAGAGAAGTTTCAGTTTTTTTTTTTTAGAGTTGGGTTACTCCATTATGGTTCATCACTAATCCCAAGGAGTTGAAAACCTAAATAAGTTATAAAAATATAAAAATATCAAAATAAGTCACTATTTTAGTTACTAACTAAAATAAGCACAGTGAAAGAAAAAGTGTCATTTAATCTAATTTTCTAAATGTTTTTTGTTAGTGTCATAACGTGTATTTTTAACGTATAACGAAACTTTTTCCTAAACTTTATAAAGTGAAATTTTTTCTTCCATTTTATAAAGTGAAACTTTTTTTTATAAAGTGAAACTTTTTCTTCCACTTTATAAATCTTCCACTTTATAGAAAATCACTTTATCTTTTCACCTTCTCCTTCTCTCTTTCACTTTCATGGCTTCTAAGCTTTTTTTACACTTTGAAGATTAACATTGATGGTCCCAATCCGACAACTGAAGCGGCCCACAATAAATAAATAAAAAATTTCGGAGTAGCAC
Source organism: Solanum lycopersicum (assembly GCF_036512215.1). Classification (NCBI taxonomy): domain Eukaryota; kingdom Viridiplantae; phylum Streptophyta; class Magnoliopsida; order Solanales; family Solanaceae; genus Solanum; species Solanum lycopersicum. Next base: position 54,061,821 of record NC_090810.1, on the reverse strand, counting down.
AACCCGACAACATAACAATCCGTCCCTACAAATTATATAAATTAGGTATTTCTTTAACATCACATACTTTCTTTACTTAGAATGTGTTTCATTTATCTCATCTTGTGTCTAGTATAGTATCATGTTGTCTAATGGATCTGATTCACGGAGTAAATTATAGCTTACATGTTCTTAATTATTTTGATTTTTTATTTTATAATGGAATAGTAAAAATATTGGGGGAAAAAGAGTTGATTTAGCATTCATCCGTATTACTAATTTAGATTTCATTTCTGCTTGTTAGTGGGATAATTATTGAAGTTCATAAGAGCATTAGTTGCTTAATTTCTATGTTGCATTAAATTTGAAAATAAATTATGAAAGAAATATTCCTATGGTCCAACTTTGGACCTCACGTCAAAAAGAGTCCATAGCCTAGAGGATAAAAATGTTAACAAAAATTTCAAAACGGTATATTAATTCTTATTTTAACCAAAAGAGCAAAATCGCTAGAAGAGCAGCGATATCGCTCGCCGGAAAAAGTTACAAAATTTGATTAATTTTTTTTTAAAGAAATCGCTGCCTTGGCAGCGATTTCCAAAATAATTTTTAAAATGATTTTTTAATAAATCGCTGCCTAAGAAGCGATTTCTTTAACTTTTTTTTGAAATTAAAAAAAAAAAGATAAATTAAGAGCAAATCGCTGCAAGCGCAACGATTTGTCTCCAATTTTTTTTTAAATCAATTTTTTAAAAATATTGATTACTACTTATTTTAAAAAATCATTAAAATTTTTTTATTTTGGAATAAGTAGTAAAAAAAATTTAAAATTAAAATTTCAAAAAAAAATTAAAATTTTATTTTAAAAGTTTCAAAATAATTTTTTTTAAAAAAATTGATTAAAAAAATTACAGCGATTTGATCTTAATTTTTTTTTTAAATTTCAAATAAAAAATTAATTTTTTTTAAAGAAATCACTGCTTAGGCAGCAATTTATTAAAAAATCATTAAATTTTTTTTAGTAAAAAATCAAATTTTGCAAATGCTGCTATTGTAGCGAGTGCTTTTTCCGGCGAGCAAAATCCCGCTTTTCTAGCGATTTTGCCCTTTTGGTTAAAATAAAAATTCATATACCGTTTTGAAATTTTTGTTAACATTTTATAACTTTTAGGCTCCGGACTCACGTTAAAAAGGAGATTGGAATTTTGAATAGTATAGTAAACTTGAATTTTTTGAATTTTGTGAGAGTTCTTTAAGATACCCATTAGCTTTGACAAAATGATATTAAACATTTTTGAGAATGATATTAAACCACAATGTTATAGTCTAATTTATTTTTATCTAATTATTTAACTACAATAGAATGAATCAAAATATAATGATGTAAACACCTGAAGCTAATCTGGCAAAGTAAAAAGAAACAACACTAAGGATGTGTTGGGAGCTCTGTACAATCTGGCAAAGTAAAAAAAAAAAACAATATGACATACTAGACATATAGGGAGTCTAGCAGCTAATTTAGTGTAGATTCCTTTTTGTGTGTGTTACAAAAAATTCCTTTCACAAAATATAATTACCAGCATATTCCCAAGGAAATATCCCAATGGCCTTTCTTTCCAGTGATTGTTTACTTGTTTAATGCTACTTCGCCAACACTGTTCGGGTGATTGATTACTATTTCTGTGATTTTGTTGTAGTAATTTCTTTTGGAGTTAACAGACTCAAGTTATTTCACCAACTTGAGCTGAAAGCCGAGAGATTTATATCGTTATTCTTTGTTAGATTTTGATTAATAGTAGAAAGCATTCTTCATGATTATGTCATAGTTATTAACTAAGAATTTTAAACGTTATTTAGTTAAAATATTCTTGATCATCATATATGTTTTCACTACTTACTCAATTAGTATTCTTTTTTTTTCCTTTACTCCCCTTCACAATTTAAAAGCTAAAACCTCGCTGAGGAACCTCGACAAATAATAAGAGGTAAAATATAGAATTTTACTTTTACCGTAGAGGTCCAACAAAGCTATAGAAGTAAATAAAAAGCAGAACTGTCAAGGCATTAATATGTCAAAATATAATTATATTATACGAATTAATATAATTTTTCTTACAATATATAATGGAGCGTGTTGTGAATCCTGAACCGATTGATCGTACACTTCTTCTCTCTCAGCATGAGCATAAATCAGAATTGTTATGGAAAGGTGAGATACCATTTAGTAGCCTTATGAGGACGGTGCGCATGAATGATGCCTGGAATTTATTTCGTTTGAACCGATTTCATGAACGTGTTGAGGAGATCTTACGTAGGTCCGGACTGTATGATGTAGTTTGTGTGGTCATGATGCAGTATGATCGTGCCCTTGTTACAACTATGGTTGAGCGTTGGAGGCCAGAGACTCATTGCTTCCACTTACCTGTGGTGAGGTCACGATTACATTGCAGGATGTGCAGGTCTTGTTTGGTTTGCGCATTTATTTTTAAAATATTTATATTAGTTATTAAAACTTTAATTTTATATTAAATTAAGTTTTAATAATTTTAGATTCATACTACGGGTCCTTCATCTACAGTGTAGGAGAGTTCCACGACGATCATATAGGATGTTGTTCTGACAGTTAATGAGAATTTCGATGTTACATAGGTTTATGTTATGTTATTTTTTTTTTGAAATATTTATATTAGTTATTTTATAGACTTTTATTTTGCATCACATTGCATATTCCTATCATTTATACTTTTATTTTTTAATTTCTACTATCTAATTTTGTATTTGCAGACCACCTTATCACCACTCTCGTCTTCAGATATTACTTTCATCATGTCAATGGATGATATGCCACAAACACCCGGAAGAAAAAACTTGTTAAAAGTCCATGATGCCTATCTGATATCAATGTGACCCCTCTACGACCCTTGACAACGTGCAAGTGCAAATGATCCATAAATAAAGTCCATGTCTCTATGCTCTCATTTGCAACTATTGCAAATGCCAAAGGTAATATACAGTCGTTGCCATCTGTTGTAATCGCAATCAACAACTTGATATCATATTTTTCATAGACATGTGTTCCATCGATCGATATAACAGGACGACAATGCACAAACCCATCAATGCATGATTTAAAAGCCCAAAACACATAGTTGAATACATCTTCAATGACATCGACACGCTGCTCTGTTTTTCATTCTACTATTGTTCCAGGATTGAAGTGTTTCAAAGCTTTCATGAACCTCGGTAACTCGATAAAAGATTCCTCCCAAGTACCATAGACTTTTTGAAAAGCCCGCTTGCGACCAAGATATGTTTTTCTTCTACTTATCGAAATGCCATATGCTTTAAGAACGACTGTTTGACAGTCTTTGATGGGAAACCTGAAAAGTAATAATAATATTAATTATTAAATAAAAATAAATATTTTCTTGTTAAATAAGAATCATCTAAGGATAAAATAGTACCTTGGCGTTCTTTCTATATCAACACGGAGGACGTTAGCAATCTTTTCAATATCCAAGTTGAAATGTCCTTCACGACATGTACCCATATCACATGTATGTTCTTCAATGTATCTTCCAACTTCCACATGTTAGTATATTTATCAATAAAGAAGTCAATCTAAATCGACATCCTTGTTCTACAAGCCTGCAAACAAGTTGCCATGATTTTTTTGTCGATTTAATAACAAAGTACTCCCTTGCTACTTTCAAATGTAGAAGTTAAACTGTTCTTTGCAACTGCTTCTTTGAATTAAATAACATGGCTTTGTCAATATAAATAGCACCTTTCATGAAATCTTCCGGTTCATGCCATGTACGTTGTGATGTATACTCATCATATGTATCACAAAAGATATCTGAACCATCCGGGAGATGATCAAGACAAGGAATTTCATGATTACGAAATGGGCTCATGGACATTGGTTTTGGCGATCGATTGAGAGTCAAAAATCATCATCACTAGGTGATGCCTCAAATGGAACATTATCTCCTGATTCCTCAACATTAGGCAAATCATCACTATCACTAACTGAAGGTGAGCCATAATTAGGAAGGTCATGATCATCGATATTCACAGGTCAATCGATTCATCTTGTGTAATATTTTTCCTATATATGTAAAAAAGTATAAATATTTTGCTTATGCAATTAACTTACTTGAATAAAAAAAAATCAAGCGTTGGAAATACTGATAATCATCTGCACCAAAAGTAGGCGAGACATGAAAATTTGAGGATGTCCCAACATTTTCCGTCATTTCAAAGTGTAAGGACTGAGCAAAATAATTATCTAATCCATAACTTGGAGCAATATTCCTATCTTCCTGAGGTAAACCGCTACAAAATATATAAAAATAAGAAAAATAAATCATATAAACTAATAAATAATTGACAAAATCAACAAATAATGATTGAAATATAATTATTGAGCATTACTGATCACTTTCACTGATAGTTTCATTTAAATCAAAATCATATCGGTCGGTAAGAATATTTTGATAATGAGTCATGTTAGGAAAATCAGTAGATTGAGTTATTGGAAATCCATCAACGCTATTACGATTTTCTAATTGGGGATTGACATCGACTAATAAATGAAAACGTTGTTGGCTAATCTTAGGCTCCTTCCTAACATAGATTTCAAGTATTGTTAACTTGATTTGATCTATGTAGTCATTTGGAATCCTCAAAAAGTCGGTCAACGATTCGTCATTAAAGATAACCCACTCTCCAAAATTAACTTGTCCTTGTGATAAAAATGAAGTAGGGTATTTTTCGACTAGAATCAAATTATAATCAGTACTGTTTATACCCATTCTTTTATAAATTGATGAAATGAATATATGATATCGAACATTAATTGGATATTTAGCATTGTATTTGGGAGGACAATTATAATAAATGGTATTTTCATCATGTATAATTTCGCCATCCCAATAAGTTGAAACTTTAACTTTAGGCGTAGAAGACATTTTTTGTGAGATTGAATGAACAAATATAGAAGATTTTATGTTGTAGGTGATATCAATTATTTTAAACGTCCCTAAATAGAAATTGAAAGTTTTTTCAGAATAAAAAAATAAAAATACATAGTGTAATATTTTTTTCCGTTTTATGACATGTCAAATCAACGTAATGGTTTGACAGCACTAAAAAAGTTTCTTTAGAACGTGAAAAATATTCCTCTTATAAAGTGTAAGAAAAAGTTACACTTTATAAAGTGTAATAAAAAGTTCCACTTTATAAAGTGTAAGATTTTCTTCCACTTTATATTTTTAATGTATAACAGAACTTTTTCTTAAACTTTATAAAGCGTAAGTAAAACTTACACTTTATAAAGTGGAGCTTTTTCTTCCACTTAAAAATATACGTTATGATACTAACGGAAAACGTTTGAAATATTGAATAAAGTGGAACTTTTTCTTCCACTAAGCTTATTTTAGTTAGAAACTAAAATAGTGACTTATTTTGGTCATTTTAATATTTTTGTGGCTTATTTAGATTTCCAACTCATTCCCAAGCTGATTCGTTTTTTGAGTCATCTCTCAAGTCTCCCATTTGTTGTCCATATCCTTACTTTGTGGCGATAGAAGCTCTGCTCGAATATCTTGTCCCTTTTTGCTGTAAACTCCTTCCTTTAATTTTAGCTTGTTTAAGTTATTGTTTGTTCCCTGTTGGATTGTTCTTGAAGTATTTCGAGCATTGTTGTTGTTCTTTTAGAGTTGATGATTCGAGAACATGGTCTAGGAATGTACGTGTTGACTGCGTGTGTCTTGAAATTGTTTTCCAGCCTAAAAATGGTTACTATTCTTGTTATTTTCCCAAGTTTTCATAGTTGCGCATTGTTTAGTATTCAAATTGTTGTACTCTTCTTAACCTATTTTTGGTCGTGGTGAATTCGTAACAGCATTCAGTATTTAATGTCACATTCCTCATTCTTTCACCAAGTTGGATGAATGAAATAAGACGTCAAAGATTTTGAGTTCATTTACTATACTTATTGTCTATTTTGAGTCGTTACTTGTTTGTTTCGCATCCATGCTCGACCACTTTGACATTTATTTATTCGGAATGTCGCTTTATATTTATGTAAGTGTGAGGTGGAACATATAGCTTGTTGGATTAAGTGATCTAATTGCGATTTACTCATATTATTTGGTGCCAATGATTATTGAAATTGTCATTGTTTTGCTTAGCACAATTTTGATTTTTCTTTTTTTACTGCTTGTCCTCCTCAATTAATTATCGATTTGTTAATAAAATAGTGGATTAGTTGGATCAGTAACTTGAGCATGAAGAGCTGGATCACTAAAGCATGGCTTCACAGTTCTCTTTAGTTTTTCCTTTCTATTTTTGGTGGTTCTCGAATGAATTATTTGTTGCTAGTGCTTCATTTATTACGTTCATCACATTTCTCTTAAGGCTGATGTAGTGATCATATACCATGTTATTCTTGAGTTGATACCAATTTTGGTTTAAATGCAACTGTTTGAGATGTCTTCATTTGAGTTTTAATTTTTAACTTTAGTTTTTTCTTTTCTTTTCTCGTCTCATGTGAAAATCCATCCGAGTCCTTTTGGATCGTTATACCTCATCTCATCGCATTTCAGGAGAGCCATAAAGGCTCAAAGTTCCTTCATCGAGTCGAGCTCAAAAGTTGATGTACACGCCAAGAAGTTGAAGGTTTTGGGTTTAGAAGCCCAATTTTATTTTGGAATTTTGTTATTTCGAGCCTAAGCCCTTGTTTCCTTTATCATTATTGTATGGTTAGAATTTTAGGACCGGTGAAATGGGTCGAAGATCCAAAACTAAAAGAAAAAAGAAGCAGCAACCATTGTTGTTGAAATTAGTAAAAATTTTAGTAAAAGAATCCCATATGTATCATGAATTTTTGAAAATTGTTATCATGTATCAGACAATAAGTTTAAAACATAAGTACTCAGTGTGTTATATTGTGTTAGTCGATGCATTGATACATGAATTAGATGTGTATCATATGATTTCCTATGTATCAAGAGTTTTTGAAAATTATTATCATGTATCAGTCAATAAGTTTAATAACTGCGCCATCAAGTGTGTTTGCTGATACATATCGACTCAGTGTGTTATAGTGTTTAGACGATGCATTGATACATGAATTTGATGTGTATCATATGATTTTCTATGTATCACGAGTTTTTGAAAATTGTTATCATGTATCCGTCAGTAAGTTTAATAACTGGATGTTCATAAAAATGTCTTCAAACTAGATGATATAATCTTGAATTTACAAAATTTGAAATTGTTATCCAATTACGTGCTGAATTAATGCTTATTAATCAATTGTTACCGTAATTTAAGCTGATTTAGATAACAAATTTAAATGTTTAATTTTTTCCCCTTTTAATCTTAACAGTTTTAAGTTACTGTGTATCATTTACCATGTATCACAACATACTAATGTATCACGCCACAACAATTTAAAGGGATTATTAGTAAATATTAAATTTGTCGGGACAGAATCTAATTATTGTATTACACTATGGGATTCCTTAAATTTATACAAACTAAAATGGGTCCAAATACCGGTCCAGGCGGATAGACAACCGAATTTGGACCCAACTCTCTCTCTCTCTCTCTTCCCTTATTTTATTGCTTATTTACTTGTTAGTTAATTGTCAATAGTCTTAGGGTTAAAAGTTCAAATCTCCGCAAGACGTTATTCCGTTTTAACAATTTAATTAAATTAATCAAGTCTAAATTAATTTAAAATGATAATAAAATTTTGCAAGAAAAAATTCACTTAGATAATAGATCAATATTTCACTTTTAAATTCTAAATAAATTTTCAATTCAAATCAAGTTAACTTTTCAGCCAAACAAAGTTAATTGCCGGATAATCGCAAGTCAGTGAATATTTTAGGTGTCGTAAAAATCTTCCTAAAATATTAATAAGAACCCCCAAACCCCCTAAAACATTTTCAACTGATTTCCTATTTTAATCGTTTGAAAACACTAAGTTTTCTTAATTTTTCTTATAAAATTAAGTGGCGACCCTAAAAAAAGTCTCAAAACATGATAAAATTTCTTTCCGAAATAAAATTTTTTATCATTACTTAAAAAACTATAAATCTTGGTTATTTTTAATAGGGAAAATATGTAACAATGCAAACTTATACTATTTAATTACTTATCATAGTTATAATTTGCTATTACCACTTGCGACTAACATTATACATTAATTACGTCGGTTGACTTCGAGTTTGTATAATTAGTCACGTTTGTATATGTAAAATTTGACAAAATATACAAATACATATGTATAATATACAATTATTTAACCTATATACATATACAATTCATCTCTGTCCCACTCTCTCTCCTCTCTCGCTCGCCTCTCTCCTCCCTCTCTCAATCTCGCTAGTCTCTCTCCTTCCTCTCCAATCTCACTCGCCTCTCTCCTCCCTCTCCCAATCTCGCTTGCCCTATATAGAAATGTGTATGTATAATATACAATTATATACATATACAATTCACATATCTTCCACTCTTCTCGCTCGCCTCTCTCCTCCGTCTCTCAATCTCACTCGCTTCTCTCGTCTCTCTCTCTCAGTTTCGCTTGTCTCTGTCCTCCCTTTTCCAATCTCTCTTGCCATATATATTTATATATACAAATACATATGTATAGTATACAATTATCTAACCAATATACATATACAATTCACCTTTATTCCACTCTTTTCCCCCTCTCTCTCGCCTCTCTCATCTCTCTCCTCCATGAAACATGTAGCTACAAATTGTGTTTATCAAACTATACCTATGAAGGGTAACTAATTATTTTTAACTAGCTATATGTGAAAGTTTCCATTTCAAAATACAAGTGTATTTCGGATGTATAATATATATAAATATGCAATTATTAATGTTATAGTATGTGCAAATTTTTACTTCAGTTGTAGCATACGAGAAAAATATTTTATTTTTTCGTGTTTTACCTTCAATTTGAATTAAATATGCTTCAAATTATTTCTCAAAATTTAAGATTATATATTACTTAATATGAATACAAACACTGGAAAATATAGAATAAGATGGAGCCTACCTACTTGGTTTGGTCGAAGTAGATAGATCAAAGAAACGAAATTCAGGTGGTTTTTATGCCATTTTTGAAGGTATTTCATCAACATGTAGGGTGAATTCGAAGGTTCCTTATTCCGATTATAAAGCGGAAGAAGAGGCAGAATGAGCACAACCCCACTAGCAGCTTGCGTTTCTTTTTATTAATATGAGGCGATTAGCACGGTATATAAGACTCGTGATTTAGACAATTGTCACGACCTAAAAATGGACGTGATGACACTCGTCTTATCCCAGACAAGATAGCCTAAAACTCGACCATTACAATAAAATTCAGAAATTTCATAAGTTACTCAAAAGTATCCCCAAAATCTGGTTGTCACGTGTATAAGCCTCTAAAGTATTACCAAAGAATCAAAAGAAAGATACAAGTCTCATATGACATTGTTCCTAGAGTAGGACAAGATCATAAATAGGAGTAAGAAGGTCCGCCGAAATGACAAGCAACTACCTCACAAATCTCCATATGAAGCATCAGACAAGAAGAAGAGAAATATCACAAAGGTCCAGGCTAATAACCTACAAAAAAAATTATAGAGGCAAGGGGTGAGTACCAAACCACACGGTACCCAGCAAGTAAACCTCTAAACACAAGCTAAGGGGATAAAATACGGATACTCCTTACACCCCAACTGAACCTCCATAACTACAACCTGCATAAAACCAACCCAATACAACAGTTCACCCTCTACAAGCACATATACTCAGCAACAAACTCAATATTTATCAATTACACCCTCCACAAAAAGGCACTCACAATATCAGCAAAACACAAGATCAAGTTCATCAAATAGAGGTAACCAAATATCAAATACTTTTCAATCACCAATAAAATACATAATCATAAAGGATGAATGAAGTTATGTGATGCAATGCAATATGACACCATGAAATGATATACCTCCAAATATCAAGTACTCTCTCAACCGTATATACATGATACTTCTCGGAAATACATCGAGAGTTCATGACCCATGGGGGACTCGCGAGGTCTATATACCAACACGGACGATCTCCACGTGTCTGTGTGGACGATCTCAACGCACTATCATAATCAAACAAATTTCGCACGGACGATCTCCACGTGCCCAAATCATAATTATAACTTTTCTATCGCACAGACAATCTCCACGTGCCCAAATAATCAATACTCGATCTCAACACGGACGATCTCCACGTGTTAGACCTTTACTCATACTCAATCTCATGTCAATGCAAGTGCACAATATGATATCAAATAAGGAGATGATGCAACATCTCAATAAATCAAATGTCGCTATGACATATAATCACCTCAAAATATCACAATTCTACGGGTTCAGTAAAAAACAATCACATATAATAAATCAAATCAATAATATATCAGTTTCTGCCCATATGCTTTGGCATTCTCGGATTACAATCCGCATTCTATAGTAATAAACCTTCCTATTATAACACCGGTACTCCTACCATTCTCAACACATCACATACAAACAGATAATCACACCGTCTTTTAATACCCTTTTTTCATTAGAATTAATCAATGTGGACAAGTCAACCCATCACCAAGTCCCATTACTCTCAAATATATACCACAATGAAATACACACATTTCATACACTTAGCAAGAGTTTAGAAATCCACTTGCCTAAATCAAATCAAGAATTCACTCCGGGACTTGAGCCTTCTCCTTTCGTTGAACATCCAACTCATAGCAATCTATTCACATTAATGATCACAATAAAATTTTGCGGCTAACAACAACATTACACTACTATGTGTTTAGATTTTAACCAACAATTTACCCTTAATTTATGATCAATTTCATAAATCTTGAGATCAATCAACATGTCAATCTTTTCAATTTTTCTCAACTTTCAAGTATAGGGTTAAGTCATAATTTCTCCAAGCACTACAACCCTAATAGTTTCCATATAATATAATTGTCCAATAATTATCCATAAATGGCTATAGACGGCATATCAATATTCCATTGGAAATCTTGACATACTGTCAAAGGAAAGACCATTAATAATTTAAAAAAAATCCAATGTATCTATAACTAGTTATGACACTAACGCTGTGACAAATTTCATGATAATTATAAGAAAGATTTAAAGAAAATTAAACCCAACAAATTTCCAGAATCTATATGTCACACATTAAATTCGTATATATTTAGTACCTACCCATTACCATTAATTTTCAAAACAAACTCACAAACCCTTTGTTTTCTTTACAAACCTACAGTAATCCACTTCGATTTCCTATCTAACTCTTAATGAATTAAAAGAATTAATCAACATAAAACTTATCTTATATACGTGTATTGTTTCATCCACCAACAATAATAATTTTTTTGATACCCTCTAGTCCATAAATATATGTAAATAACATATGCATACATGTACACGAAATTAAAAATTAGTTTCACATATTAGTGTAATTATACACGTTTTAACTTAAAAATCTACTCCTAATTACATAAAAACTTAATAGAAAGAATGAAAATAATTACCTTGACGTCTTGAGATGAAAATATTGATTTTTCTCCTCCTTTTCCCTGTTCTTTTCTCCCTTTCTTTTCTTTTCTTCTCTACGCATTACTTTTTTTTTTGTCAAATCTTTCTTCTGTTTTGTTCCCAATCTCATATAAGCCTTCGTAGGCTTTTAACAGTTTAGGTCACTTTTCCCCTTTTCTTTTTATTTTATTTATTTATTACAATACTCCGTGCGGCACCTGACGGTCTACTCACGATTCTTGCACGATCTTGTAGACTCAAGTAAACCTTCCTCTACTTGGATCGCTAAGAGAACTTAGAAAGAGAAAACAAAGACAGAATTTGGAAGAAAAGACTTGTATTGATATGTTGGTTGATAGATGTATTACAAACACAATGACTACCTATTTATACTACTCTAATGACTAAGAGTAAATAAATGCTACACTATATACAAGCCCCTAAGTCCATGCCCACGAGACATGCTTCTAAGTCTTCCAAAAAAGGACTCCTAGCCTTGACTAGTCTGCCCCCACGTTCCAAGAGGCCTTGAGCAAGCCTCATCAAGGCTTGAAATTGCTGCCCCTTGACCTTCAGTAACAGCTGTAACAGCTGAAACGGCTGAAACTGCCGAAACGGTTGTAACGGCTGCCCCTCCAACTGCTGCCTGCTTGGGCGCCTGCACCTTGGTCTGCTGACCGGTGTGGGCTGCCTGCCCCCTTGCGCCTGCTGCTGGCTGCCTAGGCAGGTCGCGAACTGCCTGGGTATCTGGCGGGTCGTTACAAACTCCCCCACCTGATGATGCGACGTCCACGTCGCATTGCGTCCGTATCGGCGTTGAGTTCTGCCGGGCGACCATCAACTCGCGTACTCGATCAATCCCTTTGAGTAACCTCTTCATCGATGTCCCGTCCTTTCTCGACCCGATCTTCCGAACTTCCTCCTTCAACGGAGGCAAGTGCTCCGGCGGCTTCTTCATCATGTCAGCGTTCCTACTCGGAACCCTCTTATTGCGCGGTGGCATGGACTTTCCAGCACCATTGTCTTCTCTCGAACTTGCAATGGTTGTTGCCGGTGTTAACCTTCTTTTCACGTCGCCCCTCTCGAGCTTCATGGCTGTCAGTCTAGCCTGTCCCTCCGTCGATTGTGCCTTCACCATGGGAACTGTATATTCCCTTCCTTTCTCCATGATTGTCAATTTTTGGAGATGAGGATCGATTACTGCATGGCACTGTTGGAAGAACTTCTGCCCAAGAATAACATCAAACATGTTGATGGGGGCGATGATGAATTTAGTTTTCCCTTGCCAATCGCCTACCATGATGTTCACGCCGTGTGCTACTCCAACTATGGGAGTCAGTGATGCGTTGACAGACTTTATTTGGGCGTTGCTTGAAGTATATCGCAACCCCAACCTCTTTGCTGCCGTCTTGGTCATAACATTGACCTCAGCACCGGTGTCGACCAACGCACGAGCAGGTTTCCCATTGACCGTGATGTCGACTGTTTGAGCCCACGCCATAGACTTTGCAAGTCCCTTGTCAGCATGCTTCGGCTCCGCTTGCCTTGGCTCAACTTGCCTTGGCCTCGTCGATGGTTGCTCGATGACTGCCCCGCATAGGCTTACCACGCCCAACTGCTTAGTCTCCCCGACTTCTTCTTGGGCCTTCTCTTCCTTCCGCTCACGGAGTATAGCACCAAGATTTTTCAGTTCAGGGCATCTCTTGTAACCATGCGGCCCTTTGCATATGAAGCAACCATCCCTGGAATCCCTTACCGTGTTGCCACGATCTCCGGGCTTCTTGCCGCTGGACCCGTAGGTGTCACGCCTCTTGGGTTGTGGCGTTCGCTCCTCGCCTTCGCCACTGTCATCCCCACTATCATCATGACTGCCTACCTCGTCGTCCTCCTCGGCACTAATAGACTTCTCTCGCCTGAAGTCTGTCAAGGCTTCAGCTTGCGTGATGGCGTCGTCTATAGTCCTGACTTGCCGCCGTTCCAACTCCGTTCTGGCCCAATTTTGCAGCCCGTCCATGAAGTAGAACAATGCGTCGTCGTCCTTGAGGTCGGGAATCTGAAATGTAAGGGTGGTAAACTCCCGCACATACGCGTGTATGCTGCCCTTTTGTATCAACTCCCGCATCTTGCGCTTTGCCTCATAGACAACGTTGCTAGGGAGGAACACCTTCTTGAACTCCACACGGAACTGCTCCCATGTGTTCAACGCACACATCCCCTTTTGCGATGTCAGACTCTTTACGCTTCCACCATAGCATGGCCAACTCTGAAAGATACAACACAACCGTGTTGATCTTGTTCACATCACTACGGACCCGCATACACTTGAAATAATTCTCCAAGTGCCAAAGGAAATTATCCACCGCTTGCGCGTCATGGATGCCTATGAAGACTGGTGGCTTGGGCGCCTCAACTCTGGCTTCCCTTTCCCAGTCATGTGATGAGGATCCACCAACCTCTCTATCCTCCTTGAGTGCTGCCACCTTGGCCTTAAGCGACTCGATTGTGCCAAGTGCTTCCCTAAATCTGATCTCTAAGGAAGTAATGGCCTCCTTTGTCTCGTACTCGGCTCGCTGGCGTGCCTCCAACTCCTTCCGGACGTTCTCAACTTCCTCAAGGAAGTACTCTTCAAGAGCTTTGAGATCTCTGCCCGTTTTATTCAAGCGCTGGCCTATGATCTCAACGGCTTGCCTCGCCATTTCGACCCTTGCAATCCACTCCGGTCTGACAGTAACGTCCACGGACTCCTCGCCGGTGTCTACGTCACTTCCATCGACAATCTGGGGAGGGAGAGATGTCTGCCCTTCGCTTGGTGTAGGAACACTAGGTGGTGGAACATTTTGTGGAAGACCGGGCAGATTGGGTTCATTACCCGTCTGCTGCTTCTTCCCCTTCTTGTTCTTCTTGCCACCATCAGTGCGGACGTTGGGGGTGCTGCTAGTGCCATCTCCTTCGTTCGTCATTCTCTTACGATGAACCTGCTCTGTTATCAACTGTCACGGGCTTTTCGAATCGGACAATACTCCGTGCGGTACCTGACGGTCTACTCACGATTCTTGCACGATCTTGTAGACTCAAGTAAGCCTTTCTCTACTTGGATCGCTAAGAGAACTTAGAAAGAGAAAACAAAGACAGAATTTGGAAGAAAAGACTTGTATTGATATATTGGTTGATAGATGTATTACAAACACAATGACTACCTATTTATACTACTCTAATGGCTAAGAGTAAATAAATGCTACACTATATACAAGCCCCTAAGTCCATGCCCATAAGACATGCTTCTAAGTCTTCCAAAAAAGGACTCCTAGCCTTGACTAGTCTGCCCCCACGTTCCAAGAGGCCTTGAGCAAGCCTCATCAAGGCTTGAAACTGCTGCCCCTTGACCTTCAGTAACGGCTGTAACGACTGTAACTGCTGTAACAGCTGAAACGGCTGAAACTGCCGAAACGGTTGTAACGGCTGCCCCTCCAACTGCTGCCTGCTTGGGCGCCTGCACCTTGGTCTGCTGACCGGTGTGGGCTGCCTGCCCCCTTGCGCCTGCTGCTGGCTGCCTAGGCAGGTCGCGAACTGCCTGGGTATCTGGCGGGTCGTGACACTTCGTAGGCTTTTAACAGTTTAGGTCATTTTTCCCCTTTTCTTTTTATTTTATTTATTTAGTTAATTCTTTTTCTATTTTTTTCTATTTTGTTATTATTTTTAGCAACAACATAATCTTTTATTAAATCTAAAAATCATGTCACTCATTCTTATAAGTTATATAAATTATTTATAAAATCTACTAAAAAGGTTAATATAAAAATAATAGTTGAAATTCCGAAAACGACTAAGAGGGTCGTTACAACAGTCCAATCTTTCGCGTATAAGGCGTAAGCCCCTAAAAATGATTTTCATATATAAGTGATCAAAAGATCAAATAACTATGTATATTTTGGTGGTTGCTACTTTTAGTGATCTTTCTTTTGGCTGACTAGCGATGATTTATCTAAGAATGCACATCTATTATATAATTATTGAGGTAAGGTTGATTCCTTTCTACTTAGTTTTAATTTAAAATCATACACGGAAAATCCTTAAGCTATTTCATTCCTACTGTACTAGCGTTCGGTAGAAAAACGGTAATTAGAAGAAAGAAATTTGTGTTCTAACCTAATTTAGTGCTCTATTTTTATCATCAGAATTAACGTCATTCCAACTATAACTATATGTTGGTGTTTCCTTCAGACACCTAATTCTGCATCGAGTATGATTGAAATTTTGAAATTTTGGATTATTATGATTTGGTCGAATTCTATTGAAAAGTGAATGTATAAAGCTCCTTGTTGTTCATAAATTTGATGAGATTTCAATAATTACACATAAATCTTCTTGTTTCTTTCAATTTCCCTTATCCTTATCAACTTACAAAGTTACATTAGTGATTTCATAAAGGAAAATAGTACGGCTTAAATTATGATCTTAGATGTCTTAATAAGTATGTGTTGCCTCATATGAATCTTTTACTTTTTTTCATCATATGAATTTCATTATCTAATAAATTTTGTCTCAACATAATAAAATAAATAGAAATAAATTATAATAACTTCTGGAATCACATGGCCTTAGCGGATCCGACTCCTCTCTATTTCTCTTCTCTTCATTTCCCCCAAATTCCTATTTGAATTGGTGACACATGACATAAGTGAAAATAAATGGTTAATGTTTAATTTTTCAAAAACCTCTAACCATGATTTAGTTAATAAATATATTATATATTAAGTATTAAAATTATTATAATCTCACAATCTTAACAACATATTATCTTGTTTGCTGAAACCCTCCACTCTGATGCTTTTGGCTCCCGAGGCAAATTAGCCCTGGACGAAATAAAGGAGGAACTTATTCTTTCAAATATAAAACGATCTCGGGGATGGCCAAAGAGTTGCGGATTCAATGTGACAACCAATTTGAGCTTATCAAGGAGATGAAAAAGGAAGCGGGAGCTAAAAAAGAAGATTGCCCCGCGACCAATACCGTGTTTAATGGGATTAGGAAATACCAAAGTCACGTCCAAGATGGACGGGGCGAAGGGAAACCTAACGATTGTTCCAATCAAGAACGGGGAAAGACAGGATAACTTAACGGGGATAAGGGATCCCCCCGGGTAAAGGAAGTAAGAGATGGCTCGCTTTTGGGAGGTAGACTTGGGTAGCAAGCTATCTGTTGTCCTGACCCGGAAAGCAAAAGTAGCTCGAGCCAAGGGCGACAGCGAGGGGTCGAATCAAAACCTTTCTTTTCTACGCTTTCTTCTATTATGAAATGGAGAGTGTTGTTATAGTCCTGCTAATTTTAAAGCATTTTAAGTAGTAGCATCTCAAGCCAGCATAAAAAGTGTTTCCATCAGATCAGGGCTTTAGGCAACCTAGTTAGTCAGTGAACCAGAGAGGGTAGGAATTACTTGACTTGGAAGAAGAATTCTCCTAAGCTTGGCACTAGGTGATCTATGTGTCAAAGGGCTACTTTTCTTCCTATCCTTTCCCTTGCCTTGCATCCTATGCATCAATCCCATTCTACTGATGAGTACTTCTTTGGAACAACTTTCCCGATCCCATCATACTCTTTACCTTTCTTCTCCTTTTTGGTATTTGCTATCTTGTGGTTCAGTCCCTTATTTTTAGGCTTACCACGTGGCTGATTCCTCTTGCGACGTCTGTTGGGAGGTAGCATCCAATAGATCTATCTACTAGGCCTTTCGTCGTGAAGGCAAATGGAAAAGCAAAAGCGGAAATAGCTAGATCGACTACTGAATCAGTCGAACTTGAAGCCTTCGCTTCTATGTCAATTGTTGGGATAACTGGCTTACGTTCTTAGTTAGGACATTCAAGCTTTCAGTATAATGACTGGACACGACCAACCCCGACTCTCTAAGCCCTCGTCTTTACAGGAATTGTCGCAGTTGAGCGTAGATGATTCCCGCAGATTGGGCTACTTCTATTTATCAATATTGAAAGAAGATCCTACTTTCCCATCAAGATTAAAAGCAAAAAAGAACCTCTCATCTTAAGATGAGACCCTAGAAGCTTTGGCCCGGCATACTACTATCATATCAGGGATAAAAGGTGATCATTTCTTGTTCTTGGCAACTATGGCTATTCATTTGAGTATTCAGGTAATGAATAATCAATGAGCGAAGGGCGCAGTTACCACACCTATGAGTTCAAGCGTCTACCCTATAGTAGCAGTTCATTGAGGCTCGACAAACCTGGTCTAAGGAGATGATCTGGGTAAACCCCCTTTTTGGTTAGGTAAGGCACCTCCCACTTTTTGCTAGAGCAAAAATGAAAGAAATCATGTATGTAATCTGCCCTCAAAGAAAGCTCAGCTCAAGAGGACTACATTCAACAGAAGAACGAACGAAAAAGGAATTCCTACAGGGAAAGGCAAATTGAAGGCTTTGGGACAACATATTAGAATAGACAAACAAAAAAAGACAGAGATAGGGTGCATCGAAGAAGATGATTGGTGATTCTTCACTTCTTTCTTCTCTTTGTTCTCCATCTAAGTTCCTTATTGTTTCAACTGCAAACTCCGAAAATGATCCCTCCTTATACTGCTTGCCGTTCGTTAGCTACTCTAGTTCTCACTCCAAGTATTCCGTTCGTTTGGACTCTCCATTCTGGTTAGCGCGATAGAGTGGCAGGCGAAATCTGTCTCTCTATATAGATATTGAGATAGACATTGAGTGGGTAGGTGGCTAGTCACTTCTTACTCGTGTAGTGAGAAAAACCTTATTTCATTCTTAGTTCAATCACGAGTGGAAGGTTTACGATAGATGTTGCCTTTCCTGGATAAACGATCTCAAATCGGCTTTTTTATTATTGCAGATTTGTAAAAAATAATCGGTTCATTTATCCCTGGTTCCGGTTGAAAGTGTCATCTATAGCGGGAATCGATATCTGTATTTGTATAAATATAAGAGATGCTTTTTGCTTTGTCTTTTAAGCTGGATCTAGAATGTATTGGTAAGGATCTCTCCCCTGCCTATTTGTTTAGAGGGTGCTTTTTCAACCAAGCAGCTGAAGAAAAGCAAAAGTGAAACTACGAGCTAAAAGTAGGCATGCTCCTATTGAGAATACGAGACCACCTCCCTCTTTTTTAGGCGCACTTGTTTGATGAGTGCTTTTAAGCCTAAGCGCCCCATAAGTAAAAATCAAGCCAAACTAAGGTAGAAGTAGCAGTCTCAGTAGTGGTTGCAGGTGCAGATGAAGAAGACTTGGATAAAGGCACGTATGAGTAGCAGAATGGAAGATTGATTTTTTAGATAAGGTTTCGAAAAGCAATTTTTCCGCTTGTGCGAATCACAATTATTCTGCTTGTGTTACCTTTACAGTGGGTGGAGTCCCATCCAAGCATATCCTCATATCCTATTTTGAGTCTTTTAAAGCTGCTTTCGAGCCAGTGTAAGATGTATTGAGTTCCTCGCCACTTCCAGTTGCAGTGCTAATTGCTAATCACTCTCCCAAAGGATGTCCTTGGTGTTGTGTTGACAAGAATCTCTTCAAAAAAAAGGCACTTTCTAGATCTAAGAGAATTTGACGCCACTGAGTTCAATTATAAGCTAAACCCATTCAACTGCAGTAAAAAGGTAAAATCTTTCCCTGCTTTGATAGAAAGAGATTTCTTTTCATCCAACAATTAATATCATAAGAAAGCTGTTAGCTTAGGGCAGAGGTATGCCACAAGCCTACCCGAGTTCCACAGCATTGATGTCGTTGTTTATTTATTTTTTGGGTGACCGTTCTGGAATGAACAATGACCAATTCCCTATTCAATCGAATCAAAAAATTAAACACCTTACACTCTAAACTCTGATAATTAGGACAACTAAATCAAGCTTCAGAAAAAAAAGATTTTTTGCTTTCTATTCTATCTATATGATAGATTGGATTGACGGATAGTGCACCTGTCAAAAATTCATAGAACATGTTCATTTTCGTCTACTTCGCTTCCTCAATTGCTCTTATATAGCAAGTTCATTAGGAAAATCCAATTTGGAGAAATAATTATTCATGCATTCTAAGTCAATAGTGAATTGTTCTAATATCCATATTTTCTTTTTAAATAGATTTAAATAAAAAGGAGGTAAGAGAAAGATTATGAATTTAGAGATAGAATCAATCAAAATTGAAAGGATGAATCAAATCCAATCACAATCAAAAGGGAAGAACAATTAAGGAAAACAGAACTCAAGGCGCAAGTACAATAAAAAAGCAGTTCAGTAATCTGGGAAAGGTTTTCATCGATTTTGTATTTGTAGCATTTTGGCGACATGGCCGAGTGGTAAGGCAGATGACTGCAAATCCTTTTTTCCCTAGTTCAAATCCGGGTGTCGCGTGATCAACAATAAAGTCGAAATATATTCTTTTGATATAACCCGCCGAATGATTCCCCAGCAGAAGGTTGATACTTGTTTGATTCTAAAGACTAAAACTATTGCATATTTAGGCTTCTTCAAGGAAATACTCGAATGCTAGAGGGGCTATCAAGACTTCGAAAGCTTTCTTACATTATACGATAAGTTAGTAAAGACATTTCAGGATATGATACGAGTGAAGAAAATCCCTTAGTAAGTCGGGTGCCTAGAAAGGAAAAAGGAGAATAAGCAAGGATTTTAGCAGAAAAAGATGAAAAATCGACTCTTTATCCCCTGTTCATTCTTCCAACAATTTATAAGGCTTGATGAGGAGCGCTTTTCATGCAGAATGAGTCTTCTCTGGTGCTAGCTGTGGAAGGATTCCCTAGTTCCAGCCAACTCTAATATAGCACGATTTGTCGGGCGGAGTGAATCAATGGCAGGGGACCCCTGATAATTAGTTCTAAGGATCGGGGTTAGAAGGATCCTTTTGCGTAAGCGTATGTTGACGGTCCCTCTAGAGAGAGGGAAATTCTTCCTATTTTTTTATGTAGGATCTTTTCTTTTTATTATTATTTTTCTTTTAAATAATATTTTTATTGTAATCTTTTGTTAAAGGCATATTGATCCATGATTAATTAATTACCTAGAGTTAATTAAATCATTTTAACAAACTAATTTTAATGTCATCATGAGATTACGAATACAATTATATCAGTACATATGGTAGGTTAATTATAATTTCTATATTTATATTCATTTAATTATTCTTCTAATGAGATAAAAAGATTATTTAAAAGAAATTAAAAATAAAATCTTACGTATAAAAAATATTTAGGAAGAGAGTTTTTTTTCGATATTTATGGAACAAGATAATATATTGCTAAGATTGTGAGATTATAATAACTTTTAATACTTAATATATTATGTATTTATTAATTAAATCATGGTTAGAGACTTACTCTGGGAAATTAAATCTTAATCATTTATTTTAGGGAAAATTGTATATAATAGCAAACTAATAACCTAAAATAAATGGAGTAGCTAGGGTTTGATTTAATTGTGCTCCATAGCAAACGTTGGCTAAAATTTGTCAGGCATCTCTCTCCCAAAAATCTTGCTCCCCACTCTCTGCTCGTCTCTCTCGTTTTATACACAGAAGTGTATAATTTTGTTTCTGTTTTGTATAAAGCGAGAGAAAATTGTATATACACATGCAAAAACATATATCTTCATGTTATACACTTAATTATACAATTTACAAACATTTTACTTCAATTCAATTGTAGATAAATGCAAATTTTATACAAATATTGCAGAGAAAAAGACCAACGAATTATACAATTGCAAATTATACAATTGCAGTGAAATACAATTTTCTTTAGCTTTATACAACAGAAGTGTATATATTGTGTTTCTGTTTTTGTATAAAGCGAGAGAAAAACATATATCTTCTTGCTATACACTTATAATTATGTAATATACATACAATTGTGCATTATACAATTGCAGTGAAATAGGATAGCGAATTATACAATTGCAGCGAAGTAGGCCAGCGAATTATACAATTTAGGCCAGCGAATTATACAATTGTATATGTATAGCGAATTATACAGTTTTATGTTTGCTATGGAGCGCAATTATGCAAATTTTGCTATAGCATACAAATATGAATTTTTTGTTTGCTATATGTGAAAGTTGCCCTTTATTTTAACCTATGTCATGTATCACTAATCTAAATAGGAACTTGGAAAAATAGAGAGGAGTCGGATCCAATTAATTATAAATCTAAAAGTATATGACTTAATTGAAGTCCAATTACATTCGGGTCAGTTTTTTAAGTTGACAGGACGAGCCCAATCGATGCTCTTCAAACTCAAGATCAACTAGAATTAATTGGAGATCAAAATACCTCAAGCCTTGTCTTGTGCTTATATATAGAGGTCTCCATACAACCAAAAAGAAAAGAAAAGAATAAATAATAGGAAAACTCTCTTCTTCAGTGATGATTCACAAGTCTTCTGCATACAAAGAAGAAGTCATCGTCTCCACGTGTCAAGCTACAATCTTCCATTCCTCCATGATTGTGATCAAAGTTCAGCTACGTATTTGTGGTAAAATTCCAAGAAGTACATCATCAATTTAAGAACAAAGCAAATCTCTTGAGTTGATGGTCGTGGAAAGAACAATTAAAGGTTTACATATTTTTATATTAGATTTTGTAAGGAGCGTAACCCTGCATAAGCTATTGAAATTAAATATTATTACACTATTACTTGTCACTAATTTTCTTGTCTTGCCTGCTGCATTTTAGGAATGAAAAATTGGTCATTATTATCTTTTCTATAAATTGATGAGGTATATATATATTGTAGAGTACCTTTTGGTTTTTATAAAAACAACATAAGTATTATTATTTTTCAACAAATTGATGTAATATATTATAGAGTAGTTTTTGGTAATGTTATAGAGTAGTTTTTGGAAAGTTCCACCCTTGTTTGTTTTTGAAGAAAGTTGAAGCAGACAAAGTTGAAACTCGTTTTGTTAGACTAAAACGACCAATATTTATATTGTTTAAGTGTAATAATATTAGTAACGCCCCTCCCCTAAACTGTAACAACATGCAAGTTCATCTTCCTTAACCATGTAATGATGCATAGTTATTAATATATTATCTTGTTTGTCAAAAAAAAAAGGGATAATGCCTAGGTACCCCCTCAACCTATGCCCGAAATCTCAGAGACACACTTATACTATACTAAGTCCTATTACCCCCCTGAACTTATTTTATTAATAATTTTTTACCCCTTTTTAGCTTGCGTGGCACTATCTTGTGGGCCCAACGATGGTTGACTTTTTTTTCCGAACTAGTGCCACGTAGGCTAAAAAGGGGTTGAAAATTACATATAAAATAAGTTCAGGGGTAATAGTATAAGTGTGTCTCTGGGATTTCGGGCATAGGTTGAGGGGGTACTTGGGTATTTTCCAAAAAAAAGAAGGTATTGTTCTTATAAAATGAAATAAATTGAAATATCGTTTTTATGAGATTATAAGATCCTTATTTTACACATATTTATATTCATTTATCAATTTACTTATTCAGAATTAATGTTAGATTTATACTCTTTCGTTGGTACATTAGACTAAATAATTACTTTCTCTATGTGAAATATTTTAACTCTTTATTTTTTGAATACACTTTTGAAGTTTGTGAGCACAAAATTAATAATTTTTCAGATGATAACTCAACTTTGAATAATTCACTTAAGAAGTCACTCAATTTTATTTTACAATTCAAAAGACACTTAATTATTAATATTTCACTTAAAAGGTCAATTAATTAAATAAACTAATTTTTTAAAAAATAATAAAATGCTCATTATCTTCATGCATAAAAGATTAAAAAAAACTCCAATGCTATTACTTCCTCTACTCCAATTTATACGACACATTTTATGTTTTGAGAGTCAAACAATTTAAGTTTGACCAGAAATTTGCGCATGGAATATTCAATTTTTTTGAAATAAATTTATATATTTGTAAATACGTAAAAGTACTATGAGTCACAATAATTGATAATTCAAAATGTTTAAAAGATTTATAAAAAACTTACGGTCAAAGATATACTTGTTTGATTCTTGAAATCTGAAAGGTGACATATAAAATGAGACGGAGGTAGTATATTACAAAAAAATCTCAACAACCTAGGAGGCACTCTAAGCTTCTTCACTTGGATTTTGAAGATTTATTAATCCTTTTGTCAACCATATTGCTGTTTCTCTAGAAGAAACAACTTGTTCACCATATGGTTTTAGCACACCAGCTAATTCCTCTAGCTTTTTATGCTTAAGTAACTCTACACAAAGTTCAAGTAATGACTCTAATGCTTCTTCCCTTCCATTGCTCATTACTGAAGTATCACTCGATGCTCGTTTGTGATCATCGCGTTTTTCATTAGTACTTAGATGATCAATGACATTAGCTCTAACTTTATTGGCATGTGAAGTTACTTCAATATGTGATTTTGGTATTCCTGATTTCTTAAAAAGCATTTTGTACCTTCAATTGTATTATCAGTCAAAGTACTTCTTGTGGAGCTTATAGAATTAGTGCTTCCACTTTTCTTGACGGATATCCTCTGCAGTCGTTCATAGTCCAAATCTCCAGTTTTATTCTCAATCTTACACGTATTACCTTTAAATTCATGAACAACTACAACCTTTAAATGAAGTAACTTTTGACAGGCTTCCTGCCTGTCACACTTCTACAAAACTCATGATTGTCTACGATGAGTTCTTTCCACTTATCTATATGAGTATTTAACATGACTTCATCATAACCTTCAAGTTCTCCCATGTCAGTCAGGAGGATATATTCATTAGGAGAATAACGTGTTGAGCTTCACTTTTATCTAGTAGATCTTTTATAAGAGGTTTCTAGATCATTCGAAGTGGTTATCTCACCATGAGTTGGTTGATTATCAACCACAACATCATAAGTAGTAACATTTATATGTTCTACACTCTGATTATTATCTGGATTATTACCTTGGGTTCCCTCATGTGCAGAAGATGTATCAATAATAGGAATAGGATCAACATCAACTAAGCTCTCATCAGTATGAGAATCTAGTTTCTTAGTCTTGTCAATATCTTCAATAGTTTGATCTTCAAAGAACACAACATCATGACTTCTAATGAGTTTCTTATCAATTGGATCGTAAAAGTGATATCCAAACTCATCTTGACCATAACCAATGAAGATGCATTGCTTAGTTTTAACATCCAATTTCGACCTCTCATTTTTTGGAACATGCACACAAGCTTTACACCCAACACTTTCAAGTGATCATAAGAAACATCCTTATCAAACCAAACTCTGTTTGGAACATCACCATCCAAAGCAACAACAAGAGACAAATTGATAACGTAAGCAACAGTGTTAAGTGCTTTAGCCCAAAAAGAATTTGAAAGTTTAGCCTCTGAAAGCACACATCTAACTCTCAACTAAAGTTCTGTTCATCCTTACTGCCAAACCATTTAATTGAGGAGTCTTTGGAGGATTCTTCTGATGACGAATTCCTTCCGATTTGCAGTAGTTATCAAAGGGACCAATATACTCACCACCATTATCAGTGCGAATACATTTTAATTTCTTTCCCGTTTGTCTCTCAGATAAGGCTTGAAACTGTTTAAACACATCAAGAGCTTGATCTTTGGATTTCAAAGGATATACCCAAATCTTGCGAGAATGATCATCAATGAAAGTAGCGAAGTAAAGTGCACCACCTTTTGACTTCACTTTGAAAGGACCACACAAATCTGAGTGTACTAGATCCAATAGCTCAGACTTTCTTGAAGGAGGATGACTGTGAAAAGAAACTCTTTTCTGTTTCCTTTTTAAGCAATGAACACATCTTTTCACCTTTGTTTGTTTCTAACCAGCAAAAAAATTCTTCTTAGCCAAACATGTGATCCCTCTCTCACTCATATGACTAAGCCTCTTGTGCCACAATTCTGATAAAGTCTCGCTCTCTACCAAATTTATAGAGTCACCAAGAATCTATCCTTGTGTCACGTATAAATCTGAATGTTTTCTTCCTCGAGCTAAAATTACTGAGCCTTTGGTGAGCTTCCATTGGCCATTGGACAAGTCATTATGATAGCCATCATCATCTAGTTGTCCTACAGAGATCAAATTTAAGGGAATTTCTGGAGCTATGCTTGACATTCTGAAGGACCAACGTGGAACCGGTATTGATTTTTAAACAAACAGTGCCAACACAAAACACCTTAACCTCACCAGCATTACCCATCTTTAACACCTCAGAGTTAATAGAAGTATAAGATGAAAAGAAGTCTTTTCTTGGTGTGACATGTGATGTGGCTCCAGAATCTACTATCCGACTTGTATCTTGAGATACAAAATTGATGACGTCTTTATCACAAGCGAAGAGAAGGTCATCTTGGACAACAACAACAACATTATTTTCATTATTTTCTTCCTTCTTCCATTCTTTAAGATCTTGCTTCAATTGTTTACAAAATCTTTTAATATGTTCTTTCTTTCCACAATGATAACATATAATATTTGGATTCTTGAATTTTGACTTGCTTCTGCTTTTACCTCTATTCCTCGGATCTCGTCTTATGTCTCCCTCGATCTTTTGTATATAGAACATCTGAATGTGAAGATGTGCCTTGAGATTTTCTTCTAATCTCTTCATTCAACACGCCACTCTTTGCATATTCCATAGTCACCTTTCCACCAGTGGCATAATTTGTTAAAGAAACACGAAGAGCTTCTCAAGAATACAGATAGAGTATTAAGAAGTTAAAGTCCTTGTATTTCATCATCAAAATTAACACCCATTCCTGATAGCTAATCAAGAATACCCTGAAAATCATTCTATGATCAAGAATAGGACTGCCTTCTTGTATTTAAAGGTCATCAATTGCTTTAACAAGAACAACTTCTTATTGTCAGTTTTTGAAGCGTAAAGCGTCTCCAACTTTTCTCACAATGTTCTAGCTTGTGTCTCATTCACAATATGGTTGCGAACATTATCTTCAACCCATTATCTTATATATCCACATACTTGTTGGTGCTCAAATTCCCAATTTTCATCGGTAACACTCTCGGATTTATGAGCAGAAAAAACCAGAAGATGCATCTTCTTCACGAACAATAGATCTTTCATCTTGTTTTTCCATATGTTGTAGTTTCTTCCGTTTAGACATACCATCTTACTCATATTCCCCTCCATATAGATAACCTTAACTCTGATACCAGTTGTTGTGACGAAAAATAAAAATGAAAAGAACAAAAACAAGACCTTGCTGATCTCTGAATTCGAACTCTACCATTTAAATCAACCACCAAAATGTCAGGAATACCCAGTCCAAATTTTAGCCCGATCCAACGGTTAGTTAATCGGAAAACACGATTTGAACATTGCTGGTCGGAGAAAAAGACTGCAGCAAAAGAACCCTTTTCTTTCTCTCTTTTCTCCTGTTGAAAGCTCTCTAAAAAAAACTCTCTTATGTTCTAATGTCTTTAAAAGAAAATATCAATGAGCAATCAATTATTCTCTCAAGACCATCCTCTATTTATAGATTTGTGTTTTTCCTTTACAAAGTCATAACCAACTACAAATAGGATTACAATTCTAATCCTTTTCCTAATAGAATTGGAAACCAAATAAATAGAATAATTTCAATCCTTTTTCAAGTAGGATTAGGCTATGGACCTTTGGCTGGAACATGGGCTATAACCCAACAATATATGCAGTCAGCTAATTCAAGCTCTTTTTGGGAAGTTCCACCCTTGTTTGTTTTGAAGAAAGTTGAAGCAGACAAAGTTTGAAACTCGTTTTGTTAGACTAAAGCGACCAATATTTATATTGTTTAAGTGTTATAATATTAGTAACGCCCTCCCCTAAACTGTAACAACATGCAAGTTCATCTTCCTTTACCATGTAATGATGCATTTTAGTTATTAATATATTATCTTGTTTGTCAAAAAAAAAGGGTATTGTTCTTATAAAATGAAATATCGTTTTTATGAGATAATGACCATCCTTATTTTACACATATTTATATTCATTTATCAATTTACTTATTCAAAATTAATGTTAGATTTATACTCTTTCTTTGGTACATTAGACTAAATAATTACTTTCTCTATGTGAAATACTGTAACTCTTTATTTTTTCAATACACTTTGAAGCTTGTGAGCAAAAAATTAATAATTTTTCATCAGATCACTCAACTTTGAATAATTCACTTAGAAAGTCAGTCAATTTTACTTTACAATTCAAAAGTCACTTAACTATTAATATTTCACTTAAAAGGTCAATTAATTAAATAAACTAATTTTTTAAAAAATAATAAAATGCTCATTATCTTCATGCATAAAAGATTAAAAAAAACTCCAATGCTATTACTTCCTCTACTCCAATTTATACGACACATTTTATGTTTTGAGAGTCAAACAGTTTAAGTTTGATCGGAAATTTACGTATGGAATATTCAATTTTTTTGAAATGAAATTTATAAATTTGTAAAATACGTAAAAGTACTATGAGTCACAATAATTGATAATTCAAAATGTTTAAAAGATTTTTGAAAAATTTACGATCAAAGATATACTTGTTTGATTCTTGAAATCTGAAATGTGACATATAAAATGGGACGGAGGTAAGTATATTACAAAAAAAATCTCAACAACCTAGGAGGCACTCTAAGCTTCTTCACTTGGATTTTGAAGATTTATTAATCCTTTTGTCAACCATATTGCTGTTTCTCTAGAAGAAACAACTTGTTCACCAAATGGTTTTAGCACACCAGCTAATTCCTCTAGCTTTTTATGCTTAAGTAACTCTGCACAAAGTTCAAGTAATGACTCTAATGCTTCTTCCCTTCCATTGCTCATTACTGAAGTATCACTCGATGCTC
Organism: Solanum lycopersicum; assembly: GCF_036512215.1. NCBI lineage: Eukaryota > Viridiplantae > Streptophyta > Magnoliopsida > Solanales > Solanaceae > Solanum > Solanum lycopersicum. The sequence continues at coordinate 54,033,376 of NC_090810.1, read as the reverse complement.
GTTTGTGATCATCGCGTTTTTCATTAGTACTTAGATGATCAATGACATTAGCTCTAACTTTATTGGCATGTGAAGTTACTTCAATATGTGGTTTTGGTATTCCTGATTTCTTATAAAAGCATTTTGTACCTTCAATTGTATTATCAGTCAAAGTACTTCTTGTGGAGCTTATAGAATTAGTGCTTCCACTTTTCTTGACGGATATCCTCTGCAGTCGTTCATAGTCCAAATCTCCAGTTTTAGTCTTAATCGTACACGTATTACCTTTAAATTCATGAACAACTACAACCTTGTCGTGTTTTTTTGCTTGTCTAATATCCTTGGAAGTTGAATTCTCGTGAGTTTGATCAGGATTCTGTTTAATAACATCCTTATCACAACATACTTGAACAAATGCTGGTGACAAGTTCTGATATTTAGCAAGATATGGTTGTAAATGTGGATGCCTTAACAACTCTGCAGCCTAATATATATTCAGACACAAGAAGTAATGAATCAGTAAATATTTATGCAACATACAACAGAATGCAAGTAGTAATTAACACGTACCGTAGGTCTATGTTCTGGGCTTTTTCTTAGCATGCTTTTAATCAGTCGTTTCCTGGAACGAACAAATCAATATAAGAAATTGATGAAGCTGCAGTTACAAACTTAATTAACGTACTGTGGGAATGAGAAATTGATGCATCGTCTTACCATGTAGAAGAATATATGGTTGGAAGTGGAGATATAGTAGACCTGTTTATTTTGTTGATTAACCCAGCCATATCCTGTTTTTTCGAGTTAATTTCACATATGGTCGTCACAGCACGCAACACATTATAGTTGTTATAGTCTTGTAAAGTTTAATGACTAACCGTAGCACGAAATGCAGCTTGATGGGCAGAAATTTCAAACATACAACAACCTGAGATGCAAACCATTACAATCAATTGAGAATGCAAAAAAAATTCGCTTTTAGTTGAACAAGATGATTAATTTACCTAGAGACCATATGTCTGACTTATATCCATAAGGTATATCTGCTAGAAGCTCAGGGCACATATATGTTGGAGTACCCACAATCTACATCACATTGAACAACCAAATAACAATATTCAATAAGTTTATGTGACGTTTATATTTTGAAACTTCCTAATTTGAATAATGAGGTAGGGTTTATTACCGAAGAAGCAAGATCATCTTTATTCAACAATTTGGCTAATCCAAAGTCACCTACAGATATAACAAGTATCATAAGCAACACAAATTTGCAGCAAATAAACACTTACTATATGGACTATTTACTCTTATTACCAAGTCTGATTTCGTCGTCTTTAGTAAGGAAAATGTTAGAGCACTGAAGCAGAGCAAATGAAAACTATTAGTACGAGTTGCTCCAAAACTCTACAATCTTTTTTTAAAAATGGTCATACTTTAAGATCTCTGTGAAGAACACGATTCGAGTGAAGGTAATCGAGAGCCAGTAACAACTGTATCAACCATTTGCAAAGTCTCTGTTGGCAAAACAAAAGTAAACTTGAGTTCAAAATCCATTTTGTGTTTTGTTGGAAATTTATTCTTATTTTCTTACATCTTCAGAGAAAAATGTTCCTCTGGCTTTCTTAATCATATCAGCCCTGAAAACAAGTACAAAATCTATCAAGAAATACATCATTATCATTGATTAAGATAAAATTAATGCTAATTTAGGCATGTTTAGGAAACTTACATGTCTCCACATTCACAATAGCTTGTAACAATGCAGACAAAGGAGTCCTAATTAATGTATAACAACAAATAAATGTTTTTAGCTTTCTACATGAATATGTGTACCAAATAAAAGAATATTAAGTCCTTATAGAAAATTTTGTTCATTTTATAAATATATATATATATATATATATATACCTTCTCTACCCATGCATCCTTGTACTCAATGATATAAGGGTTATCTAGCTTGGCTATCAAATTCATCTGTAAAAATCAAATTTATTTTAAGATCAGATTAAAAAAAAAAGGTGAGATAAGAGTAATTGTTCTTACCTTACATAGTAAAAAAAAAAAAAAGGAGGGAAAAATTAATTATTCAACACTCCATAAGTTCTTGTTTGATAAATGGGGAAATGCATAAGTGGTCCTAACTTATGCTCGAAATATCAGAGATACACTTATACTATACTAAGTTTTTATTATCCTCCTGAACTTATTTTATAAATAACCTTTTACCCATTTTCGACCTAAGTGGCACTATCTTTTGGGCCCAATACGTGTTGACATTTTTTTCAGCTAGTGCCACATAGATCGAAAAGGGGTAGAAAATTATTTATAAAATAAGTTCAGGAGATAATAGAACCTTAGTATATTATAAGTGTGTCTCTGTAATTTCGGATATAGATTGAGGTAATTATGTATTTGCCCTTGATAAATTAAAGCATAACTAAAGTTCCTTCTCTTTCATCTTTAACAAATCATATTATTGATCAACTTTTTTTTCCAATTCTATTAGTAATAAAGCCATTTTGCTATGATTGAGGCGACTTTGATAATGCTATATAACCTTAAATAATTTTCAAAGAGAAACAATAAAGTTTTTTAAAAGAGTGATGTTTTAACTTTTAAGTCATCTCAAATTTGAGTCTAAGGACCACTAATAGTTTTGAAAATAAATAATTAAGCAATCTCAATATATTGAGCTTTTCGATACAATCAATTAGAAAATCTCAAGGGGGTGGGGGGGGGGGTCACAATATGAGTTGAAAAATTAATATTGGTAATTCAACTTCAAATTTCATAAAAATTAGTATTGTATTAAAATTGTCATTTCAAAAAGTTGAATTTAATAAAATGTCATAATCTCCAAAATTAGTTTGTAACCTAAGGTTCTACTTATTTTGATTGTCCCATCTAGTCTTGACTACATGGTAAATAAGTGCAAGGACTTGAAAACTTCTCTGTTTTTTTAATACAAAAATAAAAATAAAAATAATTGGCCTTCATTAATTATTGACATGTAAAAAGTTACTATTATAATGTTTGGTATACATTTATTATTGAGAAGAGACATTTTCATTTATTTAATAAATAAATATAGAAATTTTTTGAAAACTATGACAGAAAGAATAATTGCTTGACAGTATGAACGAAAAGTTGTTTGTGAAGTATCTCTAACAATTATAATCTCTACCAAACATTTCACATTTTACTTTTTTTTCTTCTTATTCATTATACTAATGTATTTTCTCTGTTTATTTTTATTCATTTATTTTATTGTATTTCTCTTAATAAATTATGATTAACTTAAGTAGTATAAAATATTTGTGTAATATATTAAAAAATTAATTTAAAAATATTAAATAAGTAAAAGTGAACGAAAAAAATATGAGAATGTATACATTTGGTGAAAGCAGGTCATGTTAGGTGCAACATTCTTTCGTATCAATAGTAAGTAAAGGTTTAATTTATCACAACCACCTACCAAACTCGTGTTTTTCATGTGGTAGAAAATAAGTCCCACTCACACATAGATTAATATATTATTTTTTTGTTATTTTCCTTTCCTTTGTTTAATTTAATCATTTGTAAGGAAAATCAAGTAAATTAATAAGGTATCATTTTCTAATTTAAAAGGAAAAAGGATCAAACAAGCTATAATAAAAATAACTTTTAGCAGCATTAAATATTAACATTAATAAAGAGTGTTAAAATCTTTATCGATGTTAATTAGTGTCGTTAGAACTAATGTCGCTAAAGGTTTTAGGAACATATACAAAGAAAACTAATTACCGTTAAAAATACATATTTAACGATATTTGAGAATTAATTTTTGGTAATGATATTTTTAATATAGTGACAATAGCTTTTGATTATTTAAAATAGATCGAATTTACCCCTCGTGATTTTTTTTGGTAAAGAAAGTGTCTTACCGCTAGAAGGAAAAATGAGCTAATTTTATTCTATCTTAAATTCGAAATGACACATTTAATACTTTTGCTTTTAATTTTTTTTTTTGGGGGTGGGGGGGTGGGGGGAGGGAGTTGGGTTAAATGTGAAAAGAATTACAAGATAAAAATATGAGTTATTATTCCTGAATATGAAGTCATTTACCTTTTCTTATTATCTTTAAAAATGATATGATTAAAAAAATCAATTTCAATAATATCTTGACGCTCTTTATTATTTTGGTCCTTTCATAAGTTGAGGACCATAATAATAGTTTTGAACAAAAATAATAGAATAAATGTGTAGTTGAAAAATTTATATATAATGAAACTTTTTATTTCATAAAATTGATGTCGTATAAAAATTACATATAAAGTGATTAAACTAATTGCATAAATCTCCAAAATAAAGATTTATTTAAATCTTTAAAACTAATTCTTCCATTTGAAATAGTTTAAAGACAAAACTAATCTATTTTTTAAATTTTTATGATATAACATAACTGCAAGAACGAAAGATATTTTTGAGCCACCAAAATAACCGTCAAGAATAGTCTCTAGTTTCTCTAAAGTGAAATCTAGTTATTACTAAAATTTAGCAAAAATAAAAAATAAAAAATTCATCCAACCTTTCAATAAGTTTTGATTTTAATATTCTATAATAATTTGAAAAGACTGATCATTCGCTTTAGCCTATACTTAAAAAAAGGTTTTAGATTAATAATTTAAAAGGAATTTTTATTACATTTTGGACCATACTAACATTTTCTTTTACCTATACTAAACAAAAAGTTTTGGCTTAATAAAAGGAAACTGTTAAAAATACGATTTGTTAGATTAACTGATAAAAATGTGAGCTAGAGGTTTCGGAATTAAATTTCACTATTACTCATATAAAAAAAAATAAAATTTACATGCTTACTCAGGCTCGTACTTAGACACCGTATTATAAATTTAATTATCTGATAAATTTGTGCGCTCTATTAGAGATTAAACTTTAATTAAAATAACTAACCTCTTGATGGGCAGTGCGTTTTAACTTGTCTGTTTGTTTTGCCAAACGAATCTTCTTCATTACATACCTACAATTCAGCACCATTCACAACAATAAGTCATTTTCATTTATTAAAAATTAAATAAATCAAAAACTAAAACAAAGAAAATATTATACTATTAATGAGTATTACAAACAAATAACATATATATATATAGACAGTATAGTTTTACAAAATAGAATTATAAAAGGTAAAATATCATATATCCAATCTCTACTTAAAAAATAAAGAAGTTGTTTAATTTCCGATTGGTTAATGTTATATATAACTTTTGAGACATAATTATACAAAATATTAACATGGCTAAGATGTGATTTTGAGTCTTACCGTCACCCAATATAAATAAAAATAAATTAGATTTGCACATGAAATAATATTTTAAAATAAAATTAATAAGATAAAAATAATTTTCTAATCATTTAATTTTTAGTCAAATAAAATGGTTACACAATTCCAAACAATAATCGGTTCTTTCTTTGTCAAACATGATTAATCAAACCAACAAAAATGAAGCAGAAATTTAGCAATATGTCACTCCTCTTTTGTTCTAATTTAAGTGTCATTTTTTATTTTATATTTAATTTTTATGTTCTAGTTTAAGTGTCATTTTATTATATTTTTATTTTTATCTATCCTATGAAGATTGTCTCCTTTATATATATATATATATATATATATATATATATCATATCGATTCTAACATTATAAGAAAGTTTAAGATCAAAAAATTTGAAGGATAATACATATTTTCAATTAATATATATATATATATATATATATATATATATATATATATATCATATCGATTCTAACATTATAAGAAAGTTTAAGATCAAAAAATTTGAAGGATAATACATATTTTCAATTAAAATCCACAATTCAATATTTTCCCTTAACTTTCATCGCTTAAACTTCATACATAGTCAAATCAAGAAATTTAAATTGAGACGAAGGAAGTACAGTTCTAACTTTTAATATTGAAAGAAGAAATTATTATCACACACTAAAAAAAGAAGGAGAAGAAAAAAAATTTACTTTTTTTTCTCAAACTTGTGATGAACAAGAAATGCAGCTCCAAAAGCTCCTCTACCGATCTGTTCTACAACTTCATATTCTTCCATCTTTCAAGATTCCATTCTTTTTTGGATCTGACTTCAAATATTTATGGTAATACTTTGACTTTCCTTTTACAGAAAAGTGAAAATATACAAAAAAAAAACAAAAAAAAACTTACACTTCTCAACATAACAATGGAACTTCAATTTAAATATGTCACAAGAGAGATTGATCAATCAATGAAATTTATGTCTATTTCAGAAATATCAAATGAAATCACAGTATAAGTCATGGTGGAGCCACCTACTAGTGACTTAGAAGGGTGAAGTAGGGGCTGGCTTGGGGGGACTTGGGAGTAGAAGAAGGACAACAAATTAAATCAAAATATCATGAAGATCAAGTGAAGAGTAATGAATATATACACTACAATTGTACAAAACAATTTTTTGACTAATAAAATAAAATTTCCCAAAAACTCCAACAAGGTTTATTGGTTTTTGACAACTTTAGATGATTAGTGTTTTCATTACTAGTGAGAGTGATTCTTTTGAAGTTTCTTATAATTATAGGTACACAAAAAAGACATATTGTCATTTAGTGTAGTTATTTCTCTCACTAGCACATCAATATGGTAGGTCCAAGTGGTCCAACCATTGAGTAATTTTGTAAATGAAAAAAAAAGTTTAACCTTTATATACTGACGGGCCACGTAAAAATATTTAAGAATTTTGAACTATATGTAACCATCCAACGGCGAAGATAAAATTTAAATTTTGTGAATTTATTGTTTTCGTGTTTTAGAATTTGAAGTAATAGCTATTGAATTTGTTTAAACATTCACCTGATAGCAGTAACGTAGCCAGAAATTATACACAAATACATTTTTTTCATTTGATTGAATGAGTGCACTACAAATTTTTAAAATTAAACTACGTAATATACAAATTTTTTTTTCAAAAGAAGTATGTAATATACATGAAAAATTTGAACAAAAAGAGGAAAAAGATGAAACGCGCCCTAGAAATTTTAAAAAATTAACTACCTAATATACAAGATTATTTTTTTTTTGAAAAAAAATATGTTAATACATGAAAAAAATTGAAAAAAAAGGAAAGAGATGAAATGTGCCTAGAAATTTTAAAAATTTAACCACGTAATATACATGAAGTTTTTGAAAGAAAAAAAACGTAATATACATGAAAAATTTTGAGAAAAAAGAGGCTTAAAGTTGTTGTTAGCGAGATTTGAACTCACAAACTTATAAAAGTTTGGCTCTTTCAAGACACCTTAAACCACTAAGTTACAACACCTTATTAGATTAAAGTTGTCAAAATACGTTATTTAACCATTTTATATAATATTTTACTGGTATATATGATATAATTTTCCGACGAAGGGTGTTCAAAAAGGTATGTAGCTACACCCCTGTCTAATAGTGTATGTAGCTCCACCTATGTAACTCTTTAGAATATACGAAATTATACTTAGTAGAATAAATAAATAAATAAATCAGATAACGTAATACAATATATACATCGACAATATATAAGAGTAAAAATCAAAAGAAAAGAAGTTTATTACTAAATAGAGGAAAATATCAATAGGATATCATGATGGATATTAAGAAAAGGGGCCATTGTGTGTGTATGTGTGAGAATTTTAATTGAGGCCAAAGCAAAGTATGCAACAAGAGTTGAGCAAAAAAAGAGGCTCTTTAGCTAAATACCTAAATTTAATTGAAAGAAAGGGGACAACCTTTGCTTTTGCTTATGCTCTCAGATTCTTCAATTACTTATCATTATGAGTTATCAACTTTTATGTATTGATAATGTGAAAAATGCTTATATAATTATATTATTTTAAAAAGTAATTAAAAATATGCAAATATAACGAACGAATTAAACTTCAATGAATCATGACAACATATAAATATGTTTTAATGATAGTAAACATGATCTGAGGAAATAATAATAATAATATAAATTATACCTATGCTATGAAAAATTTACAATTATGCTTATATACATTATTAACATAGCATGCGGTTGGCAGGTCAGTCTCCTTTACCAGAAGATCTTAACCATGCAATTGACTACTGGACAGAACAAAAATTCACTTGATTAATTATTGGTTAGTATATAGTATATACTGCATGGAGAATTAATTAATATATGATTGTTCTTTTATTGGTTTGTCATATTTTTCCTAAATTAATCATTTCTTACCGGTTCTCACAATGTGTTTGGGTTGTCATTCTCATTTACCTATAAGTGGACAAATGTTTCCTTTTTTTTTTTTTCGTCATTCAACTTGTGTCTGTTTTTTTAACATATACATATATATTATACATACACTATAGAAGTTGAAAAATTTTCGTTTAATTTTAAATATTTTTTGTCTAGTGTGTGGCTTTGTAAAGATCATTGAAGTTGTAGACATGTCAAAGGCAATGTCAGATTGTCAGACATTTTTTTACTAAAGTTTTACATGAAAAAAAATGTTCTTTTGATTTCAACAACCAGTTTACGATTTAACACCAACCTAATAAGCTTAAATGTTAAATATAAAAAACATCTATTATAAAGTCAAACTTCGGTCATCAATTTGTTAAAAATAAATAAATGAAAAAAGGTTATATTTGCCCTTGAACGGTTAGAAAAGGGTCATATTTATCCTTCGTCATACTTTTTTGATATATTTACTCTTATCATCTAACTTTAGGCACATATTTGTCCTTGTACAGTTAAGTATTGTGTCATCATTTTTATTAGTCTATGTGGTGCCTACATGACATCTTCGTGGTTCCATGTGTATATATTTTTATAAGAATGGTGATATCAAGATCCAAAATTCGACATCATGATGACACACACTCGAGAATCCCATAATTGATATGTAAGTCGAATGAAATAACACATACTAGACTTCAGAGTGAAGTCAGGCCACAACCGATAAGAAAACAACTGTCACGATCCAAAAATGGACGTGATGACACTCGTCTTATCCCACCAAGACAAGTCAGCCTAAAACTCAACCATTACAATAAAGTGCGGAAATAAAATATAAGTAACTTAATAAATAGAGAATAAATAGGAAAGCCTAAAATAGAGAATAAATAGGAAAGCCTAAAATAGAATAAATAGGAAAACCTAAAATTAATCAGGCTCCACTACCTAACAAAACATTTATCATACTACTTATATCTGTCAGAAAGAGTGAAAACAACAAGATTCTTATGTTTGATCACAAATGAAGAAGTACCATTAATTCTGTTTGAGAGTCGAAATTCACGTACATTAATATGATTTTAATTAATATTAATAGTTTTTTTCCTTCCCATAATCCCTTTAGATAAAACTAAACATAGTTTATTTCCATCTCTAACTCAACAAACAATGCAAACATATCAACAGTTGAATATTATCGAAACAATGTAAACTTCATCATACAACTTTATCCTTCTCTCACCCCACTTCTTACACAGAGAACTATGAACATATCGTTATAGTTGTCAATCCTTAGTGTTTTTTATGATTTTGCTTGACTTGTGATTACTACCTGCATTGTCAACATGCTTTGAACTGATTCTATACACGACTAAAATTACTATCTTAATACAATAGCAATTATATAACTAATTTAGGTTTGCTAATGTTTTCACTTTTCTCCAGTGAGATTATTCTTTAACCTTTTAGGATATCAACTATTGTTATGAATTGAATGTATTAATCAATTAGAAATTCGAAAAAAACATAAACTAAACTAGAATCAAGCGATCAAGCATAACTTGAAATACATGAGATCACATTGCTACTAGAGTAAAATTAGGGCAACTCACTTTATGACTTAACTTTCATGAATTCTAAACATCGAACCCCAAAAATTTGGACGATTTGAAAAGTAAATTAAAATTTCAAAAGCAAATTCAAACAATGAGGGAAAAAAATACCTTAGATTCAGCGATTTACGGAACAAACTTAATTAATGAAATACATACTTTTATTAAAGTATGTAAGCATTATGATATTATTATTATTGTTATCATTTAAAAAAAATATTTACTCAAAATTGACTAATTAAAGAAAAAAATTAAGTTGAAAAATTAAAGTTATAAAAAAAATATCAAGATTAACAGTGCCAAAATAATTTTAAGCTTCAATGAAGAAGTACAATAATATATAACATTTTTTTTTTGAAGAAAGTTACAAAACAAAAAAAAGACAAACTTTATTAGAGCACTGTTGTTTAATTTTTACATTGTTAAAGAAAAACTGTCAGTTATATCATATTCAGAAAGTTAATTGAGGTCACAATTTTTAAATATTAGTTTAGTACTCTTATTCTCTAATGAATCCTAATTAGATTTGTGAATACATTCATCGATAATTTATTTGTACTAATCCTCAAAAACATACACTAGTGGACCAATAAATAGAACTCCAAATTATTCTTCTTATTTAGTTATTAACATATTAAGATAAAAGTATTTGTTTCACTAGAGAAGTTTCTCATAAAAAAATTAAATTAGTTTCTTAATTTTATTTATTTGTAGGGTCTATTTTATATGAAACAAACAAAAATAATGACAAATTTTGTTTAATTATTTTACTAACACAAATGTCTAAGTTGAGTGATTTTATTGATATAAAAATTTAAGTTGAGTGATTTTTTTGATACCCAACAAACTTTAATGACTTTGTTAGATCAATTCCTAAAGTTAAGTGATTTTATTGATATAAAAATCTAAGTTGAGTGATTTTTTTTGATACAAAACAAACTTTAATGACTTTGCTAGATCAATTCCTAAAGTTGAGTGATCTTTTAAGATATTAACTCTATTCAAACTTCAAAAGTTAGGAAATTACTTGCTCTATTGATAGTTTATATTTCAATTTTGAAGAAAAATAATTGCAGTAACTCGATTCATTTTTGGAAATCAAGTTTCATAGCTTTTGAATCCGGTAATATTATTCTATTTTCTAATATTATTTTTGTTTTGTATCTTATGCTTATCATATTTTTTATTTCATATTTTAAATAGTGTTTAAAATATTTGTTAGATTTGAATATGTCAATTAGAAAATATGAATCCGATCATTCAAAACTTAAAAAAAAAGTCGATAACTTGATAAAATCTCAAAAAGGTGCTCTTGATAATTTTTTGGAAATTAATGTTAAAATTAAATAAAAAATGTTGGGGAATGCTCTATAGAAGAACAAGTTACTAACTTTGTTGATGTTGAGTTAGATAACGGTATAAATCAAAAAGAAGAAGGAGAAAAAATTAGTGAATAGTCGAATGTAGATTCCCGAGCAAAACAAGAACTCATAAATGATTTAAATAATCATAATCCTAAAAATATCTATGATACTAGTTAATGGAAAATTATTGATACAAAGTTAAGAGATTTATTAGTAGAAAAGGGACCAATTAGAATTACCTACACGTTTTCCAAAGGATAAATTTTTAAGGCACATTTCTAGTACATATTATCTTTAAAGTTGGCAAATGGAGAAAGACATGAAAGAAGATGGTTAGTTTATTCCATAGATTTGAATAAGAAAATTTTGTTTTTGTTGTAAGTTATTTAATACAACTTTTAATGCAAAGAATAATAAGTTAGCTAATGAAGGTAGTAGAGATTGAAAAAATCTTACTACTAAGCTTAGAACTCATGAAACAACTAACCAATATATTATTAATGATTTTATGGATTGATTTAGAATTCGATTGCGTAATAATAAAACAATCGATAAAAACATTCAAGACCAAATTAATAGAGATAGAGAACATTGGAAAAATGTATTGTCATGAATTATTTCTGTCATAAAAACTCTTGGAAGAAATAATTTCGTGTTTAGGGAGAAAAATGAAAAAATCTATCAAGAAAATAACGGAAAATTCTTGAGTCTTATTGAAATGATTGCAGAATTTGATCCAATTATGCAAGAACATATTCGACGAATTAAACATGAAGAAATTCATAATCATTATCTTGGACATAATATATAAAATGAATTAATAAATTTATTGGCAAGTGAAATTAAGAACAAGATTATTGAATAAGTTATAAAAACAAAGTATTTCTCTATCATACTTGATTGCATGCCAGATACAAGTCATCAAGATCAAATGTCTTTTATAATACGGAGTGTAGATATTTCTACAACTCCAATAAATGTAATCTAATATTTCTTAGAATTCTTAAAAGGGGATGATACAAGTGGAAAAGGCCTTTTTGAAGTTATTTTAGATGAAATTAAATGTATTGGACTTGGTATTGATAATTTAAGAGGACAAGCATATAATAACGGATCTAACATGAAGGGAAAACATCTAGGAGTGCAAAAAGGACTTCTTGATATAAATCCTAGATCATTTTATACACCATGTGGTTGTCATAATCTAAATTTGGTACTTTGTGATATGGCTAAGTCTTGTACGAAAGCTATATCATTTTTTGGAGTGCTACAACGTATATATTCACTATTTTCTTCGTCTACTAAACGGTGAAATTTTTTAAAAGATAGTGTACCTAGTTTAACTCTTAAATCATTGTCACAAACACGGTGGAAAAGTCATATTGAAAGTGTTAAAGCAATAAGATTTCAAACTCCACAAATAAGAGATGCTTTATTTAAATTAGAAAAAGTTAGTGATGATCCAAAAATTAAAAGTGAAGCTAATTGTTTAGCAATTTTTGAGCTTGAAAATTTTGAATTTTTATTGGGTATGACTATTTGGCATGATGTATTATTTGCCGTAAACTCAATTAACAAAAGTTTACAGTCAAAAGATATGCATATTGATGTCGTTATTGATCAATTAAGAGGTTTAGTTTCTTTTTTATAAAAATATAGAGAAGAAGGATTTACAAATGCTATGATTTTGGCTAAGGAAATTGCATTAGAGATGAATATTGTGAAATTAGGTCTTAGGCCTAACTCACACCCCAAAAGCTAGCTCAAAGGAAGGAGGATTGCCCAAGCCTTATAAAGAGTCAACCCATCTCATAAATCACTGATGTGGGACTTTTGTCATTCTTTAATACCCCACCTCACGCCCAGTGCTTAGCATCTGGTGCGTGGGCAATTTTAATTTTGGGGACCCCAACATCGGGTGAGACGGGCCCTGCTCTGATACCATGTGAAATTAGGTCTTAGGCCTAACTCACACCCCAAAAGCTAGCTCAAAGGAAGGAGGATTGCCCAAGCCTTATAAAGAGTCAACCCATCTCATTAATCACCGATGTGAGACTTTTGTCATTCTTTAACAAATATAGATCCTGTATTTTCTAAGAAACATGTAATTTATAGGAAAGCACAATTTGATGAGAATGTTGATAATGAAATCACAAGATCCCTTGAAGAATCATTTAGAGTTGATTACTTTTTATACATAGTAGCCCAAGCCATCTTTTCACTTCAAAATAGATTTGAACAATTTGAATTATATGAAAATATTTTTGATTTTCTATTTAGTGGTGAAAAATTGAGATCATTAGATGATGAGAATTTAAAAAAATAGTCTTAATCTTGAACGTTCCTTAAAACATAATACTCGCTCCGATATTGACGGTTTAGAATAATGTAAAAATTATGTTAAAATCTATAAGCAATAAATATTAAATTAGATATACTAATCCCTTAAACATGAATATAGATAATTATCTTAAAATCTAATCTCCTTGATTAATGAGACTAAAAATTCAAAACTTTCTTTCTATCTCATCACACCATCGTTTTCCATCTCATTTACCGATATGTATCTTACCCCCATCCCATGTTATTCGCACATTCATAAATACTTATTGATAATCAATGGAGAGTTGTTTGATCATGTTGTAAAGAATAAGTACGAGAAACTTTTTGAGAAAATAAGAGAAGATGGTTATTCTGCCGTATTGTATTGTGTTTTTATAGATTTGTGCATATTGACATAAATATAAGAATCCTAATCTAATGCCTATTCGAAAGGAAGAGTAATCCTTTGTTACAAAGAAAGATCTATGACAATTGAATTTAAAACTAACTACAATACTTGAATTCAAATATGGACTCTAATAGGCCCCTGCAAGATCATGTTCTTGATTGAACCATGAGCTTGGATCTAAGGTCGAGGAACCGAGTTGTGCCAACAACTTTAGTAAAGATATGTGCTATTTGATTTTGAGATGAAACATACCGAACCACTAAAGATTAATCTTCAACCATCTTTCGGATAAAGTGATTATCTAGACTAGGGGTATCAAAAATGAACCCAAACATAGGTAACCCGCCCAACCCGTCTAGAATTTTTAGGATTGGACTCAAGATAATTTGAATTAGGTTCAATCTCAACCCATTCAAGCCTAACCCATTTGAAAAGAATCCTCAACTGAGCCCAATTAAATCTTCAATTTCAACCCTTTTTTTTAAACTTTTTATTAAGATATGTTTCTATATTGAAGGTATGAATTATGATCTATTTAACATCTTTTAGGATTTACTATACATTTGTAACTTTTGTAACAAAAATACTTGAGCGGAAATTCAAATTGTGACTATAAAATTTAAATATCAATATGTTAAATTATTGAGATTAACAGGGTCAAATTGGGCGGGTCAAGATGCAACCCTCTTTTAGTCCATTTGAGCCCAAAGTAAACTTAGATGGGTCAAGACCAACACGATTTCTATTTCAACCCATTTTAATATCTTTAATTTCAACCCAACCCACCCATATGACACCTTTAATCAAGACGAATATGCTTTGATTGTTTGATGGAAGATTTTCACAAAGAACTATGAGAGGTGTAGTGAGAGGAGCACATTGTTCACTGATAAGCTGTTGTACACAGATTAATTCAGTAGTTGCCAAAGCTAAAGCACGATACTCAACTTTAGTGCTTGAGCGGGCTACTGCCTTTTGTTTGCAAGAAGACCAACTGATCAAGTTACCTTCATAAAATAGTGCAAAACCATATTGGGAGCGACTATCATCAAGGTCAGAAATTCAACCAACATTCGAAAAAGCTACCAGACTGGAATCAGACATAGGTCGTACGGAAATCCATCATGGAGGGATCCTTTCAAAAATCGAAGTATACGATTTGACAACTGACCGATGAGAAATGGTGGGTGATTGCATAAATGGACATATTCGATTGACTGTGTAGGATATTTCTTGCCTAGTGATAGTAAAGTATTGAAGGGCACCAACAACACTAAGATATGAATGAGCATCAAGCAGAGGATCACCAGAAAGAACAAGTAGAGATTCGGGTTCAGTCGGACTAAAAAGGGGCTTAGCATCAACCATGTTAGTGCGATGAAGTAAGTCGCGAATGTACTTGCCTTGAGATAATATAATCCATGTGATGTTGGAGTTATCTCAACACTAAGAAAATAATTTAATGAACCAAGATCCTTGATTGAAAATTGTTGATCAAGAAAGTGAATAAATATAGTGAAAAAATTACTATCACTACCGGTTGCAATAAGGTCATCCACAAAAAAAAACATAAACAAGTTATGTTGTGTGCTTTGAATCCTACTGCACAAAAAGACAAGAGTCACATAAACAAGAGAGGAAATCAATGGCGAGGAGAAAAACCTTTAACTTATTAAACCAAACACGTGGTGCATGCTTGATCGAGTAAAAAAAAGGATGAGTTGCTGGAAAGAAAATTATTTTCATCGAACACAACATGGTGAGTGATATAAATTCCGGAAGATGTGACATGGTAACAAAGGCAACCTTTGTGATGAGAACTATACCCTATAAACACACAAAGAAGAGACTGAAAATCAACTTTATGATGATTGTAGGGTTGAAGAAAGGAATAACAAAGGCAACCAAAATTTTTGAGAAAATCATAATGAGGAGTACTATTGTAAAGTAATTCATATGGTGATTTGAAAGATAAAAAGAGGATATGGTAGTATTGGATAAGTATGTAGCAGTATGAAATGCATGATGTTACCAATCTATCCACGATGTAGGATCCAATTGATATATTGTCAAATCACATTTTGGACATTTCGGATCCCGGTTAAAGGGATGAGTCTGTGCACTAAAATATGGCTATACATAGAGGATGAACTATCTCATTTGGGTTATGCTATGAGTTATGCTATTTTCTTTTAATTAGCTATTTTGTAATAGCACTCTGGAATCTCCATTTTCTATTTCTCTTTGTTCTTCGATCAGATTATAATTTGTTTTATGATAAATACAAATCTTAGATTGTTACACATGCTCCAAATTTGAAATGGAAGAGAAGCATAAGAAAGAAGAGCAAGTCTTTTTTCCATCATAATTCAATTTTGACGTTTCGATGTGCCATTTTGTTGAGGTGTATAAGGACAAAAGATATGATGATGAATATCATGATTTCGTAAAAATAATGATACATTACGATACTCAGCTCCCTAATCAGTTTGGACTGATTTTATTTTAGTTTCCAATTGTGTTTCAATTAAAGATTTAAATTGAGTGAAAAGTTGAAGACTTGCGTTTTATGTGACATAAAATATACCCAAATAAATTTGGTGCAATCATCAATGAATAAAACAAAATAGAAAGATCCATTAATAGAAGAAACAGGGGAAGGTCCCCAAATTTCGGACTAAATTAATTGAAAGGGACTACTATTGGAAACATGGGAATGGAAAAAAGGGTAAGCGTCAACTCTTGCCTAGCTGACAAGGTTCACAAACTTTAAGAAAATAAGAATTAGAAACATGTAGCCTAAAGGTAAACACAAGCCGCTGCCGAAGAGCTTCATTTGGATGAGCCAGTCAATGGTGCCAATCAACAAGAAAAGTGTGTACACCAAGGAATACTAAAGGCGGGGAACACCGAGAATGAGGTAATGAAGGTTGAAGGCGATAAAGGTCACCATCAAGTGTTCCTCAAAGAAGTTTCCTGCCTTGCAAATCCTTCACATAACAATGATAAGGATCATATAGACATTATTATCACGGGTTATTTTAGAAATACTAAGTAAGTTTTTGGAAATTTGTGGGACATGGAAAATATTATTAAGATGAATGGGATGAGAGTATGTAGGTAGAATTGAAGAGCAAATGTGCGAAATATGAATTTTCATACAATTACCAACCACTAAACCATCATTGACAGTATAAGTCTGTAAGAAGAGGTTAGCCATGGGTTAAGTCACGTGGTTTGTGGCACCTGAGTCAAAATACCATGCAGGATCAACAATAGTTGAAGAAAATGCAAGATGTACTTGTTTGGGAGTTGACCGTGATAGTGGTTGCCTTGCTGGTGGAAAATCCTTTATATTGGAGTGATTGTAACAATTATGATCATCATGATTAGTTTTAACACATATTTGACTTTGCACACGATGCTTGGACGGACGATTATTAAGCCAAGAGGAATGGGATATTGTTGGGGTACCATAGATTGAGCATCATTTGGAGAGTTATGGGCTAAATAAATAGAGAGCGGGGGCTGGCCAAGAATAGAAGATTGGTTTGTGTTAATGGATAGAATGGGTTGAATAAAGGGTGTACTTTGTGTTAACATAGCATGAGAAGGAGCGGAGCCAACTTGAGTGTTAATGGTAGTAGAGCAAAGTTCTTCGACTAAGCGTTCTTTTTCTTGAAGAAGGAGTCCAAACAGTTCTTCAGGAGTGATAAGTCCAGAACGCATATTAAATGCAGCCTTGAAAATTCCATAGGAAGAATCAAGGACATTAAGAAAAAAAGAGATAAAGTCATCATCTTGTACAAAGTACAAACATACTACATCGTCATTCCTCATAGGCAGGATTAGAAGTAATTTTTGATTGTGATTGGATGGTAGAGAAATTTGTAGAGATAGTAATTGCAGTTGGGGTGACAGTAATGTTTTATGGAGGAGGATTAAAACCAAGAACAAAGGAGCCAAGAGAAAAGGTTTTGAGTATGTCCAAGGTATTTTTTTCCAAAGGGAATAGTTATTTCTGTCGAGTTTGAGGGAAAGGTTTGGTAGTTGGATGGAGGAGGAACTGAATTGTCTTGCAAGAGACAAGAGGTTGCCGTAATTATCAGAAGGGCAATAGGATCGAAAGGCAAATCTGACACCATATAAAGAATAAGTATGAGAAACTTTTGAGAAAATAAGAGTAGATGGTTATTCTACCGTATTATATTGTATTTATAGATTTTGTGCATATTGACATAAGTATAAGAATCCTATTCTAATACCTATTCCAAAGTAAGAGTAATGCTTTGTTACAAAGAAAGAGTTACGACAATTAAATTTAAAACTAACTACAATACTTGAATTCAAATAGGTGGACTCTAATACGCTGAGAGGCCATCATTCTCAGAATTCGAAACTATGGCGGCGACAATGAATATCATATCATATTGTTTTAGTACTTACCATATATACTTGCTCCTTTTAAGATAATCATTTATATTTTCTTTAATTTTTCGCTCATATTCTAGTGTATCTCAATTTTTACCATTTTTATGTATTTGAGTAATATAAACTTCATACTCTTTATCAATTTATTTTTTTGTATCTTAAAGTTTTGAATGTTTCGTCATTGAGATACATGTATCATTACTTGCGAGTTACATGTATTCATCGATTTTAAAGATCGAGATACATAATTTTTTACTTTGAATTAAAGGTGTAACTTATTTCCTTCTATAATTTTCGTATTCGATTTCAAAAATCGATGTACTGCCTCAACAATACTGTGATTTTCACTATTTTCCTGTATATGAGTATTGTAAACTCCACATTCTTTATCAATTCCTTCCTTTGTATCTTAAAGTTTTGAATAATTGGTCATTGAGATAGATGTATCATTACTCGCGAGATACATGTACCCGTCAATTTTAAAAGTCGAGATACACAATTTATTACTTTAAATTAGAGGATATAACTTATTTCCTTCTATAATTTTCATATTCAATTTTAGAGAATCATCTACCCGAATACCTTAACACTAAATCATTATTAAGCGTTAAATCATTTATTTTCCGATAAAGATTTGAATTAGATTTAAGTATCTTAAGTTGGAATTTCCTTCATAGTTGGTGACTATACTGAAGGGCTTTTTCTTGATTTTTAAATGCAGAACGAATGTGGCTGGTAGTACGTAGCTAGTAACACACAACAAAATTAGATTCCATATTAAAACTGATAATATTGTAGTATTGAAAGTAAAACAAAAAAAAGATGAAATATACAATTTCGAAATTACTAATGTTTATGATTTAGGTTTCATATTAAAACTGATAATAGTTTATATAAAAGGATCCCCTAAATCCGTTTTATTTGTTAATACTTAATACCTCATCATTTACTCCTCTAATTAAGGAATTAAGTTACAAAATTTAATTCAAATCAAATAAATCATGTATCTCGTCCTTTTAAAGCATAACCATGTTATCGGACTTCAAAAAAAAGTCTCATTTATATTATACGTTAAAAGTTTGGTTCATCTATATTATTTTCGTTTGAAAAAAAACTCATTTCATTATACATTAACTCAAAACCCATTTGATTATGCAAAATCATATTGTCCATGCGGCGAAGATGATTCCACCACGTCATTAGTATAAATATTTTTTTACATCAGCCAAATTTCTAAAATCTATTTGATTTTTTTTAAAAAAATAAAAAATAACAGCCAACTTAGAAATCACACTAAAATTACGGTTAACACTACACCTAACTTTTCAAGTTGAATATTGGTTATGTATGTTTGTATTTGTATTTGTTGTTTTAATTTAGTTCTATTATTTTTTAGGAAAAATATTTTTATTATTCAAATATTTTCTATTCACAATGTATATGAAATTTGATATAATTTGGGTGTAATTATAAGAGTGTAATAACACCCAATTACACTAAATCTCAATTATATCGTAACATCCCAAAAAAGCCTACATAAATTCCAAAAAAAATAAATCAAAGTATTAGCTAAGATTCTAAATCAAACACAAACATTTTTGTTTTATAGCTAGTAGTCAAATAAAACCAAAATTTTAGTACTAGCCACACACGGAAAGTCAATTCCTATATTAACAAGGATTATTTGAGGGAGAAAAAAAAATAAGGAAATTTATCCTAGTAGTAGTCAAACAAGGATTTAACAATATATGAGGATTATAAATACAACCAAAACCCTCCACAAATTATAATTATAGCCTCGTAAATCTATTGTCCACAAAATTAACAATAATGGGAAAGAAAAATGAAGAATGTGAAATATCAATCCGTCTAGCCATAGTAGGCAACGTTGATTGTCCTAATCGTTTTGATTATTGGTTTAATCCGTTCTTTGGATGCAAAAGGCGAAGAAATAAGAGAAATATTTTGTATGCTGATTATTATCATCAACCTTTACTCCGGCCTCAACCCTCACCTCGACCTCAATTCGACTTTGGCTTAGAGCATTTCATGAGTATTAAGCGTAGTACTAGTGTCCCCTTAAAGAAACATGAGATTGGGTCGAATAAGAGGATCAAGAAGCTTAGGTTAAATAATGAATTGGATTTTCAGTCAAAATATCCTTTTTTGGCTGAAATAGGGATGTTGTCCATGTGATGAAAAATTGGAGATTCAAGAATCAATCAGGATTTACGTTTACGATCGAAATTCCAAAACTAGATTAGGAAAAGTTAGGAAGATGTAAGCTTTTACATTTTCTTTCGGACATACTTTCTTATTGTTTAATTAATAGAATATTTTATCCTTCTATTCGTAAACTCCTTATTTTAATTAAGTTTATTTTGTTGAGTGTCTTTATAAATATATTTCGTGTTTGAGTTTCGGTCGAAATATATTGTTCTATTATATTTTGAATGTTTACTGAAAATGTCACTCTATTGAGAAAAATACTACTGTACCTTAATCCAAACTCAAATTATGGTCCGCTCTATTAAGAAAACCAGAATAACAACTATGATGTCTTAATCCAAACTCAAAATATATGTCAAAAGCACACCTAAACTATACTTTTTTTTTGGAGTTTCATACATAAACTAGTGATAGTTTGAGTTTATATTTAAATTATCAATTTTTAGTTTGAGAAACATATCTCAGTGGTATGTATTTGAAAAACTTTGACACTCACATTGACCTGTGTTTCTCAAACTAAAAAGTGATATTTTAGGTATGAAACTCACACTCTCAATAGTTTAGGTATGAAACTCAAAAAAAATTAAATAGTTTAGGTGTGTTTTAGACACTTATCTCTTAAAATTTTAACAATCAATTCAATGCTCAGATGACTTTGAATAGAAAATTTCAGTATAACTGGCCTTTACAGTTTTCAAGTTGTATATCATGAAGAACATTATAAAAAGAGAGATTCACTTAATTTGTAACAACAAATGTATTGATCGAAACAAGTGTTCATTCCCATTGCAACAAGATGGACTTTACCGAGGCTGAGAATGGACCAACTATTAAATCTTGGGTGGAAAAATATCAAATACAAATCGAAACAATTTTAATGAAATTACGCCTACTTTCATATTTGTATTAGGTGAAAAAGTTGAAAGGAAGTAGTTTAACACTTTAGGAAACATGTTAAAGGAAAAAGGTTCAATCCAAGACGTATATATAATTTATATAAACACCGCAGAATAATATACACATATATAACAATAAAAAAAGTAGTTATAATTAGTCATAGGTTTCTTGCATGGCTTATCGCCGCATTTTTAAAAGTAGATATGCAACTAATGTTTTTAAAATAGAAGAAACAAAATATAAACTTAATTAAAATAAGAAGTTTATAAATTGAAGGACAAAATATTTGAAGAATCAATAGCAAGAAAGTTTATTCGAAGCTAAAATATGTAGGAAAGAAAATGTAAAAGCTTCATAGAATTACATCTTCCTAACTTTTCCTATTCTAATTTTATCTTTCACACTTTTAAATTTTGATCGTAAATTTAAATCTTGATTCTTGAATCTTCTACTTTTCATCGTATGGACAACATTCCTATTTCAGCCAAAAAAGGATATTCTGACTGACAATCCAATTCATTATTAAATCGAATCTTCTTCATCCTCTTATTCGACTCAATTTCAGGTTTCTTTAAGTGGACAACACTACTACGCTTAATAGTCATATAATGCTCTAGCCCGAAGTCAAATTGAGGTCGAGGTATAGGTTGAGGCTGGAGTAAAGTTTGAGAAGAATCGAAATAAATAATATTTCTCTTATATCTTCGCCTTTTACCTCCAAAGAACGGATTAATCCAATAGTTGAAACGATTTGGATGATCAATGTTGCCAATTGTGGCTTGACGGACTGAAATTTGAAATTTCACATTCATGGTTTTTCTTTCCCATTCTTGTTAATTTTGTGGAGATTAGGATGAATAGATTTATTTGGCTTTAATTTGATTTGTGGAAAAGTTTTTTGTTGTATTTATAACCGTCATAAATTATCCTTGTTTGAGTAGTACTAGGATAAATTTACTTGTTTTTTTTTTCTCCCCTAAGTAATCCTTGTTAACAGATCTGTCAATATGGGTTAGGCCCGTTGAGTGGGTCTAGCCTAACTCGATATTTAATGGGTTCAGTTAAGATTTTTGGAGTACATTTAAAAATTATTTTTTGGACAGACCTGAGTAAGTCTGCTGATTTGTGGGGCTTGAGAAATGTAGATAGGACCGACCCGTGGGCCAATAAAAATTAATCAAAAAAATTGACATTGTTATAAACATATTTATATTATAGTGAATGTCTAATTATTGTAAAGTCCTTTTAGGATATGTTTAGGAATCCTACTTGGAGACCAAGTTAGGTTTCTCCTATAAAAAAAAGAAGAGGTTTTCCTTAAATTATTTGAATAATTAAATAAGCACAATGTAGTGAAAGGTATGTTTTCAATCTTAATATGAGGTATGTGGTCTATTAAGTTATATCTATTAACTACTAATGTTGATTAAAATAAATCAATAATCTCAATTTTATGTGTAATTATAATATACGATCATATTAATGATCATTAAAAGTGATAAAATTACAATTATGTGAAGGTTTGAGGTTGAGGTTCATTGTTCGTAAGACGATAAATTTAAGTTTTATCGCACCAAAAGAATAAGATGGTGGATTTACGTTCAATCGCACCAAGAGGGTAAGACATTGGGTTAAAGTCCTGGTGCACCATGATGAGAAGATATTGTGTTCAAGTTTCATCAATTTATGGCCTAAGACACTCTTATATGGATAAGACATTGAATTTGAGTTTTAATGCACCATATTGATGATATGATAATTAATAAAGAAAAACTAATGTGTTTTTTGAAGAGAGGTCATGAAATTTATTGAATTTGCTTCATTACGTAAAGTGAATGTGGTAGTAGTGCATAATATGTCTGAAAGAAGACAAGTGATTTGAAAATACACATAAATATGGAATGAGGTACAAAAGATATCATAATTTGATATGCCAACGTGTTTGTGTTCCATTCATACTTTCGGGTTGGGAAGAAAAAAATTAGGTGGGTATGAGATTTTTAATGTATCCTATTAGAAAATGATGCTTAACAAATAATGTTTTAAAATAAAATAAATAGGTGTTGTAGTTATCAATGGTATAGGTGAGCCAAATGTGAAAATAAGGATATTTTTAATAAAATATGTGGATAAAAAATATTTGTAAACCTTTGAATAATAGCCATTTAATATTTTTTTTTTGATTTAATTTTAAGAATTAGGGTTAGAAAAAGTGAAAAGGTGTGGTTGGGTTGTGGGTCATAGGCCTTTTCATCACTTTAACAACTTGGGATAAAAACACGAGTATATAAAAGGGATAATGCACAAGTACCCCCCTCAACCTATGTCCAAAATATCAAAGACACACCACTCCTGAATTTATTTTATTAATAATTTTTTACCCCTTTTTGGCCTACGTGACAGTATTTTATGGGTCCAACGCTGGTTGACCTTTTTTTCAAGTTAGTGTCTAGTAGACTGAAATGGAGTATAAAATTACTTATAAAATAAGTTTAGGGGGGTAATAGGACCTTAGTATAGTTTAAGTGTGTCACTGAGATTTCGGGCATAGGTTGAGGGGGTATTTGTGCATTTTTCCTATATAAAATATCATTTTCGTCCCAACACTTCAACATTAAATAAATTCATCCCTCCAAAAAATTAAATTACAATCCCATGAAATATAAAAAATATTTAACAAAATAGGATAAAGATTTTCCGAGCAAACCATATAGAACACATTCTCAAAGAACTCTCCGTCTTCGATAAACCTGCTTTATCGAATCATCAATAATGGAATATGGAAGACTTTTTGGAGAATGATCTGTTTTATGGAGGTCGATGATTTCGATAAAGCAGGTTCATGGAAGAGGAAGAGTTCTTTGAGAACGTGTTCTATACGATTTACTCGGAAAATGTTTATCTATTTATTAAATATTTTTTATATTCCTTGAAACTGTAATTTAATTTTTTTAGGAGAGATTTGAATTTATTTAATGTTAAAGTGTTGGGATGAAAACAATATTTTATATACTTGTATTTTTATCCCCAAGTTCTTAAAATGATGAAAAGACCCGTGAACCCACAATCCAACTCCACTTTTTCATTTTTTTAACCCAAACCCTAAAAATTAAATTAAAAAAAAATTGTTGTTCAAATTAATTCTTGGGGGTGTCCCCAATGTCAATTTATATATTGAATTATTTTTTCAGCTTCATTTATACCATCATATTTATACTCGAAGCGTAAAAATATTGAAATTCATTTTCAACATATCAATTACTCAAAACTATATGACTAGTGTATCGTTGATTTCTTACACAATTGGAAGACTCATTCATAAGCTATGTATGTGCTTGACATAGCAATAGTTAGGTTTTATCTTGCTTCTATTAAATAAATAAAATTGTAGCAATCAATTTAAAATAATTATTTGTAACTTTTTCTTCATCTTTTGTATGTTAACTAATCAAAGTTAAGTATCACTTGTTGATACAACTGAAATGGCAAGAGATATTATAAAATTTTAGTAACAAACGAGAGCAATAAATACAAATATGAAATTGTATAAATTTCACAAATTGCAAAGGTATTGAAATAAACTATACATGTATAGAGTAGCTCTAGTGCTACTAAACTATTGCTATCAGAAAATAGAAGTATTAGTAGATTCAAGAGATGGAGGAGTGTTTATTTTAATTGATCATTCTAAGTGTAAAGTAATTTGTTATTGGTAATAAGTTAATCAAACAATCTATTCATCTTAAATTTTGTGCAAGTATGATGTAGTGTGTACAATGTTATGCGGATAATGGAAGTGAGAGGTGCAACTATGAGGACTTTGTATACTATTTGTTTAGGAAAAGTGTAGATGCAACAAGTCAAAGGAATATTTTAGCTTAATATTCTTGTTTGATCACTTTGGGGATAAATTATACACACACACAGATATATATATATATATATATATATATTGTAACGAACCGACTTGGTCGTTATAAGCAAGTCAATAGTAAAATAATTTAGGCCAGAAAATTTTTTAGTAGCAATTTATAAATTCTAAGTTAGCCAGCCACAGATAAAATCTGGGCTACGTGAGGTCTAGGGTTATCGGGAATGAATGAGGTGTAATATTTAGGCTTAGTGGAGTTAATCCCGTAGCCAAGATATTAAGAAGTTCATAGGGCTTAATGAAATCGAATATGAATAGGTAAAACTCCCGAAATTGATCTTGACATGGATAAAATATGTTGAAACGTCAAGGGAAGAGGTTGTTTTGTGAAAACATGGCCTTTTTTTCTTCAGAAATCTGAGTCTTTGAAATTTATCCTCTCTCTATTGCGGTGGTATCCCACTATAACATTTCCAAACCGCTGTAGTAAGGCAAAAGAGAATTTTATGTATAAATAATCCCAAAAGCCCCCAATTTCTGCACTTCTGTTCTTGTAGTTGGATGTGCCAATTTTGGGAAATTTGCAATTTTTTTTCATTAAATTCTTCACTAAAGATAAGATTTTAACTTTCCAACCTTATGCATTGATTCTTAAAGAATCTAGGTTATTGCTCTTGAAAGAGGGAGGGCATGATTCCATGTTGGAAAACAGTCGCAAGTTAGGAAACATGATTATATATTGGTTGGGGGTTAGGATTGGTTGGTAATTTAGATAAATTATCATTAGTGATTGTTTTTAATTTTATTATTTATTTTAGACTAATAACAAGTTAAGGCATTTCGCAAGGAAAAATATCAAATTATTTAGAGTTTTGAAGAGACTTGATTCGAGGTAGGTGATAGTTGTATATTTAATGTTTATATGTATGTATGTCTACTTTGTAGTTTCGTTTATGCAATGCATGGCAGGAAATATTTTGGAAGACATATGCAATGACATCATATTGATAATCTCATGCAATGGACTTGTTACTGTGATTTGTGATTTTCAAGTGACATTGTTTATTATTAATGATTATTTGTGATTGTTGGTTAGGTCGCCTACCATGTCGATATATAAACTCTGGATGACTCTGGTACCTTGTGGATAGACTATGTATGTCTAGGGTACCACATAGGTACACAAATAGTTTGGGTTTGGATTCCATGAAAGAACCAGATCTGTGTTTATGGTTCTATAAGTGAACCGGACATTTGCATTATGATCATGTGGGACATGCATTTATGTATTGTTGTTTTATGACATGTGACAGAGAGTTCATACAGTTGATAATTGTTGTTTTGTGTTGTAAAAACATGTTCCCAACATTATGGAAAAGCCAATGAGAAAGGAATTTGGCCAAAAAACTTTTGAGTAGTAACTAGGAAAATTCTAACCTAGGCTAGACTTTGATGACATTTGAGTTAGGTGGGGTCTAGGAGAATTCGGTAATGATTGAGGGACTTAATTATGAGATTGATCATGTGCGTGGATAACCAATACATTAAGAAGCTTGTATGACTTCACAGACGAATTTGGCAAGTAGAACTCTCGAAACTCATCTTGGCATGAAAGGGTAATTTTAGAACGTCCAGTTTTGAAGGTTTGTTGTGACATGGGAGTTTGGAATGCAAATTCCGAGGTTCTATCTCCATAAAAGTTGTTGGGGCGGGATTAATTTCGCTATGTCGGTGCCATTGTGGCAAGATGGGCCCCACCATGGTGGGCCAATCACGACTTTAATCGAGGGAAATCCCAAAATCGTTATTTTTTGCAAAACTTCGTTCTTAAGAGCTATGAGACGATCAAGGGCAGTTGGGTGTGGGTTTTGGTATGAAGTTGATGGTGGAAAAAGCCCTAGTTGATCATTAGGATAATGGTTTGGACTTGGGTTAATATTGTTGCTATATCCGGGTAAATTAGGCTTTGTTTATTGATTATTTTATTAATTTCTTATTTTTAGACCAATAACAAATTCAAAGACTCCGAAAAGGGAAGACTCGAGTGTCTTAGGAGTATTTAGGTTTGATTTTGAGGTAGGTGATGATTCGATATCCTGTTGTGTGATATATGTGTCTTAATAGCTCCATCGTATGTATGCATGTATGTGAACAAGGTAACATGAATTGAATCTAGTGGAGTAACTATGTGTGCACAATTACATATCGTGAACATGTTACTTGACTGTGTGACTATGTGCACTATTCATTATGAGTGTGATTGTGAGTTGTGACTATGGTTGTGCTCACTATACTGAGTGTCACATTTAGACACATACATTGAATTAGGTGTCACGTTCGGACGTATATATTTGACTGGATATCATAGTTCGACACATGTATATTGAATCGGATGTCACATTCTGACACATTAACAGTTTGGGTTGTGAATTCCATGAGAGAACCACTTGTGATTGTTACATTTATACTTACTTGTAATGGTTATTAGGAAATTGTATGTTGCTCCTAAAATGATGATTGAATTGTGCATTCTCTATATGTGTGTTTACTGCGTTGTAATGGCTTTCTTATATTGTGACTATTTGAGTAGTCGTTGATACTATCAGTACATCGTTGTTTGTGTATTGATACTATACTTACTCTTCCTTTGTTGAGTACTAGTCATCTTTAGGCGGCTAATGACAGACCTCGACTAAGAGATTTTTGACCGAGACTAAGTTAAAAGGTGAGCCAGTTCTCTCAATCTACCATAGATCCATCCTTAGCTTAGACCATTCTTTTCGAATTCAGGCTATATGTTTAGACTTTGTTTACGTTTATTTTTCGGGGTAGTACCCCCTATTTTATTAAAAATGGAAAACAACGTTGTTTGTAGAGTTTCTACTAAATTTTTAAAGGAAAAATAAAAAAAAACTAATTTCTTTCAAAAGATTAAAACAGAAATCTAATGAAAATATTTTAGGGGGTTCGGAGTTCATATTAGCATTTTCAGAAGGGTTTGAAAGTACTCGAAATGCTCGCTAACATGTGGTTACATGGTAATCAACTATTTGACTAATTGTTTTAAAATATAAAGCATGCTTTCAATTTTAAAATTTTAAAATTATCTTAAGGGGAAAAGGGAAACATTAAAAATATTACTTAAATAAACTATTTGCAAATATTCTAAAATCAAGTAGAGAGAACGCTTACTTAATTTTGGAAAAATTAATTTGGATTGACTATCCTTAAGGAAATTAAATTGTGACAAGCTTAAAACTACTTAAAAGACAAGTCTGATTTTTGTCTGCTTGTGCTAGTACATGGGTCTAATTTTTGTTTTAGGCTTTTGATCCAATTCTCCCACCGGTCCTAAAACTAAATATATATATCAAAATGTAAAAATTAGACAAATCACATAGTTTAAGGGATAAATTACTTTCTATCCCTACTGTTTCACTATTTACCAAAAATTTCTTTTTAATATTAATTCGGATACTTAATATGATAAAATGATACTTAAATTAGGACGGGCAAATACTAATAGTTAGTTTGTTGTTATCAGTTACAGCGTAAAAAAGGGATAACATTTATCCCGCGATTCACATCCCTTCCAATCCAACGATTTTGTTCCTATTTTTACGCCTAAAATCACTCCCATATATCAACAGTTACATCAATCACTCAATTTTTTAATTTTAAATCTATTCTTTCTCAAGTTCATCAATTTTGAGTTCCTAAAGAGGTGAGACTATTTTTCATCAATTTTTTATTTCCAATTCTTCAGATTTTGTTTTTTTTTTATTAAAAAAAATTAAGATTTTTATTTACAATTCTCTTATATATATAAATTCTGCTCCTTCTTTTTAGTATGGTGCCTTATGTATTTGATTTTGATGATGAAAACATTCATTAAAATAGATCTACTACTCATTATGATTCCGATGATGATTATTGAGCTTAAAATAGATCCAATGGGTTGTAGGATTCATTAACAATGACAAATCATAATATTTAGAAGACGAAGTCGAAGAAAGATGAAACTTCATCTTTTAAAGCAAATGTAAAAGAACTTCATCCTTGGTGAGTTATTTTTTAAAAATTAGATATGTTGACAACAATGATACATTATTATATTATTTTGTACCTTGCTTTAAATCTAACGAAATTATATAAAATCCTAATTTTGATTCTTTTTGTTTTGGATATATTGTCACTAATCTATCAAACTATATAGTAGAAATTATTTTGATGAGATGTAATTTGCAGAATAATGTATCATATTATAAAATAGTTAACCACGATACTTAAATAACATATAATGAATATATGATGTTTCATTTAGTATCAGAAACAAATATCATAAAGTGGTATTGAGTATCAGTTGCTATTATTATCATTATGTATCAACTAAACAATAAGATTTTTTTATAGTTACTATAAAGTATCATGTAATTAACTTTTTGTTCAAAATTTAATTCATTTTTATAATGTACCTGCAGAATGCTTATAGTGACGATTGAATGTTTGTAGTTGCATTTGTTGAATTCTTTAGCGATGAAGTCAACATCCATCTAATGGTTTCTGAGTTGACTATCTTCGCACAAGATATGCAACACTATTATGAAAGTACGATCTCGACAAGGTCAAGATGTGATATATTAGCGATAGTTATGATCCACTAAAGCTGAAGAGCTATTTCACTCCACAACAACAAGATGACTTGGTTCATATAGATTAGTGATTATGTACCAATTCACATATAACTTTTGATGTTTATTGTTTTTAAGATACATTTACTAATTGGAGGGTTTGTTATTTTTAAAGATACGTTTTCTCAAATTTTACAATTTTTTTGTAACAAAATTAATTATTTTGAATATAATATTTGATATTGTTAATACCTTATTACGTCTTGTATATTATAAGTATTTTATATATCATATATTTTTTACTCTATATTGATTGTAATATAAAGTATATCACAATTAATATATAATTGATACTATATTATTAACTGATATAAGATTTTTTAAAACTTTGTTATTTATATGATACACGATTATTTTTTATATAACAACATTTGGATGTATCACAACACGTGATACTATATTTTTATATTTCATTCAAATCAATTAATTTTCAATATATTTAGTACCTTTTAACATTATGTCTCTTATAAATTTTGTACAAATAAATGACTATCGTTGATATATATTATAAATTGACACAAATTTGTCAAATAATATATTATGTATATGATACACAATTATTATTTATCATGCTTTCAATAACACAAATTGATGTGTAGAAGTTAAAAACAAATTAGCTAAAAAAGTATATTAAGTATATGATACACAATTATTATTTATCATTCTTTCTACATCACAAATTGATGTGTCTCACAATATTAAACCTAATACTATATATTTACAATTGTTTCAATCCTCTAAATTTGCAATATGTTTAGTATCTTTTAACATTATGTCTCTTATCCTATACACATCCCAACTCTTATCCGGTACATTTACAACACTTGATACTGTATTATTCGATATAAAAAATTTCAAAGAATTAAGTATCAAATTCATTATGTTAAACAAATTAATGCAATATAATAGTAATTTCAGTACATATTAGCAGTTGCATATACAGTAATTACTTGACCAATACGACATATATTTTAAAAGTAACTTTATATCAAACACAAAACAATACACAATATGTATATCGAATTCACTTTATCAAAAATTAACAATTGAAATAGTACTTTTAATGTAAATAATTGAAATAGTGGAAAGAAATGTTATATTTTGAAAATTATTAGGTATAAAAAAATAAAGTACTCCAAAAAAGCATTGATCAAGATTCTTTTGGAAAGAAAATACAAGTTCTTCGATTGTGGTCTTCTTGTCTAAATCGCCCATAACTGTTCATATTTGATTTTAGATTTTCATCTGAATTTTTCTTCCTTTTTTTCTTGATCTACTGGACATTCTTTTGTATCTTGTTGGCAAGACAACTTCTTTCAAAACACAATTCAAAATTGATCACTCACTTCTGTCCGCCATTGATTTCATTGGAACTGCATAACACACTATGAGACTAATACATAGATGCATTTGTACCAAATATAAAATAATAATCTCTCTTGACACCAAAGGTTCAAGAAGCCAAAACAACATCCCAAACCAAAAGAAAATTAAAAGAAAAAATAACCATAAAAAATAATCAAACTTTTACTTTTTTTTTTGAAGAAAAATGAGAAGATTTCACAATTTGAAATTTAAAAAATGCCTAATTCAGTTAGAGGTTTATGAAGGTTGATTGGTAGAACTGTTAAATATCCGCGTGATTCGTGGGGTTAATTATAATTTCCTTTTTATCCCTTTTTTATGCAGTAAACTGATAACAACAATTTAAAATTTAAGTATCCGTTCGTTAATCAAAGTATCGGTCTGCAATATTATGTATCTGAAATAATATAAGAAGGAATTTTTGGTAATTAGTGGAAGAGGAGGAATACTAAATGACAACAAAACATCAAACTTAAAAAGATTAGACATGTTAATGTTCGTGTGCAACACATAAAAGATACACAAATACCTAAATATTTCATTAGTCGTTATATAAATAGACAAAAAGTTAACGTATCAAAAAATATCAAACTGATATTTAAAATATTATCTACGAAACATTAGTATTTATGTGT
This sequence comes from Solanum lycopersicum, assembly GCF_036512215.1. Classification (NCBI taxonomy): domain Eukaryota; kingdom Viridiplantae; phylum Streptophyta; class Magnoliopsida; order Solanales; family Solanaceae; genus Solanum; species Solanum lycopersicum. Next base: position 54,001,293 of record NC_090810.1, on the reverse strand, counting down.
AAGGCATAAAAGTATCATAAAAATTATGTGTTCCATGAGTGCAATGAAAAATTGAAATAAACGTTACTTAAATGAAAAAAAGCAATCATCAAACTAATTTAAAAATATACAAAAATCAGGATGGATAGGGATACAAATGTACATACGGTAGGTAGTGTTGGTCGAATAGTCGGAAATGCCGCCTTTCTATCTCTTTTCTTTGGGATTTTTGAATCTTTCGAAGTAGATGCATGTTTGATCTTTGAAGAAGTTCTCTTGATAGAACTTGGATTTGTCATGACTATAGGGTCATGCAACGATTTACAACTCAAATCTTCGAAGGTTTCAATTTTGAAAAAAAAAACTACAGGTCTTTTAGAAAAGAAAAAACAGTGAAAACGCAAAAAGGAAAAAGAAGAAGAAGAAATCATAATGGAGAAGATTATATACCTGTTTTGGACTCTAATCCGAATGAATAAGGATACGATTCTTTTGAATTTCAAATTTACTTTAAATTTTAACTAAAAATTTTAGAGGAGAAAATTTGGGTGGAAATTTGGGGAATGGGAAAGGTTTGTTATTGAGTTCCAACATAAAAAGTAAGTAAAGTATCATTCGGTGTAAAAAATTTTGAATTTTAATAAAAGACTAGGAAAATACTAGGAATAAATACAAGTAAAGTTGTGCAGTTTAATAATTTTTCCCAAAATCTATAGCAATAAGGCTGCCAAAAAATTGATGGGCCTTTGGCCCAATTTTCCTATCCTAAAACTATCAAAACTATACACAAATATATGGGCTTTTACCCCAATTACATCAAAAGAACAAATTGTTGGAATTTGGGGCTTCTTGGACCATTCAATATTTGTATAAATAATAGATGTATATCATTGTATTTGTTGTATATTTGATGTATCACTTTGTATACTGTAGTGTGTACCAATTTTTATCGGCATATATATCAATTTCTTCCACCTGATTTCGATTTTCCTTTCACTCGAACAACGATGAGACTTACTCTAATTTAAACTCGAGGATAGGAAAAGTGGGAGTCCAAAATGGTCTTAAATTTAGCTCACAGTGAACTCGGATGAGGAGGTTTATGCACAATAGGAGATAAAAGTTGATAATTGATCATGACATGACTTTACAAAAATATTAAATAATTTATTTGTATGCAACAACAATCTTCTCATTTTGATGATAAATCAACACACCTAAATTATTTATAATACTGGACCAAACCTCACAATGATACACAATATATTCTTATTAACAGAAGCAACTAGGAATTCTGGATTTGCCTCTAAAGCAATGAATTGAAATAATGACCAGCTTCTCATCTCTTCCTAGCAGTTGCGAATTGACACAATGAACCTTGGATTGTCAACACAATGAGCAAAACTAGGAACTTTGAATAAAGATATTGTACAATCGTTCTCTAGAACTCGAACTTTACCGGAAAAAGGCTTGAATGAAAAGCTTTCAAAATAGTCGCACCAAAAAGGATCCTAGAATATCTAAATTGATTTCTTTATAACTCTCTTGTTCTATTCTATCTCTTTTCCCCCAACTTTTTTTTTAACTTTCTTTCAACCTCTAACACTCGGGGGGCGGTTCTTACATACAAAATTTGAGGAATATGCCTTAGGCCCACAATTATGGGGGGCCTCAAATTCTTCCCACAGATAAATTATTTTGTTAATTATTTACATAAAATTATACTAATTTGTTCTCTTAATCCCATTCATATAGAAGAAATCAATTATTTTTTGCTAACACTCATATTATTTATCTGTTTAAACTCATTTTTCTTAAATCTTTGATAAGGTAGAGTAATGGTCTGTCAAAAATATGAATCAATAGTCCAAAGGTGTTGAACAAAGTAAATTACAATTTTCTTACTTCTTCTTAAGTTTTTAAACAATACAACAAACATATTAAAGTAGGATATACCAAGTAATCAAACTTCTTGAATCAAATTCTATGATTTTAACTCTTTTTTTTAATTTAAAGTTTGTTAACTTATTACTAAGAATTCAGTTAACAGTTTATAAAATGGAAAAGGTCAAAAATATGTTTAAACTATCTGAATAGCTCAGATATACCCTTAAACTATATTTCGGCTCAAAACTACCCTTTACGTCAAACTATTGGGTCAAATGTACCCTTCTAATTAACGGAAATAGTTAAATGCAATGTGGATGCCACATGAATGCCACATGACACCCCAATATATTTTCACTGCCACATAGACTAAAAGAAAAAGGGTCAAAAGTACCCTTAAAATATCCGAAACAGCTCACATATATCCTTAAACTATATTTCGGCTCAAAACTACCCTTCCCGTCAAACTATTGGGTCAAAAGTGACCTTCTTATTAGCGAAAGTTGTTAAATTTCACATGTGACACATTGACTAAATTCCTAAATCTTAATTACTCATTTTCCCCTCATTTCATTATTTTTTCCAAAAACGATTTCACTCATTCTCCCTCATTTCGCGGCTAAGGTTTCACAGTTTTTTGTCATTGAACTTCAAAGTGGATATTCATGGTTATAGGTTAGGAAATTTGTTTCTTATTTTTTTGTGTTTACAATCACGAAAATCCACTTTGAAACTCAGATCCGAAGAAAGTTAGGAAACATTGGCCGCGAAATGACGGGAATGTTGTGAAATTCTAACTATCATACTTTGAAATCGTAAACGTAATAAAATAAGAAAAAATATTTACTAACCCAACCATGAATATCAACTTGAAACTCAGCCCCAAAGAAAGCTATTAAACATTAGCTGCGAAATTAGGGAAAAGTTGTGAAATCCTAACTATCCTGCTTTGAAATCATAAACATGATTAAATAAGAAAAAATATTTACTAACCTGCAAACATGAATATCTACTTTGAAACCCAGTCACGACGAAACATATGAAACCCTAGCCGCAACATGAGGGAGAACGGGTGAATATATCATTTCTGAAATAATGAAATGAGGGGGGAAGTAATTAGGATTTAGGAATTTAGTCTATGTGGCAGTGGAACCTTATTGGCATGTAACGTGACATCCACATGACATTTAACAACTTCTATTGATAAGAAGGGTATTTTTTATCCAACAGTTTGAAGGGAAGGGTAGTTTTGAGCCGAAATATAGTTTAAGGGTAAATATGAGCTATTTCGGATAGTTTAAGGGTATTCTTGACCCTTTCTATTTAGTCTACGTGTCAGTGGAATCCTATTGGAATGCAATGTGACATCCATATGACATTTAACAACTTACGTTATTAAGAAGGGTACTTTTGATCCAATAGTATGATGGGTAGGATAGTTTTGAGCCGAAATTAAGTTTAAGGGTATATATGAGCTATTTCGAATAGTTTAAGGGTATTTTCGATCCTTTTCACTTTATATAATAATGACCCCATTAAAAGAGTGTTTTCTAATGTTGAATTGATAAAACCATACCTAAAATTAATAATAATAATAATTTTTTTTATTGAAGAAATCATCTATAAAGAATTTTTAAGCACAACTTTACATCTTAATAATTTTAATTAAATACATATGAAGTTTAATTTAGAACTTAGGCCTATAATTATAAATCTAAAGGTTAAAAAAATAATTTTAAAATAAATATACGTGAAGTTTATTTAGATTTAGGTCTCTAACTGAAATTTCGCTTTAGCCTCTAATTATTTCGAGCCGCCCCTACTAACACTTAAAAAGAAAGAGTTTATACTAGGCTGACTTTTTGGGGAAATCGAGATGAATTTTCTGAATTCAAATTTCAAAAGTTGCCAACGGATTCTAGTACCATTCCCAATGGAAAAATGATGATTTTGAGAGGAAGGACAAGCGAGCTACAAGATTGTAACACTTGGATTATTCTTCGTATGGAGAGGAAGAAGGATAGCTGCTTGCAATTCGCTGCTGGAGTGTTATGGGTTCGCGTAAAAAAGAAGAAGAAACAATGTGGGGTCAGGTCGTGTGAACGCTACTATATGTTTGGATCGTTGAATATATGGGTGTTGTGTGTATTGTATGGTATTTTAATGGGCTTCTTTTGATATTGTTGGTGTGTAGTTGTTGTAATGGGTCTGGGAATATTGAATTGGAACAATGAAAATGCGGTTAAAAGAGGACCAAAAAAATTGGTTGGTTTGGCTTGCAGTTAAGAGATGGCCTCATGAATGGCAATCGTAGCTATTGAGAGTTTAGAATGTAACCATATTGAGTTAATTTCAGAGAAATCGGTTCAATATTAAATAAGACAAATTAATTTATGAGTTTTTTGATCTTAACAAAATAAAATAGTTAACTTAATTATAAAGTAATAACTAAAAAAATATAAATAGTAACTAACTAAACCAATTAACCGACTAATTAAGCAACATTAAAATCTTTTTTTTCTTAGACGATTTTCGAATATTTTTTAAATACTAATTGTATACATTATTATCTAAAACATATATATTATTTTAAATTATAAAAAGTGATAAAAATAATAACTTGCAAACTATTTTTTTGAAATTTATAAAACTAATTAATTTAGATCTTTTGAAATTGAAGAAACTCGATATTAAACCATATGTGGAGGTCCTAAATGGGTGTCAAAACTGTCCCTCGTTTGATTTGGATTGATGAAAGAAATTCGAGGCAAATGAAATTTATGAATCCAATTTTGACCGTCCACGTCTTCATCCTTTAGAAAAATGGCTTTTGGTACGAACTTTATGAATTATGGCCGAATGATGGAAATGTGTCTCCTACATATCTCAGCTATATGAGAATTCAGATCACTTGTAGTTTGATATACTTGATTTGGCGCACAATTTTGAAAGAATTTAAAAGTCATTCCGTTATCGAATTATGAAGAGAACGGAAAGCTAGAGAATAAGATTTAAGAGCAAATTTCGGAGTACATCCAAGTTTTGAACACTGATCCCGCCTACATATATCCCCCAACTTAGGGAATCAGGTTGCTCGTAGTTCGACTTGATCGATTGAAATGGAAATATCTTATGCTTAGATAACCTTCGGTTGGGAAGAGTGACGAAATAAGTCGATTATGAAAAGAAGGTGGCCTGCAACCTCTCAGCCATGAATGTGGTGCACTTCATACCCATAATTAAAAACTTGCACGAATATAATTTTAAAGCTCTTGGAGCATTGTCACTCAAATTGAAAAGTTGCCTCCGGTGAACCAAAATTTTCCAGATGCGAAACTGGAACCAATAAACCTAAATAAAAACCCACATGCCTTCTACATCGGTGTGGTTTGATTGTGCTGCAATTCAATCCTCAGCTCGCGTCCAAGGAGATTGATACTCCTTTTCGGACTATGTCCCATTTCACTGCTAAGAAAAAGTTTCATATTGTGCTGCATCCTTGTTGATATAGTCCGCACCTGTGGTTTGATTTGAGGATTCATCCTTTTTTATGCTCTTGACAAAGATTGAAATAAACTTGTTAGTATAAACTTTAATTGAAATCAATGGTAGCATCTCTTACGATATTTTTTAGTTATCTTCTTGAGAGTTCTATGGATACACCATTGTCTTGGTGTTTTAAAATCACTCTTGCTTTGAAATATGACATATAGGTATGTTCAATATATGTCAGCACACTCAAAGTAAATATTAGTAGACATAAAGCTGCTTTAGCTAGCAACTTGAATAAGAAAATAAAGAAAGATCATTCATATAATAATGAATATATCTTTATGTATAAGCATAAACATCTTTTTTAATTAGATGATAAAATAAAGAAGTATTGAGAGTAAATGATAATTGATACACATTCAAACACCGTACGTCTATTTAATCATGATTTGTTGAGGATTTGGAGATGTCGTTGCTTATTTTGTGCATGGAGAACTCCGATGATCTCTGCAACGATCTAGATCACTTGACAATAATCCCTACAACAAATTTGATTATCAGGGACAAATAGTTTCGTCATTCTAAAAATCTTGTGTGATAAAAAATAACTTGTCACTAAAGTGTGTCTCTAAAAGTATACAAAGACGATTTAGCGCTTCGTCGCTAAAAGTATTATATTAACTATAAAAAGAAAAATCATTCTCAAATGCTTAAACATTCGTGACAAATTTATTTGTTGTAAAAATTAAATATTTTTGTAGTTAATAGTATGCTTTGAGACTGAAAAGGTTATTACTACCGACAAAATTATATCGTCGCAATTATTTACTTCAATCAGTGACGAAATCATTTGTCTCTAAAGTTATATGTATTTCATAGTTGAACGAAATCTAATATCGTCACTAGTGACTATATTTTAATACAAAACAATATTTTGTTCTTAATTGACTATATGTGCACACTACGTTGTCTAGGGGAATCAAACTCTAAACCTTAAGGTTGGAAGTGGAACGTGCTTACCATCTTATCAACTCTCTCTAATCTTTCATTTTCACTTCTTTCAAATTTAACTTTTGTAGAAGCAATATATTATATGATTATTTATACTTATACACAAATGAATTAAATTTACCGCCCACAATTCATTTCAATGTAGATTATATTTTAATTAAATTGTGTATTTTTTAAAATATCTTTAAATATATTCAGTAAGATTTCATTTTATTTATTTATTTTTGTAAATTTTAAAAATTATTCAGTTCAATATTAAATTTATTTAAAATTAAACTTTTGATTTTATTTAAAAAATGAATAATCGGTTCAAGTTGAACATCGATACCCAGAACTATAGTACTCCATCATAATATATTTGAAATCCTAGTTAGTTCATTTTTTTTATTTGTGCTTTCATTTTTTATTTTATTTTAATTTTCACACTGACGAAAAAAGTTAATAGATATTCGTGAAATACATCGCACCTTTGCAAAGTCTAGGTTAGTAAGTCGATGTTATCTCTGTATAGTTACTCTATGTACGTATGTGGAATTAGTATTAAATATGTACATATTTATAGACAGAAGCAAATCGATCGACTTAGTCTATGTCGTTTACCAATCACAAACAATTAAACACACACAAAGATTAGTACAAAGACTTGAGATATTATTTTTTATCGTGCTTATCAATAAAAGTGTACTAAATAAAAGAATAAAAGTGCTAAACCAACAAATACTAGTGATCTAGTGGTAGAACCGTGCCTTACTCACAATACTTATAACCTGGATTGTATTTCTTAAATGATGCATTTTCTAATTGCATAATTTAAGAAAATTGATGTATTGAACTTTTTTGTTTTTACAAAATTGATCGAACTCGTTGGTTTTAATATTTTCACTTGTCAATTAACGAATGAACTTTGTCTATTTCTATGAAGGACTTGTTTTATTCTTTTTGCAAGTTGTCACTTTTAATTATATACAATTGTATCAAAACAAATTTGTATTTAGCTATGAATTTTTGTCGTAGCAAAAAGTTGAATTATTCACTACAAATTTTAAGTCGTCACTATTTAACACCTTACATATTTTCTGACAATTTTTTTGTTGTCACTAAATCACAGATTGATTAAAGACTATAAAATATTTGTCACCAATTATTTATATTATTAGTGACGAAATAAATGTCATAATTAAATCTAAATTTTCATAACTAAAATTTGTAACATTTAACTACATACTCTAATTTGTCGATGTTGTAACAACATATTTGTTTAGATGAATTTTTTTTAGTCCGAAATTCAATAAATATAAGACAAAAAATATTTTGCCATGAATTAGATACATTATTAGTGACGAACTAATGTGTCACTGATAGCTTTAAATTTATCACTAACACTCTTTAACAAATGATGCCAATTAATTTTTTGGTGGAAAAATTCAGTGGACAACACTTTGCTACGGATTTTTATGTTTCGTCACTAAAAGTATGTGTCTCCTATATTTAAGCACAAAAGTAAATTTTGTCACTAAAAGCGAATAATAGTGAGGAATTTGATATCGTAGTTTGCCATTTATTACATACACTATCAATGACGAAATAATGTGTCACCGATAACTTTAAATTCATCACTAACTCTACTTAACAAAATAGCGCCAATTATTTTTTGGTGGTAAACTTTAGTGGACAAAACTTTGTTAAGAATTTTTATATTTCGTCACTAAAAGTATGTATCTCATATATTTAAGCACGAAAAGTAAATTTTGTCATCAAAAGCGAATAATTAGTGACGACTTTGATGTCGTAGCTAATAATTTTGTAGCTATAATCATATTTCTTGTAGTGAATCCAACTGCAACGACGTGGATGCTTGATAATAGTCCAACTGTAACGAGGTGGAAGCTCGATCGTATTCCAACTATAACGAGGTGGATGACTCGATAATACTCCAGCTGTAACGAGGTGGATGACTCGATAATACTCCAGCTGTAACGAGGTGGATGACTCGATCATATTCCAACTATAATAGGGACGATGACTCGATAACATTCCAATTATAATGAAATGGATGACTCGATAATATTTCAATTGTAAAGAGAGAGATGACTCGATAATATTCTAGTTGTAATGAGGTGAATGACTTGTCAATAATCCAACTGCAACGAGGTAGATGCTTAATAATAGTTCAACTGTAACAAGGTGGAAGCTCAATAATATTCCAACTGTAACGAGATGACTCGATAATATTCCAATTGTAACAAGGTGGATGGCATGATAATATTCCAATTGTAATGAGGTGGATTACTCGATAATATTTGAAAACTGTAACGAGGTGGATGAATCGATGATATTTCAGTTGTAATGAGGTGGATGACTCAATAATATTCCAGTTGTAACAAGGTGGATGACTCGATAATATTCTAGATGTAACGACGTGGATGAATCGATAATATTCTAGTTGTATCGACATGGATGTGTCGATAATATTCCAACTGTAACGAGGTGGATGACTCGATAATATTCCAGTTGTAACGAGGTGGATGACTCGATAATATTCTAGATGTAACGAGGTGGATGACTCAATGATATTTCAAATGTAAAGAGGTGCATGACTTAATAATATGCCAACTATAATGAAGTGAATTCTCGATAATAATCCAACTATATCGAAGTGGATGACTCGATAATATTTCAACTGTAACGAAATAAAATCACAGTAATAAAATCATGTAATTTAAAGTATACTTACATGTAAGAGTTTACAAAACTTGAGTTTTGTAATCTTATAAATCAGACATGTGATATTTTATAAAATGTTATAGTTAAATGATTGTTTGATAATAGTTTTTTTATGATTTGTCTAAATTTTTGTTTAGGAGATATATTTCTAGATAGTTCCATTATAGTTTCTACATTATATCATGAGGGATCTTATCTATTATAATTATTTTAGTTGCTTCATTTATATTAGCATAGTCATCTTATTAGATTTGCCCAGTAGAGTAGTTAATAATTTGTGGTGCAAGGTAATTTGTGGTGCAAGGTAATATTGTAAAACATTTTAATTCTTTAATAATTATTGTAACCTAATGAAAAATCTTGTTGTGTTGTAGGTTTACTATCGTATGAAAAAAAGCTCCATGTGTCGATCTGTTATGGATGTATGTAGATATATATTAGATGATTACGAGAAAATGGAAGTAGAAGTCGATTCAGAAACCAATATGGTATAAGAGATTAATCTTAAAAGGACGAAATTGGTTTCTGAATCGACTTTTACCTTAATCTCTTTTACCATATTGATTTCTGAATCGACTTCTACTTCCATTTTCTCGTAAGCATCTAAGATATATATACACACATCCACAACATATCGACACATGAGACTTTTTTCATAGGATAGTAAATCTACAACACAACAAGGTGTTTCAATAGGTTACAATAATTATTAAATAATTTAAATGTTTTACACTATTACCTTGCACTAACAAATTATTAACTACTCTGCTAGGCAAATTCAATAAAATAAGTATGCTAATACAAATGAAGCAACTAAAATAGTTATAATAAATAAGATCCCTCATTATATAATGTAGAAACTATCTAGAGAAACATCTGATCAAAAACCAAAATATAGACAAATCATAGAAAAATCACTATCAAATTATTATTTAACTTTTACATTGTATAAAATATTACACATCTTATTTTTAAGATTACGAAACTCTAAGATCGTGATTTGCTTGAATAAATGCAGTGCTTTTGTTCAAACTTTTTCTTTCTTTTGTTGAGTTCCTTCCATCTGATTTATAAGAGCCATTTTCTTCTCTTATTGTTAGTATCACACAAGCGATTATTGAAACAACCAAAGCAACCAACACTAAGATGATAAACATAAAACCAAATTTAATGATTTGTGAAAAATAGCTTAATAGAACATCTTCAACATTGACTTATACATATTGTTAGCACCAATGTATAATTTAATTTTAGTAAGCCAGTTCACAAGACCATTGAATGTAGATTAATATTAATCATACGATTGATGGTTTCTTTAATTGTTTAAAATATCACTTGTGCGATATTAAGAACAAGAGCACCAAGAAAAGAAATGCATTTGTGTGAAGCACTTATAAAGTAAATGGAAGCAATTCAACAAGAAAAGAGGAAAAATATGAATCGTTTTTTTTGGCAAAAGATAACTCAACTTCTAAGATTTAACACCGGTCGACTTAACTTCTATGATTTAACACCGGTCGATTAACTTTTATTTAATCAAATATAATAACTAATTAAAACTGAAAAGTTCTCGTCAAGCATATGTAGTTTAAGGAAATAAGAATATTTGCAAAAGATACTTCATTCAAGTATCCAAACATGTTGTTTTACTAAAAAAAATACTACTGTTTATGTTTAATGGGAGAAATGAGAAAAAATTGACTAGGTTTCGAAAAATCAATTAATCTTATTGTTTAAGAAAAACCGACCTTCAAAATTGGAGTCGCCACTTGATTTTTGACAAAATCAAGAAAAACTTCAAAAGATTTAAAAACAGATTAAAAATCAATTGAAAAGGGTTCGAAGTTCAATGTACATCTCGAGAAGGTGTTAGGCCCTCGGGATGCCCGCTAACTTGCGATTGACCGGCGATTTGACTAAATGACTTTTAAAATAAAAATTTTTAACTAAGTAAAAGAGAAAATTCATTTTGATATTTTGTATTTCATTCTTTTTACTTTTTTTTTTTTTCTAAAGGGAAATGTTTAGAGGAATTAATTTAAGAAAAACTAAATGGTGATAAAAGTGAATAAAATAGTAAAATTTAAAATAATGAAAAATGGCTACTCTTTAGGAGATTATTAAAATTCTACCAAAACACTAATTAATTCAAACAAATAATAAATAAAGAGAGAAAAATATTTGAACTTGGGCTTGACTGCCCAAATCCATCCAATTGGGCTTTGGCCCACCTGTCCTAATCTATTTACTTAGATTTGGGCCCCCTTTTTTTAAAAAAAAACCTGTAAAAACAAATGGTTATTGGGCCTGTTGATAAAAGGGAACTGAAGGGCCTTAGCCCAATTTCCTGAAAAAGGAGATATAAAGTATACAAAAGATGTATACGGTGTATATCAGCATCCATTTTGGACCTTTTGAGCCCTGCATTTATTTATATACGCATTTTCAGCTATTTCCCCTATATTTCGCATATCGTCTCTGCATATTTATACCTGTATCATTTTTTAAACCTGTTTAACAATTATATATCGTCGCCCGATAATGTATACTAATGTATACGGGCTGCACCCTGCGTCCGTATTAATTGCCTAATCCCGAATTTTAGTTAAAACAAGCGTCCGTGTACGTTCCCCTGCCAATCATATTTTTTGAGCATATATATAGTATATCATCTCTGTATATCTGTGTATACAGGCTGTATATAAGCCTGTTTTTCAACTTTCGGAAGTTGAAAACTCCTTTCCAGAAACGTAATTTTCCTTTCGTCAATTCAGATTTTGAATTTGGGCCTCCTGTGGATTTTTTACCTGTATCACAGTGTATATATTGTGTATAAACCAGATACACAACTTCAAAACAAAAATCGCAGCCCAAATGCCTGCAATCCGCTACTTCCAGCAGCTCTCCAATGGTTTTGCTTTCGACCTGTACATCCTTTCAGGGGGTTGGCTGACTCGGGAAAAAGTGTTTTGAGCCTTTATGGCTCAACGAGGAATGCAAGAATGGAATCCAAAATGGACTCGAATCGATGTCACACAAGAAAACAAAACAAAAAAAAGGGTTAGCAAGGTGGAATGACAACATCTAAAAAGAAAAAAAAAAAAAGGATTTCACCTTCTTCGGGGCAGCGAGCTAGAGACGAAACGAGCAAAGGGATGACCTTCCACTACACAACTTCGAATTCAAATGATATCAAAAACCCCGCAATCCTTCTGTTTTTAATTCAACTTCAATAGATATATAGGTGTGCTTAAACTATTGTAAAATCTTCCTATGAATAAACTCTTTCAATAATTCTTTTCTTTTCTATCACAAGATGTAAAAAAAAATTCTCTCCAAAAACCATCCCTTTCTTTTTTTTCTTCTCTTTTTCTTTCTCCCTCTTTTCTTCTTTCTCTCCACCAACCCCTAACAATAAAGAAGATGGGGATTATTTATAAGCCAAATTATGGCAAAAAGAGGGGGAAATTTGTTAGAATTTGAATTTTGAATTTTTGAATTTTGAATTTTAAAAAGGGTAAGGTTGGAGGGAAAGGGAAAAAGGGAATTGGGTTGGGAATTAATTAAAACGGAATGGGCTATGTAATTGGGCCTAGGTGTCTGAAAATAAAGTGGGCCTGGAAGGGAATGAGGTGGGCTGGAAATTTATTAGGCTTGGGGTTTGGGAGAAGTGTAAATGGCCCAAAACTAAGATCTTTTGGTGGATTTAAAGAATGGGTTAAATTTGATAAATAGCCAAATTGAGTTAAGATAATAAATTCGGCTAAACCTTAAATAAAACGAATTTGTATTAATTAATCAACGAGCTTCTTTAATTTAGTAATATAATTATTTAAATTATAAAATAGTGGTTCAAAATATAACCATAATTTAAACTATATTAGCTAAATAGAATATTTACTAAAATTAAAATATTTTTGAGATGGTTTTTTTTTTGAATAATCATAAAATATACTAATTATATACATAATTATGTAAAATATATATATTATTCAAAAGTTATAAGAAATGATAAAACTATTCAAAATAACACAAACTTTATTTTTTTTCTTAAAAATTTATAAAACTAATTATTTTAAATTGCTTGGAAAATTTAAGAAGCTCATGAATTAATTTCTATCGGAGATGGTCAAAATTGGGTGTCAACACATGTATTCATATATCATCAAACAAACAAATAAAAAAGAATAGGAAGAGAAAAACATACAAACTTGCTATTCATTAATTCAACTATGAAGAATTGATGAAGAGGATTCATGTTGAAAACGGGTTTCATCATCATTATAATCATTTTCTTCTTTATTTTTGTGAACTCCCTTCATCTTCGCGCCGCAATAGATTTAGCTGCGTTAGAATGAGAGGTAAAACATAATTATATATACGAGGGGTATATGGAATTTAGGGTTTTCTAAAAGTTGTTATAATATTTTGTTTGGTCCAAATATTGTAACAAAAGAAATTTAGTCCAAAAATTATTACAAACTTTTTAAAAATTTGATCATTTGGTCCCAATTTATATATAATATCAGTATTCAATTTCTTTTTTTTTTTGAAAAAATTGTATAGAATAACAAACTATTAATTCAAATTAAATGCTTTAATATAGTTTGATATAATTGTACCCTACAACAAACTATTGCTAATTTTGCCTCTCTCCATGGTGGAATCTCGCTTGTCACTGTCATTTGGTGACAATCTCACTTGTCTCTCTCACTTTTGTACGAACACAAATATCTAAAATGTGTTTATATTTGTAAAAAGCGAGAGAAAATTGTATATATACATATATTTTCGTTCCACTCTCTCTCTTCTCTGAGATTTCGCTCGCCTCTCTCACTTTATACAAACACAAATGTATACATTGTGTTGTGTTTGTATAAAGCGATAGAAAATTGTATATACGAATACAAATGCATGTATTTTTGTCCTATACAATTATGATTATACAAATACAATCTTCCCCTGCCCAGTTTTCTCGCCTTTCTCTTTTTCTCGCTTTATACAAATTAAACACATATTATATAATTGATATTTTGTATATGTAAATCGAAATATTATAACAAATATTTTCTTTTATATATATGTATAGCGAATTATACAAATACATTTTTTGTATATGTATGGTGAATTATACAATTGCTTTCTTAGTATATGCATAGCGAATATATACATATTTGTGTTTGCTATGGAGTGCAATTACGCAAAATATATGTAACGACCCAAACCCGTCGTGATTGTCACCCACACTTACAAGCCGATGGGAGAACCACTACTACTATCCAACTAAAGCATTTATTCTACAACTAAGGCATTTAAGTTACAGAAGCAAGTTAAATAACTAAAAGCAAAGTTCATTACTAAACAAAAGATCTAAAAACTAAATATTGTGGAAGATAAATCTAGAATCTGAAAGTCAGTGTACCAAAACTACTAGTGGTAACCAAGTCTAAACAGGAAAATACTAATGAACTATATCTAAAACAATGGTCTAAGTTCGGAAATGGTGGACATAGACTGAAGAGAACTTCATGGCAGCCTAGAAGATGCAACTTACCCTTGAAGTCGATGCGATAACTCTAATATCCTAAGTGCGGTATATAAATATCCACTTGAAGATGACCTGTAGTCAACAAAAATAAAAGTAAGTGTAGAATCCGTACAGAATCACTGTGTACTGGTAAGATCAACGCGACTATCCCACTAGTACAATATAAATAAGTTGAAGAAATATTATAATGACATGCATATATATCAACTTAAACAACATTATCAACATGACAATTCAACAACACAATTCACATGCTTAAAACATTATTTGTCTTCTCACAGAATCCAAACTCGAATTGTTAGTACACCGGCGTACTCGATCCCAGTTAGCTTACCGAAACGTGAAAATTCAGTCCCATAGATGTGCCGGAGTGTGGCAACCCAATCCAATATTTATGTCAGAACGTAGAAATCCGATCCAAGTTAGTTTGCTATAACATGACAATTCGATCCCTAATCTCACACCACAGTCACAATCACAAGTACATCATCAAGATCATACATTTACATCATAAATTCATGAATAAATTCTTCGTCTATCTCGATTATAATGAACTGATCAATATTACGACATTCATATACATACAAGTATCATAATGAAGAAAGAACATGTATACATTACACAATCATAAAATCACAACCATCACCTACTTCAAAACAAGCTTAAAACCCTAAGACACTTGATCCTCTTATTTCCGATATTTGTTCTGCTTGTTCTTAGTCTACAAAAAATACAATAACACGGGAATCAATAAAAAATTAGTAATTATTCGAATTACTAACAATTCTAAAAACCTTAGATCATACTCAGGATCTCAACTAGTCAAACTAGGTTAATTACACCATAGAATCTATCAAGAAACCCTTCCTTATTAATATTGACCCATTTTATTATGTTCAACGGATCAAAAAGCAAATTCGGGGAGTGGAAAGCTTACCTTTATCTTCGATAATGGTAAAAAATGAGTTGGAATAACCCAGGGGTCGTTCTTTAGCTCTAAAAGTTAAAAAGTGCCAAATAAGGTTGTTTACGGGTTTTATTTATGACATTATTTGCGCCTGTCCCACTATAGCGGCACCCATCCCATTGTAGCGGCACTAATCCTGCTGCAACGTCATCTTTTTGACCAGTGAGCCTCGTTGAAAAATCTCAAAATCTTTGACTTTAAATCCACATCTCATTCGCTACAACAGCACCCATCCCGCTCTAGCGGCACGATTGGAGACAATACACTTTTTACAGAATTTCAGTTCTCCCTTTTACATCACTCTTAAACTATTACGCTCAGAAAATTCCTTTAATGCTAAGATCGATTCCTGGAGATCTACTTATCCAAATTCAATTTCGTAAAGTTTTACGGATTCTTTAAAGATTTATCTAACCGATTATGTAATCAAATTCATATTTACTCCACCCGATTAAGATTTCCTCACATCTTGATGACACCGATTTTCTTCAAATCTGGACAAGGTTGGAAAAATCCTATTCTACAAACAGTTTTTCGGCCCCAATTTTTTTCCTCGTTGGCATTTCTATAACTAAGGAACCCGGTCGTTGCAATAGATATTAATTTACCCATCACTCTTTCCCGAGTGATAAAACTTAGGAAAAAAGGGTTGAGGAAAGAGCGAAGTAGTACTTGATTCAATGAATAATTGTGGATACTTGTCTCACATGTCCTTATCAAGTCTCCCAAAAAGATTCATCAACTGGATGATGCTTACATTGAACCTTCACGTTCTTGATTTCTTTGGTCCTGAACATACAAACATCACGATCAAGAATAGCAATCGGTTCCTCGTCATATTTTTGCTCTTTATCTAGCACAATTGAATCCTACTTAAAAATATAGTCATCGTCTCCATGATATCTCTTCAACATAGACACACGAAATATGTATGTACTTCGAACAATTTAAAGGGTAGCGCCAATCTAAACTCCACTAGTCTTACATATTCAAGAACCTCAAAGAGACTAATATATCGCTGACTCAACTTTCCTTTCTTATCGAATTTCATCACCTCTTTCATGGGTGATACCTTGAGAAGGACATTTTCACTCGTCTGAAACTCCATGTCCCTCACCTTATGATATACATACTTCTTTTGTCTACTCTGAGCAATTAGATGTTTAGGTTTAATGCTCCTCACCTTATCTTGAGAATCGTTCATTAAGTCGACCCCCAAAGTTTTTACATATCTAGCCTCAAACCAACATATGAGTGATCTACATTCCCTCTCATATAATACCTCAAATGGTGCCATATCAATGCTGGAGTGATAACTGTTATTGTAAGAGAACTCGCATAGTGGTAATAATATCTCAATGCCCTCCAAAGTCAATCACACAAGATCTCAACATGTCTTCCAACACTTGAATAGTCCTTTCCGATTGTCCATCCTTCTGGGGATGAAGGTTTATTTTAGAAGTAAGTTTTGTACCCAATATATCATGCAACTTCCTCTAACACTTGGAGGTGAAAAACGTACCACAATCTAAGATGATAGAAAGGGGGCACCCCAAGCAACCTCACTATCTCTTTCACATAGATTTTAGCTAGTTGTTCCAAATTGTAATCTACCCTTACCGGAATAAAATGGACTGACTTAGTCAATCTATCAACCACAACCCAAATAAAGTCAAATATCTCCAAGGTCTTGGGGAGACCAACTACAAAATCTATACCTATATTTCCCACTTCCATCTATGTTGTTGCAACGTTTGAAAATGATTAAAAAAAATATAAAAATGCATGAGATGAGGACAAGCAGGTTTGTCATTCACACAAAACCACATCTCATGCAAATATTTTTTTAAAATCATTTTTTAAACATCGTAACAACATATAATGGACCATCTGTCCATTAAACTTGAAATATTTTGGAATATTCCTCAAGTGTCCAAAACAAGTACCTTTAAAGTCATTGTAATTTTTTCCTGAATTAAAAGTTTACTTCAATCATGATAAAGAGTCATGCTTTCTCTCAGAAAAATTTTCGTTATAAACGATCCTAATTTATACATCCATGTTGTTAGATTATACAACTTACTAGAGATTTCTATGGCACAAATTGGCAAGGACAGGGGATTATCATCCTCATGTCCAGTATTTGGACATCTCTACTACTCTCGTCATCTCCACTATCGGGTTTTCTTCGCTAGATTTAACATCATCACTAGACTGAGAACTACTGTCCTTATAGTTGTCAATCCAACAATTGTATTAGAATTTGAGTTAGACTTAGGTTCTTTAACTAATTTTTTTTTCTTTTTTGAAGATCTTGAAACTTCTTCAGCCTTTCTTTTCTTATTTTTAGAAGTCTTATGAACAATCGTTTAACGATGTTGCCTCTAGTTTTAGCCCCATTTTACTATATACAAAAACATAATTTTCATATCAAAATATCGGCCACTAGTCTATTAACACAAACATAGTGATGCCAACAAAATGCATAACAAGTACCAGTTCCAACAAAACTCGACAATGCCATTGACATAAACACCATGAAAGTCGACCAGAATATAGTAAAAGTTTCAAATTGATAGGTTAGATAAACATAAAAAATAAAAAATTTCTTCCCATTATCCAAAGCAAATCATCAGTAATGATTCCTAATAAAAAGCATGAACTAAAAAGGGCGAGATTTTCAGAACTTCAAGCAAACATCTAATCTAGGGTACACTATCGCAATGAGAAAACCAAATAGACTAAAATTTGTTAGAAAAACGATTAAACTTACTTAAGACGAAGAATATTGAAAATGATTCAACTGAACTCGGGAAGAAAATTGAAAAAGATTCAACTAAACGTGGGAATAAGATTGGTAATAGACAAACTCCACTTTGTTTTTCAGGAACGATTATAGAATCTCATTTTTCTTATATTTGTAATAATGTAGGATAGATGACTTGTGGGATAATGATCAGTTGATGATTTTGATAAAACGGGCTGATGGAAGATGCATAGTTCTCTAAGAACGTGTTCTAAGGCTTCCTCGGAAAATGTTTACCCTATTTTATTAAATTTTTTTTATATTTTTGGGGATCGTAATTTACTTTTTTGGAGGGATGAATTTCTTCATTGTTAAAGTGTTGGGATGAAAATAATATTTTAGATAATTGTATTTTTATCCCTATGTTCTTAAAGTGATGAAAGGCCCATGAACCCACAACCCTATCCCATTTTTTACTTTTTCTAACTCTAACCCAAAAAGTTAAATTAAAAAAAATGGCTATTTTTTAAATTAAGTTTTGGGGATGTCTCTCATTTCAATTATTCTCAAGTAGCTTGGATACCGTGGGATTTATATTTTGTCTAACCTTCAATTTTATTATATTTTAGGTTTTTTGCTTGACGACACTTCTTTTGTTGATGAGGCATGATGTTCTTTTGTAGAAATTATAGATTCTATCTTTCTTTTACTTCTCCCATCAGTGTTTATTGATGTTGAAACTCGTGGTAAATTAAAGATGGTTTATTTTTCTTACCGTAAAATAAAACGATCATTTATGTATGTATATCTATTTTATAGTTTCATTGATGCAATGCATGGTAGGAAATCCTTAGGGAAAGATATGCAATGATATCATGTTGATAGTCTCATGCAATGGATTTGTTACTGTAACTTGTGGTTTTCAAGTGTCATTGTTTATTGTTAATGATTGTTATTAATTGTTGGTTGACTCGGGTACTATGTCGATTTACTAACTATGGATGACACTTGTACCATGCCGCTAGACTAACTATGTATGGCTAGGGTACCACACACGTATACTAATAGTTTGGGTTTATATTCCACGAAAGGACCAAATATGTGATTATGGTTCCATAAGTGAACCGGACATTTTCATTATGATCATATGAGACACGCATCCAGGTATTGTTGTTTTATCAATACGGTTGATAATTGCTGCTATGTGTATTGTTCTGTGTTACTACTTTGTGGTCAACCGTTTACATTCATATCTTGGATGGACCATGTGATCCTACAAGTACACAATGATTGTGTATTGATATTGCACATGTTTGTTTTCTTATTGAGTACAAAACATCTTCCAACGGCTGATCCAAGGCGTCAGTTAAGGGACGTCTAACTCAAAGCCTAAGGGTGAGTTACATCATTCAGGCTTCCATGGGGTTTTCTGCCTCTTCTTGTCCATCACTTCGGGGACAAATATTAAACATTAGTTTTATGTTTAGGTTTAGGGTCACATCCTCAATATATATTATTAGAATTTTGGTATGATGATTTTTAGTTCTTAGGGGTTGATGTTCTACATTGAGTTTATGAGGGCTCAATTCTTAGTTGTTGAACTTGTTATATTTTTTTATCATGATTGACTTTGTTTTATAAAAGGTGTTTTGGGTCTCTTGAGGTTAGCAAATGCTTTTCCCATTAGGTGGTTAAGTCTGGATGTCACTCACAATGGTCTGGATCATGACACAATACAAGTATATAAAATATCATTTTAATCCTATAACATAACATTAAATAAATTCATCCCTCCAAAAAATTAAGTTACAATTACAAGGAATATAAAAAATATTTAATAAAATAGGGCAAATTGAAACCTTAGAACACATTCTCATATAACTCTTTATCTTCCATAAACCTGCTTTATCGAAATAATCAATATTAAAAAATGGAAGACTTGTTGGACAATGATCTGTTTTATGGAGGTTGATGTTTTCGACAAAAAAGGTTTATGGAAGACGAAGAGTTCTTTGAGAACGTGTTCCAAGGTTTTCTCGAAAAATGTTTATATTCCTCGAAAAATTCACTATCTTGTGGGCCCAACGCTGGTTGACATTTTTTTCGAGCTAGTGCCACGTAGGCCGAAAAGGGGTAGAAAATTACTTATAAAAAAATTTCGAGGGGGGGGGGAGGAGGGGGTAATAGGACCTTAGTATAATATAAGTGTGTCTCTGAGATTTCGGGCATAGGTTTAGGGAGTACTTGTGCATTTTCCCTAAAATCATATATTAAACTCGCCCCAAAAATAGGCAACTCAAGTCTTTAAAACGTTTAATAAAATAAATGAATAATACAGACTTCTTAATTGAACTAACTATATATGAAGCCTCTAACTGACAAGGATGGAAGTCGGGACAAGACCCATGACCTCCTAGCTAAATAAAAAAATTAAATGAAATCCTCCGAAAGCAAGGAGGCTCACCATAGCTAACTCGAGTCTCGAATTTATCAATGAAGATCCTGTTGATGATCCTGAATACTTGTATTTGCATCATCAAAAGATGCAGGCGAAATGGCTCAGTACGTGGAATCTACGAGCATGTAACGAGAATTCTAAAGCATAAAACATAGGCTTGAACTTGATAAAAAGGAAACATACTTACCTTTTTTCAACTCAACTCAAAGAATAGATATTGAACTTCAAGATTAGATACTCAACTTCATAGATATGATACTCGACTCAATGAATCACAAATGAACTTAAGATACTCAGCTCTTGATACTTAACTGATCTCATTTCGATATAAAGCAGTTTAAAACAAGTGCAATATAAAGGAATGTTGTTTAAATACACGATGTCAACTCTGTGTATATAACAAGGATGCAACATAACTTTGAAATGTATCTGAAAATACAACTAACTGATGTATATAAAAATACAATAACTTTTGTGGGAGTTTCTCTAACCGACAACCATCACTTAAGAGCTATAGTGATGCTACAACACTTTACCTCACGCTACCAAGGACCATCCTATACCTTGCCATTAGTATAGGACCTAATTTAACTTAGTGGATCCACTAACTTAACTTATGTGATCATCTAAAAAGTATGATCCATTAATACCCATGATGAATACATGATTTATGGAGACTTGAGTTATTATGAACTCGCATCCTCATATCGGTGTTCAATACTACTCCCAAAAATATACTTAGCTCATGTGTTTTTAAAACAACTTCTTTCTTTAGTTTACGATAATTACTCAAAACAACCCTCTTAAAGAGGTCTTAAAGAGGAAATTTCTCTTGAAAACTCTTTCATAAAACATATAAAAATCATATTTTAATATGATCATTGATGACTTGGGAAGTCATACTGCATAAACATTGATGGTATATCTAGATACCATACTACTTAAACATTGATGACATACTCGACTGTCATACTAATCATGTTTTAGAAACTCTTTCTCAAACTCATTTTTTTTCTTAAAAGAGATAGTACTCAAACTGCTCAAAACTCTTTTGAAAATCTCAGTTTTGTCTCATTTTAAATGCAAAACATTTACTCTTAGAAATACTTAGTTCCCATATATCGTTTTTTAAAATATGAACTTTACTTTTATTCTTTATTCAACTTCAATGCTTAAGTATTAAAACAAAGTTAAAATAATTGTAAAAGACTTCTCTAATATGGTTCATGTCGAATTATGGACGTGAACGACTCAATGCAAGTTTTTCAATAATGATAGTTACAACTCAATACTCAAAAGTTAGAACTTGAAGATAAAATTCCTATCAAAGTTACTCGACGTTCATGCAGAAGTTATGGACATGATCGACTCAACTCGAAGGTTGACATAGCTACCTGGAACTAATGAGTACAACTCTTTTCATTCTCTTACTTACTTCCTCCAATATTAGGTCAAATCAGTATTTGATCTCAAAGAATTCATAATTGAACTCAAAAGCTTTCATGAACTCTACTCTAAACTCTCTCTTGAATGTGAATTATGAATTCAAGAGTTATGGTTCATGATACGAAGGATCTCACGATGAAAATGTAGACTCATCAATATTTTTTTCTCATTCTCTTACTTACTTACTCGAGCCTTGGAACAAATTACTAGAAGTTGTAGAAGACTCATCAACATGACTCAAAAGGATTTTCTTAGAACGTTCGAAAGAATTCTCAAAACTTAACTCTCAACTCTACCTTGAATTTGAATTATGCAATTGAAGATTTTGATCATGTTAGAAATGATTTTAGATAGGAAGAACAAGTTTCTTGAAGAATCTTGGATAACAACTTGAATAGAAACCTTGAAACCCTAGCTTGAGGTAAATGATCAAGAAAACCTTTCTTGAGATTCTTGAATTAGTTTCCTCAACTCTCCATAACCAAGAATTATGATTTTCACTAATAAAGATGAAAATCTGATTGTTGTGAACCTTTTATTAGTCAAGAAAGTCTTTAGAGTTTTCTTGGAGGAAAAAAATAAATAAAAACAACCCTTTTAAATGTTTTCCCGTCGGCTAATTCGTAACAACATTGTACATGTTACTAAAATTAGTCATAACTTTTTACTCGGAAATTGGATTGACGCAAAATTGGTGGCGTTAGAAAGTACATTCAATTACCTTCAATTAGATAGGTTATGGATCATATAACTTTTAATATTCTAAGAGATATAATCGTTTAAAGTTGACCTAAGTAGAATTTTACATCAAAACTTAATGAACTTCAAAAACACTTATCAAGAACTCATAAAAAACTTAAATCCTTAAATTTCAAGAACGAAATTATGCTAAATAAATCAAGATTGGCGTGTGGATGAACTAACTCAACACTATGGAAGCTTACATACCTCTTATGGATTAGAACCATGACAAAATTCCCAACAAGAAGCAAGAACCTAGACGAATGCTTGATCCTCTCCTCTTTTCTCCTCTTTTCTCTTCTTGTCTCTTCTTCAACTCTCAACTAAAACCCTAGGCATATATTAGTATTGTAAAACTGAACCTAAAATGATTATAACCCTAAAATATTACTAAAAAAGAATTAAATCTGATTAGGTAAGGAAAGAACTATAATACTCCTCGTTGTTTTCGGCTAACTTTCCTTAACTGAACAACCTAACTTCAAAATGTCATATCTCACTCATACGAGCTCAAACTTAGCAAACTTGACGGCGTTGGAAATATAATTCAAAGATCTTTCCTATGGTATCTTGTAGCATACATAACTTATAATTTTCTAGGAGTTCTGGTCGTTTGAAATCGATCCAAAACCATACTTAGCTTAACTCTCCAAATTTTATATTTTTGTTATTTTCAATCTAGGTTCTTTTGGAATTCAAGGTGCTAATTCTACTTACCTAAACTTAATACAAAAGAAATTTTAAATTCCTTGTCAAAACTTACTCACTACCAAGAATGGCTCGAGTCTTAGTTCAAAAATTTTCCAGGGTGTCATAGTACAGACATCACCGTACGGATCCTCAAGACTCTACTTAGACTCGACTTGTACACATGTGAGCTACGAACTTGGGGTTCTGATAGCATTTGTCATGATAAAAAATTGGACGTGATGGCATTCGTATTATCCCACCAAGATAAGACAGCCTAAAACTCTACCATTACAATACAATGGGGAAATTTCATAATAAACTCAAAAATTCCCCAAAACCTTGTTGTCACCTGTACATGCCTCTAAAGTACTACAATTGTTTCAAATAAAAACACAAGTCTCAAATGACCTTGTTTCTAAAGCAGAACGAGTTCATAAATAGGATTAAGAAGGTCTGTTGAAATGACAAACAAATACCTCACAAGCCTCCACAAAAAGCCTAAGACAAAGAGAAGACAAAAAAATGACACAAAAGTCCGGGTTAGTAACCTACCAAACTTTATAAGCATGGATTGGGAACCAACCACACTGTACTCAACAAGTAAATCTCTAAACACAAGCTAAAAAGATAGAATATGAGTACTCCTTACACCCATACCGAACCTCCATAAAACCAACACAATTTGACATTTTCAATTTACAAGCATGTATCTCAACAACAACAATCTAACAATCACATATTCTCAACAACAAGCTCGATATTCATCAATCACAACCTCCACTACTACAACCTTCATAAAACCAGTCCAACCTAACCGTATAATTCACATATCACACACCTCAACAACAAGACTCTAACAATTACGTATCCTCAACAACAAGCTTAATATTCATTAATCAATGTTCCAGAAAAAGGCACTCACAAGATAAAAAAAACATAATATCAAGTTCACTAATGATAAATATATGCAATGCAATATAATCCAATGTCAGATATAGTGATCCATGCATGACTTATTGATACACACCCGTTGTTTCTCAGTCCTGGACCAATGGGGAACATATCTGTTCATGTATCCGTCGCGGTGTGTAATGCGTTCTTTGAATATAATATCCATCGTGGCGCGCGATATGTCTCTCAAATGGTATATCCTCTTTAAGTTCTTATTCTTTCCCAATTCTCATAACACTTGTCACAATCATGTCTCAGAATCATGAAAATGACATGTCCACACAAACGATGAGGAAATGACCATTTTCATAACATTTCACAATTCACAACAAGCATAACACCAACAATGATTCAACAAGCCTTTCAAACCATTCTCAACACATCACACAAACAATTAATCACATTTCCTTTATTACCCCTTTTCATCCTTAGAAGTAATCAATGTGGACAAGTCAACCCGTCACCAAGTCTTATTACTCTCAAACACATATTACAAGAAAATACACGAATTCCATACACTTAACAAGGGCTTATAAATCTACTTAGTTCTATCAATCAAGAATTCTGTCTATAACTTGAGCCTTCTCCTTTCGTTAAACTTCCAACTCAAAGAAATCTATTCAAATAAATGACCACAATAAGATTTCATGACTAACAACACTCACAATACTATGTCTAGTCTAGACTCAAAAACTCAGTAAACTATACAATCAAGCTCCAAATCTTGATGTAAATTAATATGTCAACTCTTTCAATTTTCTCCAAATAACATAATTTTAATTCTATTCGTATAATACAATAGACCTCATGATTAATTACATATTTCAATATATCAAAACTTGAAATACAACATGATAGCTAAAAAAATCTTAAATCGAAACAAAACTAGGACTTAACCGCGAAACTCATTAGCTAAATCACAAGAGTTGTTGGTTTTAATTTAGAGGATTTCAGGTACTAAGTCGTGAACTTGTGAAATATTACCTTTTGGATTGACTATGGTTAATATTCGAGATTTGGATGCTAAAATCGAGATTTTGAGTGTTTTGTTGGATTTGAGGGATACTTTAAGGCTTAGATGAAGCCTTGAATTATTTTTTAGAGGTCTCGAGCATGTTTTACTCTTTTTATACATTGAGTTAGTTTCTTGGTGTTATCACGGATGTCGAGTCAAGGAGACCTCAAATTCATGTTTTCAAGGCTCCATTGAGTCAAGAACATCAAGTATAATCGGTTTTTGTATGTGATTTCTATTTATGGGGTTCTGAATTTATCTAGCGGATCATTTTTATGTTTTGAGTGTTGTCTATTTTTCTGGTGATTGAGTTTTGTACTATTTGATTTTGCAATAGGACTTCCGCTTAAGCGAGTTTCTCTTAAGCGATGAAGGACGAACTTATTGAAAGGTTCGTAAGCGAATCATGGCTCGCTTTCACAATGGACGCTTAAGCGAAGCCTAGTTTACAAAAACGAGACTCCCAGTTTTTGCAGGATTTGCTTAAGTAAACCTTAGTGGCTTAAGTGACATCAGAAGAGGTTTTTGACTTGTTATTTTCAAGGTTTAGGCCCCATTTTCTATTTTTGAGCTTGGACAATCCTTGGTGGTGATTTTTGCAAGGATTTCTTATACTAAATCAATTGGGTAAGCTTTCATAACCCTAAGCCTTCATTTTTCCTTAGACTATGGGTTTTTACATCAAAATATGAGATTTTGATTGGTGAATAATGAGGCTTTTCAAGGTCTCAAGTTCTTGACTTAAAATTGAAGATTTTGAACTATTTTACAGTGCTTTTTCGAAATGATTTTTTTCCGATGAGTTCGTAAAGCCTTGAGTAATGTTTTCTAGTATTAGTTTTTGGATTCAAACCTTAATTTCGGAATTTAATTTTATGTTTATTGACCTCTTTTCAAAAGAAATGATGTGGGTATTTTCGAAAAGTGATTGTGAATACTTGCTTGTGTGACTTTTGAAGTAATCTTGGGTTGGAGTGTTTTGTTGATTGAGTTTCCTTTAAAAGAGTGTGTATTATTGTTTTCGAAAAGTTATTGTGAATACTTGCTTATGTATAGATGTATCGCTTTGAAAGTGAATTGGAAGGGGAAGACTCAATTCTTGAAGTGATTATTGATTGATTTAAGGCAAGTGTTTGTAACACCCCAAAAAAATTTTGAGCTAAGACTCGAATCTTTCTTCGTTGTGAATATGATTTTACTGAGAAATTGAAATTTTTCCTAAGTGTTAAGGTTACAAGATTAAAACAGAAAATCTAATGAAAATATTAAAGGGGGTTCGGGGTTCATATTAGCATTTTTTTGAGAAGGGTTTGAAAGTACTCGAAATGCTCGCCAACATGTGGTATATGGTAATTAACTATTTGACTAATTGTTTTAAAATATAAAGATTTTAAAGTTATCTTAAGGGGAAAAGGGAAATATTAAAAATATTATTTAAATGAACTGTTTGCAAATATTCTAAAATCAAGTGTAAGAGTTCCTACTTAATTTTGGAAAAAATATTTCGGAATGACAATCCTTAGGGAAATTGAATGGTGACAACCTTAACTAATTAATAAGACAAGTATGCAGACAATGATAAATGAGCAAATATAAGATTTAGTAAATATGGGCCCAAGTTTTGTTTTCTGTCTGCATGTGCTAGCACATGGGTCTAATTTCTGTTTTGGTCTAATTCTCCCACCAAAACTGAATATATGTCGAAATATATGGGAGGCTTTCCACCCATTTAACCTGTCCTAAACTAACAATAAGGCTGCCAAAAAAAATTGATGGGCTTTTGGCCCAATTTTCCTGTCCTAAAACTACCAAAACTATATAGAAATATACGGGCTTTTAGCCCAATTACATCAAAAAAACGAACTGCATGAATTTGGGGCTTCTTGGCCCATTCCTGATATGTATACATAGTGTATACAGTTACTGTATACCATGTATATCATTGTATCTGCTGTATATTCGAATGTATCACTGTGTATATTGACCACTCCATATCAGCATGCATATCAACTTCTTCCACCTGATTTCGATTTTCCTTTCACTAGAACAACGATGAGTCTTACTCGAACTTTAACTCGAGGATAGGCAAAGAGGGAGTCCAAAATGGTCTTAAATAGAGTTCAAAGTAAACTCGGATGAGGAGGTTCATGCACAAAAGGAGATGAAAATTGATAACTAATCATGACAAGACTCTACAAAAATAGTAAACAATTTATTTGGATGCAACAACAATCTTCTCATTTCGATGATAAATCAACACACCCAAATTATTTATAATAATGGACCAAACCTTACAATGATATACACATGAGTTCTTAGTAACTGAAGCAATTAGTAATTCTGGGTTCGCCTCTGAAGCAATGAATCGAAATAAAGACAAGATTCTCATCTCTTCTTTGGCAGTTGCAAATTGACACTACGAACCTTGAATTCTCAACACAATAAGCAAAATCAGGAAACTTGAACAAAGATACTAAACAAACATCCCCTAGAACTCAAACTTTACCAGAAAAAGGCTCGAATGAAAAGCTTTCAAGATAGTCACACCAAAAAGGATTTTAGAATATCTAAATCGATTTCTTTATAACTCTCTTGTTCTATTCTATCCCTTTTCCTCAACTATTTTTTTTTTCAACTTTCTTCCAACCTCTAACACCTAGGGGCGCCTCTTGCATACAAAATTTGAGGCATATGTCTTAAGCCCCCAATTTTGAGGGGCCTCAAATTCTTGCCACAGATAATATTTATTTGTTATTTTTTACATAAAATTATACTATTATGTTCTCTTAATCTCATTCGTATAGAAGAAATCAATTATTTTTCGCTAACCCTCATATTATCTATATGTTTTAAATCTGTTTTCTAAAATCTTTGATAAGGTAGAGTAATAGTCTTTGAAAATATGAATCAATAGTTCAAACGTGTTAAAAAAAGTAAATTACAATTTTTTCATTTCTTCTTAAACTTTCAAGCAATACAACAAACATATTAAAGAAGGATATACCAAATTATCAAACTTCTTGAACCAATTCTATGACTTTAGCTTTTTTATTATTTAAAGTTTGTCAACCTATTACTAAGAATTCTGTTAACAACTTATATAGTAATGACCCCAGTAAAAGAGTGTTTTCTAATGTTGGATTGATAAAAATCTTACCTAAAATTAATTATAATAATTTTATTGGAAGAAATCATCTATAAAGAAATTTTAAGCAAATATTTATATCTAAATAATTTTAATTAAATACATATGAAGTTTATTTAGAACTTAGGCCTCTAATTATAAATCTAAAAGTTAAAAAATAATTTTTGAATAAATATACATGAAGTTTATTTAGATTTAGGCCTCTAACTGAAATTTTGCTTTAGACCTCTAATCATTTCAAGTCACCCATGCTAATACTGAAAAAAGGATGAGTTTATTCTAAGCTGATTTTTGGGGGGAAATCGAGATGGATTTTCTGAATTTAAATTCAAAAGTTGCCAATGGATTCTGGTACCATTCCCACCGAACAATGATGATTTAGAAGGAAGGACGAGTGAGCTACAAGATTGTAACACCTGAATTATTTTTTGTACGTAGTGGAAGAATGGCTTGCTGCTTGCGATTTGCTGCTGGAGTGTTCTGGGTTTCGCGTTAAAAAGAAGAAGAAACGATGTGGGGTCGGGTCGGTTTGGGTCCGTGACGCTGCTATATATTTGGATCATTGAATATATGGGTGTTTGTGTGTATTGTATGGTATTCAAATGGGCTTCTTTTGATATTGTTGTTTTATAGTTGTTGTAATGGGTCTGGGAAATATTGAATTGGAATAATGAAAGGGCAACTTTCACATATAGCAAATAAAAAAATCATATTTGTATGCTATAATAAAGTTTGCATAATTGCTCTATAGCAAACATAGAAACTGTATAATTCGCTATGTATATACAATTGAAGCAAATTGTATAAAATGAAGTGTATAAAACAAGAAAGAGAAAGACACTTGGGTAGAGAACTGTATAAAAACGAAGTGTATAAAAAGAATTGTATTATTATAAGTGTATAGAACGATTATATACAATTTGAGTTTGTATAATGAAAAAGAGAGAAAGAGAAAAGATACTTGATAAGGAATATACAATTGAATCGAATTGTATAAAATGAGAAAGAGAGAAATTAGATACAATTTGAAAATTGTATAAAACGAGAAAGAGAGAAAGGCAAAAGAAATTGGGCAGGAGAGTATTTTTATTATATAATTATAAGTGTATAAGACGAAAATATATACACTTGTATGTGTATATACAATTTTCTCACGCTTTATACAAACAGAAACACAATTTATACATTTTGCTTTTGGTTGTATAAGTGAGAAAGGCGAGGGTGGCGAGCGAGATCTGGAAGAGGGGAACAAAAATATATGTATTTATACAATTTTCTATGCTTTATACAATTAGAAACAAATTTTATACTCTTGTGTTTGTATAAAAAGTGAGGAAGCGAGCGAGAGATTGGAGGAGAGTGGCGAGCGAGATATTTGCGAGAGAGGCGCATGGCAATTTTTTACAAACGTTTGCTATGGAACACAATTAAATCAAATCCTAACTACTCCATTTATTTTAGGTTATTAGATTGCTATTATATATAATTTTCCCATAATGAAAATATGGTTAAAAGAGGACTAATAATTGGTTGGTTAGGCTTTCAAGATGGCCTCATAAAAATGTAATCGTAGCCATTAAGAGTTTAGAATGTAATCATATTGAGTCAGAGAAATCGGTTAGATATTAAATAAGAAAAATTAATTAATGAGCTTCTTAATCTTAACGAAATAAAATAGTTAACTTAATTATAAATTAATAACTCAAAAATATAAGCATTTACTAAATAAACCAATTAACCAACTAATTAAGCAAAATTAAAATCTTTTTTTATCAGACAATTTTTGAATATTTACAAAATGTACTACTTATATACATAATTATCTAAAAAATATATTATTTTAAAATTATATAAAAAAAAGTGACAAAACTATTTAAAATAACTTGCAAACTATTATTTGAAATTTATAAAACTAATTATTTTAAATCGTTTGAAATTGAAAAGCTTGACGATTAATCTATATGTGGAGGTCCAAAATTGGGTATCAACAAATGTCCCTCGTTTGACTTGGATTGATGAAAGAAATTCAAGGCAAATGAAATTTATGAATCCAATTTTTATCGACCACAACTTCATCCTTTAGAAAAATGGCTTTTGGTACGAACTTTAAGAATTATGGTCGAACCCTGGAAATAGGTTTCCTACATATCTCAGGCTATATGAGAATTCAGGCCACCTGTAGTCCGATACACTTGATTTGACGCACAATTTTAAAAGAATTCAAAAGTAATTCTGATATCGAATTATGAAGAGACCGAAAAGCTTGGAAATATTATTTAAGAGCAAATTTTGGAGTACATCAAAGTTTTCAACACTGATACTGCCTACGTATTCCCCAATTTAAGGAATCAGGCTGCTCGTAGTTCAACTCGATCAATTGAAAAGGAAATCTCTTCGTTTTAAGATAACCTTCGTTTTAAGATCAACTCGTACTAAGATAACCTTCAATTGGGAAGAGTGACGAAATAAGTCGAGTATGAAAAAGAGGCTTGCAACCTCTTAGCCATGAATGTGGTGCACTTCATACCCATAACTAAGAACATACACGGATATAATTTTCAAAGCTCTTGGTGCATTGCCACTCATATTAGGAAGTTGCATCCGGTGGAAACTAAAATTTTCCATATGCGAAACTGAAACCAATAAACCTAAACAAAAACTCACATGCCCTCTGATAGGAGTGTGGTTTGATTGTGTTGAAAGTCGATCATCAGCTCGCGTCCTAAGAATTTGATACTCCTCTTTGGACTATGTCTCATATCAATGCAAAGAAAAGTTCCATTTTGTGTTGCATCCTTGTTGATGTCGTCCGCACCTGTGGTTTGATTTGAGAATTCAGCATTTTGAATGCTCTCGACATTGACTAAAAAAAACTTGTTAGTATAAACTTTATTGGAAACAATAGTAGCATCTCTGACGTTACTTTTTAGTTATCTTCTCGCAAGTTTCTGTGGGTACGCCATTATCTTGGTGTTTTAAAATCGCCTCTTGCTTAGAAAGATTACATATAGGTATGATCAGAATATGTTTGCACACTCAAAGTAAATAATTAGTAGACAGTCTCTTAAGCTAGCAGCTTGAGTTAGAAAATAAATAAAGATCATTCATATAATAATAAATATATTTTTATGGATTATATGGATAATCATAAACATATTTTTTAATTAAATGAGAAAATAAAGAAATATTGAGAAAAGAAAATAGACATTAATTTCGAACACCGATGTCTATTGAGATTACATATAGGTATGTTCAAAATATGTATTAGAATATTTTTCTTATTGTGATTTTTCTAGGAGAGTAGTTAATAATTTGTTGGTGCAAGGTAACAGTGTAAAACATTTTAAATTGTTTAATAATTATTGTAACCTAATGAAAAATCTTGTTGTGTTGTAGGTTTACTATCATATGAAAAAAAAGTTCCATATGTCGATCTATTATGAATTTGTGTAGATATATCTTAAATGGTTACGACAAAATGGAAGTAGAAGTCAATTCAAAAATCAATATGGTATAAGAGATTAATCTTAAAAGGACGAAATTGGTTTCTCAACTTCTACCTTAATCTCTTTTACAACATGGTTTTTCATTAGGTTACAGTAATTATTCTTTAAATGTTTTACAGTATTACCTTGCGCTAACAAATTATTAACTACTCTTCCAAACAAATCCAATATGATAAATATGCTAATACGAATGAAGCAACTATTTAATTATAATAGTTAATAGGGAAAAGGGTCAAATATGCCCCTAAACTACTCATAAAGGTCTAGATATACCCTCCGTTTAAAGTTTGGTTCACTGATGCCCTCGCCTTCCAACTTTTGGTCCAAATATGCCAATATGGGTGTTAGTTGTCATGTTGGACATATCTTACTCATTTTTGATTACTTTAAATGCCACATGGAATTGTCATGTCATTTTGGCCTTATCACATGTCATTTTCCGGGTAACTCCATTTAAATTATTCTGGTGGATTCTTTCCAATCTACTTCCTTTATGATTTCGTTCGAAATCATATAAAGACAATTCCCATTTCATATAGCTATTTGTGCAAGTATTTTACAGTTGATAAGCAACTGTCTCTTGTACAAATCGTGTATTAATATACTATAACTATAGGATACTCCCCTTTCGCGAATTACTGTGTTTATCCTAATGATCCACAAACGACGAAAATCTCTCTTTTTCCTATCCCTATCTCAATGAGCCGAAACTAAAACTCTTATTTTCTGCTGAGTAATAGTTCTAGTAAGACTTGAATGAGCCCCTCGAAATCTTAATGCAAATAAAAGATTTTTTGTTCTACCTCTCCGAGCTATATATCCCCGTTTAATTCTGGTCATGAATAAATGAAACTTTGACGAATAACTAATTGATTGCCTTCTTTCAGTTATTCTTTTCCCCCTTCCTAGTCTATTAATAACAAAACAAGGAAATAAGATTATTTGCAAAAGATATTCATTCAAGTATCCAAACATAAATTCATGTATCATCGAACAAACAAATAAAAAAGGAAAGGAAGAGAAATTAAATATATTTTAGGATAAAGTTATTAGTGTACGTTGTTAGGAGACCACATACAGATGAACTTTTATAGTTAAAATGTGATTTTTGTAGGCTTATTAATTAGTAAACCAAATTAAATATATATAAATTCATATATTTTAGAATAAGAATAGTTCATTAAATAATTAAGAGATATGTCATCTTAAATTTTGGCGATTAAGCTTAAATAATTATAGAATGACGTGTTAGGTTTTATTTTCCCTAAATTTCTTACCATAAATAGGTTCTCCTTTTAGGAAAAAGTTTTGGATTGACTAATCCTTTTCTTGTAGGAAAAAGGTTTAGGACTCTATAAATAGAGGAACGTTCAACATTCACAATGTAGTCTTAAGGGCTTTGAGAGTTTTGGTTAGAGGGAGAATTTGTGGGTCACAAGTTTGATATGTTATCACTTGTGTGAACCTCCCATGTATTCCTAGTGAATTGGTTGAGGTTGTTTCTCTCTGTATTTTGTAGTCTTATATTTATAGTGGATTGCTCATCTCCTTTGTGGACGTAACTCGATTGTGTGAATCACGTTAAATTTTTGTGTCTTTTGGTATATTTCTCGTTGTTTTCTTACTTGTAGTCTTTCGAGATTTGCATTGCTAGCTTTCGAATTTACACCTTCTTATTTTCGGTCCTAACAAGTTGTATCAGAGCCAGATTCAATGATGGAGTTAGGTTTAGTGGTTCGATAATCGATGATTGAATCAGGTTAGAAGGAGGTGTTCATCTTGACAGGTGTAGTTCTAGCCGCAACCTTTTTTACAATAATGAAGATTTTGTTGGAGAAATTGTTTCAGAGAGGTTCTCTGTGTTGAGACATAAATTTTGCAAAGGAGATTATGATGAGGAGAAACAAGTTGTTGAAGATTAAGAAAAGAAGGTGGACAAATTTATTTTGTCAGAAATTCAGGCCAAGGGGGAGATTTGTTAGGTTTTATTTGTCATAAATTTCTTACCATAAATAGGTTTTAGTTTTGGAAAAGGTTTTGGATTGACTAATTCTTTTTCTAGTAGGAAAAGGTTTAGGATTCTATAAATAGAGACATATTCCTTCTAACTTAATCAACATTCACAATGTAGTCTTAATGGCTTTGAGAGTTTGGTTAGAGGAAGAATTTATGGGTTACAAGCTTGATATGGTATCACTTGTGTGAACCTACCATGTATTCCAAGTGAATTTGTTGAGGTTATTTCCCTCTATATTTTGTACTCTCATATTTATAGTGGATTGCTCATCTCCTTTGTGGACATAGGTCGATTGACCGAACCACGTTAAATCTTTTGTGTCTTTTGGTATATTTCTCGTTGTCTTCTTACTCGTGGTGTTTTGAGGTTTGTTTTTCTAGCTTCCACGTTTACACATGCTTATTTCCGGCCCTAACATGACGTTTCTAGATGTATATTGTTATGAGGTCACAAGTAGTTACAAAAGGATTGTACAAAGAACTCAATAATATTTCTGAAGAAATATATTCAAGTGATAATGCGTCAAATCTTACACTATTCAACAAAAGATCATAAGTGTTAAGTCTAATTCCATAGGAGGGAAGTGAATAATTATCGATAACTATTTCAATTACGAGTATTTATATTAACTTGTGCACCATATAATAATAGATAAGGACTTTATTCAATCAAGCTTAAATCACCGTGATAGAATTAGGTAGAATATATTCTTTACTGATAGATTACAAATGTACTATTTTATCTTCTTTGTCTATGTAAAATTTTTTAGTATTGAGTTAATAATTCTATTCTTTCAAATCCTTTTAGGGTGGAATCTTCCCGAACATTTATGGTGATTTATTATTTTATCACTCTATTAGCTTGACATTATGAGTGATTTCATGTAATTGTGTACATATGTATTTGTATTAATATATATTAAATATAAAATACTTGGACTTGTACTTGGGGCTTGGGATTGGATCGAAACTTAAAATAAATATTTCATCTATAGATAAGAATTTTTTTTCCAGACATGAGTAACATATATAGTAATAAGAGTCATATCATACATATATATTTGTAATGCGATACAAACTGTACAAAATAGGTCAAAAATAAAAGAGACCAAAATAGAAGATGACGATAATGACAGTTTATGTACACTCAATAATAATATTATGATGATCGTTTTTGAGAAATATCTTTACAATATCTATTGATAGTTGCAAAACAGTATTCGTCCATGCTTAGTCAAGATCTTCTTCTCTATCTACTTTGAAAATGTTCGTAGCAATAATATGATGCACAGACCATATTTTCTCGCTTATTAATGGTTGAATCTTGTCAAGTTGGTTACAAATTAACATACGAGTATTACACTTGACACTTGAAATTGAAGGTTGAAGAATCATTTGCTTTAATTTATTATGTCCGTCTATATTTGTTTATTCCCTTAAATATCTGTCCATTCAGGGGCATCGATGGACCGTCGGATTTCTTTGGTGTAATTTGCATCTGGAATGAAAATCTGTCGCACCTCATCCACTAGCCCTGCATGCAACACAAATTTAAAGAAGAGTTTTATTTAATAGAACATATATGTGATCACCAAAAGGATTATTAAGAAAATTATATAAGAAAAGTTTTTAGCTAGATGCATGATAGTATATCTTGATTGATACATAAAATAATTATAAAAATTACCTGCTTTGACCGTTTGATCAACCCTCATGTCAACTCTACGGTTCAAGACTGATTGCTCAACATCAATCCAAATAAAGCAACTATCATACTTATATTTGAACATTAACACAGGATCTTCCACAAGTTTTTCGATATACAAATTTGACCCTCCAACAATAATTGGAACACGTTGCCCCCACTATGAAGATCACTTTCTTCTTGTTGAACTCTTCATTGTTGATGAAAGTATTCATTTAGCCTACCAAAAAAAATGAGTTTATAATAGTGAATTTATAAAGTCAAACACTAAAAGATCTTGTAAATATAAAGCTAGTAGGTAGAAACCTTGCTTTACTTGGAATATACTATCTAAAAATATAAAATTTTCTTGATGGTGCATGTGAAATTTTTTTACATTCAGCTTTCATAGTAAAATCTTTTTGTGGAGTTATTCATTGACATACCAATTTCATAATTATTGATATATTTTAGGATAAGAATGACTTTTAAAAGTTTACAGATATGTCAACTTGAATTTTGGTAATTGTTATTAAATATATTTTTGAATAAAATTATGAGTGTACATTGTTAGGAGACCACATAGTGCTGGGCTTTTATAGTAAAAATGTGATTTTTTATAGACTTATTAATTAGCAAACCAAATTAAATATATATAAACTCATATCTTTTAGAATAAGAATAATTCATTAAAAAATATTTAGATATGTCACCTTAAATTTTGGCGATTAAACTTAAATTATATTAGGATGACGTTTCTAGATGTATATTGTTATGAGATCACAAGTAGTTACATTTTCTCGCTTATTAATCGTGGAGTCTTGTCAAGTTGGTTAAAAATTAACATACGAGTATTACGCTTGATACTTGAAATTGAAGCTTGAAGAATCAACTTCTTTGATTCATCATCTCCGTCTATGTTTGTTTCTTCCCTTAAATATCTGTCCATTTCAGGGACCCCGATGGACCGTCAGATTCCTTTGGTGTAATCTGCATCTGGAATGAAAATCTGTCGCACCTCATCCACTAGTCCTGCATGCAACACAAACTTAAAGAAGAGTTTTATTTAGTAGAACATATATTTGATAACCAAAAGTATTATTAAGAAAATTATATAAGAAAAGTTTTTAGCTAGCTGCATGATAGTATATCTTGATTGATACACAAAATAATTACAAAAATTACCTGCTTTGACCATTTGATCAACCCTCATGTCAACTCTACGCTTCAAGACTGATTGCTCAACATCAATCCAAATAAAGCAGCTATCATACTTATATTTGAACATGAACACAGGATCTTCCACAAGTTTTTCGATATACGAATTTGACCCTCCAACAATAATTGGAACACGTTGAGTCTTCAATATTTTTTCTATATAGATGATAGCTTGCAAACAAAAATCTTCAGCTGTGAAGTCTGAATGTGGTTCAATTTCACCTAAGAAAATGTGATCAAATTAACTTTCTCAGAATCGAAAAAAATGAATTTTTAATAGTAAAGTATATTTTTCACTAGAATTTATAATTACTACTATAAAATTATCTAGGTAGTCATTTGATATAAGCAATCTTGAGAATAAACATATATACCTAACAAATAGTGTCGTACACCTTGTTTTTCAGTATGTGTGATCTTGTTTGTAACAATTTCAAGTCCCTTGTAAACTTGCATTTTATCCGAGTTGATAATTTCTCCTCGAAAATGGGTGGCAAGGTCAACAGAGAGACGGGATTTTTCCGTTCCTGTGGCCCCCATTATGAAGATAACTTTCTTCTTGAACTCTTTATTATTGATGAATGTATTCATTTTATCTACAAACAAAAAAAATGGTTTATAATAGTGAATTCATAAAGTCAGACATAAAAAAATCTTGTAAAATATAAAGCTAGTAAGTAGAAACCTTGCTTGACTTGGAATAAACTATCTAAAAATAAAAAATTGTCTTGATGGTGGATGTGAAAAAAAAAATTACATTCAGCTTTTATAGTAAAATCTTTTTGTGGAGTTATTAATTGACATACCAATTTTATAATTACTGATATATTTTAGGATAAGAATAACTTTTAAAAGTTGATAAATATGTCTACTTGAATTTTGGTAATTATTATTAAATATATTTTAGGATAAAGTTATGAGTATACGTTGCTAGGAGACCACATAAAGCTGGGCTTTTATAGTAAAAATGTTATTTTTTAAAGACTTATTAATTAGTAAACCAAATTAAATATATATAAATTCATATATATTAGAATAAGAATAGTTCATTAAAAAATTAAGAGATATGTCACCTTAAATTTTGGAGATTAAGCTTAAATTATTTTAGGATGACGTTTCTAGATGTATATCGTTATGAGATCACAAGGAGTTACATAAGGATTGTACAAAGAACTCAATAATTTTGTTAACAAAATATATTCAAGTGATAATGTGTCAAATCTTGCACTACTAAACAACACATCATAAGTGTTAAGTCTAATTACGTAAGCGGAAAGTGAACAATTATCGATAACTATTTCAATTACGAGTATTTATATTAACTTGTGCACCATATAATAATAGATAAGGACTTTATTGAATCAAGCTTCAATCACCGTGATAGAATTAGGTAGTATATATTCATTACCAATAGATTAGAAATTTAATATTTTATCTTCTTTGTCTTTGTAACATTTTTAAGTATAAAGTTAAGAATTTTATTCTTCAAAATCCTTGTAGAGTGGAATCTTCTCGAACAGTTATGGTGATTTATTATTTTATCACTCAATTAGCTTGACATTATGAGTGATCTCATGTAATTGTGTACGTATGTATTTGTATTAATTTATATTAAATATAAAAGACTTGGACTCGCATTTGGGCTTGGGCTTGGATCGAAACATAAAATAAATATTTCATCTATAGATAAGAATTAATTTTTTACAGACAAGAGTAACATATATAGAAAAAAGGGTCATATCAAACATATATAATTGTAATGCAATACAAACTGTACAAAATAGGTAAAAAATAAAAGAAATCAAAACAGAAGATGACGATAAAGCTAGTTTATGTACACTCAATAATAATATTGTGATGATCATTTTTGAGAAATCTCTTCACAATATCTAGGCATGGTTGCAAAATAATATTCGTCCATGCTTCGTCAAGATCTTCTTCTCTATCTTGTTTGAAAACGTCCGTAACAATAATATGATGCACTGACCACATTTTCTCGCTTATTAATCGTTGAAGCTTGTCATGTTGGTTACAAATTAACATACGAGTATTACGCTTGATACTTGAAATTGAAGCTTGAAGAATCATCTTCTTTGATTCATCATCTCCGTCTATGTTTGTTTCTTCCCTTAAATATCTGTCCATTTCAGGGACCCTGATGGACCGTCGGATTCTTTTGGTGTAATCTGCATCTAGAATGAAAATCTGTCGCACCTCATCCACTAGCCCTGCATGCAACACAAATTTAAAGAAGAGTTTTATTTAGTAGAACATATATTTGATAACCAAAAGTATAATTTAGAAAATTATATAAGAAAAGTTTTTAGCTAGCTGCATGATAGTATATCTTGATTGATACACAAAATAATTACAAAAATTACCTGCTTTAACCATTTGATCAACCCTCATGTCAACTCTACGGTTCAAGTCTGATTGCTCAACATTAATCCAAATAAAGCAGCTATCATACTTATATTTGAACATGAACACAGGATCCTCCACAAGTTTTTCGATATACGAATTTGACCCTCCAACAATAATTGGAACACGTTGAGTCTTCAGTATTTTTTCTATATAGATGATAGCTTGCAAACAAAAATCTTCAGCTGTGAAGTCTGTATCTGGTTAAATTTCACCTAAGAAAATGTGATCAAATTAACTTTCTCAGAATCGAAAAAAATGAATTTTTAATAGTAAAGTATATTTTTCACTAGAATTTATAATTACTACTATAAAATTATCTAGGTAGTCATTTGATATAAGCAATCTTGAGAATAAACATATATACCTAACAAATAGTGTCGTACACCTTGTTTTTCAGTATGTGTGATCTTGTTTGTAACAATTTCAAGTCCCTTGTAAACTTGCATTTTATCCGAGTTGATAATTTCTCCTAGAAAATGGGTGGCAAGGTCAACAGAGAGACGGGATTTTCCCGTTCCTGTGGCCCCCATTATGAAGATAACTTTCTTCTTGAACTCTTCATTATTGACGAATGTATTCATTTTATCTACAAACAAAAAAAAATGGTTTATAATAGTGAATTCATAAAGTCAGACATAAAAAAATCTTGTAAAATATAAAGCTAGTAAGTAGAAACCTTGCTTGACTTGGAATAAACTATCTAAAAAGATAAAATTTTCTTGATGGTGGATGTGAAAAAAAAATTACATTCAGCTTTTATAGTAAAATCTTTTTGTGGAGTTATTAATTGACATAACAATTTCATAATTACTGATATATTTTAGGATAAGAATAACTTTTAAAAGTTGATAGATATGTCAACTTGAATTTTGGTAATTAATTATTAAATATATTTTAGGATAAAGTTATGAGTATACGTTGCTAGGAGACCACATAGAGCTGGGCTTTTATAGTAAAATGTTATTTTTTATAGACTTATTAATTAGTAAACCAAATTAAATATATATAAATTCATATATATTAGAATAAGAATAGTTCTTTAAAAAATTAAGGGATATGTCACCTTAAATTTTGGCGATTAAGCTTAAATTATTTTAGGATGACGTTTCGAGATGTATATCGTTATGATATCACAAGGAGTTACATAAGGATTGTACAAAGAACTCAATAATTTTGTTAACAAAATATATTCAAGTGATAATGTGTCAAATCTTGCACTACTAAACAACACATCATAAGTGTTAAGTCTAATTCAATAAGAGGGAAGTGAACAATTATCGATAACTATTTCAATTACGAGTATTTATATAAACTTGTGCACAATATAATAATAGATAAGGACTTTATTGAATCAAGCTTCAATCACCGTGATAGAATTAGGTAGAATATAATCATTACCGATAGATTAGAAATTTACTATTTTATCTTCTTTGTCTATGTAACAATTTTAAGTATTGAGTTAAAAATTCTATTCTTCAAAAACCTTTTAGAGTGGAATCTTCCCGAACATTTAAGGTGATTTATCATTTTATTGCTCTATTAGCTTGACATTATGAGTGATCTCATGTAATTGTGTACGTATGTATTTGTATTAATTTATATTAAATATAAAAGACTTGGACTTGGACTTGGGCTTGGGCTTGGATCGAATAATGAAATAAATATTTCATCTATAGATAAGAATTTTTTTTACAGACAAGAGTAACATATATAGAAAAAAGGGTCATATCAAACATATATAATTGTAATGCGATACAAACTGTACAAAATAGGTCAAATATAAAAGAGATCAAAACAAAAGATGGCGATAAAGCTAGTTCATGTACACTCAATAATAATATTGTGATGATCGTTTTTGAGAAATCTCTTCACAATATCTAGGCATGGTTGCAAAACAATATTCGTCCATGCTTCGTCAAGATATTCTTCTCTATCTTGTTTGAAAACGTCCGTAGCAATCATATGATGCACTGACCACATTTTCTCGCTTATTAATCGTTGAATCTTGTCAAGTTGGTTACAAATTAACATACGAGTATTACGCTTGATACTTTAAATTGAAGCTTGAAGAATCATCTTCTTTGATTCATCATCTCCGTCTATGTTTGTTTCTTCCCTTAAATATCTGTCCATTTCAGGGACCCCGATGGACCGTCGGATTCCTTTGGTGTAATCTGCATCTGGAATGAAAATCTGTCGCACCTCATCCACTAGCCCTGCATGCCACACCGATTTAAAGAAGAGTTTTATTTAGTAGAACATATATTTAATAACCAAAAGTATTATTAAGAAAATTATATAAGAAAAGTTTTTAGCTAGCTGCATGATAGTATATCTTGATTGATACACAAAATAATTACAAAAATTACCTGCTTTGACCATTTGATCAACCCTCATGTCAACTCTACGGTTCAAGACTGATTGCTCAACATCAATCCAAATAAAGCAGCTATCATACTTATATTTGAACATGAACACAGGATCCTCCACAAGTTTTTCGATATACGAATTTGACCCTCCAACAATAATTGGAACACATTGAGTCTTCAGTATTTTTTCTATATAGATGATAGCTTGCAAACAAAAATCTTCAGCTGTGAAGTCTGTATCTGGTTCAATTTCACCTAAGAAAATGTGATCAAATTAACTTTCTCAGAATCAAAAAAAATGAATTTTTAATAGAAAATTATATTTTTCACTAGAATCTATAATTACTACTATAAAATTATCTAGGTAGTTATTTGATATAAGCAATCTTGAGAATAAACATATATACCTAACAAATAGTGTCGCACACCTTGTTTTTCAGTATGTGTGATCTTGTTTGTAACAATTTCAAGTCCCTTGTAAACTTGCATTGTATCCGAGTTGATAATTTTTCCTCGAAAATGGGTGGCAAGGTCAACAGAGAGACGGGATTTTCCCATTCCTGTGGCCCCCATTATGAAGATAACTTTCTTCTTGAACTCTTCATTATTGATGAATGTATTCATTTTATCTACAAACAAAAAAAAAAGGTTTATAATAGTGAATTCATAAAGTCAGACATAAAAAAATCTTGTAAAATATAAAGCTAGTAAGTAGAAACGTTGCTTGACTTGGAATAAACTATCTAAAAAGATAAAATTTTCTTGATGGTGGATGTGAAAAAAAAATTACATTCAGGTTTTATAGTAAAATCTTTTTGTGGAGTTATTAATTGACATACCAATTTCATAATTACTGATATATGTTAGGATAAGAATAACTTTTAAAAGTTGATAGATATGTCAACTTGAATTTTGGTAATTATTATTAAATATATTTTAGGATAAAGTTATGAGTATACGTTGCTAGGAGACCACATAGAGCTGCCTTTTATAGTAAAAATGATATTTTTTATAGACTTATTAATTAGTAAACCAAATTAAATATATATAAATTCATATATATTAGAATAAGAATAGTTCATTAAAAAATTAAGAGATATGTCACCTTAAATTTTGGCGATTAAGCTTAAATTATTTTAGGATGACGTTTCGAGATGTATATCGTTATGAGATCACAAGGAGTTACATAAGGATTGTTCAAAGAACTCAATAATTTTCTTAACAAAATATATTCAAGTGATAATGTGTCAAATCTTGCACTACTAAACAACACATCATAACTGTTAAGTCTAATTCTATAAGAGGGAAGTGAACAATTATCGATAACTATTTCAATTACGAGTATTTATATTAACTTGTGCACCATATATTAATAGATAAGGACTTTATTGAATCAAGCTTCAATCAGCGTGATAGAATTAGGTAGAATATAATCATTACCGATAGATTAGAAATTTACTATTTTATCTTCTTTGTCTATGTAACAATTTTAAGTATTGAGTTAAAAATTCTATTCTTCAAAAACCTTTTAGAGTGGAATCTTCCCGAACATTTAAGGTGATTTATTATTTTATCGCTCTATTAGCTTAACATTATGAGTGATCTCATGTAATTGTGTACGTATGTATTTGTATTAATTTATATTAAATATAAAAGACTTGGACTTGGACTTGGGCTTGGTCTTGGATCGAAACATAAAATAAATATTTC
Source organism: Solanum lycopersicum (assembly GCF_036512215.1). Lineage (NCBI taxonomy): Eukaryota > Viridiplantae > Streptophyta > Magnoliopsida > Solanales > Solanaceae > Solanum > Solanum lycopersicum. The sequence continues at coordinate 53,957,566 of NC_090810.1, read as the reverse complement.
ATCTATAGATAAGAATTTTTTTTACAGACAAGAGTAACATATATAGAAAAAAGGGTCATATCAAACATATATAATTGTAAAATGCGATACAAACTGTACAAAATAGGTCAAATATAAAAGAGATCAAAACAGAAGATGGCGATAAAGCTAGTTTATGTACACTCAATAATAATATTGTGATGATCGTTTTTGAGAAATCTCTTCACAATATCTAGGCATGGTTGCAAAACAATATTCGTCCATGCTTCGTCAAGATCTTCTTCTCTATCTTGTTTGAAAACGTCCGTAGCAATAATATGATGCACTGACCACATTTTCTCGCTTATTAATCGTTGAATCTTGTCAAGTTGGTTACAATATAACATACGAGTATTACGCTTGATACTTGAAATTGAAGCTTGAAGAATCATCTTCTTTGATTCATCATCTCCGTCTATGTTTGTTTCTTCCCTTAAATATCTGTCCATTTCAGGGACCCCGATGGACCGTCGGATTCCTTTGGTGTAATCTGCATCTGGAATGAAAATCTGTCGCACCTCATCCACTAGCCCTGCATGCCACTCAAATTTAAAGAAGAGTTTTATTTAGTAGAACATATATTTGATAACCAAAAGTATTATTAAGAAAATTATATATGAAAAGTTTTTAGCTAGCAGCATGATAGTATATCTTGATTGATACACAAAATAATTACAAAAATTACCTGCTTTGACCATTTGATCAACCCTCATGTCAACTCTACGGTTCAAGACTGATTGCTCAACATCAATCCAAATAAAGCAGCTATCATACTTATATTTGAACATGAACACAGGATCCTCCACAAGTTTTTCGATATACGAATTTGACCCTCCAACAATAATTGGAACACGTTGAGTCTTCAATATTTTTTCTATATAGATGATAGCTTGCAAACAAAAATCTTCAGCTGTGAAGTCTGTATCTGGTTCAATTTCAACTAAGAAAATGTGATCAAATTAACTTTCTCAGAATCGAAAAAAATGAATTTTTAATAGTAAAGTATATTTTTCACTAGAATCTATAATTACTACTATAAAACTATCTAGGTAGTCATTCGATATAAGCAATCTTGAGAATAAACATATATACCTAACAAATAGTGTCGCACACCTTGTTTTTCAGTATGTGTGATCTTGTTTGTAACAATTTCAAGTCCCTTGTAAACTTGCATTTTATCCGAGTTGATAATTTCTCCTCGAAAATGGGTGGTAAGGTCAACAGAGAGACGGGATTCTCCCGTTCCTGTTGCCCCAATTATGAAGATAACTTTCTTCTTGAACTCTTCATTATTGATGAATGTATTCATTTTATCTACAAACAAAAAAAAATGGTTTATAATAGTGAATTCATAAAGTCAGAAATAAAAAAATCTTGTAAAATATAAAGCTAGTAAGTAGAAACCTTGCTTGACTTGGAATAAACTATCTAAAAAGACAAAATTTTCTTGATGGTGGATGTGAAAAAAAAATTACATTCAGCTTTTATAGTAAAATATTTTTGTGGAGTTATTAATTGACATACCAATTTCATAATTACTGATATATGTTAGGATAAGAATAACTTTTAAAAGTTGATAGATATGTCAACTTGAATTTTGGTAATTATTATTAAATATATTTTAGGATAAAGTTATGAGTATACGTTGCTAGGAGACCACATAGAGCTGCCTTTTATAGTAAAAATGATATTTTTTATAGACTTATTAATTAGTAAACCAAATTGTCACGACCCAAATCGAGCCGCGAGTGGCACCCACACTTATCCTACTATGTGAGCGAACCAACCAATCTAAACCCCAACATTTTAAACATAATGAACAAAATAAAATGCGGAAGACTTAAACTCGTTAATGAAAATCAATTCAATAAACTTCTGAAAACTCAACATCTATTATTCCCCAAAATCTGGAAGTCATCACCACAAGAACATCTATGATCAAATTACTAAACTAAGAGTATTCTAAGAAGCTAAAACAAGTAAAAGCTAGTCCATTCCGGAACTTCAAGGCATCAAGACATGAAGAGGAAGATCCAGTCCAAGCTAGAAGCATTAGCTCACCCTGAAAATCTGGTGTAATGAAGACTGGCTAGAATTGCGGTTGAGTTGAAGACGATGGCACGTTTGCTGCACTCCACATATAACAAAGAAAGAAACATACAAGTAGGGGTCAGTACAAAATACGGGTACTGAGTAGGTATCATCGGCCAACTCAAAATAGAAAACAATATATATCAGTTAATATCATAACTCGACTACAATACTCAACATGTAGCAACAACAAGTAATATAATCATTAATAAGTACCGCCAAGTTCACACATGAGGACTGAAGCGTCAATACCATACTCATTTGGGAATTAGGTTCATTAGATTGAGTATATTAACATCTTTCAAGATTCATTATCTTTATTCCTCTTGTGTCGGTACGTGACACTCCGCTCCCTCATTATTATTATTCCTCTTGTGTCGGTACGTGACACTCCGCTCCCCTACTACTATGTGTCGGAACGTGACACTCCGATCCCCTAATTCTACGTGTCAGTTCGTGACACCTGATCCCCTAAATTTACGTGTCGGTTCGTGACACCCGATCCCCTAAATCTACGTGTCGGTTCGTGACACCCAATTCCCGAAATCTACGTGTCGGTTCGTGACACCCGATCCTCTAAATCTACGTGTCGGTTTGTGACACCCGATCCCCTAATTCTACGTGTCGGTTCGTGACACCCGATCCCCTAATCTCATTCTATCAATTCATCGATCCTTCTTTTATACCAAGGCATCATCATTAACAAAGAGATTAGGGTTTTTCAAGATTTATGATTCAATAGCTTCATCATGCTTATTTTATCACCATTATATAATCACATTCATGCAAGCATACAATTAAGCATATAGAAGATGAGATAATATTACCAACACATATCATTCGCTATTAAGAGTCTACTACGAATAGTATAAAAATCATAACCTACCTCCTGTAACGACCTGTTTAGTCGTTTTGAGCAGCAGACTTTATTTCTGGAAAAACTGGCAGAAGCGACGGACCCCACGACGGACCGTCATGGGCACGACGGACCATCGCAGGGTCTCGTTTCAAAACACTTAGAAAATCTGAAATTGGGTACTGAAAATCGACTCTCTGAACTTCGTGACGGAATGGCAGGACGGACCGTCACAGGCGTGACGGACCGTCATAGATTGTTCAGTGGAAATTGACTCTCTGACCCTTGCGACGACCAGCAGGACGGACCGTCGCAGGCGCGACGGCCCGTTACAGTTTGCATAATCCCAGTTGGAGTTGGATTTCTGGTTAAGTTTTAAGGGACGTTTTTGACTATTCTTGCCTTAATTATAAAGTTCGTGGGTTTATATTAATAACTCAAATTCTTGGGGGTTAAAAGAGGTAACCCTAAGTTAATTAGTGGGGTATTATTGCCATCTTTTATTCTTAATTATATACTAATTAGGGTAAAAGAAAGAGGGTTTAAATAAGAAAATAGAAAGAATAAGAAGGGAGAGAGAGAAACGATCGAGAAGAAGAGGAAAACATCAAGCTTTGAGGATTAACTTGCTTGATTTCAATTCTTCGGTGGAGGTAGGTTATGGTTTTCATGCTTTCATAAGTAAATTCTTAATAGTGAATGATATGTATTGGTAGTATTGTAAACCCTACTATATGCTTAATGGTATGTTTGCATGAATATGATTATGTGATTGTGATAAGATAAGCATGATGAAAATATTGAATCCCAAATCTTGAAAAGAAACTTTAATATACATTATTAATGATGATGCCTTGGTATAGAAGAAGGCTTGATGAATTAAAGTAATGGGATTGATGATGCCTTGGAATAGAGAAGGCTTGATGATTTACAGAATGATATTAGTGGATCGGAGTGTCACGTTCCGACACATAGAATTAGGGGATCGGAGTGTCACGTACCGACACATGTAGGGGATCAGAGTGTCACGTTCTGACACATGTAGGGGATCAGAGTGTCACGTACCGACACATGTAGGGGATCGGAGTGTCACGTTCCAACACATGTAGGGGATCGGAGTGTCACGTTCCGACACATGTAGGGGATCGGAGTGTCACGTTCCGACACATAGAATTAGGGGATCGGAGTGTCACGTTCCGACACATAGAATTAGGGGATCGGAGTGTCACGTACCGACACATAGTAGTAGGGGATCGGAGTGTCACGTACCGACACAAGAGGAGGAAAGATAATGAATCTTGAAAGATGATAATATACTCAACTTAATATACTTAATTCCCAAATGAGTATGGTATTGAGGCTTGAGCCCCCATGGATGAACTTGATGGTACTTATTGATGATTATAGTACTTGTTGTTGCTACATGTTGAGTTTTATAGTTGATTTACGATAATATTTGATATATACTGTTCCCTATTTTGAGTTGGCCGATGATATCTACTCAGTACCCGTGTTTTGTACTGACCCCTACTTTTATTGTTTTTCTTCTTGTTATTTGTGGAGTGCAGCAAACGTGCCGTCATCTTCGACTCAACAGTAACTCAAGCCAGTCTTCGTCACGCCGGATCTTCAGGGTGAGCTAACACTTCTAGCTTGGACTGGATCTTCTCCTTCATGTCTTGATGCCTTGAACCTCCGGCATGGACTAGCTTCTTATGTATTTTTAGCTTTTAGAATACTCTTAGTTTAGTCATTTGATCGTAGATGTTCTTGTGATAATGACTTCCAGGTTTTGGGAATAATAGATGTTGAATATTGATAGTTATTGAATTGGTTTTTATTAATGAGTTTAAGTCTTCCGCATTACTTTCTGTTGTTATTACATTGAAATGTTAAGGTTTAGATTGGTTGGTTCGCTCACATAGGAGGGAAAGTGTGGGTGCCAGTCGCGATCCGATTTGGGTCGTGACAAACTTGGTATCAGAGCATTAGGTTCGTTGGTCTCATCACACAAGAACAGGTCTAGTAGAGTCTTAAGGAACGGTAGGGGGACGCCTTTACTTTTCCTTGAGAGGCTATAAGACTTTAGAAAAATTTCACTCTTTCATTCTTTCTTTCGTGCTACTACTTTAGTCCAATTGGTATCTAGGCGATACGAATTGGTATCTGACCATCTTCACTCTCTTTCGCAGATGGTTAGAACTAGAGCAACGACTATGCCAACACCAACACCGGCAAGACAAGAAACAACTGAGCCAGCCACTGGGGCTGTGGCTCGAGGAAGAACAGCGGCAAGGGGCCGTGGTAGAGGTCGTGGGAGGACGTCCTCTAGGGGAAGAGGACGAGCGCCTAGCCCATCTGATACTAGGGCAGTGACTCCTCCACCGACTGAGGAAGTAATAAGAGAAGGGGAGGATGGGGAAACTGAACAAGTGCAAAATGAGGAAATGCCACCCCAACCTACCCCAGAGATGATCAATCAGGTTCTGGCTTATCTTAGCGGGTTATCTGATCAGGGCCAGACACCCCCGATGTTTTCTGCACCAGCACCTCAGGCTTCGGAGGTACAACATGCGGCTACTATGGCTCCCCGCATGGATGTCCCATTGGAAATAGGCACGTTTCCACGTCTGACTACTGGGCCTATAATGACAAATGATCAGCATGAACTTTTCAAAAAGTTCTTGAAATTGAAACCTCCAGTCTTCAAGGGTGCGGAATCTGAGGATGCTTACGATTTTCTGGTTGACTGTCATGAGCTACTACATAAGATGGGTCTAGTAGAACGGTTTGGTGTTGAGTTCGTGAGTTATCAGTTTCAAGGGAACGCCAAAATGTGGTGGCGGTCACATATTGAGTGCCAACCAACAGAGGCACCACCTATGACTTGGGCCTCATCTCTAGCTTGTTTATGGAGAAGTATATCCCCCGGACTTTGAGGGATAGGAAAAGGGATGAGTTCCTGAGCCTAGAGCAAGGTAGGATGTCGGTTAATGCTTATGAGTCTAAGTTTCGTGCACTATCCAGATATGCCACTCAACTCTGTTTCAGTCCTCAAGAGCGGATTCGCCGGTTTGTGAAGGGGTTGAGGTCAGAATTGCGGATTTTGGCCTTACAGATAGCGGCAACGGCAAAATCCTTCCAAGAAGTGGTAGACTTTGTGATAGAAGTGGAAGGAGTGAAGCCAGACGACTTCACCACAACATCGACATCAAAAAGGTTTCGGAAGGGAGGTGAGTTTAATGGTTCTTACACTAGAGGACAGGGTTCAGGAAGTTACTCAGTCCGACCAATTCAGTCTTCACTACAGACTGTAGTTGGGGGACCACCTCATACCGGTCAACACTTCTCCGAGGGGCCTATGCTTGACTTCAGAGAATGTTATGGATCTGGGGAGATTGGACATATTAGGAAAAATTGTCCCAGACAAAGTTATAGACCCCCAATAGCTAGAGGTAGAGGTGGTCATGGTAGAGGCCGTTAATCTGGAGGACGTGGTGGTCGAGGTAATGGTGGTCACCAAAATGGCAGAGGTAATGGGCAAACTGGGGCCACTACATCACAACATGGTAGGGGCAACGGACAGACGAACGATAGGGCCCATTGCGATCTGAAGCAGAGGCATCTGATGCTGTCATCACATGTAATCTTTTGGTTTGTGATTGCATGGCTTCTGTATTATTTGATCCCGGATCCACATTTTCTTATGTATATTCCGCATTTGCTAATGGTCTTAATTTACATTGTGAATTGCTTGACATACCTATTCGTGTTTCTACTCCGGTGGGTGAGTCTGTGATAGTTGAAAAGGTGTATAGGTCTTGTCTTGTAACTTTTGTGGGGAGCAATACTTATGTAGACTTGGTTATCTTAGAAATGGTTGATTTTGATGTAATTCTAGGTATGACTTGGCTTTCTCCGCAATTTGCGATCTTGGATTGTAATGCTAAAACGGTGACGTTAGCCAAGCCTGGGGCAGATCCGTTAGTTTGGGAGGGTGACTACACTTCCAATCCGGTTCGTATCATCTCCTTTCTTCGTGATAAGAAAATGATTAGTAAAGGGTGTTTAGCTTTCTTTGCACATCTCAAGGATGACACTACCCAAGTGCCTTCGATTGAGTCGGTTTGAGTAGTCCGTGAGTTTCTGGATGTGTTCCCTGCAGATCTTCCTGGTATGCCACCAGATAGGGATATTGACTTCTGTATCGATCTTGAACCGGGCACACGCCCCATTTCTATACCCCCTTATAGAATGGCTCCCACGGAGTTAAGAGAGTTAAAAGCCCAACTTCAAGAGTTGTTAAACAAAGGCTTTATTAGACCAAGTGCATCTCCTTGGGGTGCTCCGGTTTTGTTTGTGAAGAAGAAGGATGGGAGTTTTCGAATGTGCATAGACTACAGACAACTGAATAAGGTAACCATAAAGAACAAGTATCCTCTTCCTCGCATTGATGACTTGTTCGATTAGTTACAAGGTGCTTGTGTCTTCTCTAAGATTGACTTGAGATCCGGTTATCATCAGTTGAAAATACGGGCAACGGATGTGCCAAAGACTGCTTTTCGAACGAGGTATGGGCATTACGAATTTGTAGTGATGTCTTTTGGTCTTACGAATGCCCCTGCTGCGTTCATGAGCTTGATGAACGGGATTTTAAGCCATATTTGGACCTCTTCGTGATCGTATTTATTGATGATATATTGGTATACTGAAAGAGCAAGAAGGAACATGAAGAACATTTGAGAATGGTATTGGAAATGTTGAGGGAGAAAAAGCTTTATGCCAAGTTCTCTAAGTGTGAGTTTTGGCTAGATGCAGTGTCCTTCTTGGGGCACGTGGTTTCTAAGGAAGGAGTGATGGTGGATCCTTCTAAGATTGAAACAGTGAAGAATTGGGTAAGACCCACTAATGTGTCAGAAATAAGGAGCTTTGTTGGGTTAGCTAGCTACTACCGCCGATTTGTCAAGGGATTCTCTTCTATTGCTTCCCAATTGACGAACTTGACTAAGCAGAATGTTCCATTTGTATGGTCGGACGAATGTGAGGAAAGCTTTCAGAAGCTCAAGACCTTGTTGACTACCGCACCTATCCTTACCTTGCCAGTAGAGGGTAAGAACTTCATTGTTTATTGTGATGCATCCTATTCTGGTTTGGGTGCAGTACTAATGCAAGAGAAGAGTGTGATTGCTTATGTTTCAAGGCAATTAAAGGTGCATGAACGTAACTATCCCACTCATGATTTGGAATTGGCCGCGGTAGTGTTTGCATTAAAGCAATGGAGACACTATTTATATGGGGTTAAGTGTGAGATCTGTACGGATCATCGTAGCCTTCGGTATGTCTTTACTCAGAAAGATTTGAACTTAAGACAGAGGAGATGGATGGAGTTACTAAAGGACTACGATATCACTATTTTGTATCATCCGGGGAAGGCGAATGTTGTAGCGGATGCTTTAAGTAGAAAGGCGGGAAGCATGGGAAGTCTAGCTCACTTGCAAGCTTCTAGACGCCCACTGGCTAGAGAGGTTCAGACTCTAGCTAATGACTCGATGAGATTAGAAGTAAACAAGAAGGGAGGATTGTTGGCTTCTGTGGAGGCAAGATCTTCCTTTCTTGACAAGATTAAGGGAAGACAGTCTGATGATGAGAAACTGCGCAGAATTCAAGATAAGGTATTGCGAGGAGAGGCTAAGGAAGCACAAATCGATGAGGAAGGTGTTTTGAGGATCAAGGGAAGGGTATGCGTACCCCACGTCGATGATTTGATCAACACTATTCTGACAGAGGCTCATAGTTTGAGGTATTCGATACATCCGGGTGCAACCAAGATGTACCGTGACCTAAAGCAACACTTTTGGTGGAGTAGAATGAAGCGTGACATTGTGGATTTTATTGCCAAATGTCCAAACTGTCAACAAGTAAAGTATGAACACCAAAGGCCCGGAGGAACACTTCAGAGAATGCCCATTCCGGAATGGAAGTGGGAAAGAATTGCAATGGATTTTGTGGTTGGTCTTCCGAATACAATGGGTAAGTATGACTCCATTTGGGTGATTGTTGATAGGTTAACTAAATCTGCTCATTTCATTCCGGTCAAGGTGATTTACAATGCAGAAAAGTTAGCCAAACTTTACATCTCGGAAGTGGTGCGATTGCATGGGGTTCCACTATCCATCATATCAGATAGAGGTACGCAGTTTACTTCTAAGTTTTGGAAAACATTGCATGCGAAATTGGGTACTAGGTTGGACCTTAGTACTGCGTTCCATCCTCAGACCGATGGTCAGTCTGAGAGAACGATTCAAGTGTTGGAAGATATGCTTCGTGCATGTGTGATAGAGTTTGGTGGCCATCGGGATAGCTTCTTACCCTTAGCGGAGTTTTCATACAATAATAGCTATCACTCAAGCATTGATATGGCTCCATTTGAAGCATTGTATGGTAGGAGATGTAGGTCTCCCATTGGTTGGTTTGATGCATTTTAGGTTAGGCCTTGGGGTACCGACCTTTTGAGGGATTCGATAGAGAAAGTGAAGTCTATTCAAGAAAAGCTTCTAGCGGCGCAAAGTAGACAAAAAGAATATACAGATCGAAAGGTTAGAGACTTAGAGTTCATGGAGGGTGAACAAGTCTTGTTGAAAGTTTCACCAATGAAAGGGGTGATGCGGTTTGGTAAAAGGGGTAAACTAAGTCCAAGGTACATTGGACCATTTGAAGTACTTAAGCGAGTAGGAGAGGTGGCTTATGAGTTAGCCTTGCCCCCAGGGCTGTCCGGAGTGCATCCGGTATTCCATGTGTCGATGTTGAAAAGATACCATGGGGATGGAAACTACATCATCCGTTGGGATTCAATTTTGCTTGATGAGAACTTGTCTTATGAGGAGGAGCATGTTGCTATTTTAGATAGAGAAGTTCGCAAGTTGAGGTCAAGAGAGATTGCATCCATCAAGGTGCAATGGAAGAATCGACCGGTTGAAGAAGCCAATTGGGAGAAGGAGGCAGATATGCAAGAAAGATACCCACATCTGTTTAAAGATTTAGGTACTCCTTCTCGCCCTTGTTTTTATTCTTGTGATCGTTCGGGGATGAACGATGGGTAAATTGGTATCTATTGTAACGACCTGTTTAGTCGTTTTGAGCAGCAGACTTTATTTCTGGAAAAACTGGCAGAAGCGACGGACCCTACGACGGACCGTCATGGGCACGACGGACCGTCGCAGGGTCTCGTTTCAAAACACTTAGAAAATCTGAAATTGGGTACTGAAAATCGACTCTCTGAACTTCGTGACGGAATGGCAGGACGGACCGTCACAGGCGTGACGGACCGTCATAGATTGTTCAGTGGAAATTGACTCTCTGACCCTTGCGACGACCAGCAGGACGGACTGTCGCAGGCGCGACGGCCCGTCACAGTTTGCATAATCCCAGTTGGAGTTGGATTTCTGGTTAAGTTTTAAGGGACGTTTTTGACTATTCTTGCCTTAATTATAAAGTTCGTGGGTTTATATTAATAACTCAAATTCTTGGGGGTTAAAAGAGGTAACCCTAAGTTAATTAGTGGGGTATCATTGCCATCTTTTATTCTTAATTATATACTAATTAGGGTAAAAGAAAGAGGGTTTGAATAAGAAAATAGAAAGAACAAGAAGGGAGAGAGAGAAACGATCGAGAAGAAGAGGAAAACACCAAGCTTTGAGGATTAACTTGCTCGATTTCAATTCTTCGGTGGAGGTAGGTTATGGTTTTCATGCTTTCATAAGTAAACTCTTAATAGTGAATGATATGTATTGGTAGTATTGTAAACCCTACTATATGCTTATTGGTATGTTTGCATGAATATGATTATGTGATTGTGATAAGATAAGCATGATGAAAATATTGAATCCCAAATCTTGAAAAGAAACTTTAATATACATTATTAATGATGATGCCTTGGTATAGAAGAAGGCTTGATGAATTAAAGTAATGGGATTGATGATGCCTTGGAATAGAGAAGGCTTGATGATTTACAGAATGATATTAGTGGATCGGAGTGTCACGTTCCGACACATAGAATTAGGGGATCGGAGTGTCACGTACAGACACATGTAGGGGATCAGAGTGTCACGTTCCGACACATGTAGGGGATCAGAGTGTCACGTACCGACACATGTAAGGGATCGGAGTGTCACGTTCCGACACATGTAGGAGATCGGATTGTCACGTTCCGACACATGTAGGGGATCGGAGTGTCACGTTCCGACACATAGAATTAGGGGATCGGAGTGTCACGTTCCGACACATAGAATTAGGGGATCGGAGTGTCACGTACCGACACATAGTAGTAGGGGATCGGAGTGTCACGTACCGACACAAGAGGAGGAAAGATAATGAATCTTGAAAGATGATAATATACTCAACTTAATATACTTAATTCCCAAATGAGTATGGTATTGAGTCTTGAGCCCCCATGGATGAACTTGATGGTACTTATTGATGATTATAGTACTTGTTGTTGCTACATGTTGAGTTTTATAGTTGATTTACGATAATATTTGATATATACTGTTCCCTATTTTGAGTTGGCCGATGATATCAACTCAGTACCCGTGTTTTGTACTAACCCCTACTTTTATTATTTTTCTTCTTGTTATTTGTGGAGTGCAGCAAACGTGCCGTCATCTTCGACTCAACAGTAACTCAAGCCAGTCTGCGTCACACCGGATCTTCAGGGTGAGCTAATGCTTCTAGCTTGGACTGGATCTTCTCCTTCATGTCTTGATGCCTTGAACCTCCGGCATGGACTAGCTTTTTATGTATTTTTAGCTTTTAGAATACTCTTAGTTTAGTCATTTGATCGTAGATGTTCTTGTGATGATGACTTCCAGGTTTTGGGAATAATAGATGTTGAATATTGATAGTTATTGAATTGGTTTTTATTAATGAGTTTAAGTCTTCCGCATTACTTTCTGTTGTTATTACATTGAAATGTTAAGGTTTAGATTGGTTGGTTCGCTCACATAGGAGGGTAAGTGTGGGTGCCAGTCGCGATCCGATTTGGGCCGTGACACCTCCACTGAAGATTCGTGATCAAGCAAGCAGTTTCCCAAAGCTTTGTGTTTTCCTCTTCGTTTCTCCTCTCTCGATCGTTTCTCTTTCCCTCTCTTTGTTCTTTCTATATTTCTTATTCAAACCCTCTTTCTTTTACCCTAATTAGCATATAATTAAGTATAAAAGATGAGGAATTAACCCCCTAATTGACTCAAGTTTATCTCTTTTAACCCCCAAGAAATTGAGTTATTAATGTTAACCCACGAAATTTATAATTATAGCAGGAATAGTCCAAAACGCCCCTTTAAAACTTAAACAGAAATTCGACCCAGCGTGGGATTACGCAACCTGTGACGGCCCGTCGTGCCTGCGACGGTCCGTCCTGCTGCTCCGTCACAGAGTTCAGAGACTCAATTCCACTAAAGGGTCTGTGATGACCTATCGTGCCCACGACGGTCTGTCCTGCCATGTCGTCACGAAGTTCAGAGAGTCGATTTCAGTACCCAAATTTTAGAATTCTAAGTGTTTTGTAACGAGACACCCTCGACGGTCTGTCGTGCCCATGACGGTCCGTCGTGGGGTCCGTCGTCTCAGCCAGTTTTTCCAGAAATAAAATCTGCTGCTCAAAACGACTAAACAGGTCGTTACAATAGATACCAATTTACCCATCGTTCTTCCTCGAACGATCACAAGAAAAGAAACAAGGGCGAAAAGGAGTACCTGGATCTGTAAACAGATTTGGGTATCTTTCTTGCATATCAGCCTCCTTCTCCCAAGTGGCTTCTTCAACCGGCCGATTCTTCCATTGAACTTTGATGGATGCAATCTCCCTCGACCTCAACTTGAGGACTTCTCTATCTAAAATAGCAACAGGCTCCTCCTCATAAGACAAATTCTCATCAAGCAGAACTGAATCCCAACGGATAATGTAGTTTCCATCCCCATGGTATCTTTTCAACATAGACACATGAAATACCGGATGCACTCCGGACAGCCCGGGAGGCAAGGCTAATTCGTAAGCCACCTCCCCTACTCATTTAAGTACTTCGAATGGTCCAATAAACCTTGGGCTTAGCTTACCTCTTTTACCAAACCGCATCACCCCTTTCATGGGCGAAACCTTCAGTAAGACTTGCTCACCCTCCATAAACTCCAAGTCTCTAACCTTTCGATCTGCATATTCCTTCTGCCTACTTTGCGCCGCTAAAAGCTTTTCTTGAATAGATTTCACTTTCTCCAATGAATCCCTCCAAAGGTCAGTACCCTAAGGTCTAACCTCAAATGCATCAAACCAACCAATGGGAGACCTACATCTCCTCCCATACAAAGCTTCAAATAGGGCCATATCAATACTTGAGTGATAACTATTAATGTAGGAGAACTCTGCTAAGGGTAAGAAGCTATCCCAATGACCACCAAATTCTATCACACATGCACGAAGCATATCCTCCAACACTTGAATCGTTCGTTCAGACTGACCGTCGGTCTGAGGATGGAATGCAGTACTAAGGTCCAACCTAGTACCTAATTCAGCATGCAATGTTCTCCAAAACATAGAAGTAAACTGCGTATCTCTATCTGATATGATGGAGAGTGGAACTCTATGCAATCGAACGATTTCTGAGATATAGATTTTGGCTAACTTCTCTGCATTGTAAGTCACCTTGACCGGAATGAAGTGAGCAGACTTAGTTAATCTGTCCACAATTACCCAAATGGAGTCATACTTACCCATTGTCTTGGGAAGACCAACTACGAAGTCCATTGCAATTCTCTCCCACTTCCATTCCTGAATGGGCATTCTCTGAAGTGTTTCTCCAGGCCTCTGGTTTTCATACTTTACTTGTTGACAGTTTGGACATTTGGCAATAAACTCCACAATGTCACGCTTCATTCTACTCCACCAAAAATGTTGCTTCAGGTCACGATACATCTTGGTTGCACCAGGATGTATAGAATACCTTGAACTATGAGCCTCTGTCAGAATAGTGTTGATCAAATCATCGATGCGGGGTACACATACCCTTCCCTTAATTCTCAAAACACCTTCCTCATCGATTTGTGCTTCCTTAGCCTCTCCTCGCAACACTTTATCTCGGATCCGGATCAATTTCTCATCATTAAACTGCTTTCCCTTAATCTTGTCAAGGAAGGAAGATCTTGCCTCAACACAAGCCAAAAATCCTCTCTTCTCATTAACTTCCAGCCTCATAAGGTCATTAGCCAGAGTCTGAACCTCTCTAGCCAATGAGCTTCCTGCCTTTCTACTTAAGGCATCTGCCACAACATTAGCTTTTCCCGGATGATATAAGATTGTGATATCATAGTCCTTCAGTAGTTCCATCCATCTCCTCTGTCTCAAGTTCAAATATTTTTGAGTAAAGACATACTGTAGGCTACGATGATCCGTGTATACTTCACACTTAACCCCATATAGATAGTGTCTCCATTGATTTAATGCAAACACTACCGCAGCCAACTCCAAATCATGGGTCAGATAGTTACGTTCATGCACCTTTAATTGCCTCGAAGCATAAGCAATCACATTCTTCTCTTGCATTAGCACTGCACCCAAACCCGAATAGGATGCATCTCAATAAACAATGAAATTCTTGCCTTCCACTGGCAAGGTAAGAATTGGTGCAGTAGTCAACAAGGCCTTGAGCTTCTGAAAGCTTTCTTCGCACTCATCCGACCAAAAAAATGGGACATTCTGCTTAGTCAAGCTTGTCAGTTAGGAAGCAATAGAAGAGAACCCCTTAACAAATCGGCGGTAGTAGCTAGCTAAACCAACAAAGCTCCTCACTTTTGACACATTAGTAGGTCTTTCCCAATTCTTCACTGCTTCAATCTTACATGGATCCACCATCACCCCATCTTTAGAAACTACGTGCCCTAAGAAGGACACCGAATCTAGCCAAAACTCACATTTGGAGAATTTGGCGTAAAGCTTTTTCTCCCTCAACATTTCCAATACAATCCTCAAGTGCTCCTCATGTTCTTCCTTACTCTTTGAGTATACCAATATATCATCAATGAATACGATGACAAAGAGATCCAAATATGGCTTAAAAATCCCATTCATCAAGCTCATGAAAGCGGCAGGGGCATTCGTAAGCCCAAAAGACATTACTAAGAACTCATAATGCCCACACCTAGTCCAAAAAGCAGTCTTGGGCACATCCGTTGCCCGTATTTACAATTGATGATAACAAGATCTCAAGTCGATTTTTGAGAAGGTACAAGCACCTTGTAACTGATCGAACAAATCATCAATGCGAGGAAGAGGATACTTGTTCTTAATAGTTACCTTATTCATTTGTCTATAGTCTATGCACATCCGAAAACTCCCATCCTTATTCTTCACAAACAAAACAGGAGCACCCCAAGGAGATGCACTTGGTCTAATAAAGCCTTTGCTTAACAACTCTTGATGTTGGGCCTTTAATTCTCTTAACTCCGCGGAGCCATTCTATAAGGGGGTATAGAAATGGGGCGAGTACCCGGTTCAAGATCAATGCAGAAGTCAATATCCCTATCTGGTGGCATACCAGGAAGGTCTACAGGGAACACATCCAGAAACTCACGGACTATCGAAACCGACTCAATTGGGGGTACTTGGGTAGTATCATCCCTGAAGTGTGCCAAGAACACTAAAAACCCTTTACTAACCATTTTCTTAGAACGAAGAAAGGAGATGATACGAACCGGAGTGGAAGTGTAGTCGCCCTCCCACACTAACGGATCTGTCCCAGGCTTGGCTAACGTCACAGTTTTAGCATTACAATCCAATATTGAAAAATTTGGAGAAAGCCAAGTCATACCAAGAATTACATCGAAGTCCACCATTTCTAAAATAACCAAGTCTACATGAGTATTGCTCCCTACAAAATTCACCAAACAAGACCTATATACCTTTTCAACTATCACAGACTCACCCACTGGAGTAGAAACAAGAATAGGCATGTCAAGCAATTCACAATGTAAATTAAGACCATTAGCAAATGAGGAATATACATAAGAAAATGTGGATCCAGGATCAAACAATACAGAAGCCATGCAATCACAAACCAAAAGATTACCTGTGATGACAGCATCAGATGCCTCCGCTTCAGATCTCCCAGGGAAAGCGTAACAATGGGCCCTATCACTTGTCTGCCCGTTGCCCCTACCATGTTGTGATGTAGTGGCTCCAATTTGCCCGTCACCCCGGCCGTTTTGATGGCCACCATTACCTCGGCCACCACGTCCTCCAGAATAACGGCCTCTACCATGACCACCTCTACCTCTAGCTATTGGGGGTCTATAACTCTGTTTTGGACAATTCCTCCTAATATGTCCAGTCTCCCCACATCCATAACACTCTCTCAAGTCAAGCATAGGTCTCTCAGAGAAGTGTTGACCGGTCTGAGGTGGACCCCCAACTACAGTTTGTAGTGAAGACTGAATTGGTCAGACTGAGTAACCTCCTGAACCCTGTCCTCTAGAGTAAAAACCATTAAAATCACCTCCCTTTCAAAACCTTTTTGATGTCGATGCCAGGGTGAAGTCATCTGGCTTCACTCGTTCCACCTCTATCACGAAGTCTACCACCTCTTGAAAGGATTTTGCCGTAGCCGCTACCTGTAAGGCTGAAATCCACAATTCTGACCTCAACCCCTTCACAAAACGGCGAATCCGCTCTTGTGGACTGAAACAAAGTTGGGTGGCATACTTGGATAATGCACGAAACTTAGCCTCATATGCAGTAACCGACATCCTACCTTGCTCTAGGCTCAAGAACTCATCTCTTTTCCTATCCCTCAAAGTCCGGGGGATATACTTCTCCATAAACAAGCTAGAGAATGAGGCCCAAGTCATAGGTGGTTCCTCTGTTGGTTGACACTCAACATGTTACCGCCACCACATTTTGGCATTCCCTTGAAACTGATAAGTCACAAACTCAACACCAAACTGTTCTACTATACCCATCTTGTGTAGTAGCTCATGACAATCAACCAGAAAATCGTAGGCATCCTCAGATTCAGCACCCTTGAAGACTGGAGGTTTCAATTTCAAGAACTTACTGAAAAGTTCATGCTGATCATTTGTCATTATAGGCCCTGTAATCAACCGAGGAAACGTGCCTATTTCTAATGAGGCATCCATGCGGGGAGCCCCAGCAGCGGCATGTTGTACCTCTGGAACCTGAGGTGCTGGTGTGGAAAATACTGGAGGTGTCTGGCCCTGGTCAGATAACCCGCTAAGATAAGAAAGAACATGATTGATCATCTCTAGGGTAGGTTGGGGTGGCAAATCCTCATTCTGCACTTGTTCATTCTCCCCTTCCTTACCCTCTCTTACCACTTCCTCAGTTGGTGGGGGAGTCACCGCCCTAGTACCAGATGGGCTAGGTGCTTGTCCTCTTCCTCTAGAGGACGTCCTCCCACGACCTCTTCCACGGCCTCTCGCCACTACTCCTCTTCGAGCTACAGCCCCAGTGGCTGGCTCAGACGCTTCTTGTCTTGCCAGTGTTGGTGTTGGTGCAGTCGTTGCTCTAGTTCTAACCATCTGCGAAATAGAGTGAAGATGGTCAGATACCAATTTGTATCACCTAGATACCAATTGGATCCAAGTAATAGCACGAAAGAAAGAATGAAAGAATGGAATTTTCCTAAAGTCTTATAGCCTCTCAAAGAAAAGTAAAGGCGTCCCCCTACCATTCCTTAAGACTCTACTAGACTCGTTCTTGTGTGATGAAACCAACAAAACTAATGCTCTGATACCAAGTTTGTCACGACCCAAATCGAGCCGCGAGTGACACCCACACTTATCCTACTATGTGAGCGAACCAACCAATATAAACCCCAACATTTTAAACATAATGAACAAAATACAACGCGGAAGACTTAAACTCATTAATGAAAATCAATTCAACAAACTTTTAAAAACTCAACATCTATTATTCCCAAAAATCTGGAAGTCATCACCACAAGAACATCTATGATCAAATTACTAAACTAAGAGTATTCTAAGAAGCTAAAACAAGTAAAAGCTAGTCCATGCCGGAACTTCAAGGCATCAAGACATGAAGAGGATGATCCAGTCAAAGCTAGAAGCATTAGCTCACCCTGAAAATCCGGTGTAATGAAGACTGGCTAGAATTGCGGTTGAGTTGAAGACGACGGAACGTTTGCTGCACTCCACATATAACAAAGAAAGAAACATACAAGTAGGGGTCAGTACAAAACACGGGTACTGAGTAGGTATCATCGGCCAACTCAAAATAGAAAACAGTATATATCATATAATATCATAACTCGACTACAATACTCAACATGTAGCAACAACAAGTAATATAATCATTAATAAGTACCGCAAAGTTCACACATGAGGACTCAAGACTCAATACCATACTCATTTGGGAATTAGGTTCATTAGATTGAGTATATTAACATCTTTCAAGATTCATTATCTTTATTCCTCTTGTGTCGGTACGTGACACTCCGTTCCCTCATTGTCTTTATTTCTCTTGTGTCGGTACGTGACACTCCACTCCCCTACTACTATGTGTCGGAACGTGATACTCCGATCCCCTAATTCTATGTGTCGGTTCGTGACACCCGATCCCCTAAATCTATTTGTCGGTTCGTGACACCCGATCCCCTAAATCTACGTGTCGATTCGTAACACCCGATCCCCTAAATGTACGTGTCGGTTCGTGACACCCGATCCCCTAAATCTACGTGTCGGTTCGTGACACCCGATCCCCTAATTCTACGTGTCGGTTCGTGACACCCGATCCCCTAATCTCATTCTATCAATTCATCGATCCTTCTTTTATACCAAGGCATCATCATTAACTAAGAGATTAGGGTTTTTCAAGATTTATGATTCAATAGCTTCATCATGCTTATTTTATCACCATTATATAATCACATTCATGCAAGCATACAATTCAGCATAGAGAAGATGGGATAATATTACCAACACATATCATTCGCTATTAAGAGTCTACTACAAATAGTATAACAACCATAACCTACCTCCACCGAAGATTCGTGATCAAGCAAGCAATTTTTCAAAGCTTTGTGTTTTCCTCTTCGTTTCTCCTCTCTCGATCGTTTATCTTTCCCTCTCTTTGTTCTTTCTATTTTTCTTTTCAAACCCCTCTTTTACCCTAATTAGCATATAATTAAGTATAAAAGATGAGGAATTAACCCCCAAATTAACTCAAGGTTATCTCTTTTAACCCCCAAGAAATTGAGTTATTAATATTAACCCACGAAATTTATAATTATAGCACGAATAGTCAAAAACGCCCCTTTAAAACTTAAACAGAGATCCGACCCAGCCTGGGATTTCACAAACTGTGAAGGCCCGTCGTGCCTGCGACGGTCCGTCCTGCTGCTCCGTTGCAGAGTTCAGAGATTCAATTCCACTAAAGGGTCTGTGACGGCCCATCGTGCCCACGACGGTCCGTCCTGCCATGTCGTCACGAAGTTCAGAGAGTCATATTTAGTACCCAAATTTCAGAATTCTAAGTGTTTTGGAACGAGATCCCCTCGACGGTGCGTCGTGCCCATGACGGTCCATCGTGGGGTCCGTCGTCTCAGCCAATTTTTTCAAAAATAAAATCTGCTGCTCAAAACGACTAAACAGGTCGTTACAAAAATTAAATATATATAAATTCATATATATTAGAATAAGAATAGTTCATTAAAAAATTAAGCGTTATGTCACCTTAAATTTTGGCGATTAAGCTTAAATTATTTTAGGATGACGTTTCTAGATGTATATCGTTATGAGATCACAAGGAGTTACATAAGGATTGTACAACGAACTCAATAATTTTGTTAACAAAATATATTCAAGTGATAATGTGTCAAATCTTGCACTACTCAACAACACATCATAAGTGTTAAGTCTAATTCCATAAGAGGGAAGTGAACAATTATTGATAACTATTTCAATTAGGAGTATTTATATTAACTTGTGCACCATATAATAATAGATAAGGACTTTATTGAATCAAGCTTCAATCACCGTGATAGAATTAGGTAGAATATAATCATTACCGATAGATTAGAAATTTACTATTTTATCTTCTTTGTCTATGTAACATTTTAAAGTATTGAGTTAAGAATTATATTCTTCAAAAACCATTTAGAGTGGAATCTTCCCGAACATTTATGGTGATTTATTATTTTATCACTCTATTCGCTTGACATTATGAGTGATCTCATGTAATTGTGTACGTATGTATTTGTATTAATTTATATTAAATATAAAAGACTTGGACTTGAACTTGGGCTTGGGCTTGGATCGAAATATAAAATAAATATTTCATCTATAGATAAGAATTTTTTTTACAGACAAGAGTAACATATATAGAAAAAAGGGTCATATCAAACATATATAATTGTAATGCGATACAAACTGTACAAAATAGGTCAAAAATAAAAGAGATCAAAACAGAAGATGGTGATAAAGCTAGTTTATGTACACTCAATAATAATATTGTGATGATCGTTTTTGAGAAATCTCTTCACAATATCTAGGCATGGTTGCAAAACAATATTCGTCCATGCTTCGTCAAGATCTTCTTCTCTATCTTGTTTGAAATCATTCGTAGCAATAATATGATGCACTGACCACATTTTCTCGCTTATTAATCGTTGAATCTTGTCAAGTTGGTTACAAATTAACATACGAGTATTACGCTTGATACTTGAAATTTGAAGCTTGAAGAATCATCTTCTTTGATTCATCATCTCCGTCTATGTTTGTTTCTTCCCTTAAATATATGTCCATTTCAGGGACCCCGATGGACCGTCGGATTCCTTTGGTGTAATCTGCATCTGGAATGAAAATAGATGGAATGAAAATCTGTCGCACCTCATCCACCAGCCCTGCATGCAACACAAATTTAATGAAGAGTTTTATTTAGTAGAAAATATATTTGATAACCAAAAGTATTATTAAGAAAATTACATAAGAAAAGTTTTTAGCTAGCTGCATGATAGTATATCTTGATTGATACACAAAATAATTACAAAAATTACCTGCTTTGACCATTTGATCAACCCTCATGTCAACTCTACGGTTCAAGACTGATTGCTCAACATTAGTCCAAATAAAGAAGCTATCATACTTATATTTGAACATGAACACAGGATCTTCCACAAGTTTTTCGATATACGAATTTGACCCTCCAACAATAATTGGAACACGTTGAGTCTTCAGTATTTTTTCTATATAGATGATAGCTTTCAAACAAAAATCTTCAGCTGTGAAGTATGAATCTGGTTCAATTTCACCTAAGAAAATGTGATCAAATTAACTTTCTCAGAATCGAAAAAAATGATTTTTTAATAGTAATGTATACTTTTCACTAGAATATATAACTACTACTATAAAATTATCTAGGTAGTCATTTGATATAAGCAATCTTGAGAATAAACATATATACCTAACAAATAGTGTCGTACACCTTGTTTTTTCAGTATGTGTGATCTTGTTTGTAACAATTTAAAGTCCCTTGTAAACTTGCATTTTATCCGAGTTGATAATTTCTCCTCGAAAATGGGTGGCAAGGTCAACAGAGAGACGGGATTTTTCCGTTCCTGTGGCCCCCATTATGAACATAACTTTCTTCTTGAACTCCTCATTGTTGATGAATGTATTCATTTTATCTACAAACTAAAAAATGGTTTATAATAGTGAATTCATAAAGTCAGACATAAAAAAATCTTGTAAAATATAAAGCTAGTAAGTAGAAACCTTGCTTGACTTGGAATAAACTATCTAAAAATAAAAAAATTTCTTGATGGTGGATGTGAAAAAAAAATTACATTCAGCTTTTATAGTAAAATCTTTTTGTGGAGTTATTAATTGACATACCAATTTCATAATTACTGATATATTTTAGGATAAGAATAACTTTTAAAAGTTGATAGATATGTCAACTTGAATTTTGGTAATTATTATTAAATATATTTTAGGATAAAGTTATGAGTATACGTTTCAAGGAGACCACATAGAGCTGGGCTTTTATAGTAAAAATGTTATTTTTTATAGACTTATTAATTAGTAAACCAAATTAAATATATATAAATTCATATATATTAGAATAAGAATATTTCATTAAAAAATAAAGAGATATGTCACCTTAAATTTTGGCGATTGAGCTTAAATTATTTTAGGATGACGTTTCTAGATGTATATCGTTGTGAGATCACAAGGAGTTACATAAGGATTGTACAAAGAACTCAATAATTTTGTTAACAAAATATATTCAAGTGATAATTGTCAAATCTTGCACTACTCAACCACACATCATAAGTGTTATGTCTAATTCCATAAGAGGGAAGTGAACAATTATCGATAAGTATTTCAATTACGAGTATTTATATTAACTTGTGCACCAAATAATAATAGATAAGGACTTTATTGAATCAAGCTTCAATCACCGTGATAGAATTAGGTAGAATATAATCATTACCGATAGATTAGAAATTTACTATTTTATCTTCTTTGTCTATGTAACATTTTTAAGTATTGAGTTAAAAATTCTATTCTTCAAAAACCTTTTAGAGTGGAATCTTTCCGAACATTTATGGTGATTTATTATTTTATCACTCTATTAGCTTGACATTATGAGTGACATCATGTAATTGTGTACGTATGTATTTGTATTAATTTATATTAAATATAAAAGACTTGGACTTGGACTTGGGCTTGGGCTTGGATGGAAACATAAAATAAATATTTCATCTATAGATAAGAATTTTTTTTACAGACAAGAGTAACATATATAGAAAAAAGGGTCATATCAAACATATATAATTGTAATGCGATACAAACTGTACAAAATAGGTCAAAAATAAAAGAGATCAAAACAGAAGATGGCGATAAAGCTAGTTTATGTACACTCAATAATAATATTGTGATGATCGTTTTTGAGAAATCTCTTCACAATATCTAGGCATGGTAGCAAAACAATATTCGTCCATGCTTCGTCAAGATCTTCTTCTCTATCATCTTTGAAAACGTCCGTAGCAATAATATGATGCACTGACCACATTTTCTCGCTTATTAATCGTTGAATCTTGTCAAGTTGGTTACAAATTAACATACAAGTATTACGCTTGATACTTGAAATTGAAGCTTGAAGAATCATCTTCTTTGATTCATCATCTCCGTCTATGTTTGTTTCTTCCCTTAAATATCTGTCCATTTCAGGGACCCCGATGGACCGTCGGATTCCTTTGGTGTAATCTGCATCTGGAATGAAAATCTGTTGCACCTCATCCACTAGCCCTGCAAGCAACACAAATTTAAAAAAGAGTTTTATTTAAGAGAACATATATTTGATAACCAAAAGTATTATTAAGAAAATTATATAAGAAAAGTTTTTAGCTAGCTGCATTGTAGTATATCTTGATTGATACACAAAATAATTTCAAAAATTACCTGCTTTGACCATTTGATCAACCCTCATGTCAACTCTACGGTTCAAGACTGATTGCTCAACATCAATCCAAATAAAGCAGCTATCATACTTATATTTGAACATGAACACATGATCTTCCACAAGTTTTTCGATATACGAATTTGACCCTCCAACAATAATTGGAACACGTTGAGTCTTCATTATTTTTTCTATATAGATGATAGCTTGCAAACAAAAATCTTCAGCTTGGAAGTCTGAATCTAGTTCAATTTCACCTAAGAAAATGTGATCAAATTAACTTTCTCAGAATCGAAAAAAATAATTTTTTAATAGTAAAGTATACTTTTCACTAGAATCTATAATTACTACTATAAAATTATATAGGTAGTCATTTGATATAAGCAATCTTGAGAATAAACATATATACCTAACAAATAGTGTCGTACACCTTGTTTTTCAGTATGTGTCATCTTGTTTGTAACAATTTCAAGTCCCTTGTAAACTTGCATTTTATCCGAGTTGATAATTTCTCCTCGAAAATGGGTGGCAAGGTCAACAGAGAGACGGGATTTTCCCGTTCCTGTGGCGCCCATTATGAAGATAACTTTCTTCTTGAACTCTTCATTATTGATGAATGTATTCATTTTATCTACAAACAAAAAAATGGTTTATAATAGTGAATTCATAAAGTCATACATAAAAAAATCTTGTAAAATATAAAGCTAGTAAGTAGAAACCTTGCTTGACTTGGAATAAACTATCTAAAAATAAAAAATTTCTTGATGGTGGATGTGAAAAAAAAATTACATTCAGCTTTTATAGTAAAATCTTTTTGTGGAGTTATTAATTGACATACCAATTTAATAATTACTGATATATTTTAGGATAAGAATAACTTTTAAAAGTTGATAGATATGTCAACTTGAATTTTGGTAATTATTATTAAATATATTTTAGGATAAAGTTATGAGTATACGTTGCTAGGAGACCACATAGAGCTGGGCTTTTATAGTAAAAATGTTATTTTTTATAGACTTATTAATTAGTAAACCAAATTAAATATATATAAATTCATATATATTAGAATAAGAATATTTCATTAAAAAATTAAGAGATATGTCACCTTAAATTTTGGCGATTAAGCTTAAATTATTTTAGGATGACGTTTCTAGATGTATATCGTTGTGAGATCACAAGGAGTTACATAAGGATTGTACAAAGAACTCAATAATTTTGTTAACAAAATATATTCAAGTGATAATATGTCAAATCTTGCACTACTCAACCACACATCATAAGTGTTATGTCTAATTCCATAAGAGGGAAGTGAACAATTATCGATAACTATTTCAATTACGAGTATTTATATTAACTTGTGTCCCAAATAATAATAGATAAGGACTTTATTGAATCAAGCTTCAATCACCGTGATAGAATTAGGTAGAATATAATCATTACCGATAGATTAGAAATTTACTATTTTATCTTCTTTGTCTATGTAACATTTTTAAGTATTGAGTTAAAAATTCTATTCTTCAAAAACCTTTTAGAGTGGAATCTTCCCGAACATTTATGGTGATTTATTATTTTATCACTCTATTAGCTTGACATTATGAGTGACATCATGTAATTGTGTACGTATGTATTTGTATTAATTTATATTAAATATAAAAGACTTGGACTTGGACTTGGGCTTGGGCTTTGATGGAAACATAAAATAAATATTTCATCTATAGATAAGAATTTTTTTTACATACATGAGTAACATATATAGAAAAAAGGGTCATATCAAACATATATAATTATAATGCGATACAAACTGTACAAAATAGGTCAAAAATAAAAGAGATCAAAACAGAAGATGACGATAAAGCTAGTTTATGTACACTCAATAATAATATTGTGATGATCGTTTTTGAGAAATCTCTTCACAATATCTAGGCATGGTTGCAAAACAATATTCGTCCATGCTTCGACAAGATCTTCTTTTCTATCTTCTTTGAAAACGTCCGTAGCAATAATATGATGCACTGACCACATTTTCTCGCTTATTAATCGTTGAATCTTGTCAAGTCTGTTACAAATTAACATACGAGTATTACGCTTGATACTTGAAATTAAAGCTTGAAGAATAATCTTCTTTGATTCATCATCTCCGTCTATGTTTGTTTCTTCCCTTAAATATCTGTCCATTTCAGGGACCCCGATGGACCGTCGGATTCCTTTGGTGTAATCTGCATCTGGAATGAAAATCTGTCGCACCTCATCCACTAGCCCTGCATGCAACACAAATTTAAAGAACAGTTTTATTTAGTAGAACATATATTTGATAACCAAAACTATTATTAAGAAAATTATATAAAAAAAGTTTTTAGCTAGCTGCATGATAGTATATCTTGATTTATACACAAAATAATTACAAAAATTACCTGCTTTGACCATTTGATCAACCCTCATGTCAACTTTACGGTTCAAGACTGATTGCTCAACATCAATCCAAATAAAGCAGCTATCATACTTATATTTGAACATGAACACATGATCTTCCACATGTTTTTCGATATACGAATTTGACCCTCCAACAATAATTGGAACACGTTGAGTCTTCAGTATTTTTTCTATATAGATGATAGCTTGCAAACAAAAATCTTCAGCTGTGAAGTCTAAATCTGGTTCAATTTCACCTAAGAAAATGTGATCAAATTAACTTTCTCAGAATCGAAAAAATGAATTTTTAATAGTAAATTATATTTCACTAGAATCTATAATTACTACTATAAAATTATCTAGGTAGTCATTTGATATAAGCAATCTTGAGAATAAACACATATACCTAACAAATAGTGTCGTACACCTTGTTTTTCAGTATGTGTGATCTTGTTTGTAACAATTTCAAGTCCCTTGTAAACTTGCATTTTATCCGAGTTGATAATTTCTCCTCGAAAATGGGTGGCAAGGTCAACGGAGAGACGGGATTTTCCCGTTCCTGTGGCCCCCATTATGAAGATAACTTTCTTCTTGAACTCTTCATTATTGATGAATGTATTCATTTTATCTACAAACAAAAAAATGGTTTATAATAGTGAATTCATAAAGTCAGACATAAAAAATCTTGTAAAATATAAAGCTAGTAAGTAGAAACCTTGCTTGACTTGGAATAAACTATCTAAAAATAAAAAAAATTCTTGATGATGGATGTGAAAAAAAAAATACATTCAGCTTTTATAGTAAAATCTTTTTGTGGAGTTATTAATTGACATACAAATTTCATAATTACTGATATATTTTAGGGTAAGAATAACTTTTAAAAGTTGATAGATATGTCAACTTGAATTTTGGTAATTATTATTAAATATATTTTAGGATAAAGTTATGAGTATACGTTGCTAGGAGACCACATAGAGCTGGGCTTTTATAGTAAAAATGTTATTTTTTATAGACTTATTAATTAGTAAACCAAATTAAATATATATAAATTCATATATATTAGAATAAGAATATTTCATTAAAAAATTAAGAGATATGTCACCTTAAATTTTGGCGATTAAGCTTAAATTATTTTAGGATGACGTTTCTAGATGTATATCGTTGTGAGATCACAAGGAGTTACATAAGGATTGTACAAAGAACTCAATAATTTTGTTAACAAAATATATTCAAGTGATAGTGTGTCAAATCTTGCACTACTCAACCACACATCATAAGTGTTATGTCTAATTCCATAAAAGGGAAGTGAACAATTATCGATAACTATTTCAATTACGAGTATTTATATTAACTTGTGCACCAAATAATAATAGATAAGGACTTTATTGAATCAATCTTCAATCACCGTGATAGAATTAGGTAGAATATAATCATTACCGATAGATTAGAAATTTGCTATTTTATCTTCTTTGTCTATGTAACATTTTTAAGTATTGAGTTAAAAATTCAATTCTTCAAAAACCTTTTAGAGTGGAATCTTCCCGAACATTTATGGTGATTTATTATTTTATCACTATATTAGCTTGACATTATGAGTGATCTCATGTAATTGTGTACGTATGTATTTGTATTAATTTATATTAAATATAAAAGACTTGGACTTGGACTTGGGCTTGGGCTTGGATGGAAACATAAAATAAATATTTCATCTATAGATAAGAATTTTTTTTACATACATGAGTAACATATATAGAAAAAAGGGTCATATCAAACATATATAATTATAATGCGATACAAACTGTACAAAATAGGTCAAAAATAAAAGAGATCAAAACAGAAGATGACGATAAAACTAGTTTATGTACACTCAATAATAATATTGTGATGATCATTTTTGAGAAATCTCTTCACAATATCTAGGCATGGTAGCAAAACAATATTCGTCCATGCTTCGTCAAGATCTTCTTTTCTATCTTCTTTGAAAACGTCCGTAGCAATAATATGATGCACTGACCACATTTTCTCGCTTATTAATCGTTGAATCTTGTCAAGTTGGTTACAAATTAACATACGAGTATTACGCTTGATACTTGAAATTAAAGCTTGAAGAATAATCTTCTTTGATTCATCATCTCCGTCTATGTTTGTTTCTTCCCTTAAATATCTGTCCATTTCAGGGACTCCGATGGACCGTCGGATTCCTTTGGTGTAATCTGCATCTGGAATGAAAATCTGTCGCACCTCATCCACTAGCCCTGCATGCAACACAAATTTAAAGAACAGTTTTATTTAGTAGAACATATATTTGATAACCAAAACTATTATTAAGAATATTATATAAAAAAAGTTTTTAGCTAGCTGCATGATAGTATATCTTGATTTATACACAAAATAATTACAAAAATTACCTGCTTTGACCATTTGATCAACCCTCATGTCAACTTTACGGTTCAAGACTGATTGCTCAACATCAATCCAAATAAAGCAGCTATCATACTTATATTTGAACATGAACACATGATCTTCCACATGTTTTTCGATATACGAATTTGACCCTCCAACAATAATTGGAACACGTTGAGTCTTCAGTATTTTTTCTATATAGATGATAGCTTGCAAACAAAAATCTTCAGCTGTGAAGTCTGAATCTGGTTCAATTTCACCTAAGAAAATGTGATCAAATTAACTTTCTCAGAATCGAAAAAAATGAATTTTTAATAGTAAATTATACTTTTCACTAGAATCTATAATTACTACTATAAAATTATCTAGGTAGTCATTTGATATAAGCAATCTTGAGAATAAACATATATACCTAACAAATAGTGTCGTACACCTTGTTTTTCAGTATGTGTGATCTTGTTTGTAACAATTTCAAGTCCCTTGTAAACTTGCATTTTATCCGAGTTGATAATTTCTCCTCGAAAATGGGTGGCAAGGTCAACGGAGAGACGGGATTTTCCCGTTCCTGTGGCCCCCATTACGAAGATAACTTTCTTCTTGAACTCTTCAATATTGATGAATGTATTCATTTTATCTACAAACAAAAAAATGGTTTATAATAGTGAATTCATAAAGTCAGACATAAAAAAATCTTGTAAAATATAAAGCTAGTAAGTAGAAACCTTGCTTGACTTGGAATAAACTATCTAAAAATAAAAAATTTTCTTGATGGTGGATGTGAAAAAAAAAATTACATTCAGCTTTTATAGTAAAATCTTTTTGTGGAGTTATTAATTGACATACCAATTTCATAATTACTGATATATTTTAGGATAAGAATAACTTTTAAAAATTGATAGATATGTCAACTTGAATTTTGGTTATTATTAGTAAATATATTTTAGGATAAAGTTATGAGTATACGTTGCTAGGAGACCACATAGAGCTGGGCTTTTATAGTAAAAATATTATTTTTTATAGACTTATTAATTAGTAAACCAAATCAAATATATATAAATTCATATATATTAGAAACTGCACAAAATAAATCAAAAATAAAGAGACCAAAACTTAAGATGGCGATAATGAAAGTTTATGTACACTCAATAATAATATTGTGATGATCATTTTTGGGAAATATCTTCACAATACCTAGGCATGGTTGCAAAATAGTATACGTCCATGCTTCGTCCAGATCTTCTTCTCTCTCTTCTTTGAAAACGTTCCGTACCAATAATATGATGCACTGACCACATTTTCTCTCTTATTAATCGTTGAATCTTGTCAAGTTGGTTACAAATTAACATACGAGTATTACACTTGATACTTGAAGGTGAAGCTCGAAGAATCATCTTCTTTGATTCATCATCTCCGTCTATATTTGTTTCTTCCCTTAAATATTTGTCTATTTCAGGAACACCGATGGACCGTCAGATTCCTGTATTGTAATCTACATGTGGAATGAAAATTTGTCGCACCTCATCCACTAGCCCTGCATTCAACACAAATTTAAAGAAGAGTTTTATTTAGTAGAACATAAATTTGATAACCAAAAGTATTATTAAGAAAATTATATAAGAAAAGTTTTTTGCTAGCTGCATGATAGTATATCTTGATTGATACACAAAATAATTACAAAAATTACCTGCTTTGACCATTTGATCAACCCTCATGTCAACTCTACGGTTCAATACTGATTGCTCAACATCAATCCAAATAAAGCAGTTATCATACTAATATTTGAACATGAACACATGATCTTCCACAAGTTTTTCGATATATGAATTTGACCCTCCAACAATAATTGGAACACGTTGAGTCTTCAGTATTTTTTCTATATTGATGATAGCTTGCAAACAAAATCTTCAGTTGTTAAGTTTGAATCTGGTTCAATGTCTCCTAAGAAAATGTGATCAAATTAACTTTCTCAGAATTGAAAGAAATGATTTTTAATAGTGAAGTATATTTTTCACTAGAATCTATAATTACTACTATAAAATTATCTACGTAGTAATTTGATATAAGTATTCTTGAGAATAAACATATTGTCACGACTCAAAAATGGGCGTGATGGAACTCTTCGTATCCCACCAAGACAAGTCAGCCTAACCCAATAATTTCGATAAAATGCAGAAACAAAACAAAAGCCTGATAACGATTACAAATACAGAAACAATTAAACTTAATTCAATTCCCAAAACCTGGTTGTCACGTGCACAAGCCTCTAATGTAAATACTAGAATTGAAATGAAAATACGAGTCTAACATGAAGTTATCTTTAAAGTAAAAACAGAGTCATAAACTGGAGTAGGAAAGTTCGCTGAGAGGACAAGAAACTACCTCCCAACCCTCCACAAGATGCCTCGTAAATGAACAGAATGAAAGGTATCACGAAAACTCAGGCTCGTAACCTACAAAAATTTGTACGAGCAAGGGGTGAGTACCAAGCCACGCGGCACCCAACAAGCAAACCTCTAAATACAAGTTAAGGGAACAAAATACGGGTACTCCTTACACCTTATCTGAACCTCCACACTACACACAACTCACAGTTTACCAAACACACAACTCAATAACCACACTCTATTAGTTTACATATTCTCAATAACTCAATATTCAACAATCACAATTTTCAGAGAGAAACACTAACAAGATCTGCAAAACACGTATTCAAGTTCATCAGTAATAAAAATGTGAAATGCAATGAGATGCAATGTCAAATATGGCGATGCATGTCTTCCTTAACGATACACACCCGTTTTCTCTCAATCTAGGACTCATGGGGGACATATCTTTCCACACATCTATCGCGGCGCACGACAGGACCCTCGATAATAGTAACCATTGCGGCGCACGATACGTCCCTCGAAATATAATATCCATCGCGGCGTGCGATACAACCCTCGAAATGGTACATTCTCTCACCACAACCATGTCTTAGAGACAGTGTAAATTACATGCTCAAATGAAAATGAGGAGATAACCATTTTGATAACAAAGCACAATTTACAACAAGGAATACAACACCAACAAATAGGAAACAAGTCTGGAAGTCATTCTCAACACCACACAAGGAAATACACGAATTTCATACACTTAACAAGGGTTTAGAAATCCACTTGCCTCAAATGAAGGAACAATCACTCCTGGAGTTGAGTTTTCCCCTTTCGTTGAGCTTCCAAATCAATGTAATCTATTCATGTATATGGTCAAAATTAGATTCCGACACTAACAACACTTATGTAATATAGGTGTAGCTTAGACTGAAAAGATTATCCAAATTTATAATTAAGTTAACATATAAATTCTCATATTTCTAAATTTCAAGTCTAGGGTTAAACTTCAAACTGTCCAATATTATAAATCTAATAATATTCACATAATGTAATGCCCTTAATAGTTAAATACATATTTTTATAGGTCAAAACTTGAATTATAATGTGACCATAATAAGAAAATAAGTTAATTACGAACTTTCTGAAAAAAGATAATTTAAGGAACGTACGGATTCACATACTACATCGTAATTCCCTTGTACAACTATACTATATTTTAAAATAATATTATAATGGCTTACACATTAATTGACGACCATTTGCTAATGAATGACTGGACGTTCTTCCCCCCTACCCCACAAATAGAAAATGCCCGACTTTTCTTAACAATTTTCAACTTTAACCATTTAAATCCATACTCTTTTGTTTCTTCCTATTCCCCGCATCTAAGAATATATATAGGATACTATACAATTCTATCTATATTAAAATCACTGGTGGGGGTGAGTTGTACCTGGAGGAAGAAGAAATTGAACGACCCCGGATCGTTATCGCAACCCTATTCCTTTTCTTGTTATAAATTAATAAAATAATCATAATAATCTTGTTTTACTTATTTTAAATATGGGTCAAATAATATAGGGTCTTAAATAAATTAACACTTTAGTCCATTAACTATTGGTTAATTTTATTATTTACAATTATTCATTAATTAATTAACCCTTACTAAACGAATATTTATCTATAAATACTCCTCAATTAATTAACTCAACTTAATCGGATATTTAAAATTTTCAAAAATGACCTTCTGGGTCGTCACATTATCCACCACTAGAAATCATGTTCGTCCTCAAACATATGATGAAAGAAAATACGTGGAGCTTCAAAAATGTGAGGATATCTGGCACTCATGTCAGACTCAGTCTCCCAAGTTGCCTCTTCCACTGATCGGTACTTCCATTGCACCTTCACTGAAGCAATCTCTTTGGTCCTAAGCTTTCGAACATGTCTATCCAAAATATCTATAGGCTCCTCCTCAAATGTCAAGTCTGGACCCAACTCCAAAGAGTCAAGTTAAAGCACATGAGTTTCATCCGGAATATACTTATGAAGCATAGAGACATGGAAAACAGGATGAACTGCCGACAAAATAGGTGGCAAGGCCAACTTATAGGCCACCTCTACCACTCGACTCAAAAACTTAAAAGGTCCAATGAACCTAGGGCTAAGCTTGACCTTCTTTCCAAACCTCATCACAACCTTGATGGGTGATACTCGCAGCCAAAAATCATCACCCTCCATAAACATTAAGACTCTAACTCTCCGATCTGCATAACTCTTCTCTCGACTCTGGGTTGTCAACAGTCTATAGTGAATCATACGGACTTGTTCCATAACATCTCTAAGCAAGTCTGCATCCAAAGAGTCCATCTCCGCTGAATCAAACCAACCAATCGGAGATCTACACCGTCTACCATATAATGCCTCAAATGAGGCCATTTGGATACTAGAGTGATAACTGTTATTTATAGGCGAACTCCGCTAAGGGTAAATGTTGATCCCATCTAGCACCAAAATCTATTACACATTCTCAAAGACTATCTTCCAATACCTGAATGGTCCGCTAAGATTGACCATCTGCCTGAGGGTTTATTGTCGTACTCATATCTAACTGAGTACCCAGACCATGTTATAATGCCTTCCAGAAGTGAGAAGAAAATAGTGAACCTCGATCTAATACGATGAAAACCAGAACTCCATGTAGTTGCTCAATCTGACTGATATATAGCTCAACTAAATTTTCTACCGTATACTTCACCCGAACCGAAATGAAGTGGGCAGACTTGGTAAGCCTATCAACAACAACCCAAATAGAGTCATAACCACCCACTGTGGTAGGCAAACCCACAACAAAGTCTATAGTAATCCACTCCCTCCTCCAAGTAGGAATAGGCATCCGCTAAGATACACCACTGGGCCGTTGGTTCTCACACTTAACCTGCTGGCAAGTCAAACAACTCAAAACAATGTATGTAATATCTCTCTTCATCCCACACCACCAGTAATGTTGACTCAGATCATGTCTTCGCCGCTCCCGGATGGATAGAATACCGAGAACAATGGGCCTTCTCAAGAATCAATCTAATCCAATCGCCTGTCTTGGGAAAACAGATCCTGCCTCCAATCCTCAAGACACCATCAGAATCAAGGACAGCCTCCTTAGCGTCCCCTTTCAATACTCTGTCTCGAATGAGACATAACTTTTCATCATTAAACTGGTGTGCACGAATCTGCTCGACTAAAGAAGACCGAGCCTCAATGAAAGCAATCATCCCATCACACTCCACTGAAATATTCAATCGGACAAGACTGGTGGCTAACATCTGAACATCTCTAGCTAATGGTCTCTCCTCAATACTAAGAGATGCAAGACTCCCCATGCTAGGAGTCTTCCTACTCAAAGCATTGGCCACAACATTGGCGTTCCCCAGATGATACAGAATGGTCACATCATAGTCGTTCAGCAACTCAAGCAGTCTCTGCTGCCTCAAGTTCAAATCTCTCAGACTAAAGATATACTGAAGACTCCGATGATCAGTGAAGATCTCACAATGCACTCCATACAAATAATGACGTCATAACTTAAGTACAAATACCACAGCCGCTAACTCTAAAACAGGAGTAGGGTAGTTCTTCTCATGGGACTTCAATTGCGTAGAAGCATAAACAATCACTTTCCCCTTCTGCATCAACATACCACCCAATCAAACTCCTGAAGTATCATAATGCACTGTAAAGTCTACACCCTCCTCAGGTAGATTCAACACAAGAGATAAAGTCAACAAAGTCTTGAGTTTTTGGAAGATCTGCTCACACTCATCAAACCACTGAAAACACACATCCTATCGAGTCAATCTAGTTAATGGAGCTATAATAGTATAGAAACTCTAAAAAAATCGTCGATAATAGCCTGCCGATCCCACAAAAATCCGAATCTCAATAGGTGAAGTAGGTCACGTCCAGCCTCTAATTGCCTTAATCTTGGCCGTATCTACTCTTATACTCTCCTTGGACATCACGCATCCCAATAATGCCACAAAAGTAAGCCAGAACTCAAACTTTGAGAACTTGGCATACAATTTCTCTTCTCTCAGCCTCTGAAGTACAATCCTTATGTGTCGGACAAGGTCCTCCTCAGTCTTGGAGTAAACCAAGATGTCATCGATGAAAACATTCACAAAAGAATCAAGGTATGGTTGAAACACCCCATTCATCAATTCCATGAATGTTGCAGGGGAATTAGTCAATCCGAAGGACATCACTAGGAACTCATAATGCCCATACCGGGTCCGAAAAGCTATCTTAGGGATATCTTATGCCCTAATCCTCAACTGATGATACCCTAACCACAAACCAATCGTAGAGAACAATGATGCTCTCTGTAACTTATCAAATAAGTCATCAATACGCGAAAGAGGATACTTATTCTTCACTGTTTCTTTGTTCAAATATCTGTAATCAATACACATCATCATAGTCCCATCCTTCTTCTACACAGACAATACAGGGTCACCCAAAGGTGACACATTAGAGCGAACAAAACCTTACTCACTAAATCCTGCAACTGATCCTTCAATTCTTTCAACTCTGTTGGGGCCATACGATATGGAGGGATAGAAATAGGCTTAGTGCCCAGCCTCAAATCAATAACAAAATTGATATCCCTATCGGGAGGAACACCTGGAAGATAAGAAGGAACTACATCGGGAAACTCCTGAACCACGAGAACAGAGTCCATGGGAGGTGGTTCAACACTCGTATCGCGAATAAAAGCTAAGTAAGAAAAACACCCCCTCTCCATAGATTTCTGAGCACGGATAAAAGAGATGACCTTGCTAGGATAAGAACCACTAACACTCTTCCACTCAACCCTCGGGATTTCTAAAGTCACAGTCTTAGCATTACAATCAAAGACATCATGATAAGGAGAAAGCCAATACATACCCAAGATAACATCAAAGTCTACCATCCCCCAAATTATTAAGTCTACCCAAGTATCATACCCACCCAAAGAAACAAGACACGATCGATACAATCGATCCACCACTAAGGGATTACCCACGGGTGTAGAAACACGAATAGGTACAGTCATGCTATCACATATCATATCAAATTCAGCAACAAAATACGTACACACATAAGAGAATGTAGAACCTGGATCAAACAACACAGACGCAGGTCGATGGCATAATGGGATGATACCTGTAGTAACAGTTCAGAGGTCTCCGCCTCAGGTATCCTTAGGAAAGAATAGCAATGGCCTCCTCATCCACCACCAGCTTGGGTGGTACCTCTACCCCCACTCTGTTGAGCTGCAACACCACTACTAGAAACTCTATCACCTCTACCTGATTGAACTTTGCCACAAGCTCTACCCTGTGGTGCTAGTGGTCTAGTCTGGAATGAAAAATTAGATCGAGGCCAAACACGACCCCTTTGAGAAGTACACTACCGCATTAGGTGATCGGGATCTCCATAAGTAAAACAAAATTTCTGACCTAGACACTTTTGTGTGGACCCTGAAAACCCACTATAATTGTCTCGCCCTGTAGGTCGCTGCTGTGAACCGTACGAGCCTTTACCCGAGCTATAAGAACCCCTATATGTTTTTCTACCCTCAAATGTCGGCATAGATGCATGAATAGGTCCCCGCTGCTGAAAAGAACCACTCACTCTCTGTTATCCCCTACCTCCAGATGAGGCACCATGAAATTGACCTAATATACGGGCCCTTTTAGTGTCCCCAAACTCCTCTCTTTCCATCAATTACGACTCTTTGGCAGCATTCACAATGGACTGGAAAGAAGCCTCCTCCTTAGATGCCCGAAACACAGCTGACCTAATAGAGAAAGTCAATCTCCTCACAAATCTGAGAATCCTCTCTGTCTCATTTGGAATAATGGACAACGCATGCCTAGACAACTGGCAAAAATGTGCCTCATACTCTGTAACCGATAAACCATCCTGTCTCAGACTCTCAAACCTCAAGCAACTCTCCTCTCTCAAGCTCCAAGGGATAAAACTATCCTGGAATGCACTAGTAAACTTCTCCCAAGTCACTTGAGAAGATCCAACTGGAAAAACCCCTGAATAAGTTCTCCACCAGTCTCTCGCTGGTCTACGAAGCTGGAGTGCAGCATATCGAACCCCATGTGACTCAGCTAATCCAACCACCTCTAGTAAGTCTCTGCAGGTAGTTAGAAACTCATGAGAATCCTCGCTCTTCCCACCCTGAAACTGAGATGGGTCCATCTTGCGAAATCTCTCATACCTACGCTGCTCATCCTCTGTCACAAAAACCACCGGTGCAACTTGACCCCAAATACTGGTGCAACATCATTCTAAACCGTGGGATTTATTGGTAGTTGCCCCACCGCATCTTGAACAACTGGAGCTTGTTGTTGCTCTTACTTCTGAGCCCCCTCTCTAGTACGAGAGTCATGTGGTGTGGCGGTCGCACAACCACCCTGAGAAACACTTAACACCCTCAATAGTGTATCCTGAAGCAAAGGTGTAACTACAGGCTCTGAAGGAACCTGGTCCTCTCTGCCATCAATCTGAGGTTCTAGAGAGACCTCTCTACCACGACCTCTCTCTGGTGCTGCTCCACGACCATTAGCTCGAGCTCTTTTTGTGGAGTTATTAATTGACATACGAATGTAATAATTACTGATATATTTTAGGATAAGAATAACTTTTAAAAGTTGATAGATATGTCAACTTGAATTTTGGTAATTATTATTAAATATATTTTATGATAAAGTTATGAGTATACGTTTCTAGGAGACCACATAGAGTTGGGCTTTTATAGTAAAAATGTTATTTTTTATAGACTTATTAATTATTAAACCAAATTAAATATATATAAATTCATATATATTAGAATAAGAATAGTTCATTAAAAAATTAAGAGATATGTCACCTTAAATTTTGGCGATTAAGCTTAAAGTATTTTAGGATGACGTTTCTAGATGTATATCGTTATGTGATCACAAGGAGTTACATAAGGATTGTACAAAGAACTCAATAATTTTGTTAACAAAATATATTCAAGTGACAATGTGTCAAATCTTGCACTACTCAACAACACATCATAAGTGTTAAGACTAATTCCATAAGAGGGAAGTGAACAATTATCGATAACTATTTCAATTACGAGTATTTATATTAACTTGTGCACCATATAATAATAGATAAGGACTTTATTGAATCAAGCTTCAATCACCGTGACCGAATTAGGTAGAATATAATCATTACCGATAGATTAGAAATTTACTATTTTATCTTCTTTGTCTATATTTTAGCAAAAAGTTATGAGTATACGTTGCTCATCCTCTGTCAGAAAAACCACCGGTGCAACTTGACCCCAAATGCTGGTGCAACATCATTCTGAACCGTGGGATTTATTGGTAGTTGCCCCACCGCATCTTGAACAACTGGAGCTTGTTGTTGCTCTTACTTCTGAGCCCCTCTCTAGTACGAGAGTCATGCGGTGTGGCGGTCGCATCACCACCCTGAGAAAACACTTAACACCCTCAATAGTGTATCCTGAAGCAAAGGTGTGACTACAGGCTCTCAAGGAACCTGGTCCTCTCTGCCATCAATTTGAGGTGCTGGAGGGACCTCTCTAGCACGACCTCTCTCTGGTGCTGCTCCACGGCCACGACCTCTTGCTACTGTCGTACCACGAGCACGACCATTAGCTCGAGCTCTACCCCTACCTGTAGCTGGGGCCTCAACAACTTCCTCGGGAAGTGCCTCCCCTCTACCACCAGTAACATTAGTTCTAGTCCTCGTCATCTATCAAAAGAGTATACAACAACTCATTCTAAAGAAGGTAACTATGCACGATGAGAAAGAAAGAACAAAAGGAAGTTTCCTAGTAATCTTTATAGACTCTCAGAGATGAGTACAGATGTCACCGTACTAATCCTTGAGACTCTACGTAGACTCGGCTTGTATACACATGAGACCTTTGAACCTGGGGCTCTGATACCATTTTATCACGACCTAAAAATGGGCGTGATGACATTCGTCTTATCCTACAAAGATAAGTCAGCCTAACCCAATAATTTTGATAAAATGCAGAAACAAAACCAATGCCTGATAATGATTATTAATATGGAAACAATTAAACTTAATTCAACTCCCAAAACTTTATAGTCACATGCACAAGCCTCTAATGTAAATACTAGAATTGAAATGAAAATACTAGTCTAACATGAAATTGTCTTTCAAGTAAAAACAAAGTCATAAACTGGAGTAGAGAAGTTCGCTGAAATGACAAGCAGCTACCTCACAATCCTCTACAAGATGCCTCAGAAATGAACAGAATGAAAGTTATCACAACAATCTGAGCTCGTAACATACAAAAATTTATAGAAGCAAGGGGTGAGAACCGAGCCACGCGGTACCCAACAAATAAACCTCTAAACACAAGTTAAAGGAACAAAATACCGGTACTCCTTACACCCTATCTGAACCTCCATACTACAAACAACTCAGAGTTTACCAAACACACAACTCAATAACCACACTCTATTAGTTTACATATTCTCAATAACAACTCAATATTCAACAGTCACAATTTTCACACAGAAACACTAACAAGATCAACAAAACACGTATTCAAGTTCATTAATAATAAAAATGTGTAATGCACTGAGATGCAATGTCAAGTATGGTGATGCATGTCTTCCCTAACAATACATACCCGCTGTCTTTCAGTCTAATACCCATGGGGGACATATTTGTCCATGTATCTGTCGTGGCACACAACACGACCCTCGATAATAAAAACTATCGCGGCGCGCGATACGTCTCTCAAAATATAATATCCATCGCGGCGTGCGATACGATCCTCGAAATGGTACATTCTCTCACCACAACCATGTCTTAGATACAGTGCTAATGACATGCTCAAATGAAAATGAGGAGATAACCATTTTGATAACAAAGCACAATTTACAACAAGGAATACAACACGAACAAATAAGAAACAAGTCTCGAAGTCATTCTCAACACCACACAACGAATTACACAAAATTCATAAGCTTAACAAGGGTTTAGAAATCCACTTTACTAAAATGAACGAACAATCACTCCCGGACTTGAGTTTTCCCCTTTCGTTGAGCTTCCAAACCAATGCAATTTATTCAAGTATATAGTGAGAATTAGATTCCGACACTAACAACACTTATGTTATATAGGTTTAGCGTAGACCCAAAAGCTTATCCAAATTTATAATTAAGTTAACATATAAATTCTCATATTTCTAAATTTCAAGTCTAAGGTTAATTTCAAACTCTCCAATATAATAAATCTAATAATATTCACATAATGTAATGCCCTTAATAGTTAAATACATATTTTTATAGGTCAAAACATGAATTATAATATGACCATAATAAGAAAATAAGTTAATTACGAACCGTATGAAAAATAATAATTTAAGGAACCTATGGATTCACATAATACATCGTAATTCCCTTGTACAACTATATTATATTTTAATATAATATTATAATGGCTTACATATTAATTGACGACCAGTTGCTACTGAATGACTAGGAATTCTCCCCCCCCCCCCTAACCCCACAAATTGAAAATTAACAATTTCAAACTTTAATCATTTAAATCCATACTCTTTTCTTTCTTCCTATTCCCCTCAATTAATAATATATATATCGGATACTACACAATTCCATCTATATTAAAATCATGGGTAGGGGCAAGTTGTACCTGGATGAAGAAGAAATTGAACGTCGCCTGATCGTTATAGCAACACTATTCCCTTTCTTGTTATAAATCAACAAAATAATCATATTAATCTTGTTTTACTTATTTTAATATGGGTCAAACAATATAGGGTCTTAAATAAATTATCACTTTAGTCCATTAACTATTAGTTAAGTTATTACTTTTAATTATTCATTAATTAATTAACCCTTACTAAATTAATATTTAACTATAAATACTCCTCAATTAATACTCAAGTTAATCGGATATTTAAAATTTTGAAAATGACCTTCTGGGTCATCACACATATATACCTAACAAATAGTGTCGTACACCTTGTTTTTCAGTGTGTGTGATCTT
The DNA here is from genome assembly GCF_036512215.1 of Solanum lycopersicum. Taxonomy (NCBI): domain Eukaryota; kingdom Viridiplantae; phylum Streptophyta; class Magnoliopsida; order Solanales; family Solanaceae; genus Solanum; species Solanum lycopersicum. Next base: position 53,916,834 of record NC_090810.1, on the reverse strand, counting down.
TTTTGTAACAATTTCAAGTCCCTTGTAAACTTGCATTTTATCCGAGTTGATAATTTCTCCTCAAAAATGGGTGGCAAGGTCAACAGAGAGACGGGATTTTTCCATTCCTGTGGCCCCCATTATGAAGATAACTTTCTTCTTGAACTCTTCATTATTGATGAAAGTATTCATTTTATCTACATACAAAAAAAAATAGTTTATAATAGTGAATTCATAAAGTCGGACATTAAAACAATCTTGTAAATATAAATCTAGTAAGTAGAAACCTTGCTTGACTTGGAATATATTATCTAAAAATATAAAACTTTCTATATGGTGGATGTGAAAAAAAAATAAATTCAGCTTTATAGTAAAATCTTTTTGTGGAGTTATTAACTGACATACCAATTTCATAATTACTTATATATTTTACGATAAGAATGACTTTTACAAGTTTATAGATATGTCAACTTGAATTTTGGTAATTTTTATTAAATATATTTTACGATAAAGTTATGAGTATACGTTGCTAGGAGACCATATAGAGCTGAAATTTTATAGTAAAAATGTTATTTTTTATAGACTTATTATTTATTAAACAAAATTAAATATATATAAATTCATATCTATTAGAATAAGAATAGTTCATTAAAAATTTTAGATATATATCACCTTAAATTTTGGCGATTAAGCTTAAATTATTTTAGGATGACGTTTCTAGATGTATATTGTTACGAGATCACATGTAGTTACATAAGGATTGTACAAAGAACTCAATAATTTTGTTAACGGAATATATTCAAGTGATAATGCGTTAAATCTCACACTACTCAACAACACATCATAAGTGTTAAGTCTAATTCCATAAGAGGGAAGTGAACAAGTATTGTTAACTATTTCAATTACGAGTATTTTTATGAACTTGTGCACCATATAACACTGTATAAGGACTTTATTGAGTCAAGCTTCAATCACCGTGATAGAATTAGATAGAATATATTCATTATCGATAGATTACAAATTTACTATTTTATCTTCTTTGTCTATGTAATATTTTTAAGTATTGAGTTAAGAATTCTATTATTCAAAATCCTTTTAGGGTGGAATCTTCCCGAACATTATGGTGATTAATTATTTTTTCACTCTATTAGCTTTACATTATGAGTGATCTCATGTAATTGTGTACGTACGTATGTGTATTAATATATATTAAATTTAAAAGACTTGGACTTTGAGTTGGACTAGGGGCTTGGGCTTGGATCGAAACATAAAATAAATATTTCATCTAAAGATAAGAATTTTTTTACAGACAAGAGTAACATATATAGAAATAAGGGTCATATCATACGTATATATTTGTAATGCGATACAAACTGTACAAAATAGGTCAAAAATAAAAGAGACCAAAACAGAAGATGGAGATAATGACAGTTTATGTACACTCAATAAAAGTGCTAAACCAACAAATACTAGTGATCTAGTGGTAGAACCGTGCCCCACTCACAACACTTATAACCTGGATTGTATTTCTTAAATGATGCATTTTCTAATTGTATAATTTAAGAAAATTGATGTATTGAACTTTTTTGTTTTTATAAAATTGATCGAACTCGTTGGTTTTAATATTTTCACTTGTCAATTAACGAATGAACTTTGTCTATTTCTATGAAGGACTTGTTTTATTCTTTTTGCAAGTTGTCACTTTTAATTATATACAATTGTATCAAAACAAATTTGTATTTAGCTATGAATTTTTGTCGTAGCAAAAAGTTGAACTATTCACTATAAAGTTTAAGTCGTCACTATTTAACACCTTACATATTTTCTGACAATTTTTTTGTTGTCACTAAATCACAGATTGATTAAAGACTATAAAATATTTGTCACCAATTATTTATATTATTAGTGACGAAATAAATGTCATAATTAAATCTAAATTTTCATAACTAAAATTTGTAACATTTAACTACATACTCTAATTTGTCTAATTCCATAAGAGTAAAGTGAACAATTATCGATAACTATTTCGATTACGAGTATTTATATTAACTTGTGCACCATATAGTAATAGATAAGAACTTTATTGAATCAAGCTTCAATCACCGTGATATAATTAGGTAGAATATATTCATGACTGATAGATTTCAAATTTAATATTTTATCTTCTTTGTCTATGTAACATTTTTAAGTATTGAGTTAAGAATTCTATTCTTCAAAATCCTTTTAGGGTGGAATCTTCCTGAACATTTATGGTGATTTGTTATATTATCACTCTATTATCTTGACTTTATGAGTGATCTCATGTAAATGTGTACGTATGTATTTGTATTAAATATATACTAAATATATAAGACTTGGACTTGGACTTGGGGCTTGGTCTTGGAACGAAATTTAAAATAAATATTTCATCTATAGATAAGATTTTTTATAGACAAGAGTAACATATATAGAAATAAGGGTCATATCACACATATATATTTGTAGTGCGATACAAATTGTACAAAATAGGTCAAAAATAAAAGAGACCAAAACAGAAGATGGCGATAATGACAGTGTATGTCCACTAAAAAATAATATTATGATGATCGTTTTGGAGAAATCTCTTCACAATATCTAGACCTGGTTGAAAAATAGTATTCGACCATGCTTCATCAAGATGTTCTTCTCTATTTTTTTTGAAAACGTCCATAGCAATAACATGATGCACTAACCACATTTTCTCGCTTATTAATCGTTGAGTCTTATCAAGTTGGTTACAAATTAACATACGAGTATCACATTTGATACTTGAAATTGAAGCTTGAAGAATCATATGCTTTGATTTATCATCTTCGTCTATATTTGTTTCTTCCCTTAAATATAAGTCCATTTATCAGGGACACCGATGGACCGTCGGATTCCGTTGGTGTAATCTGCATCTGGAATGAAGATCTGTCACACCTCATCCACTAACCCAGCATGCAACACAAATTTAAAGAAGAGTTTTATTTAGTAGAATATAAATTTTATAACCAATAGTATTATTAAGAAAATTATATAAGTAAAGTTTTTAGCTAGCTGCATGATAGTATATATTGATTGATACATAAAATAATTACAAAAATTACCTGCTTTGACCATTTGATCAACCCTCATGTCAACTCTACGGTTCAAGACTAATTGCTCAACATCAATCCAAATAAAGCAACTATTATACTTATATTTGAACATTAACACAGGATCTTCCACAAGTTTTTCAATATAAGAATTTGATCCTCCAACAATAATTGGAACACGTTGAGTCTTCATTATTTTTTCTATATAGACGACAACTTGCAAACGAAAATCTTCAGCTGTAAAGTCTGAATCTGGTTCAATTTCACCTAAGAAAATGTGATCAAATCAACTTTCTCAGAATTGAAAGTAATAATTTTTTAATAGTAAAGTATATTTTTCACTAGAATCTATAATTACTACTATAAAATTATCTACGTAGTCATTTGATATAAGTATTCTTGAGAATAAACATATTGTCATGACAAAAAAATGGGCGTGATGGCACTCTTCGTATCACACCAAGAAAAGTCATCCTAACCCAATAATTTTAATAAAATATAGAAACAAAACAAAATCCTGATAACGATTACTAATACGAAAACAATTCAACTTAATTCAATTTTCCAAACCTAGTTGTCACGTGCACAAGCCTCTAATGTAAATACTAGAATTGAAATCAAAATACGAGTCTAACATGAAGTTATCTCTCAAGTAAAAACAAAGTCATAAACTGGAGTAGGAAAGCTTGCTGAGATGACAAGCAACTACCTCATAATCCTCCACAAGATGCCTCCTAAATGAAGAGAATGAAAGGTATCACGAAAATCCGGGCTCGTAACCTACAAAAATTTGTAGAAGCAAGGTGTGAGTACCAAGCCACGCGGTACCCAACAAGCAAACCTCTAAACACAAGTTAAGGGAACAAAATACTGGTACTCCTTAAACATTATGTGAACCTCCACGCTACAAACAACTCACAGTTTACCAAACACACAACTCAATAACCACAATCTATTAGTTTACATATTCTCAATAACAACTCAATATTCAACAGTCACAATTTTCACAAAGAAACACTGACAACATCAGCAAAACACGTATTCAAGTTCATCAATAATAAAAATGTGTAATGCAATGAGATGCAATGTCATGTATGGTGATGCATGTCTTCCTTAACGATACACACCCGCTGTCTCTCAGTCAGGGACCCATGGGGGACATATCTTTCCATGCATCTGTCGCGGCGCACGACATGACCCTCGATAATAGTAACCATTGCGGCACACGATACGTCCTTCGAAATATAATATCCATTACGGCGTGCGATACGACCCTCGAAATGGTACATTCTCTCACCACAACCATGTCTTAGAGACAGTGCAAATGACATGCTCAAATGAAAATGAGGATATAACCATTTTGATAACAAAGCACAATTTACAACAAGGAATACAACACCAACAAATAAGAAACAAGTCTTGAATTTATTCTCAACACCACACAAGGAATTACACGAATTTCATACGCTTAACAAGGGTTTAGAAATCCACCTGCCTCAAATGAACGAACAATCATTCCGGGACTTGAGTTTTACCCTTTCGTTGAGTTTTATTATTTCCAATTATTCATTAATTAACCCTTACTAAACGAATATTTATCTCTAAATACTCCTCAATTAATTAACTCAATTTAATCGGATATTTAAAATTTTCAAAAATGACCTTCTGGGTCATCACATTATCCACCACTAGAAATCATGTCTGTCCTCGAACATAAGATGAAAGAAAATATGTGGAGCTTCAAAAAGTAGAGGATATCTGGCACGCATGTCAGACTCAGTCTCCCAAGTTGCCTCTTCCACTTATCGGTGCTTCCATTGCACCTTCACTGAAGAAATCACTTTGGTCCTAAGCTTTCAAACTTTCCTATCAAAAATAGCTATAGGCTCCTCCTCAAATGTCAAGTCTGGACCCAACTCCAAAGAGTCAAGTGAAAGCACATGAGATTCATCCGGAATATACTTGTGAAGCATAGAGACATGGAAAACAGGATGAACTGCCGACAAAATAGGTGGCAAGGCCAACTTATAGGCTACCTCTACCAGTCGACTCAAAATCTCAAAAGGTCCAATGAACCTAGGGCTAAGTTTGACCTTCTTTCCAAACCTCATCACAACCTTCATGGGTGATACTCGGAGCCAAAAATCATCACCCTCCATAAACATTAAGACTATAACTCTCCGGTCTACATAACTCTTCTATCGACTCTGGGCTGTCAACTGTCTATAGTGAATCATACAGACTTGCTCCATAGCATTTCTAAGCAAGTGTGCATCCAAAGAGTCTCTCTCCGCCGAATCAAACCAACCAATCGGAGATCTACACCGTCTACAATACAATGCCTCAAATGAGACCATTTGGATACTAGAGTGATAACTGTTATTATAGGCGAACTCCCATAATGGTAAATGTTGATCCCATCTTGCACCAAAATCGATTACACACGCTCGAAGCATGTCTTCCAATACCTGAATGGTCTGCTCAGATTGACCATCTGTCTGAGGGTGAAATGTCATACTCATACCTAACTGAGTACCCAGACCATGTTATAATGCCTTCCAAAAGTGAGAAGTAAATAATGAACCTCGATCTGATATAATGAAAACCAGAACTCCATGTAGTTGCACAATCTGACTTATATATAGCTCAGCTAACTTTTCTGCCGTATACTTCACCCGAACCGAAATGAAGTGGGCAAACTTGGTAAGCCTATCAACAACAACCCAAATAGAGTCATAACCACCCACTGTGGTAGGCAAAACCACAACAAAGTCTATAGTAATCCGTTCCCTCCTCCAAGTAGGAATAGGCATCCACTGAGATACATCCCCGGGCCGCTGGTTCTCACACTTGACCTGTTGGCAAGTCAAACACCTCAAAACAATGTCTATAATATCTCTCTTGATCCCACACCACCAGTAATATTGACTCAGATCATGTATTCACCGCTCTCGGATGGATAGAATACCGAGAACAATGGGCCTTCTTAAGAATCAATCTAATCCAATCGCCTGTCTTGTTTTTCAGTATGTGTGATCTTGTTTGTAACAATTTCAAGTCCCTTGTAAACTTGCATTTTATCCGAGTTGATAATTTCTCCTTGAAAATGGGTGGCAAGGTCAACAAAGAGACGGGATTTTCCCGTTCCTGTGGCCCCCATTATGAAGATAACTTTCTTCTTGAACTCTCCATTATTGATAAATGTATTCATTTTATCTACAAACAAAAAAAAATGGTTTATAATAGTGAATTCATAAAGTCAGACATAAAAAAATCTTGTAAAATATAAAGCTAGTAAGTAGAAGTCTTGCTTGACTTGGAATAAACTATCTAAAAATAAAAAATTTTCTTGATGGTGGATGTGAAAAAAAAAATTACATTCAGCTTTTATCGTAAAATCTTTTTGTGGTGTTATTAATTGACATACCAATTTCATAATTACTGATATATTTTAGGATAAGAATAACTTTTAAAAGTTGATAGATATGTCAACTTGAATTTTGGTAATTATTATTAAATATATTTTAGGATAAAGTTATGAGTATACGTTGGTAGGAGACCACATATAGCTGGGCTTTTATAGTAAAAATATTATTTTTTATAGACTTATTAATTAGTAAACCAAATTAAATATATATAAATTCATATCTATTAGAACAAGAATAGTTCATGAAAAAATTAAGAGATATGTCACCTTAAATTTTGGCGATTAAGCTTAAATTATTTTAGGATGACGTTTCTAGATGTATATCGTTATGAGATCACAAGGAGTTACATAAGGATTGTACAAAGAACTCAATAATTTTGTTAACAAAATATATTCAAGTGATAATGTGTAAAATCTTGCACTACTCAACAACACATCATAAGTGTTAAATCTAATTCCATAAGAGGGAAGTGAACAATTATCAATAACTATTTCAATTACGAGTATTTATATTTACTTGTGCACCGTATAATAATAGATAAGGACTTTATTGAATCAAGCTTCAATCACCGTGATAGAATTAGGTAGAATATAATCATTACCGATAGATTAGAAATTTACTATTTTATCTTCTTTGTCGATGTAACATTTTTAAGTATTGAGTTAAAAATTCTATTATTCAAAAACCTTTTAAAGTGGAATCTTGTCAAGTTGGTTACAAGTTAACATACGAGTATTACGCTTGATACTTGAAATTGAAGCTTCAAGAATCATCTTCTTTGATTCATCCTCTCCGTCTATGTTTGTTTCTTCCCTTAAATATCTGTCCATTTCAGGGACCCCCCGATGGACCGTTGGATTCCTTTGGTGTAATCTGCATCTGGAATTAAAATCTGTCGCACCTCATCCACTAGCCCTGCGTGCAACACAAATTTAAAGAAGAGTTTTATTTAGTAGAACATATATTTGATAACCAAAAGTATTATTAAGAAAATTATAGAAGAAAAGTTTTTAGCTAGCTGCATGATAGTATATCTTGATTGATACACAAAATAATTACAAAGATTACCTGCTTTGATCATTTGATCAACCCTCATGTCAACTCTACGGTTCAAGACTGATTGCTCAACATCAATCCAAATAAAGCAGCTATCATGCTTATATTTTGAACATGAACACAGGATCTTCCACAAGTTTTTCGATATACGAATTTGACCCTCCAACAATAATTGGAACACGTTGAGTCTTCAGTATTTTTTCTATATAGATGATAGCTTGCAAACAAAAATCTTCAGCTGTGAAGTCTGAATCTGGTTCAATTTCACCTAAGAAAATGTGATCAAATAATCTTTCTCTGAATCGAAAAAAATGAATTTTTAATAGTAAAGTATACTTTTCACTAGAATCTATAATAACTACTATAAAATTATCTAGGTAGTCATTTGATATAAGCAATCTTGAGAATAAACATATATACCTAACAAATAGTGTCGTACACCTTGTTTTTCAGTATGTGTGATCTTGTTTGTAACAATTTCAAGTCCCTTGTAAACTTGCATTTTATCCGAGTTGATAATTTATCCTCGAAAATGGGTGGCAAGGTCAACAGAGAGACAGGATTTTCCCGCTCCTGTGGCCCCCATTATGAAGATAACTTTCTTCTTGAACTCTTCATTATTGATGAATGTATACATTTTATCTACAAACAAAAAAAATGGTTTATAATAGTGAATTCATACAGTCAGACATAAAAAAATCTTGTAAAATATAAAGCTAGTAAGTAGAAACCTTTCTTGACTTGGAATAAACTATCTAAAAATATAAAATTTTCGTGATGGTGGATGTGAAAAAAAAATTACATTCAGCTTTTATAGTAAAATCTTTTTGTGGAGTTATTAATTGACATACCAATTTCATAATTACTGATATATTTTAGGATAAGAATAACTTTTAAAAGTTGATAGATATGTCAACTTGAATTTTTGTAATTATTATTAAATATATTTTAGGATAAAGTTATGAGTATACGTTGCTAGGAGACCACATAGAGCTGAGCTTTTGTAGTAAAAATGTTATTTTTTATAGACTTATTAATTAGTAAACCAAATTAGATATATATAAATTCATATATATTAGAATAATAATAGTTCATTAAAAAATTAAGAGATATGTCACCTTAAATTTTGGCGATTAAGCCTAAATTATTTTAGGATGACGTTTCTAGATGTATATCGTTACGAGATCACAAGGAGTTACATAAGGATTGTACAAAGAACTCAATAATTTTGTTAACAAAATATATTCAAGTGATAATGTGTAAAATCTTGCACTACTCAACAACACATCATAAGTGTTAAGTCTAATTCCATAAGAGGGAAGTGAACAATTATCGATAACTATTTCAATTACGAGTATTTATATTTACTTGTGCACCATATAATAATAGATAAGGACTTTATTGAATCAAGCTTCAATCACCGTGATAGAATTAGGTAGAATATAATCATTACCGATAGATTAGAAATTTACTATTTTATCTTCTTTGTCGATGTAACATTTTTAAGTATTGAGTTAAAAATTCTATTATTCAAAAACCTTTTAAAGTTGAATCTTCCCGAACATTTATGGTGATTTATTATTTTATCTCTCTATTAGCTTGACAGCATGAGTGATCTCATGTAATTGTGTACGTATGTATTTTTATTAATTAATATTAAATATAAAAGACATGGACTTGGACTTGGGCTTGGGCTTGGATCCAAACATAAAATAAATATTTCATCTATAGATAAGAATTTTTTTTACAGACAAGAGTAACATATATAGACAAAAGGGTCATATAAAACATATATAATTGTAATGCGATACAAACTGTACAAAATAGGTCAAAAATAAAAGAGATCAAAACAGAAGATGGCGATAAAGCTAGTTTATGTACTCTCAATAATAATATTGTGATGATCGTTTTTGAGAAATCTCTTCACAATATCTAGGCATGGTTGCAAAACAATATTCGTCCATGCTTCGTCAAGATCTTCTTCTCTATCTTCTTTGAAAACGTCTGTAGCAATAATATGATGCACTGACCACATTTTTTCGCTTATTAATCGTTGAATCTTGTCAAGTTGGTTACAAATTAACATACGAGTATTACGCTTGATACTTGAAATTGAAGCTTGAAGAATCATCTTCTTTGATTCATCCTCTCCGTCTATGTTTGTTTCTTCCCTTAAATATCTGTCCATTTCAGGGACCCCGATGGACCGTTGGATTCCTTTGGTGTAATCTGCATCTGGAATTAAAATCTGTCGCACCTCATCCACTAGCCCTGCATGCAACACAAATTTAAAGAAGAGTTTTATTTACTAGAACATATATTTGATAACCAAAAGTATTATTAAGAAAATTATAGAAGAAATGTTTTTAGCTAGCTGCATGATAGTATATCTTGATTGATACACAAAATAATTTCAAAAATTACCTGCTTTGATCATTTGATCAACCCTCATGTGAACTCTACAGTTCAAGACTGATTGCTCAACATCAATCCAAATAAAGCAGCTATCATACTTATATTTTGAACATGAACACAGGATCTTCCACAAGTTTTTCGATATACGAATTTGACCCTCCAACAATAATTGGAACACGTTGAGTTTTCAGTATTTTTTCTATATAGATGATAGCTTGCAAACAAAAATCTTCAGCTGTGAAGTCTGAATCTGGTTCAATTTCACCTATGAAAATGTGATCAAATAAGCTTTCTCAGAATCGAAAAAAATGAATTTTTAATAGTAAAGTATACTTTTCACTAGAATCTATAATAACTACTATAAAATTATCTAGGTAGTCATTTGATATAAGCAATCTTGAGAATAAACATATATACCTAACAAATAGTGTCGTACACCTTGTTTTTCAGTATGTGTGATCTTGTTTGTAACAATTTCAAGTCCCTTGTAAACTTGCATTTTATCAAAGTTGATAATTTCTCCTCGAAAATGGGTGGCAAGGTCAACAGAGAAACAGGATTTTCCCGCTCCTGTAGCCCCCATTATGAAGATAACTTTCTTCTGGAACTCTTCATTATTGATGAATGTATTCATTTTATCTACAAACAAAAAAAAATGGTTTATAATAGTGAATTCATACAGTCAGACATAAAAAAATCTTGTAAAATATAAAGCTAGTAAGTAGAACCTTGCTTGACTTGGAATAAACTATCTAAAAATATAAAATTTTCTTGATGGTGGATGTGAAAAAAAAAATTACATTCAGCTTTTATAGTAAAATCTTTTTGTGGAGTTATTAATTGACATACCAATTTCATAATTACTGATATATTTTAGGATAAGAATAACTTTTAAAAGTTGATAGATATGTCAACTTGAATTTTTGTAATTATTATTAAATATATTTTTGGATAAAGTTATGAGTATACGTTGCTAGGAGACCACATAGAGCTGAGCTTTTATAGTAAAAATGTTATTTTTTATAGACTTATTAATTAGTAGACCAAATTAGATATATATATAAATTCATATATATTAGAATAAGAATAGTTCATTAAAAAATTAAGAGATATGTCACCTTAAATTTTGGCGATTAAGCTTAAATTATTTTAGGATGACGTTTCTAGATGTATATCGTTATGAGATCACAAGGAGTTACATAAGGATTGTACAAAGAACTCAATAATTTTGTTAACAAAATATGTTCAAGTGATAATGTGTCAAATCTTGCACTACTTAACAACACATCATAAGTGTTAAGTCTAATTCCATAAGAGGGAAGTGAACAATTATCGATAACTATTTCAATTACGAGTATTTATTAACTTGTGCACCATATAATAATAGATAAGGACTTTATTGAATCAAGCTTCAATCCCCGTGATAGAATTAGGTAGAATATAATCATTACCGATAGATTAGAAATTTACTATTTTATCTTCATTGTCGATGTAACATTTTTAAGTATTGAGTTAAAAATTCTATTATTCAAAAACCTTTTAAAGTGGAATCTTCCCGAACATTTATGGTGATTTATTATTTTATCACTCTATTAGCTTGACATTATGAGTGATCTCATGTAATTGTGTACGTATGTATTTTTATTAACTTATATTAAATATAAAAGACTTGGACTTGGACTTGGGCTTGGGCTTGGATCCAAACATAAAATAAATATTTCATCTATACATAAGAATTTTTTTTACAGACAAGAGTAACATATATAGAAAAAAGGGTCATATCAAACATATATAATTGTAATGCGATACAAACTGTACAAAATAGGTCAAAAATAAAAGAGATCAAAACAGAAGATGGCGATAAAGCTAGTTTATGTACACTCAATAATAATATTGTGATGATCGTTTTTGAGAAATCTCTTCACTATATCTAGGCATGGTTAAAAAACAATATTCGTCCATGCTTCGTCAAGATCTTCTTTTCTATCTTCTTTGTAAACGTCCGTAGCAATAATATGATGCACTGACCACATTTTCTCGCTTATGAATCGTTGAATCTTGTCAAGTTGGTTACAAATTAACATACGAGTATTACGCTTGATATTTGAAATTGAAGCTTGAAGAATCATCTTCTTTGATTCATCATCTCAGTCTATGTTTGTTTCTTCCCTTAAATATCTGTCCATTTCAGGGACCCCGATGGACCGTCGGATTCCTTTGGTGTAATCTGCATCCGGAATGAAAATCTGTCGCACCTCATCCACTAGCCCTGCATGCAACACAAATTTAAAGAATAGTTTTATTTAGTAGAACATATATTTGAAAACCAAAAGTATTATTAAGAAAATTATATAAGAAAAGTTTTTAGCTAGCTGCATGATAGTATATCTTGATTGATACACAAAATAATTACAAAAATTACCTGCTTTGACCATTTTATCAACCCTTATGTCAATTCTACAGTTCAAGACTGATTGCTCAACATCAATCCAAATAAAGCAGCTATCATACTTATATTTGAACATGAACACAGGATCTTCCACAAGTTTTTCGATATACGAATTTGACCCTCCAACAATAATTGGATCACGTTGAGTCTTCAGTATTTTTTCTATATAGATGATAGCTTGCAAACAAAAATCTTCAGCTGTGAAGTCTGAATCTTGTTTAATTTCACCTAAGAAAATGTGATCAAATTAACTTTCTCAGAGTCGAAAAAAATGAATTTGTAAAGTATATTTTTCACGAGAATCTATAATTACTACTATAAAATTATCTAGGTAGTCATTTGATATAAGCAATCTTGAGAATAAACATATATAGCTAACAAATAGTGTCGTACACCTTGTTTTTCAGTATGTGTGATCTTGTTTGTAACAATTTCAAGTCCCTTGTAAACTTGCATTTTATCCGAGTTGATAATTTCTCCTCGAAAATGGGTGGCAAGGTCAACAGAGAGACGGGATTTTCCTGTTCCTATGGCCCCCATTATGAAGATAACTTTATTCTTGAACTCTTCATTATTAATGAATGTATTCATTTTATCTACAAACAAAAAAATGGTTTATAATAGTGAATTCATAAAGTCAGACATAAAAAAATCTTGTAAATTTAAAGCAAGTAAGTAGAAACCTTGCTTGACTTGGAATAAACTATCTAAAAATATAAAATTTTCTTGATGGTGGATGTGAAAAAAAAAATTACATTCAGCTTTTATAGTAAAATCTTTTTGTAGAATTATTAATTGACATACCAATTTTATAATTACTGATATATTTTAGGATAAGAATGACTTTTAAAAGTTGATAGATATGTCAACTTGAATTTTGGTAATTATTATTAAATATATTTTAGGATAAAGTTATGAGTATACGTTGCTGGGAGTTCACGTAGAGCTGGGCTTTTATAGTAAAAATATTATTTTTTATAGACTTATTAATTAGTAAACCAAATTAAATATATATATAAATTCATATCTATTAGAATAAGAATAGTTCATTAAAAAATTAAGAGATATGTCACCTTAAATTTTGGCGATTAAGCTTAAATTATTTTAGGATGACGTTTCTAGATGTATATCGTTATGAGATCACAAGGAGTTATATAAGGATTGTACAAAGAACTCAATAATTTTGTTAACAAAATATATTCAACTAATAATGCGTCAAATCATACACTATTCAACAACATATCACAAGTGTTAAGTCTAATTACGTAAGCGGAAAGTGAACAATTATCGATAACTATTTCAATTACGAGTATTTATATTAACTTGTGCACCATATAATAATAGATAAGGACTTTATTGAATCAAGCTTCAATCACCGTGATTTATTATTTTATCACTCTACTATCTTGACATTATGAGTGATCTCATGTAATTGTGTACGTTTGTATTTGTATTAATATATCTTAAATATAGAAGACTTGGACCTGGACTTAGGGCTTGGGCTTTGATCGAAACATAAAATAAATATTTCATCTAAAGATAAGAATCTTTTTACAGACAAGAGTAACATATATAGAAATAAGGGTCATATCATAAATATTTATTTGTAATGTGATACAAACTGCACAAAATAGGTCAAAAATAAAGCGACCAAAACTTAAGATGGCGATAATGACAGTTTATGTACACTCAATAATAAGATTGTGATGATCATTTTTGAGAAATATCTTCACAATATCTAGGCATGGTTGCAAAACAGTATACGTCCATGCTTCGTCCAAATCTTCTTCTCTCTCTTCTTTGAAAACGATCCGTACCAGTAATATGATGCACTGACCATATTTTCTCTCTAATTAATCGTTTAATCTTGTCAAGTTTGTTACAAATTAACATACGAGTATTACACTTGATACTTGAAGGTGCAGCTTGAAGAATCATCTTCTTTGATTCTTCATCTCCGTCTATATTTGTTTCTTCCCTTAAATATTTATCTATTTCAGGAACACCGATGGACCGTCAGATTCCTGTATTGTAATCTACATTTGGAATTAAAATTTCTCGCACCTCATCCACTAGCCCTGCATGCAACACAAATTTAAAGAAGTGTTTTATTTAGTAGAAAATATATTTGATAACCAAAAGTATTATTAAGAAAATTATACAAGAAAAGTTTTTTGCTAGCTGCATGATAGTATATCTTGATTGATACAACAAATAATTACAAAAATTACCTGCTTTGACCATTTGATCAACCCTCATGTCAACTCTACGGTTCAATACTGATTTCTCAACATCAATCCAAATAAAGCAGCTATCATACTGATATTTGAACATGAACACAGGATCTTCCACAAGTTTTTCGATATATGAATTTTACCCTCCTACAATAATTGGAACACGTTGAGTCTTCAGTATTTTTTCTATATAGATGATAACTTGCAAACAAAAATCTTCAGCTGTGAAGTCTGAATCTGGTTCAATTTCACCTAAGAAAATGTGATCAAATTAACTTTCTCAGAATCAAAAAAATGAAGTTTTAATAGTAAAGTATATTTTTCACTAGAATCTATAATTACTACTATAAAATTATCTACGTAGTAATTTGATATAAGTATTCTTGAGAATAAACATATTGTCACGACCCAAAAATGGGCGTGTTGGAACTCTTCGTATCCCACCAAGACAAGTCAGCCTAACCCAATAATTTCGATAAAATGCAGAAACAAAACAAAAGCCTGATAACAATTACAAATACAGAAACAATTAAACTTAATTCAATTCCTAAAACCTGGTTGTCACGTGCACAAGCCTCTAATGTAAATACTAGAATTGAAATGAAAATACGAGTCTAACATGAAGTTATCGTTCAAGTAAAAACAGAGTCATAAACTGGAGTAGGAAAGTTCGCTGAGATGACAAGAAACTGCCTCCCAACCCTCCACAAGATGCCTCGTAAATGAAGAGAATGAAAGGTATCACGAAAATTCGGGCTCGTAACCTACAAAAATTTGTAAAAGCAAGAGGTGAGTACCAAGCCACGCGACACCCAACAAGAAAACCTCTAAACACAAGTTAAGGGAACAAAATACGGGTACTCCTTACACCTTATCTGAACCTCCACACTACACACAACTCACAGTTTACCAAACACACAACTCAATAACCACACTCTATTAGTTTACATATTCTCAATAACAACTCAATATTCAACAATCACAATTTTCAGAGAGAAACACTAACAAGATCAGCAAAACACGTATTCAAGTTCATCAATAATAAAAATGTGAAATGCAATGAGATGCAATGTCAAATATGGTGATACTTGTCTTCCTTAACGATACACACCCACTTTCTCTCAATCTGGGACTCATGGGGGATATATCTTTCCACGCATCTATCGCGGCGCACGACATGACCCTCGATAATAGTAACCATTGCGGCGCACGATACGTCCCTCGAAATATAATATCCATCGCGGCGTGCGATACAACCCTCGAAATGGTACATTCTCTCGCCACAACCATGTCTTAGAGACAGTGTAAATGACATGCTCAAATGAAAATGAGGAGATAACCATTTTGATAAAAAAGCACAATTTAACACAAGGAATACAACACTAACAAATAGGAAACAAGTCTGGAAGTCATTCTCAACACCACACAAGGAAATACATGAATTTCATACACTTAACAAGAGTTTAGAAATCCACTTGCCTCAAATGAACGAACAATCACTCCTTGACTTCAGTTTTCCCCTTTCGTTAAGCTTCCAAATCAATGTAATCTTTTCATGTTTATGGTCATAATTAGATTCCGACACTAACAACACTTATGTAATATCGGTGTACCTTAGACCGAAAAGCTTATCCAAATTTATAATTAAGTTAATATATAAATTCTCATATTTCTAAATTTCAAGTCTAGGGTTAAACTTCAAACTGTCCAATATTATAAATCTAATAATATTCACATAATGTAATGCCCTTAATAGTTAAATACATATTTTTATAGGTCAAAACTTGAATTATAATGTGACCATAATAAGAAAATAAGTTAATTACGAACTTTCTGAAAAAAGATAATTTAAGGAATGTACGGATTCACATACTACATCGTAATTCCCTTGTACAACTATACTATATTTTAAAATAATATTATAATGGCTTACACATTAATTGACGACCATTTGCTAATGAATGACTGGACGTTCTTCCCCCTACCCCACAAATTGAAAATGCCTGACTTTTCTTAACAATTTTCAAGTTTAACCATTTAAATCCATACTCTTTTGTTTCTTCCTATTCCCCGCATCTAATAATATATATAGGATACTATACAATTCTATCTATATTAAAATCACTGGTGGGGGTGAGTTGTACCTGGAGGAAGAAGAAATTGAACGCCCCATGATTGTTATCGCAACCCTATTCCTTTTCTTGTTATAAATTAATAAAATAATCATAATAATCTTGTTTTACTTATTTTAAATATGGGTCAAATAACATAGGGTCTTAAATAAATTAACACTTTACTCCATTAACTATTGGTTAATTTTATTATTTACTATTATTCATTAATTAATTAACCCTTACTAAACGAATATTTATCTATAAATACTCCTCAATTAATTAACTCAACTTAATCAGATATTTAAAATTTTCAAAAATGACCTTCTGGGTCATCACATTATCCACCACTAGAAATCATGTTCGTCCTCGAGCATATGATGAAAGAAAATACGTGGAGCTTCAAAAATGTGAGGATATTTGGCACTCATGTCAGACTTTGTCTCCCAAGTTGCCTCTTCCACTGATCGGTGCTTCCATTGCACCTTCACTGAAGCAATCTCTTTGGTCCTAAGCTTTCGAACATGCCTATCCAAAATAGCTATAGGCTCCTCCTCAAATGTCAAGTCTGGACCCAACTCCAATGAGTCAAGTGAAACCACATGAGTTTCATCCGGAATATACTTCTGAAGCATAGAGACATGGAAAACAGGATGAACTTCCGACAAAATAGGTGGAAAGGCCAACTTATAGGCCACCTCTACCACTCGACTCAAAAACTAAAAAGGTCCAATGAACCTAGGGCTAAGCTTGACCTTCTTTCCAAACCTTATCACAACCTTCATGGGTGATACTCGCAGCCAAAAATCATCACCCTCCATAAAAATTAAGACTCTAACTCTCCGGTCTTCATAACTTTTCTCTCGACTCTGGGTTGTCAACAGTCTATAGTGAATCATACGGACATGCTCCATAACATCTCTAAGCAAGTCTGCATCCAAAGAGTCCATCTCCGCCGAATCAAACCAACGAATCGGAGATCTACACCGTCTACCATATAATGCCTCAAATGAGGCCATTTGGATACTAGAGTGATAACTGTTATTTATAGGCAAACTCCGCTAAGGGTAAATGTTGATCCCATCTAGCACCAAAATCGATTACACATTCTCAAAGCATATCTTCCAATACTTGAATGGTCCGCTAAGATTGACCATCTGTCTGAGGGTTTATTGCCGTACTCATATCTAACTGAGTACCCAGACCATGTTATAATGCCTTCCAGAAGTGAGAAGTAAATAGTGAACCTCGATCTAATACGATACAAACCAGAACTCCATGTAGTTGCTCAATCTGACTGATATATAGCTCAGCTAAATTTTCTGCTGTATACTTCACCCGAACTGGAATGAAGTGGGCAGACTTGGTAAGCCTATCAACAACAACCCAAATAGAGTCATAAGCACCCACTGTGGTAGGCAAACCCACAACAAAGTCTATAGTAATCCGCTCCCTCCTCCAAGTAGGAATAGGCATCCGCTAAGATACACCACTGGGCCGTTGGTTCTCACACTTAACCTGCTGGCAAGTCAAACAACTCAAAAAAATGTATGTAATATATCTCTTCATCCCACACCACCAGTAATGTTGACTCAGATCATGTCTTCGCCGCTCCCGGATGGATAGAATACCGAGAACAATGGGCCTTCTCAAGAATTAATCTAATCCAATCGCCTATCTTGGGAAAACATATCCTGCTTCCAATCCTCAAGACACCATCAGAATCAAGGACAACCTCTTTAGCTTCCCCTTTTAATACTCTGTCTCGAATGAGACATAACTTTTCATCATTAAACTTGTGTTCACGAATCTGCTTGAGTAAAGAAGACCGAGCCTCAATGAAAGCAATCATCCCATCACGCTCCTCTAAAATCTTCAATCAGACAAGACTGGTGGCTAACATCTGAACATCTCTAGCTAATGGTCTCTCCTCAATACTAAGAGATGCAAGACTCCCCATGCTAGGAGTCTTCCTACTCAAAAGTATCCGCCAAAACATTGGCCTTCCCCGGATGATACAGAATGGTCACATCATAGTCGTTCAGCAAGTCAAGCAGTCTCTGCTACCTCAAGTTCAAATCTCTCTGACTAAAGATATACTGAAGACTCCGATGATCAGTGAAGATCTCACAATGCACTCCATACAAATAATGACGTCATAACTTAAGTACAAATACCACAGCCGCTAACTCTAAATCAGGAGTAGGGTAGTTCTTCTCATGGGACTTCAATTGCGTAGAAGCATAAACAATCACTTTCCCCTTCTGCATCAACATACCTCCCAATCAAACTCCTGAAGTATCATAATGCACTGTAAAGTCTACACCCTCCTCACGTAGATTCAACACAATAGATAAAGTCAACAAAGTCTTGAATTTTTGGAAGATCTGCTCATACTCATCAAACACTTGAAAACGCACATCCTGTCGAGTCAATCTAGTTAATGTAGCTGTAATAGTATAGAAACTCTAAACAAATCGTCGATAATAGCCTGCCGATCCCACAAAAATCCGAATCTCAGTAGGTGAAGTAGGTCACGTCCAACTAATTGCCTTAATCTTGGCCGTATCTACTCTAATACCCTCCTTGGACATCACGCATCCCAATAATGCCACAATAGTAAGCCAGAACTCAAACTTTGAGAACTTGGCATACAATTTCTCTTCTCTCAGCCTCTGAAGTACAATCCTTATGTGTCGGACATGGTCCTCCTCAGTCTTGGAGTAAACCAAGATGTCATTGATGAAAACAATCACAAAAGAATCAAGGTATGGTCGAAACACCCCATTCATCAATTCCATGAATGTTGCAGGGGAATTAGTCAATCTAAAGGACATCACTAGGAACTCATAATGCCCATACCGGGTCCGAAAAGCTGTCTTAGGGATATCTTATGCCCTAATCCTCAACAGATGAAACCCATACCTCAAATCAATCTTAGAGAACAATGATGCTCCCTGTAAATTATCAAATAAGTCATCAATACGTGAAAGAGGATACTTATTCTTCACTGTTACTTTGTTCAAATATCGGTAATCAATACACATCATCATAGTCCCATCCTTCTTCTACACAAAAAATAAAGGGTCACCCCAAGGTGACACATTAGAGCGAACAAAACCTTACTCAATAAATCCTGCAACTGATCCTTCAATTCTTTCAACTCTGTTGGGGCCATACGATATGGAGGGATAGAAATAGGCTTAGTGCCCGGCCTCAAATCAATAACAAAATTGATATCCCTATCGGGAGGAACACATGGAAGATCAGAAGGAACTACATCGGGAAACTCCTGAACCACGAGAACAGAGTCCATGGGAGGTGGTTCAACGCTCGTATCGCGAATAAAAGCTAAGTAAGACAAACACCCCCTCTCCATAGATTTCAGAGCACGGATAAAAGAGATGACCTTGCAAGGATAAGAACCACTAACACTTTTCCACTCAACCCTCGAAGACATTTCTAAAGTCACAGTCTTAGCATTACAATCAAAGACATCATGACATGGAGAAATCCAATACATACCCAAGATAACATCAAAGTCTACCATCCCCCAAATGATTAAGTCTACCCAACTGTCATACCCACCCAAAGAAACAAGACACGATCGATACACTCGATCCACAACTAAGGGCTTACCCACGGGTGTAGAAACACGAATAGGTACAGTAATGCTATCACATATCATATCAAATTCAGTAGAAAAATACGTACACACATAAGAGAATGTAGAACCTGGATCAAACAACATAGACGCAGGTCGATGGCATACTAGGATGATACCTGTAGTAACATTTCAGAGGTCTACGCCTCAGGTATCCTTGGGAAAGCATAGCAATGACCTCCTCGTCCACCACCAGCTTGGGTGGTACCTCTACCCCCACTCTGTTGAGCTGCAACACCACTACTAGAAACTCTATCACCTCTACCTGATTGAACTTTGCCACAACCTCTACCCTGTGGTGCTAGTGGTCTAGTCTGGAATGAAAAATTAGATCGAGGCCGAACACGACCCCTTTGAGAAGTACACTGCCGCATTAGGAGATCGGGATCTCCACAAGTAAAATAAAATTTCTGACCTAGAAACTTTTGTGTGGACCCTGAAAACCCACTATAATTGTCTCGCCCTGTAGGTCGCTGCTGTGAACCGTACGAGCCTTTACCCGGGCTATAAGAACCCCTATAAATTTTTCCACCCTCAAATGTCGGCATAGATGGATGAATAGGTCCCCGCTGCTGAAAAGAACCACTCACTCTCTATCATCCCCTACCTCCAGATGAGGCACCATGAAATTGACCTGATATACGGGCCCTTTTAGGGTCCCCAAACTCCTCTCTTTCCATAAATTACGACTCTTTGGCGGCGTTCACAATGGACGGGAAAGAAGCCTCCTCCCTAGATGCCCGAAACACAGCTGACCTAATAGAGAAAGTCAATCTCCTCACAAATCTGAGAATCCTCTCTGTCTCATTTGGAATAATGGAGAATGCATGCCTAGACAACTAGCAAAAATGTGCCTCATACTCTGTAACCGATAAACCATCCTGTCTCAGACTCTCAAACCTCAAGCAACTCTCCTCTCTCACGCTCCAAGGCATAAAACTATCCTGGAATGCAATAGTAAACTTCTCCCAAGTCACTTGAGGAGATCTAACTGGAAAAACCCCTGAATAAGTTCTCCACCTGTCTCTCGCTGGTCCACGAAGCTAGAGTGCAGCATATCGAACCCCATGTGACTCAGTTAATCCAACCACCTCTAGTAAGTCTCAGCAGGTAGTTAGAAACTCATGAGAATCCTCGCTCTTCCCACCCTGAAACTGAGATGGGTCCATCATGCGAAATCTCTCATACCTACGCTGCTCATCCTCTATCAGAAAAACCACCGGTGCAACTTGACCCCAAATGCTGGTGAAACATCATTCTGAACCGTGGGATTTATTGGTAGTTGCCCCACCGCATCTTGAACAACTGGAGCTTGTTGTTGCTCTTACTTCTGAGCCCCCTCTCTAGTACGAGATTCATGCGGTGTGGCGGTCCCACCACCACCCTGAGAAAACACTTAACACCCTCAATAGTGTATCTTGAAGCAAAGGTGTGACTACAGGCTCTCAAGGAACCTGGTCCTCTCTACCATCAATCTGAGGTTCTGGAGAGACCTCTCTAGCACGACCTCTCTCTGGTGCTGCTCCACGGCCACAACCTCTTTCTACTGCCGTACCACGAGCACGACCATTAGCTCGAGCTCTACCCCTACCTCTTGATGGGGCCTCAACAACTACCTCGGGAAGTGCCTCCCCTCTACCACCAGTAACATTAGTTCTAGTCCTCGTCATCTATCAAAAGAGTATACAACAACTCATTCTAAAGTAGGTAACTATGCACAATGAGAAAGAAAGAACAAAAGGAAGTTTCCTAGTAATCTTTATAGACTCTCAGAGATGAGTACAGACGTCACCGTACTAATCCTTGAGACTCTATGTAGACTCGGCTTGTATACACGTGAGACCTTTGAACCTGGGGCTCTAATACCATTTTATTACGACCTAAAAAAGGGCGTCATGGCATTTGTCTTATCCCACTAAGATAAGTCAGCCTAACCCAATAATTTTGATAAAATGCACAAACAAAACCAAAGCCTGATAACGATTATTAATATGGAAACAATTAAACTTAATTCAACTCCCAAAACTTGGTAGTCACATGCACAAGCCTCTAATGTAAATACTAGAATTGAAATGAAAATACTAGTCTAACATGAAATTGTCTTTCAAGTAAAAACAAAGTCATAAACTGGAGTAGGGAAGTTCGCTGATATGACAAGCAACTACCTCACAATCCTCTACAAGATGCCTCGGAAATGAACACAATGAAAGTTATCACAACAATCAGAGCTCGTAACCTACAAAAATTTATAGAAGAAAGGGGTGAGTACCAAGCCACGCGGTACCCAACAAACAAACATCTAAACACAAGTTAAAGGAACAAAATACGGGTACTCCTTACACCCTATCTAAACCTCCATACTACCAACAACTCAGAGTTTACCAAACACACAACTCAATAACCACACTCTATTAGTTTACATATACTCAATAACAACTCAATATTCAACAGTCACAATTTTCACAGAGAAACACTAACTGGATCAGCAAAACACGTATTCAAGTTCATTAATAATAAAAATGTGTAATGCAATGAGATGCAATATCAAGTATGGTGATGCATGTCTTCCCTAACAATACATACCCACTGTCTCTCAGTCTAATACCTCTGGGGGACATATTTGTCCATGCATCTGTCGTGGCGCACGACACGACCCTCGATAATAAAAACTATCGCGGCGCGCGATACGTCTCTCGAAATATAATATCCATCGCGGTGTGCGATACGATCCTCGAAATGGTACATTCTCTCACCACAACCATGTCTTAGATACAGTGCTAATGACATGCTCAAATGAAAATGAGGAGATAACCATTTTGATAACAAAGCACAATTTACAACAAGGAATACAACACCAACAAATAAGAAACAAGTCTCGAAGTCATTCTCAACACCACACAAGGATTTACACGAACTTCATAAGCTTAACAAGGGTTTAGAAATCTACTTGACTCAAATGAACGAACAATCACTCTCGGACTTGAGTTTTCCCCTTTCGTTGAGCTTCCAAACAATTGTAATTTATTCAAGTATATAGTGAGAATTAGATTCCGACACTAACAACACTTATGTTATACAGGTTTAGCGTAGACCGAAAAGCTTATCCAAATTTATAATTAAGTTAACATATAAATTCTCATATTTCTAAATTTCAAGTCTAAGGTTAATTTCAAACTCTCCAATATAATAAATCTAATAATATTCACATAATGTAATGCCCTTAATAGTTAAATACATATTTTTATAGGTCAAAACTTGAATTATAATATGACCATTATAAGAAAATAAGTTTATTACGAACCGTATGAAAAATAATAATTTAAGGAACCTATGGAGTCACATACTACATCGTAATTCCCTTGTACAACTATATTATATTTTAATATAATATTATAATGGCTTCCATATTAATTGACGACCAGTTGCTAATGAATGACTAGGAATTCTCCCCCCCCTACCCCACAAATTGAAAATTAACAATTTCCAAATTTAACCATTTAAATCCATACTCTTTTCTTTCTTCCTATTCCCCTCAATTAATAATATATATATCGGATACTACACAATTCCATCTATATTAAAATCATGGGTGGGGGCGAGTTGTACCTGGATGAAGAAGAAATTGAACGTCGCCTGATCGTTATCGCAAGGTCAACAGAGAGACGGGATTTTCCCATTCCTGTGGCCCCCATTATGAAGATAACTTTCTTCTTGAACTCTTCATTATTGATGAAAGTATTCATTTTATCTACACACAAAAAAATAGTTTATAATAGTGAATTCATAAAGTTAGACATTAAAAAATCTTGTAAATATAAAGCTAGTAAGTACAAACCTTGCTTGACTTGGAATATACTATCTAAAAGTATAAAACTTTCTATATGGTGGATGCAAAAAAAATATACATTCAGCTTTTATAGTAAAATCGTTTTGTGGAGTTATTAACTGACATACCAATTTCATAATTACTTATTTATTTTAGGATAATAATGACTTTTAAAAGTTTATAGATATGTCAACTTGAATTTTGGTAATTTTTATTAAATATATTTTACGATAAAGTTATGAGTATACTTTGCTAGGAGACCTTATAGAGCTGAAATTTTATAGTAAAAATGTTATTTTTTATAGACTTATTAATTATTAAACAAAATTAAATATATATAAATTCATATATATTAGAATAAGAATAGTTCATTAAAAAATTTAGATATATATCACCTTAAATTTTGGCGATTAAGCTTAAATTATTTTAGGATGACGTTTCTAGATGTATATTGTTACGAGATCACATGTAGTTACATAAGGATTGTACAAAGAACTCAATAATTTTGTTAACGGAATATAGTCAAGTGATAATGCGTTAAATCTTACACTACTCAACAACACATCATATGTGTTAAGTCTAATTCCATAAGAGGGAAGTGAACAAGTATTGATAACTATTTCAATTACGAGTATTTATATGAACTTGTGCACCATATAACACTGTATAAGGACTTTATTGAATCAAGCTTCAATCACCGTGATAGAATTAGATAGAATATATTCATTACCGATAGATTACAAATTTACTATTTTATCTTCTTTGTCTATGTAACATTTTTAAGTATTGAGTTAAGAATTCTATTATTCAAAATCCTTTTAGGGTGGAATCTTCCCGAACATTATTGTGATTTATTATTTTATCACTCTATTAGCTTTACATTATGAGTGATCTCATGTAATTGTGTACGTACGTATGTGTATTAATATATATTAAATTTAAAAGACTTGGACTTTGAGTTGGACTAGGGGCTTGGGCTTGGATCGAATCATAAAATAAATATTTCATCTATAGATAAGAATTTTTTTACAGACAAGAGTAACATATATAGAAATAAGGGTCATATCATATGTATATATTTGTAATGTGATACAAACTGTACAAAATAGGTCAAAAATAAAAGAGACCAAAACAGAAGATGGAGATAATGACAGTTTATGTACACTCAATAATAATATTGCGATGATCATTTTTGAGAAATCTCTTCACAATATCTAGGCATGGTTGCAAAACAATATTCTTCCATGCTTCTTCAAGATCTTCTTCTCTATCTTCTTTGAAAACGTCCAAAGCAATACTATGATGCACTGACCACATTTTCTCGCTTATTGATCGTTTAATCTTGTCAAGTTGGTTACAAATTAACATACGAGTATTACGCTTGATACTTGAAATTGAAGCTTGAAGAATCATCTTCTTTGATTCATCATCTCCGTCTATGTTTGTTTCTTCCCTTAAATATCTGTCCATTTCAGGGACCCCGATGGACAGTCGGATTCCTTTGGTGTAATCTGCATCTGGAATGAAAATCTGTCGAACCTCATCCACTAGCCCTGCATGCAACACAAATTTAAAGAAGAGTTTTATTTAGTAGAACATATATTTGATAACCAGAAGTATTATTAATAAAATTATGTAAGAAAAGTTTTTAGCTAGCTGCATGATAGTATATCTTGATTGTTACACAAAATAACTATAAAAATTACCTGCTTTGACCATTTGATCAACCCTCATGTCAACTCTACGGTTCAAAATTTATTGCTCAACATCAATCCAAAAAAAGCAGCTATCATACTTATATTTGAACATGAACATAGGATCTTCCACAAAGTCTTCGAAATACGAATTTGACCCTCCAACAATAATTGGAACACGTTGAGTCTTCATTATTTTTTCTATACAGATGACAGCTTGCAAAAAGAAATCTTCAGCTGTGAAGTCTGAATCTGGTTCAATTTCACCTAAGAAAATGTGATCAAATTAACTTTCTCAGAATTGAAAGAAATAATTTTTTAATAGTAAAGTATATTTTTCACTAGAATCAATAATTACTACTATAAAATTATCTAGGTAGTCATTTGATAGATGTTCTTGAGAATAAAAATATATACCTAACAAATAGTGTCATATACCTTGTTTTTCAGTGTGAGAGATCTTGTTCGTAATAATTTTAAGTCCCTTGTAAACTTGCATTTTATCCGAGTTGATTATTTCTCCTCGAAAATGGGTGGCAAGGTCAACAGAAACACGGGATTTTCCCGTTCCTATGGCCCCCATTATGAAGATAACTTTCTTCTTGAACTCTTCATTGTTGATGAAAGTATTCATTTTATCTACACAAAAAAAAAATTAGTTTATAATAGTGAATTCATAAAGTCAGACATTAAAAAATCTTGTAAATATAAACCTAGTAAGTATAAACCTTCCTTGATTTGGAATATACTATCTAAAAATATAAAATTTTCTTGATGGTGGATGTGAAAAAAAAATAACATTCAGCTTTTATAGTAAAGTCTTTCTGTGGAGTTATTAATTGACATACCAATTTCATAATTAATGATATATTTTAGGATAAGAATTACTTTTAAAAGTTTATAGATATGTCAACTTGAATTTTCGTAATTATTATTAAATATATTTTAGGATAAAGTTATGAGTTTACGTTGCTAGGAGACCACATATAGCTGGGCTTTTATAGTAAAAATGTGATTTTTATAGACTTATAAATTAGTAAACCAAATTAAATATATATAAATTCATATCTTTTAGAATAAGAAAAATTCATTAAAAAATTTCGAGATATGTCTCCTTAAATTTTGGCGATTAAGCTGAATTTATTTTAGGATGACGTTTCTAGATGTATATTGTTATGAGATCACAAGTAGTTACATAAGAATTTTACAAATAACTCAATAATATATCTAACGGAATATATTCAACTGATAATGTTTTAAATCTTTCAATATTGAACAACACATCATAAGTGTTAAGTCTAATTACGTAAGAGGAAAGTGAACAATTATCGATAACTATTTCAATTACGAGTATTTATATTAACTTGTTCACCATATAGTAATAGATAAGACTTTATTGAATCAAGCTTCAATCACTGTGATAGAATTAGGTAGAATATATTCATTACCGATAGATTACAAATTTAACATTTTATCTTCTTTGTCTATGTAACATTTTTATGTAATGAGTTAAGAATTCTATTCTTCAAAATCCTTTTAGGGTGGAACCTTCCCAAACATTTATGGTTATTTATTATTTTATCACTCTATTATTTTGACATTATGAGTGATCTCATGTAATTGTGTACGTATGTATTTGTATTAATATATATTAAATATAGAAGACTTTGACTTGGACTTAGGGCTTGGGCTTTGATCGAAACTTAAAATAAATATTTCATCTAAAGATAAGAATCTTTTTTACAGAAAAGTGTAAGATAGATAGAAATAAGGGTCATATCATACATATTTATTTGTAATGCGATACAAACTGTACAAAATAGATCAAAAATAAAAGAGATCAAAACAAAAGATGGTGATAAAGACAGCTTATCTTCTCAATAATAATATTGTGATGATCATTTTTGAGAAATATCTTCACAATACCTAGGCATGGTTGCAAAATAGTATTCGTTCATGCTTCGTCAAGATCTTCTTCTCTATCTTCTTTGAAAACGTCCGCACCAATAATATGATGCACTGACCACATTTTCTCTCTTACTAATAATTGAATCTTGTCAAGTTGGTTACAAATTAACATACGAGTATTACACTTGTTACTTGAAATTGAAGTTTGAAGAATCATCTTCTTTGATTCATCATCTCCGTCTATGTTTGTTTCATCCCTTAAATATCTGTCCATTTTAGGAACACTGATGGACCGTCAGATTCCTTTATTGTAATCTGCATCTCGAATGAAAATTTGTCGCACCTCATCCACTAGCCCTGTATGCAACACAAATTTAAAGAAGGGTTTTATTTAATAGAACATATATTTGATAACCAGAAGTATTATTAAGAAAATTATATAAGAAAAGATTTAAGCTAGCTACATGATAATATATCTTGATTGATACACAAAATAAATACAAAAATTAACTGCTTTGACCATTTGATCAACCCTCATGTCAACACTACGGTTCAAGAATGATTGCTCAACATCAATCCAAATAAAGCAGCTATCATACTTATATTTGAACATGAACACAGGATCTTCCACAAGTTTTTGGATATATGAATTTGACCCTCCAACAATAATCGGAACACGTTGAGTCTTCAGTTTTTTTTCTATATTGATGATAGCTTGCAAACAAAAATCTTCAGCTGTGAAGTCTTAATCTTGTTCAATTTCACCTAAGAAAATGTGATCAAATTAATTTTCTCAGAATTGAAAGAAATAATTTTTGAATAGTAAAGTATATTTTTCACTAGAATCTATAATTACTACTATAAAATTATCTAGGTAGTCATTTGATAGAAGTATTCTTTAGAATAAACATATATACCTAACAAATAGTGTCATACACCTTGTCTTTCAGTGTGAGAGATCTTGTTTGTAATAATTTCAAGTCCCTTGTAAACTTGCATTTTATCCGAGTTGATTATTTCTCCTCGAAAATGGGTGGCAAGGTCAACAGAAACACGCGATTTTCCCGTTCCTATGGCCCCCATTATGAATATCACTTTCTTCTTGAACTCTTCATTGTTGATGAAAGTATTCATATTATCCACACAAAAAAATAGTTTATAATAGTGAATTCATAAAGTCTGACATTAAAAATCTTGTAAATATAAAGCCAGTAAGTATAAACCTTGCTTGACTTGGAATATACTATCTAGAAATACAAAATTTTCTTGATGGTGGATATGAAAAAAAAAATTACATTCAGCTTTTATAGTAAAATATTTTTGTGGAGTTATTAATTGACATACCAATTTCATAATCAATGATATATTTTAGGATAAGAATGACTTTTAAAAGTTTATAGATATGTCAACTTGAATTTTGGTAATTATTATTAAATATATTTTAGGATAAAGTTATGAGTGTATGTTGCTAATAGACCACATATAGCTGGGCTTTTATAGTAAAAATGTGATTTTTTTATAGACTTATTAATTAGTAAACCAAATTAAATATATGTAAATTCATATCTTTTAGAATACGAAAAATTCATTAAAAAATTTGGAGATATGTCACCTTAAATTTTGGCGATTAAGCTTAATTTATTTTAGGATGACGTTTCTAGATGTATATTGTTATGAGATCACAAGTAGTTACATAAGGATTGTACAAAGAACTCAATAATATATCTAACGGAATATATTCAAGTGATAATGTGTCAAATCTTACACTATTCAACAACACATCATAAGTGTTAAGTCTAATTACATAAGAGGAAAGTGAACAATTATCGATAACTATTTCAATTATGAGTATTTATATTAACTTGTTCACCATATAGTAATAGATAAGACTTTATTAAATCAAGCTTCAATCACTGTGATAGAATTAGGTAGAATATATTCATTACCAATAGATTACAAATTTAATATTTTATCTTCTTTGTCTATGTAACATTTTTAAGTATTGAGTTAATAATTTTATTCTTCAAAATCCTTTTATGGTGGAATCTTCCCGAACATTTATGGTGATTTATTATTTTATCACTCTATTATCTTGACATTATGAGTGATCTCATGTAATTGTGTATGTATGTATTTGTATTAATATATATTAATTATAGAAGACTTGGACTTGGACTTAGGGCTTGGTCTTCGATCGAAACTTATAATAAATATTTTATCGAAAGATAAGAATCTTTTTACAGACAAGAGTAACATATATAGAAATAAGGGTCATATCAGACATATTTATTTGTAATGTGATAAAAACTGCACAAAATAGGTCAAAAATAAAAGACACCAAAACTTAAGATGGCGATAATTACAGTTTATTTACACTCAATAATAATATTGTGATGATCATTTTTGAGAAATATCTTCACAATACCTAGGCATTTTTGCAAAACATTATTCATCCATGCTTCGTCAAGGTCTTCTTCTCTATCTTCTTTGAAAACGTCCGTACCAATAATATGATGCACTGACCACATTTTCTCTATTATTAATTGCTGAATCTTGTCAAGTTGGTTACAAATTAACATACGAGTATTACACTTGATACTTGAAATTGAAGCTTGAAGAATCATCTTCTTTGATTCATCATCTCCGTCTATATTTGTTTCCTCCTTAAATATATGTCCATTTTAGGGACACCGATGTACCGTCAGATTCTTTTTGTGTAATTTGCATCTGGAATGAACATTTGTCGCACCTCATCCACTAGCCCTGCATGCAACACAAATTTAAAGAAGAGTTTTATTTATTAGAACATATATTTGATAACCAAAAGTATTATTAAGAAAATTATATAAGAAAGTTTTTAGATATTTGCATGATAGTATATCTTGATTGATACACAAAATAATTATAAAAATTACCTGCTTTGTGTAACAACCTGTTTAGTCGGTTCGAGCAGTAGAATTATTTTTGATAAAAACTGACTGGGTCGACGGACCAGGCGACGGACCGTCATGGACTCCGTCGTCCCATACTTGTGTAATTTCTTCTGGTGCCCTCCTCATTCCCTCGACGACAAGTAGGACGAACCGTCATAGGCACGATGTTCCGTCGAGGGTCTTCGTTCCACAACACTTCAACTCTGGAATCTGGGTACTGGGATCGACTCTCTGAACTTTACGACGGACCTACAGCACGGACCATCGTAGATACGACAGACCGTCACAAGCTACGTAACCCCGACTTGGCTTGGTCAGACTTCCGCTAAAATTTTTAAATGGGTGTTTTGGACTATTCATAAGTATCATTACAAAATTAGTGGGGTAATTTTTATAATTGAGTTAGTTGGGGGTTAAAGAAGATAACTTTAAAATAAATAGTGGGTTACTTTTATCATCTATTATAATTGATTATATGATAATTAGGGTAAAAAGAATCTGTAAAAGAAAAATAAAAAGAAGAGAAGGGCGTGAACGAACGAGGGGAGCGAGCGACTTAGAATTCAGATTGAAAAGGTTCATAGGCATTGAGGAAAGCAAAGGCATTGGGGAGGTAGCTTGCTTGATTTCGATACTTCGGTGGAGGTAGGTTATGGTTTATTTCTATGTAATAGATAAACTCTAAATAGAAATTAATATGTATTGAA
The DNA here is from genome assembly GCF_036512215.1 of Solanum lycopersicum. NCBI lineage: Eukaryota > Viridiplantae > Streptophyta > Magnoliopsida > Solanales > Solanaceae > Solanum > Solanum lycopersicum. The sequence goes on along the minus strand of NC_090810.1, from coordinate 53,885,335 downwards.
TAATATTGTAAAGTCTCCTATGTACCTGATTGTGTGGTTTGTGGTTGGCCTAAAGTTATGAGAATGTTGAATTTCTAATCTTAAATCTTCTCTATTAAAAATGACGCCTTGAATAAAGAAGGCTTGATGAAATAAAAACGATGAGATAATTGGATCAGAGTGTCATGTTTCGACACGGTATTATTGGATCGGAGTGTCACGTTCCGACACGGTATCATGAGTTCGGAGTGTCACGTTCCGACATGATATATGGGATTGGTGTGTCATGTTCCGGCACAATAAAATTAAAGGAAAGGAATCGGGAATTAACTTAATATGCTCAAACTCAAGGAACCTATTTCACAAATGAGTATGGTGTGGAGGCATGAGTCCTCATTGGTGTGCTTGATGTTGTGATTGATGGTGTACCTAATATGGTGTTGTTGTCAATGGTTCATGTGTTTGTTGCTTGCCACCTGTTAAGTATTGTAGTTGATTTTATACTATTGTTTAATATATACTGATTTCTATTTTGAGTTAGCCGATGATACCTACTCAGTACGTGTTCCTTGTACTGACCCCTACTTGTATTTTCTTCTTGTTGTTTTGTGGAGTGCAGCAAGTGCACCATCGACTTCGACTCGCCCTCAACTCTAGTCAGTCTCCCGCACATTAGATTTCAGGGTGAGCTATTATTCCTAGCTCGGACTGGATTCTCTCCCTCATGTCTTGATGTCTTCGAAGTTCGGACATGGACCATCCTTTTACTTATTTTATCTTATTAAATACTCTTAGACTTGGCAATTTGAGGATAGATGTTCTTGATGTGATGACTTCCAGATTTTGGGAATAATAAGTATTAAACTTTAGAAGTTTATTTAATTGATTACGTTAATATGTTTTGGATCTTCCGCATTATTTTTACTAGTCATAATTGATATAGTGGTAAATGTTGGGGTTTAGATTTGTTGGTTCGCCCACCTAGGAGGATAAGTGTGGGTGCCACTCGCGGCTCGTTTTGGGTCGTGACAAACTTGGTATCAGAGCGTTAGGTTCGTTGGTCTCATCACACAAGAACGAGTCTAGTAGAGTCTTGAGGAACGGTAGGGGGACGCCCTTACTTTTCTTTGTGAGGCTATAGGACTTTAGGAAAACTCCATTCTTTAATTCTTTCCTGCTATTACTTGGATCCAATTGGTATCTAGGTGATACAAATTGGTATCTGACATCATCACTCTATTTCGCAGATGGTTAGAACTAGAGCAACAACTGTGCCAACACCAACACCGGCAACACAGGGTGCGTCTGAGCCAACCATTGGGGCTGTAACTCGAGGATGAACAGTGGCAAGAGGCCGTGATAGAGGTCGCAGGAGGACGCCCACTAGAGGTAGAGGACAGACACCTGGTCCAGCTAGTAATAGTGCAGTGACTCCTCTACCGACTGATGAGGTAGTGAGAGAGGGTGGAGAAGGGGAAAACAAGCAGGTTCAAGATGAGGAATTACCACCCCAGCCTACCCCAGAGATGATTAATCAGGTTCTTACTTACCTTAGCGGGTTATCAGATCAGGGCCAGACACCTCCAGTGTTTTCTGCACCAGCACCTCAGGTTGAGGGAGTAAAACATGCAGCTGCTGTGGCTCCCCCGCATGGATGCCTCATTGGAAGTAGGCACGTTTCCTCGATTGACTACAGGTTCTATAATGACGAGTGATCAGCATGAACTTTTCACTAAATTCTTAAATTTGAAACCTCCAGTCTTCAAGGGTGCTGAATCTGAAGATGCCTATGATTTTCTAGTTGATTGTCATGAGCTGCTACATAAGATGGACATAGTAGAACGATTTGGTGTTGAGTTTGTGACGTATCAGTTTTAGGGGAATGCCAAAATATGGTGGCGTTCGTATGTTAAGTGTCAACCAGCACAGGCACCACCTATGACTTGGGCATCATTCTCTAGCTTATTTATGGAGAAGTATATACCCCGGACTTTGAGGGACAAGAGGAGAGATGAGTTCCTGAGCCTAGAGCAAGGCAGGATGTCTGCTGCTGCTTATGAGGCTAAATTCGTGCACTATCCAGGTATGCCACACAGCTTTGCTTCAGTCCACAAGAGCGGATTCGCCGTTTTGCGAAAGGATTGAGGCCAGATTTGTAGATCCCAGTCTTATAGGTAGCTGCTGCAGCAAAATCCTTTCAGAAAGTGGTTGATTTTGTGATAGAGGTGGAGGGGGTGAATCCCGACGACTTCACCATGGCGTCGACATCTAAGAAGTTCCGTAAGGGAGGTGAGTTTACTGGTTCTTACTCCAGAGAGCAGAGTTCAGGAGGTTACCAACCCATCCTATTCAATCTTCACTGCAAGTTTTAGCTGTGGGTCCATCGCAGCTCAGTCAACCTTTTTCTGAGTTTGGAGGTTAGCCCCAGACTTCGTCATTTTCACAGAGACCTATGCTTGACTCCAGGAATTGTTATGATGTGGAGAGACTGGACATATTAGGAAGTATTGTCCAAAACAGAGTTACAGACCCCCAATAGTTAGAGGTAGAGGTGGTCATGGGAGAGGCCGCCAATCTGGAGGACGTGGTGTCCAAGGTAATGGTGGTGACCAAATCAGCCGGGGTGGCGGGCAAGTTGGAACTACTGCAGCGCTACCTGGTAGGGACAATGGACAGACAGGTGATAGGGCCTATTGTTATGCTTTCCCCGGGAGGTCTGAAGCAGAGACATCTGATGCTGTTATCATAGGTAATCTTTTGGTCTGTGATTGCATGGCTTCTGTATTATTTGATCCTGGATCCACATTTTCATATGTATCTTCCTCATTTGCTACTGGTCTTGATTTATATTGTGATTTGCTTGACATGCCTATTTGTGTCTCTACTCCTGTGGGTGAGTCTGTGATAGTTGAGAAGGTGTATAGGTCTTGTCTTGTGACTTTTGTGGGGAGCAATACTCATGTAGATTTGATTATTCTAGAGATGGTTGATTTCGATGTAATTTTGGGTATGCCTTGGCTTTCTCCAAATTTTGCAATCATAGATTGTAATGCTAAAACTGTGACATTGGCCAAGCCTGGGATAGATCCGCCAGTGTGGGAGGGTGACTAGATTTCCACTCCAATTCATATTATCTCTTTTCTACGTGCTTGGAGAATGGTTAGGAAGGGTTGTTTAGATTTCTTGTCAAATCTCAGGGATGATACTTCCCAAGTACCTTCGATTGAGTCTGTCTCGATAGTCCGTGAGATTCTGGATGTGTTTCCTGCAGACCTTCCTGGTATGCCACCGGATAGGGATATTGATTTTTGTATTGATCTGGAGACGGGTACTCTCCCCATTTCCATTCCCCCTTATAGAATGGCTCCAGCTGAGTTAATGGAGTTAAAGGCCCAACATCAGGAGTTGTTCGGTAAAGGTTTGATTAGACCAAGTGCATCCCCTTGGGGTGCTCCTATTTTATTTGTGAAGAAGAAGGATGGAAGTCTTCGGATGTGCATAGACTACAGGCAGCTGAATAAGGTAACTATTAAGAACAGGTATCCTATCCCTCGCATCGATGATTTGTTCGATCAGTTACAAGGTGCTTGTACCTTCTCTAAAATTGATTTAAGATCTGGTTATCATCAACTGAAAATACGGGCAGCAGATGTGCCAAAGACTGTTTTTCAAACCCGGTATGGGCATTATGAATTCTTAGTAATGTCTTTTGGGCTTACGAATGCCCCTGCTGCTTTCATGAACCTGATGAACGGGATTTTTAAGCCATATCTCGATCTCTTTGTTATTGTATTTATTGATGATATACTGATATACTCAAAGAGCAGGAAAGAACATGAGGAGCATTTGAGAATTGTATTGGAATTGTTGAGGGAAAAAATGCTTTATGCCAAATTCTCCAAGTGTGAGTTTTGGCTAGATTCAGTGTCCTTCTTTGGGCACGTGGTTTCTAAGGATGGAGTGATGGTGGATCCTTCTAAGATTCAAGCAGTGAAGAGTTGGGTAAAACCTACTAATGTTACAAAGGTAAGGAGCTTTGCTGGTTTAGCTAGCTACTACCGTCGATTTGTCAAGGGATTTTCTTCTATTGCTTCGCAGCTAACAAATTTGACTAAGCATAATGTTCCATTTGTATGGTCGGATGAATGTGAAGAAAGTTTCCAGAAACTCAAGACCCTGTTGACTACTGCACCAATTCTTACCTTGCCAGTGGAAGGTAAGAATTTTATTATTTATTGTGATGCATCCTATTCTGGTTTGGGTGCAGTGCTAATGCAGGAGAGAAATGTAATTGCTTATGCTTCGAGGAGACTAAAAGTGCATGAACGTAACTATCTGACCCATGATTTAAAGTTGGCTTTAGTTGTATTTGTATTAAAGAAATGGAGACATTATCTATATGGGGTCAAGTGTGAAGTTTATATAGATCATCGTAGTTTACAGTATGTCTTTACTCAGAAAGATTTGAATTTAAGGCAGAGAAGGTGGATGGAACTATTGAAGGACTATTATATTACTATTTTGTATAACCCAGGAAAAGCTAATGTTGTGGCAGATGCTTTAAGTAGAAAAGCAGGGAGCATAGGTAGTTTAGCCTACTTACAAGTTTCTAGACGTCCATTGGCTAGAGAAGTTCAGAATTTGGCTAATGAATTTATGAGGCTGGAAGTACTCGAGAAAGGAGGATTTTTGGCCTGTGTGGAGGCAAGATCTTCTTTTCTTGACAACATTAATGGAAGGTAGTTTGCTGATGAGAAGCTGAGCCGAATTCGCGATATGGTATTACGAGGAGAGGCTAAAGAGACAATAATTGATGAGGAAGGCATTTTGAGAATTAAGGGAAGGGTATGTGTTTCCTGTGTTGATGATTTGATTCACACTATTCTTACAGAGGCCTATAGCTCAAGGTATTCTATACATCCTGGTGCAACCAAAATGTATCGTGACCTAAAGCAACATTTTTGGTTGAGTAGAATGCAGCGTGACATTGTTGATTTTGTTGCCCAATGCCCAAATTGTCAGCAGGTGAAGTATGAACACCAGAGGCCTGGAGGGACACTTCAGAGAATGCCCATTCCTGAATGGAAGTGGGAAAGAATTGCAATGGATTTCGTGGTTGGTCTTCCAAACGCATTGGGTAAGTTTGATTATATTTGGGTAATTGTTGACAGGTTAACCAAGTCTGCTCACTCCATTCCGGTCATGATGACTTACAATGCAGAGAAGTTAGCCAAACTCTATATCTCAGAAATTGTTCGATTGCATGGAGTTCCACTTTCCATCATATCAGATAGAGGTACGCAATTTACTTCTAAGTTTTGGAGAACATTACATGCTGAATTAGGTACTAGGTTGGATCTTAGCACTGCATTTCACCCTCAGGCCGATGGTCAGTCTGAGCGAACGATTCAGGTGTTGAAGGATATGCTTCGTGCATGTGTGATAGCATTTGGTGGTCATTGGGATAAATTCTTACCCTTAGAAGAGTTTTCATACAATAATAACTATCACTCAAGTATTGATATGGCCCCATTTGAGGCACTGTATGGAAGGAGATGTAGGTCTCCCATTGGTTGGTTTGATGCATTTTAGGTGAGACCATGGGGTACCGATCTTTTAAGGGAATCGTTAGATAAAGTAAAATTCATTCAGGAGAAGCTTCTAGCAACTCAGAGCAGGCAAAAAGAATATGTAGATCGAAAGGTTAGGGACTTGGATTTTATGGAGGGTGAACAAGTCTTGCTGAAGGTTTCACCCATGAAAGGGGTGATGCGGTTTAGTAAGCGAGGTAAGCTTAGTCCGAGGTATGTTGGTCCATTTGAAGTTGTGAAGCGCGTGGGGGAGGTGGCTTATGAATTGGCATTGCCTCCAGGACTCTCAGGAGTGCACCCAGTATTTCGTGTGTCTATGCTGAAAAAATACCATGGGGATGGAAGCTACCTTATTCGTTGGGATTTGGTTCTTCTTGATGAGAATTTGTCTTATGAGGAGGAGCCTGTTGCTATTTTTGATGGAGAGGTCCGCAAGTTGAGATCAAAGGAGGTTGCATCTATCAAGGTTCAGTGGAAGAATCGGCCAGTTGAAGAGTCAACTTGGGAGAATGAGGCTGATATGCAAGAAAGATATCCACATCTTTTTACAGGTTCAGGTACTCCTTCTCGCCCTAGCTTTTCATCCTGTGATCGTTCGAGGACGAACGATGTGTAAATTGGTATCTATTGTAACAACCTGTTTAGTCGGTTCGAGCAGTAGAATTATTTTTGATAAAAACTGACTGGGTCGACATACCACGCGACGGACCTTCATGGTCACGACGGAACGTGATGGACTCCGTCGTCCCATACTTGTATAATTTCTTCTGCTGCTCTCCTCATTTCCCTCGACGACAAGTAGGACGAACCATCATAGGCACGACGGTCCGTCGAGGGTCTTCATTTCAAAACACTTCAACTCTGGAATATGTGTACTGGGATCGACTCTGTGAACTTCACGACGGACCTGCAGCACGGACCGTTGTAGATACGACGGACCGTCACAAGCTGCGTAACCCCGACTTGGTCAGACTTCCGCTAAAATTTTTAAATGGGTGTTTTGGACTATTTATAATTATTATTACGAAATTAATGGGGTAATTTTTATAATTTAGTTAGTTGGGGGTTAAAGGAGATAACTTTAAAATAAATAGTGGGTTACTTTTATCATCTTTTATAATTGATTATATGATAATTAGGGTAAAAAGAATCTGTAAAAGAAAAATAAAAAAGAGGAGAAGGGCGTGAACGAACGAGGGGAGCGAGCAACTTAGACTTCAGATTGAAAAGGTTCATAGGCATTGAGGAAAGCAAAGGCATTGGGGAGGTAGCTTTCTTGATTTCGATTCTTCGGTGGAGGTAGGTTATGGTTTATTTCTATGTGATAGATAAACTCTAAATAGCAATTGATATGTATTGAATGATATTGTAAAGTCTCCTATGTACCTGATTGTGTGGTTTGTGGTTGGCCTAAAGTTATGAGAATGTTGAATTTCTAATCTTGAATCCTCTCTATTAAAAATGATGCCTTGAATAAAGAAGGCTTGATGAAATAAAAATGATGAGATAATTGGATCGGAGTGTCACGTTCCGATAGGGTATTATTGGATCGGAGTGTCACGTTCCGACATGGTATTATGGGATCGGAGTGTCACGTTCCGACACGATATTTTGGATTGGAGTGTCACGTTCCGACACAATAACATTAAAGGAAAGGAATCTGGAATTAACTTAATATACTCAAACTCAAGGAACCTATTTCTCAAATGAGTATGGTGTGGAGGCATGAGTCCTCATAGGTGTTCTTGATGTTGTGATTGATGGTGTACCTAATATGGTGTTGTTGTCAATGGTTCATGTGTTTGTTGCTTGCCACCTGTTAAGTATTGTAGTTGATTTTATACTATTGTTTAATATATATTGATTTCTATTTTGAGTTGGCCGATGATATCTACTCAATAAATGTTCCTTGTACTGACCCCTACTTGTATTTTCTTCTTGTTATTTTGTGGAGTGCAGCAAGTGCACCATCGACTTCGACTCGCCCTCGACTCTAGTCAGTCTCCTGCACATTAGATTTCTGGGTGAGCTATTATTCCTAGCTCGGACTGGATTCTCTCCCTCACGTCTTGATGTCTTTGAAGTTCGGACATGGACCATCGTTTTACTTATTTTATCTTATTAAATACTCTTAGACTTTGCAATTTGAGGATAGATGTTCTTGATGTGATGACTTTCAGATTTTGGGAATAATAAGTATTAAACTTTAAAAGTTTATTTAATTGATTAAGTTAATAAGTTTTAGATCTTCCGCATTATTTTTACTATTCATAATTGATATACTGGTAAATGTTGGGGTTTAGATTTGTTGGTTCGCCCACCTAGGAGGATAAGTGTGGGTGCCACTCGCGGCTCGTTTTGGATAGTGACACTTTGACCACTTGATCAACCCTCATGTCAACTCTACGGTTCAAGACTGATTGCTGAACATCAATCCAAATAAAGCAACTATCATACTTATATTTGAACATGAACACATGATCTTCCACAAGTTTTTTTATGTACGAATTTCACCCTCCAACAATAATTGGAACACGTTGAGTCTTCAGTATTTTTTCTATATAGACAACAACTTGCAAACAATAATCTTCAGCTGTGAAGTCTGAATCTAGTTCAATTTCACCTAATAAAATGTGATCAAATTAACTTTCTCAGAATTGAAAGAAATAATTTTTTAATAGTAAAGTATATTTTTCAGTAGAATCTATAATTACTACTATAAAATTATCTAGGTAGTCATTTGATATTAATAATCTTGAGAATAAACATTTATACCTAACAAATAGTGTCGTACACCTTGTTTTTCAATGTGTGTTATCATGTTTGAAACAATTTCAAGTCCCTTGTAAACTTGCATTTTATCCGTCTTGATAATTTCTCCTCCAAAATACGTAGGAAGGTCAACAGAGAGACGAGATTTTCCTGTTCCTGTGGCCTCCACTATGAAGATAACTTTCTTCTTGAACTCTTCATTGTTGATGAAAGTATTCATTTTATCTACACGAAAAAGATTAGTTTATAATAGTGAATTGATAAAGTAAGACATTAAAAAATCTTGTAAATATAAAGCTTGTAAGTGGAAACCTTGCTTGACTTGGAATATACAATCCAAAAATATAAAATTTTCTTGATGGTGGATGTGAAATTTATTTTACATTCAGCTTTTATAGTAAAATCTTTTTGTGGATTTATTAATTGACATACCAATTTCATAATTACTGATATTTTTTAGGATAAGAATGACTTTTAAAAGTTTATAGATAAATCAACTCTAATTTGGGTAATTATTATTAAATATATTTTAGGATAAAGTTATTAGTGTACGTTGCTAGGACACCTCATAGAGCTGGATTTTTATTAAAAAAATGTTATTTTTTATAGACTTATTAATTAGTAAACCAAATTAAATATATATAAATTCATATCTATTAGAATAAGAATAGTTCATTAAAAAATTTAGAGATATGTCACCTTAAAATTTGCGATTAAGCTTAAATTATTTCTGATGACATTTCTAGTTGTATATTGTTATGAGATCACAAGTAGTTACATAAGGATTGTACAAAGGACTTAATAATATTTCTTACAGAATCTATTCAAGTGATAATGCGTCAATTCTTACACTATTCAACAACACATCATAAGTGTTAACTCTAATTCGAACAATTATCGATAACTATTTCAATTACGAGTATTTATATTAACTTGTGCACAATATAATAAATAGATAAGGACTTTATTGAATCAAGCTTCAATCACCTTGATAGAATTAGGTAGAATATATTCATTATCGATAGATTACAAATTTACTATTTTATCTTCTTTGTCTATGTAACATTTTAAGTATTGAGTTAAGAATTCTATTCTTCAAAATCCTTTTAGGGCGGAATCTTCCCAAACATTTATGGTGATTTATTATTTTATCACTCTATTAGCTTGACATTATGAGTTATCTCATGTAATTGTGTATGTATATATTTGTATTAGTATATATTAAATGTAGAAGACTTGGACTTGGACTTTGGGCTTAGGATTGGATCAAAACATAAAATAAATATTTCATCTATAGATAATAATTTTTTTACAGACAAGAGTAACATCTATAGAAATAAGGATAATATCATACATATATATTTGTAATGTTATACAAAATATACAAAATAGGTCAAAAGTAAAAGAGACCAAAACAGAAGATGGCGATAATGACAGTTTATGTAAACTCAATAATAATATTTCTATGATCGTTTTTGAGAAATCTCTTCACAATATCTAGGCATGGTTGCAAAACAGTAATTGTCCATGCTTCGTCAAGATCTTCTTCTCTATATTCTTTGAAAACGTCCGTAGCAATAATATAATGCACTTACCACCTTTTCTTGCTTAATAATCGTTGAATCTTGTCAAGTTGGTTACAAATTAACATACGAGTATTACGCTTGATACATGAAATCGAAGCTTGAAGAATCATCTTCTTTGATTCATCATCTCCGTATATATTTGTTTCTTCCCTTAAATATATTTCCATGTAAGGGACACCGATGGACCGTCAGATTCCTTTGGTGTAATATGCATTTGGAAAGAAAATTTGTCGCACCTCATCCACTAGCCCAGCATGCAACACAAATTTAAAGAAGAGTTTTATTTAGTAGAACATATTTGATAACCAAAAGAATTATAAAGAAAATTATATAAGAAAAGTTTTTAGCTTGCTGCATGATAGTATATCTTGATTGATACACAAAGTAATTACAAAAATTACCTGCTTTGAACATTTGATCAACCCTCATGTCAACACTATGGTTCAAGAGTGATTGCTCAACATCAATCTAAATAAAGCAACTATCATTCTTATATTTCAACATGAACACAGGATCTTCCACAAGTTTTTCAATATACGAATTTGACCCTCCAACAATAATTGGAAACCGTTGAGTGTTCAGCATTTTTTCTATATAAACGACAGCTTGCAAACAAAAATCTTCAGTTGTGAAGTCTGAATCCAGTTCAATTTCACCTAAGAAAATGTGATCAAATTAACTTTCTCAGAATAAAAATAAATGTTTTTTTAATAGTAAAGTATATTTTTCAGTAGAATATGTAATTACTACTATAAAATTATCTAGGTAGTCATTTGATATAAGTAATATTGAGAATAAACATATATACCTAACAAATAGTGTCGTACACCTTTTTTTCAGTGTGTGTGATCTTTTTTGTAATAATTTTAAGTCCCTTGTAAACTTGCATTTTATCCGAGTTGACAATTTCTCCTCGAAAATGGGTGGCAAGGTCAACATAGAGATGGGATTTACCCGTTCCTGTGGCCCCCATTATGAAGATAACTTTCTTCTTGAACTCTTCATTATTGATGAAAGTATTCATTTTATATACAAACAAAAAAAATAGTTTATAATAGTGAATTCATATAGTCAGACATATAAAAATCTTGTAAAATTTAAAGCTAGTAAGTAGAAACCTTGCTTGACTTGGAATATACTATCTAAAAATAAAAAAATTTCTTGTTGGTGGATGTGAAAAAAAAATTACATTCAGCTTTTATAGTAAAACCTTTTTGTGGAGTTATTAATTGACATATCAATTTCATAATTACTGATATATTTTAGGATAAGATTGACTTTTAAAAGTTTATAGATATGTCAACTTGAATTTTAGTAATTATTATTAAATATATTTTGTGATAAAGTTATTAGTGTACGTTGCTAGGAGACCACATAGAGCAGGGTTTATATAGTAAAAATGTGATTTTTTATAGACTTATTAATTAGTTAACCAAATTAAATATATATAAATTCATATCTTTTAGAATAAGAATAGTTCATTAAAAAAATGTAGAGATATGTCACCTTAAATTTTGGTGATTATGCTTAAATTATTTTAGGATGACTTTCTAGATGTATATTTTTATGTGATCACAAGTAGTTACATAGGGATTGTAAAAAGAACTCAATAATATTTCTAACGGAATATATTCAAGTGATAATATGTAAAATCTTACACTATTCAACAACACATCATAAGTGTTAAGTCTAATTCCATAAGAGGGAAGTGAACAATTATCGATAATTATTTAAATTACGAGTATTTATATTAACTTGTGCACCATATAATAATAGATAAAGACTTTACTGAATCAAGCTTCAGACAACATGATAGAATTAGGTAGAATATATTGATAACCGATAGATTACAAATTTACTATTTTATCTTCTTTGTCTAGGTAACATTTTTAAGTATTGAGTTAAGAATTCTAGTCTTCAAAATCCTTTAAGGGTAGAATCTTCCCGAACATTTATGGTGATTTATTATTTTATCACTCTATTAGCTTGACATTATGAGTTATCTCATGTAATTGTGTATGTATGTATTTGTATTAATATATCTTAAATATAAAAGACTTGGACTTGGACTTGGGGCTTGGGCTTGGATCGAAAAATAAAATAAATATTTCATCTATAGATAAGAATTTTTTTACAGACAAGAGTAACATATATAGAAATAAGGGACATATCATACATATATATTATAAAAAGTGACCAAAATAGAAGATGGTGATAATGAAATTTTATATACACTTAATAATAATATTGTAATGATCGTTTTTGAGATATCTCTTCACAATATCTAGGCAGCTGCAAAACAGTATTCGTCCATGCTTCGTCAAGATCTTCTTCTCTATCTTCTTTGAAAACGTCCGTAGCAATAATATGATGCACAGACCACATTTTCTCGCTTATTAATCGTTGAATCTTGTCAAGTTTGTTACAAATTTACATACTAGCATTACGCATGATACTTGAAGTTAAAGCTTAGAGAATCATCTTCTTTGATTCATCATCTCTGTCTATATTTGTTTCTTCCCTTAAATATCTGTTCATTTCAGGGACACTGATGGACCGTCAGATTCCTTTGGTGTAATCTGCATCTGGAATGAAAATCTGTCGCACCTCATCCACTAACCCTGCATGCAACACAAATTTAAAGAAGAGTTTTATTCAGTAGAACATATATTTGATAATCAAAAGTACTAGCTGCATGATAGTATATCTTTATTGATTAAAGTATTCATTTTATCTACACACAAAAAAATAGTTTATAAAAGTGAATTCATAAAGTTAGACATTAAAAAAGCTTGTAAATATAAAGATAGTAAGTAGAAACCTTGTTTGACTTGGAATATACTATCTAAAAATTTAATTTGAATTAATAGTTTGCTATTATATGCAGTTTTTCCAAAAAAAAATAGAATACGGATATTAGTATATAAATTGGGACCAAATGATCAAAGTTTTACAATGTTTGTAATAGTTTTTGGACTAAATTTCTTTTGTTACAATATTTGGACCAAACAAAATACTATAACAACTTTTAGAGAACCCTAAATTACATATACCCCTCGTAATATAATAATGTTTTACCTCTTATTCTAACACAACTAAATCTATTGCGGCGCGGAGATAAAGGAAGTTCACAAAATAAAGAAGATAATGATGATGAAACCCGTTTTCAACATGAATCCTCTTCATCAATTCTTCAAAGTTGAATTAATGAATAGCAGGCTCGTATGTTAATAATTACCAAAATTCAAGTTGACTTATCTATAAACTTTTAAAAGTCATTCTTATCCTAAAATGTATCAGTAATTATGAAATTCGTATGTCAATTAATAAGTCCACAAAAAGATTTTACTATAAAAGCTGAATGTAATTTTTTTTCCACATCCACCATCAAGAAAATATTATATTTTTAGATAGTATACTCCAAGTCAAGCAAGGTTTCTACTTACTAGCTTTATATTTACAAGATTTTTTAATGTCTGACTTTATGAATTCACTATTATAAATAATTTTTTTGTGTGTAGATAAAATTAATACTTTCATTAACAATGAAGAGTTCAACAAGAAGAAAGTGATCTTCATAATGGGGGGCACATGAACTGGAAAATCCCGTCTCTCTATTGACCTTGACACCCATTTTTGAGGAGAAATAATCAACTCGGATAAAATGCAAGTTTACAAGGTACTTGAAATTTTTACAAGCAAGATCACAGACAATGAGAAACAAGGTGTACGACACTATTTGTTAGGTATATATGTTTATTCTCAAGAATACTTAAATCAAATGACTACCTAGATAATTTTATAGTAGTAATTATAGATACTAGTGAAAAATATACTTTACTATTAAAAAAATATTTCTTTCAATTTTGAGAAAGTTAATTTGATCATATTATTTGAAATTGAACCGGATTTGGACTTCACAGCTGAAGATATTTGTTTGCAAGCTATCATCTATATAGAAAAAATACTGAAGACTAGTTTGATCTAATTGTACCCTATAGCAAAGTTTTGCTAATTTTGCCTCTTTTCTTGGTGGACTTTTGCTTGCCACTCTCGTTTGGTGACAATGTTGTTCTCTTGTCTCGCTTTTATACAAACACAAATGTATAAAATGTGTTTGTATTTGTAAAAAGCGAGAGAAAATCGTATATATACATATATTTTTGTTTCCCTCTCTCTCCTCTCCAAGATCTCGGTCGCCACTCTCACTCACCTCTCTCACTATATACAAACCTTTATCCTCTCTGAGGTCTCGCTCGCCACTCTCACTCATCTCTCCCACTTTATACAAACACAAATGTATACATTGTATTTATATTTGTATAAAGCAAGAGAAAATTGTATATACAAATACAAAATACATATATTTTTGTCCTATGCACTTTTGATTATACAAATATAATCTTCCCTACCCAGTTTTTTTGTTTCCATTTTCTCGCTTTATACAAACACATATTATATAATTCATATTTTGAATATGTATACCAAAACAGATTATACAACTGCTTTCTTTTGTATATGTATAGCAAATTATACAACTACTTTCTTTGTATGTGTATAGCGAATTATACAACTACTTTCTTTATATATGTATAGCGAAATATACATATTTATGTTTGCTATAGAGCGCAATTATACAAACTATATTTCATGACCCAAACCCTTCGTGATTGGCATCCACACTTACAAGCCGGTAGGAGAACCACTACTACTATCCAACTAAAGCAATTATTCTACAACTAAGGCATTTAAGTTACCGAAGCAAGTTAAATAACTAAAAACAAAGTTCATTACTAAGCAAAAGATCTAACAAATATATACTGTGAAAGTTAAACCAAGAATATGAAAGTAAATGTACCAAAACTACTAGCAATAACCAAGTCTAAACATGAAATTCTAATGAACTATTCAACTAACTAAAACAATGGTCTGAATTTGGAAATGGTGGACATAGACTAAAAGAGAACTTCATGGCAACCCGAAAGATGCAGCTCACCCTTGAAGTCGATGCGATAATCTCTAATCTCTTAAGCGCGATCTGTCAATATCCTCTTGAAAATGTCTTGTACTCAACAAAATTAAGATTAAGTGTAGAATTAGTACACAACTACCGTGGACTGGTAGGATTACACCGCTATTCCACTATTGCAATATAAACAAGTCAAAGAAACATTATAATCACATGCATATATATCAACATTAAAAACATGACAATTCAATAACACATTTCACATGGTTAACACATCATTGGTCCTTTCACGGAACCCAAACTCAAAATGTTAGTGCACCGGTGAACCCGATCCCAGCTAGTTAGTCGAAACATGGAAATTCGATCCCATACTTGTGCTAGAACATGGAATCCTAATCCAATATTTATGTCAGAACATGGAAATACGATCCAAATTAGCTTGCTGGAACGTGGAATTCGATCCCCAATCCCACACCACAATCACAATCACAACTACATCATCAACATAATACATTTGCATTATAATTTCATGGATATATTATTTTTCTATCTCAATTACAATGACATGATCAATATTGCGATATTCATATACATATAAATATCATAATGAATAAACAACATGCATACATTACACAATCATGAAATCACAAACATCACCTACCCTTAAAAAAACTTGAAACCTTAAGAAACTTGATCCTCCCATTTTTAGATTCGTTTTGCTTGTTCTTGGTCTTCAAACAATCACAGTAACACGGGAATCAATAGAAAATTACTAATTATCCGAATTACTAACAATTCTAAAAATCATAGATCATACTCATGATCTCAAATAGTCAAATTAGGGTTAATTACAGCATAGAATGTATCAAGAAACCCTTCCTTATCAATATTGATCCATTCTATTATGTTCTACTGATTAAAAAATAAATTTGGGGAGTAAAAAACTTGCATTTAGCTTCAAGAACGGTAAAAAATGAGTTGGAATAACTCAGGGGTCGTTCTTTAGCTCTAAAATCAAAAAGTTCTAAATAAGGTTGTTTAGGGATTTAATTTACGACTTTATTTGAGACTTTCCCGCTACAGCGATACCCATCCCGCATTTGCGGTGTCGCTGCAACGGCACTAATCTTACTACAGTGGCACTATTTCCGCTGCAGTGACATCTTTTGGACAAGTGAGTCTCGTTTAAAATCCCAAAATCTACGACTTTTTAGTTCGCATATAATCTGCTACAATGGCCCCTCCCCCTCTAGCAGCGTCACTGTAGCTGCTTGATTCGGGCTACAACGGCACGATTGGAAACAGAATACTTTTTAGAGAATTTGAGTTCCCCCTTTTTACAACACAGTCATAACCCATTACGCTCATAAAATACATTTAAGGCTAAGATCAATTCCCGGAGATCTACTCATTCGAATTCATTTTCTTAAAGTTGTACGGATTCTTTAAAAAAATCTCTAACCGATTATGTAATAAAATTCATATTTACTCGACCCAATTATTGCCAGATTTGCCTACACCTTGATGACACTTATTTTTTCAAAATCTGGACAAGGTTGGAAAAATTCTAATACTACAGAAAAGTTTTCCGAACTCAATTTTTCCCTCATTTGAATTTATATAACAACGAAACCCGATCGTACAATAGATACCAATTTACCCATCACTCTTCCTTGAGTTATATAACTTAGGGAAAAAGGGATAAGGAAAGAGCGAAGTAGTACCTAAATTAGTGAACAATTGGAGATACTTGTCTCGCATGTCTATCTGAGTCTCCCAAATAGATTCATCGACTGAACGATGCTTCCATTTGACCTACACAGTCTATATTTCTTTGGTCCTCAACTTATGCACATCACAATCAATAATAGAAATCGGGTCCTCCTCATATTGGAGGTCTTTATCTAGAACAATTGAATCCCACTTAATGATGTAGTCACCGTCTCCATCATATCTCTTAAAAACAGACAAATGAAATATATATGTACTTCAGACAAATTAAGGGGTAGCGCAAATCTAAACGCCATGGTCTTACGCATTGCCTTTGTTATCGAATCTCATCACCCCTTTCATGGGTGATACCTTCAGAAGGACATTTTATCCCATCTGAAACTCCATGTCCCTTACCTTATGATATGCATAGTTCTTTTGTCTACTCTAATCGGAAAGTTTAATTTGAATGCTCCTCACCTTATCTTGAGCATCCTTAACTAAGTCGACCCCCAAAGGTTTTACATCTCCAATCTCAAGCCAATATATGGGTGATCTACATCTCCACCTATATAACACCTCAAATGGTGTCATGTCAATGCTAGAGTGTAAATATTATTGTAAGAGAACTCGCATAGTGGTAAGAACTTATCCCAATTCCCTCCAAAGTCAATCAAATAAGCGCTAACATGTCTTCCAACACTTGAATAGTCCTTTTTTATTGTCCATCCTTCTGGTATTAAAGGTTTTACTATAAGTGAGTTGCGTACCCAATATATCATGGAACTTTCTCGAACACTTGGAGGTAAAAATGTACCACAATCTGAGATGATAGAATGGGGCACCCCATGCAACCTCACAATCTCCTTCACATAGATTTTAGCACATTGTTCAACATGTAATCTCTCCTTACCGGAATAGAATAGGCTGACTTAGACAATCTATCGGCCACTAGTCTATTAACACAAGCAGAGTAATGCTAAAAAACATAACAAGTACCTTCCAAATAAAAATCGAGTATGCCATTGACATAAACACCATTAAAGTCGACCAAAAATATAGTAAAAATTTTCAAATTGATATGTTAGACAACCATAAAAAATCAAAAATGTCTTCGCATTATCCAAAGCAAATCGTCTATCCAGATTCCTAATTAAAAGGATGAACTAAAAAGGGGTGAGATTTTCTAAACTTTAAGCAAACATCTAAACTAGGTTACACTATCGCAATGAGAAAATAAAATAGGCTAAAATTTATTAGAAACACGACTAAACTTACTTCAGGCGAAGAAGGTTGAAAACGATTCAACTGAACCTGAGAAGAAGATTGAAAAATATTCAAGTAAACGTGGGAAGAAGATTCATAATAGACAAACTCTACTTCGTTTTTCAAGAACAATTATAAGATTTTTTTTGTCACGACCAAAAATCCGGGCCGCGACTGGCACCCACACTTACCCTCCTATGTGAGCGAACCAACCAATCTAAACCTTAACATTTCAAGGTAATATCAACATAAAGTAATGCGGAAGACTTAAACTCATTAATAAAATCAATAACTATTATTATTCCCAAAATCTGGAAGTCATCATCACAAGAACATCTATAATCAAATTATTAAACTAAGAGTATTCTAAGAAGCTAAAAATACGTAAGAAGCTAGTCCATGCCGGAAGTTCAAGGCATCAAGACTTGAAGAAGAAGATCCAGTCCAAGCTAGAAGCATTAGCTCACCCTGAATTTCTGATGTAGTAAGACTGGCTTGAATTACTGTTGAGTTGAAGACGATGGCACGTTTGCTGTACTCCACAAATAAACAAGAAGAAAACATAAAAGTAGGGGTCAGTACAAAACACGGGTACTGAGTAGATATCATCGGCCAACTTAAATAGGGAACAGTATATATCAATATTATCGTAAATCAACTATAAAACTCAACATGTAGCCACAACAAGTATTATAATCAGCAATAAGTACCATCAAGTTGATCCATGAGGGCTCAAGCCTCAACACCATACTCATTTGGGAATTATGTTCGTTAGATTGAGTATATTAACATCTTTCAAGATTCATTATCTTTAATTCTCTTGTGTCGGTACGTGACACTCCGATCCCTCATATTCATTATTCCTCTTGTGTCGGTACGTGACACTTCGATCCCTCATATTCATTATTCCTCTTGTGTCGGTACGTGACACTCCGATCCCCTATATCTGCGTGTCGGTTCGTGACACCCGATCCCCTAATTCTACGTGTCTGTTCGTGACACCCGATCCCCTAATTCTACGTGTCGGTTCGTGACACCCGATCCCCTAATTCTACGTGTCGGTTCGTGACACCCGATCCCCTAATTCTACGTGTCGGTTCGTGACACCCGATCCCCTAATTTTACGTGTCGGTTCGTGACACCCGATCCCCTACATCATTCTGTAAATCATCAGGCCTTCTCTATACCAAGGCATCATCAATCCCATTACTTTAATTCATCAAGCCTTCTTCTATACCAAGGCATCATCATTAATAATGTATATTAAAGTTTCCTTTCAAGATTTGGGATTCAATATTTTCATCATGCTTATCTTATCACAATCACATAATCATATTCACGCAAACATACAATTAAGCATATAGTAGGGTTTATAATACTACCAATACATATCATTCTCTATTAAGAGTTTACTATGAAAGCATGAAAACCATAACCTACCTCCACCGAAGAATTGGAATCAACAAGCAATCTCCCAAGCTTTGATATTCTTCTTCCTCGTTCGACTCTTTCTCTCTCAATCGATCAATCTATCTCTCGCTTTTCTTTTCTCTTTTCTTATTCAAAACCCTCTTTCTTTTACCCCAAATTAACATATAATTAAGAATAAAAGATGGCAATAATACCCCACTAATTAACTTAGGGTTACCTCTTTTAACCCCCAAGAATTTTGAGTTATTAATATAAACCCACGAAATCTATAATTAAGGAAAGAATAGTCCCAAACGTCCCTTAAAACGTGTAAGGAAATCCGATTCTGCCTGGGATTTGCGCAACCTGTGACGGGCCGTCGTGCCTGCGACGGTCCGTCCTGCAGGTCGTCGCAGAGTTCAGAGACCCAAATTTCCACCAAGGGTCTGTGACGGTCCGTCACACCTGTGACGGTCCGTCCTGCCATTCCGTCACAAAGTTCAGAGAGTCGATTTTTAGTACCCAATTTCAGATTTTCTAAGTGTTTTGAAACGAGACCCTGCGACGGTCCGTCGTGCCCTTGACGGTCCGTCGTGGGGTCCGTCGCTTCTGCCAGTTTTTTCCAGAATTGAAGTCTGTTGCTCAAAACGACTAAACGGGTCGTTACATTAGATACCAATTTACCCATCGTTCGTCCCCGAACGATCAAAAGAAGGAAAACAAGGGCAAAAAGGAGTACCTGAATCTGTAAACAGATGTGGGTATTTTTCTCGCATATCCGCCTCCTTCTCCCAAGTGGCTTCTTCAACCGGTCGATTCTTCCATTGCACCTTGATGGATGCAATCTCTCTTGACCTCAACTTGTGAACTTCTCTATCTAAAATAGCAACAGGCTCCTCTTCATAAGACAAGTTCTCATCAAGCAAAACTGAATCCCAACGGATAATGTAGTTTCCATCCCCATGGTATCTTTTCAACATGGACACATGGAATACCGGATGCACTCCGGACAGCCCTGGAGGCAAGGCTAACTCATAAGCCACCTCTCCTACTCGCTTAAGTACTTCAAATGGTCCAATGTATCTTGGACTTAGTTTACCCCTTTTTCCAAACCGCATCACCCCTTTGATTGGTGAAACTTTCAACAAGACTTGTTCACCTTCCATGAACTCTAAGTCTCTAACCTTTCGATCTGCATATTCTTTTTGTCTACTTTGTGCAGCTAGAAACTTTTCTTGAATAGACCTCACTTTTTCCATCGAATCCATCAAGAGATCAGTACCCCAAGGTCTGACCTCGAACGCATCAAACCAACCAATGGGAGACCTACATCTCCTACCATACAATGCTTCAAATGGGGCCATATCAATGCTTGAGTGATAGCTATTATTGTATGAAAACTCCGCTAAGGGTAAGAAGCTATCCCAATGACCACCAAACTCTATCACACACGCACGAAGCATATCCTCCAACACTTGAATCGTTCGCTCAGACTGACCATCGGTCTGGGGATGGAACGCAGTACTAAGGTCCAACCTAGTACCCAATTCTGGATGCAATGTTTTCCAAAACTTAGAAGTAAACTGCGTACCTCTATCTGATATGATGGATAGTGGAACCCCATGCAATCGCACCACTTCCGAGATGTAAAGTTTGGCTAACTTTTCTGCATTGTAAGTCACCTTGACCGGAATGAAATGAGCAGATTTAGTTAACCTATCAACAATCACGAAAATGGAGTCATACTTACCCATTGTCTTCGGAAGACCAACCACAAAATCCATTGCAATTCTTTCCCACTTCCATTACGGAATGGGCATTCTCTGAAGTGTTCCTCCGGGCCTTTGGTGTTCATACTTTACTTGTTGACAGTTGGACATTTGGCAATAAAATCCACAGTGTCACGCTTCATTCTACTCCACCAAAAGTGTTGCTTTAGGTCACGATACATCTTGGTTGCGCCCGGATGTATAGAATACCTTGAACTATGAGCCTCTGTCAGAATAGTATTGATCAAATCATCGACGCGGGGTACACATACCCTTCCCTTGATTCTCAAAACACCTTCCTCATCGATTTGTGCTTCCTTAGCCTCTCCTCGCAATACTTTATCTTGAATTCTGCGCAGTTTCTCATCATCAGACTGTCTTCCCTTAATCTTGTCAAGAAAGGAAGATCTTGCCTCCACAGAAGCCAACAATCCTCCCCTCTCATTTACTTCTAATCTCATCAAGTCATTAGCTAGAGTCTGAACCTCTCTAGCCAATGGGCGTCTAGAAGCTTGCAAGTGAGCTAGACTTCCCGTGCTTCCCGCCTTCCTACTTAAAGCATCCGCTACAACATTTGCCTTCCCCGGATGATACAAGATAGTGATATCGTAGTCCTTTAGTAACTCCATCCATCTCCTCTGTCTTAAGTTCAAATCTTTCTGAGTAAAGACATACTGAAGGCTACGATGATCCGTATAGATCTCACACTTAACCCCATATAAATAATGTCTCCATTGTTTTAATGCAAACACTACCGCGGCCAATTCCAAATCATGAGTGGGATAGTTACGTTCATGCACTTTTAATTGTCTTGAAGCATAAGCAATCACACTCTTCTCTTGCATTAGTACTGCACCCAAACCAGAATAGGATGCATCACAATAAACAATTAAGTTCTTACCCTCTACTGGCAAGGTAAGGATAGGTGCGGTAGTCAACAAAGTCTTGAGCTTCTGAAAGCTTTCCTCACATTCATCCGACCATACAAATGGGACATTCTGCTTAGTCAAGTTCGTCAATTGGGAAGCAATAGAAGAGAATCCCTTGACAAATCGGCGGTAGTAGCTAGCTAACCCAATAAAGCTCCTTATTTCTGACACATTAGTGGGTCTTACCAATTCTTCACTGTCTCAATCTTAGAAGGATCCACCATCACTCCATCCTTAGAAACCACGTGCCCCAAGAAGGACACCGCATCTAGCCAAAACTCACACTTAGAGAACTTGGCATAAAGCTTTTTCTCCCTCAACATTTCCAATACCATTCTCAAATGCTCTTCATGTTCCTTCTTGCTCTTTGAGTATACCAATATATCATCAATAAATACGATCACGAAGAGGTCCAAATATGGCTTAAAAATCCCGTTCATCAAGCTCATGAACGCAGCAGGGGCATTCGTAAGACCAAAGGACATCACTACAAATTCGTAATGCCCATACCTCGTTCGAAAAGCAGTCTTTGGCACATCCGTTGCCCGTATTTTCAATTGATGATAACCGGATCTCAAGTCAATCTTAGAGAAGACACAAGCACCTTGTAACTGATCGAACAAATCATCAATGCGGGGAAGAGGATACTTGTTCTTTATGGTTACCTTGTTTAGTTATCTGTAGTCTATACACATTCGAAAACTCCCATCCTTCTTCTTTACAAACAAAACCGGAGCACCCCAAGGAGATGCACTTGGTCTAATGAAGCCTTTGTTCAATAACTCTTGAAGTTGTGCTTTTAACTCTCTTAACTCCGCGGGAGCCATTCTATAAGGGGGTATAGAAATGGGGCGAGTACCGGGTTCAAGATCAATACAGAAGTCAATATCCCTATCCGGTGGCATACCAGGAAGATCTGCAGGGAACACATCCAGAAACTCACGAACTACCGAAACCGACTCAATTGAAGGTACTTGGGTAGTGTCATCCTTGAGATGTGCCAAGAAAGCTAAACACCCTTTACTAATCATTTTCTTAGCACGAAGAAAGGAGACGATGCGGACCGGATTGGAAGTGTAGTCACCCTCCCACACTAACGGGTCTGTCCCAGGCTTGGCTAATGTCACCGTTTTAGCATTACAATCCAAGATTGCAAATTGCGGAGAAAGCCAAGTCATACCTAGAATCACGTCAAAATCATCCATTTCTAAGATAACCAAATCTACATAAGTGTTGCTCCCCACATCCATAACATTCTTTGGAGTCGATCATATGCCCCTCGGAGAAGTGTTGACCGGTCTGAGGTGGTCCCCCAACTACAGTCTGTAGTGAAGACTGAATTGGTCGGACTGAGTAACTTCCCGAACCCTGTCCTCTAGTGTAAGAACCATTAAACTCACCTCCCTTTCGAAGCCTTTTTGATGTCGATGTTGTGGTGAAGTCGTCTGGCTTCACTCCTTCCACTTCTATCACAAAGTCTACCACCTCTTGGAAGGATTTTTCCGTTGCCGCTATCTGTAAGGCCGAAATCCGCAATTCTGACCTCAACCCCTTCACAAACCGGCGAATCCGCTCTTGAGGACTGAAACAGAGTTGAGTGGCATATCTGGATAGTGCACGAAACTTAGCCTCATAAGCATTAACCGACATCCTACCTTGCTCTAGGCTCAAGAACTCATCCCTTTTCCGATCCCTCAAAGTCCGGGGGATATACTTCTCCATAAACAAACTAGAGAATGAGGCCCAAGTCATAGGTGGTGCCTCTATTGGTTGACACTCGACATGTGACCGCCACCACATTTTGGCGTTCCCTTGAAACTGATAAGTCACAAACTCCACACCAAACCGTTCTACTATACCCATCTTGTGCAGTAGCTCGTGACAGTCAACCAGAAAATCATAAGCATCCTCAGATTCCGCACCCTTGAAGACTGGAGGTTTCAATTTCAAGAACTTACTGAAAAGTTCATGCTGATCATTTGTCATTATAGGCCCAGTAGTCAGACGTGGAAATGTGCCTATGTCCAATGGAACATCCATGCGGGGAGCCATAGTAGCCGCATGTTGTACTTCTGAAACCGGAGGTGTTGGCGCAAAAAACACTGGAGGTGCCTGACCTTGATCAGATAACCCGCTAAGATAAGCCAGAACCTGATTGATCATCTCTGGGGTAGGTTGGGGTGGCATTTCCTCATTTTGCACTTGTTCAGTTTCCCCATCCTCCATTTCTCTTATTACTTCCTCGGTCGGTGGAGGAGTCACTGCCCTAGTATCAGATGGGCTAGGTGCTTGTCCTCTCCCTCTAGAGGACGTCCTCCCACGACCTCTTCCACGGCTCCTTGCCGCTGTTCTTCCTCGAGCCACAGCCCCAGTGGCTGGCTCAGTTGTTTCTTGTCTGGCCGATGTTGGTGTTGGCGTAGTCGTTGCTCTAGTTCTAACCATCTGCGAAAGAGAGTGAAGATGGTAAGATACCAATTCGTATCGCCTAGATACCAATTGGACTCAAGTAGTAGCACGAAAGAAAGATTGAAAGAGTGAAATTTTTCCTAAAGTCTTATAGCCTCTCAAGGAAAAGTAAAGGCGTCCCCCTACCATTCCTTAAGACTCTACTAGACCTGTTCTTGTGTGATGAGACCAACGAACCTAATGCTCTGATACCAAGTTTGTCACGACCCAAAATCTGGGCCGCGACTGGCACCCACACTTACCCTCCTATGTGAGCGAACCAACCAATCTAAACCTTAACATTTCAAGGTAATATCAACATAAAGTAATGCGGAAGACTTAAACTCATTAATAAAATCAATAACTATTATTATTCCCAAAATCTGGAAGTCATCATCACAAGAACATCTATAATCAAATTATTAAACTAAGAGTATTCTAAGAAGCTAAAAATACGTAAGAAGCTAGTCCATGCCGGAAGTTCAAGGCATCAAGACTTGAAGAAGAAGATCCAGTCCAAGCTAGAAGCATTAGCTCACCCTGAATTTCCGATGTAGTAAGACTGGCTTGAATTACTGTTGAGTTGAAGACGATGGCACGTTTACTATACTCCACAAATAAACAAGAAGAAAACATAAAAGTAGGGGTCAGTACAAAACATGGGTACTGAGTAGATATCATCGGCCAACTCAAATAGGGAACAGTATATATCAATAATATCGTAAATCAACTATAAAACTCAACATGTAGCCACAACAAGTATTATAATCAGCAATAAGTACCATCAAGTTCATCCATGAGGGCTCAAGCCTCAACACCATACTCATTTGGGAATTATGTTCGTTAGATTGAGTATATTAACATCTTTCAAGATTCATTATCTTTAATTCTCTTGTGTCGGTACGTGACACTCCGATCCCTCATATTCATTATTCCTCTTGTGTCGGTACGTGACACTCCGATCCCTCATATTCATTATTCCTCTTGTGTCGGTACGTGACACTCCGATCCCCTATATCTACGTGTCGGTTCGTGACACCCGATCCCCTAATTCTACGTGTCGGTTCGTGACACCCGATCCCCTAATTCTACGTGTCGGTTCGTGACACCCGATCCCCTAATTCTACGTGTCGGTTTGTGACACCCTATCCCCTAATTTTACGTGTCGGTTCGTGACACCCGATCCCCTACATCATTCTGTAAATCATCAGGCCTTCTCTATACCAAGGCATCATCAATCCCATTACTTTAATTCATCAAGCCTTCTTCTATACCAAGGCATCATCATTAATAATGTATATTAAAGTTTCCTTTCAAGATTTGGGATTCAATATTTTCATCATGCTTATCTTATCACAATCACATAATCATATTCACGCAAACATACAATTAAGCATATAGTAGGGTTTATAATACTACCAATACATATCATTCTCTATTAAGAGTTTACTATGAAAGCATGAAAACCATAACCTACCTCCACCGAAGAATTGGAATCAACAAGCAATCTCCCAAGCTTTGATATTCTTCTTCCTCGTTCGACTCTTTCTCTCTCAATCGATCAATCTATCTCTCGCTTTTCTTTTCTCTTTTCTTATTCAAAACCCTCTTTCTTTTACCCCAAATTAACATATAATTAAGAATAAAAGATGGCAATAATACCCCACTAATTAACTTAGGGTTACCTCTTTTAACCCCCAAGAATTTTGAGTTATTAATATAAACCCACGAAATCTATAATTAAGGAAAGAATAGTCCCAAACGTCCCTTAAAACGTGTAAGGAAATCCGATTCTGCCTGGGATTTGCGCAACCTGTGACGGGCCGTCGTGCCTGCGACGGTCCGTCCTGCAGGTCGTCGCAGAGTTCAGAGACCCAAATTTCCACCAAGGGTCTGTGACGGTCCGTCACACCTGTGACGGTCCGTCCTGCCATTCCGTCACAAAGTTCAGAGAGTCGATTTTTAGTACCCAATTTCAGATTTTCTAAGTGTTTTGAAACGAGACCCTGCGACGGTCCGTCGTGCCCTTGACGGTCCGTCGTGGGGTCCGTCGCTTCTGCCAGTTTTTTCCAGAATTGAAGTCTGGTTCTCAAAACGACTAAACGGGTCGTTACATTTTTTCTTAATGTTTTCAATAATGTAGGATAGAAGACTTGTGGGAGAATGATCAGTTTTATGGAGGTTGATGATTATGATAAAAACAGGTTTATCGAAGATGCAAAGTTCTCTGAGAACGTGTTCTAAGGTTTCCTCGGAAAATGTTTACCCTATTTTATTAAAAAATTATATTTTTTGGGATTGTAATTTAATTTTTTGGAGGGATGAATTTATTTAATGTTTAAGTGTTAGGACGAAAATAATATTTTATATAATTGTATGTTTATCCCCATGTTCTTAAAGTGATGAAAAGACCCATGACCCCACAACCCAATCCCACTTTTCACTTTGTCTAACCCTAACACTAAAAACTAAATTAAAAAATGGCTATTGTTCAAATTAAGTTTTGGAGGTGTCTCCCATGCCAATTATTCTCAAGTACTTTGGAAATCTGGTATGTATATTTTGTCTAACCTTTAATTTTATTGTATTTTAGGTTTTTCGCTTGACAACACTTCTTTTGTTGATGAGGCGTGATATTCTTTTTTAGAAATTATGGATTCTATCTTTCTTTTACTTCTCCCGAAAATGTGTATTGATGTTGAAACTTGTGGTAAATTAAAGATGGTTTATTCTTTACTATTATATAAAATGATTATGTATACATATGTTTATTGATGTTTAAACTTGTGGTAAATTAAAGATGGTTTATTCTTTACTATTAGATAAAATGATTATGTTTGTATGTATGTATGTATGTATACCTACTTTATAGTTCCATTGATGCAATGCATAGTAGGAAATCCTTAGGGAACGATATGCAATGATATCATGTCGATAATCTCATGAAATGGATTTGTTATTGTTACTTGTGGTTTTTAAGTGCCATTATTTATTTTTAGTGATTGCTTTTGATTGTTGGTTGGATCGGGTACCATGCCGACATACTAACTATGGATGGCACTTGTACCATGCCGCTAGACTAACTATGTATGGCTAGGGTACCACAAACTTACACTAATAGTTTGGGTTTGGATTCCATGAAAGGACTATATAAGTGATTATGGTATTATAAGTGAACCGTAAATTTGCATTATGATCATATGGGATACTGATCCAGGTATTGTTGTTTTCTGACACGTGACGGAGAGTCAATACGGTTGATAATTTTTGTTATGTGTATTGTTCCGTTTTACTACTTTGTGGTAAACTGTTTACATTCATATCTTGGATTGACCATGTGATCCTATCAGTACACTATGATTGTGTATTGATATTACACATGTTCGTTTCTTTATTGAGTATACAAAATCTTCCAACAGCTGATCCAAGGCGTCAGTTAAGGGACTTCTAACTCAAAGTCTAAGGGTGAGTTACATCATTCAGACTTCCATGGGTTCTTCTGCCTCCTGTTTTCCATTTCTTCGGCCACATATATTGGACATTAGTTTAATGTTTAGTTTCAGGGTCAGATCCTCAGTATATATTATTAGAGTTTTGGTATGATGATTATCAGTTCTTAGGGGTTGTTTTTCTACATTGAGTTTATGGGGACTCAATCCTTAGTTGTTGAAGTTGTTATATTTCTTATCATGATTAACTTTGTTTTGATAAACGACGTTTTAGGTCTCTTTAGGTTATCAATTGATTTTCCCATTAAGTGGTTAAGTGTGGATGTCATTCACAATGATCATGATCATGAACAATGCTTGGGTGAAGGGGTTGAGGTTATGTAACTATTAAAATCTGCTAAAAAACGACGGACGTTCACTCCAAAAAGCGACGCCATTTGCCACACTATCTATCAATTTTCTAATCGGAAAAATTATCTTAAAAATTATTTAATAAAAAGATACAGATAGTGTAGCTCCAAATAACCGATGTCATCTGCCACACTGTTCGTCACTTGTAAATAAAAATAATTATTTTAAAAATTATTTTACAAATGTGACAGACAACATATCTTAGTTCGTTGCTTTTTTTCCCTAGATTTTTGTGCTATATATATATATCTGTGTGTGTGTGTGTGTGTGTGTGTGTCTGTATAGAGATGTCATCCGTCTTTTTTTTCTCAAAAATAATTATTTATAAATTAAATGATCTTTCCATGATCTTTCTGTTGTTTTTTTAATTAATTTTAATTTATTAACTATTTTTAAAAGCAACGGACTGCATCTCTTAGTCTGTCGTTATTTTATCAAAATATCTTGTCAAATATTAAAAAAAAATACATGACTATCGTCTCTTAGTCTGTCGCTTTTTGGTCAAAATATTGATCAAATGTATTTCTTAAAATTGATGGACAAAGAGACAATATCCATCGCTTTTTGTTTAACTATGTTGTGACATAGATGAGTTTTTCCCCAATTTTCCATCTCTCTTTCTATATCTTATCTCTTCTCTCCCTTCTCTATAAGAGCAAACTTCCGTCAGGCCGCTGCCACCACTGCTCAACCTCGTCCCAACCCACTGCAGCTAATCTTGTCGTCGCCACCCCATCGTTCCTTTCTACTGCCGCTCCTCTTTGTTAGAAGGTTAGGGCTCAATTTTAGTTTTTTTTAATCTTGAATTATATTTGATTTTGTTAGTTAGTATATTGTTTTAGTTGACTGATCATGTTTTTCAGTTGTTAATTTGTATATTTGATTATTTTTAGTTTGAGAGAGAACTATGAGTTTTTTAATTTATGATTTTGTTTTAATTATGAGATTTTGAAATATGATTGTGAATTGAGTATTAGAAGTTAGAACTAACAAATAAATAAGAAGTTAGAAGTTCGGTTATTTGAATTTTCCAACTTTGAATTCTTTAATTGTTTATGAAAGTTAGATTACTTTAAAATTGAAAAAATATTGGGTAATATATGATACTTGAAATTAGATTAGTTGAATTTTTCACTTGTAAATTCTTGAATTTAGTAAGTTTGAAAGTTAAAGTTATAAAATTATTGGATTGTACATGAAAGTTAGATTACATTGAAGTTAGAAAAACATTGGATATTATTTGAAAGTTGAAATTAGGTTCCTTGAACTTAGAAATTCTTCAAATTAGAAATTCATGAATTCCAAGTTAATATAGAACTAATTTTAGAAATTGGATGTGAACTTGAATTACTGTAGGATTTTAGAATTTTTAGATATGAACTTCAGAAATCTTGAATTAATGTAGGATTTTAGAATTTATAGTTGTGACTTTTAGAAATTTTAAATTATCGTAGAATTAAAACATTAAGCTGTGAACCTGTAACGATCTGTTTAGTCGTTTTGAGCAGTAGAGTTTATTCTGGTAATAACTGTCAGGGTCGACGGATCCCACGACGGACCTTCATGGGCACGACAGACCGTCGAGGGGGTCTCGTTCCAAAACACTTAGAATTCTGAAATTTGGGTACTGAGATCGACTCTCTGAACATCGTGACGGAATGGCAGTACGGACCGTCGTTGGCACAACGGACCGTCACTAACCTTTCCACAGAATTGAATCTCTGAACCTTGTGACGGACCTGCAGGATGGACCGTCACAGGTTGCGTAACCCTGACTGGGTCGGATTTCTGTTGCAAGTTTTAAGGGGCTTTTTGGACTATTCATGCTTATAATTACAAAGTTAGTGGGTTAATGTTAATAACTCAATTACTTGGGGGTTAAAGGAGATAACCTTGAAATAAAAAGGGGGTAATTGTTATCATCTTTCATACTTAATTATATGAAAAATTAGGGTAAAAGAAAAAGGGTTTGAATAAGAAAAATAGAAAGAACAAGGAGAGGGAGAAACGAACGAACGAGAGGAAGAGAAGAACACAGCTTTGGGAAAGTAGCTCGTTGATCGTGATTCTTTGGTGGAGGTAGGTTATGGTTTATACTATCTCATAGTAAACTCTTAATAGAGAATGATATGTGTTGGGTAGTATTATAAAGTCCTCTATATGCTTAGTTTTGTGCTTACATGATGTGATTATATAATTTTAATGGATTGGGAAGATGAGGCTGTGAATCTTAAATCTTAAACTCACTTTGTTAATGATGATGCCTTGGTATAAAAGAAGGCTTGATGAACTAAAGTAATGAGATTAGATAATCGGGTGTCACGTTCCGACACCAGGATAGTATTAGAGGATCGGGTGTCACGTTCCGACACCAGGATAGTATTAGAGGATCGAGTGTCACGTTCCGATACCAGGATAGTATTGATGGATCGGAGTGTCACGTTCCGACACCAGGGTAGTAGAGGATCGGAGTGTCACGTTCCGACACCAGGATAATAAAGAGAATGAATCTTGAAATATGTTAATTTACTCAATCTAAAGAACCTGTTTCCCAAATGAGTATGGTGTGGAGGCTTGAGTCCTCATAGATGTTCTTGGTGTTGTGACCAAGGGTTATGGTATTTGTTGTTATCACCTGTTGGGAATATTAGTTGATTTTATGTTATTATCTTACGTATATTGCTTTCTATTTTGAGTTGGCCGATGATATCTACTCAATACTTGTGCTTTGTACTGACCCCTACTTGTATTTATTTTTCTTTGTTAATTGTGGAGTGCAGCAAACATGCCATCGACTTCAACTCAATCGCAACTCTAGCCAGTCTTCATCACGTCTGATATCAGAGTGAGCTAATGCTTCTAGCTTGGACTGGATCTTCTTCTTCATGTCTTGATGTTTTGAAATTCCGGCATGGACTAGCTGTTATTTATTTTAGCTTCTTAGACATTCTTAGATATAGAAATTTGAGGATAGATGTTCTTGTGGTGATGACTTCCAGATTTTTGGGATAATGATTGATAAATTTTTAGAAGTTATTTAATTGATTTCGTTAATGAGTGTTAAGTCTTCCACATTATATTCTGTTTATTATGGTTGCAATGTTGGGGTTTAGATTGGTTGATTCGCTCACATAGTAGGATAAGTGTGGGTGCCACTCACGGCTCGTTTTGGGTCGTGGCAAACTTGGTATCAGAGCCTTAGGTTCGTTGGTCTCATCACACAAGAACGAGTCTAGTAGAGTCTTAAGGAACGGTAGGGGGACGCCTTTACTTTTATTTGAGAGGCTATAAGACTTTAGGAAAATTTCATTCTTTCTTTCTTTCTTTCGTGCTATTACTTGGATCCAATTGGTATCTAGGTGATACAAATTGGTATTTGACCATCTTCACTCTATTTCGCAGATGGTTAGAACTAGAGCAACAACTGCGCCAAACACCAACACCGACAAGACAAGATGCGTCTGAGCCAGCCACTGGGGCTATAGCTCGAAGAGGAGTAGTGGCAAAAGGTCGTGGTAGAGGTCGCAGGAGAACGTCCTCTAGAAGAAGAGGACAAGCACCTGGCCCATCTAGTACTAGGGCGGTGACTCCTCCACCGACTGAGGAAGTAGTAAGAGAGGGTGAGGAAGGGGAAAATGAGCAAGTGCAGAATGAGGAATTACCACCCCAACCTACCCCAGAGATTATTAATCAGGTTCTTGCTTATCTTAGCGGGTTATCTGATCAAGGCCAGACACCTCCAGTGTTTTCTGCACCAGCACCTCAGGTTCCGGAAGTACAACAGGCAGCTGCTGTGGCTCACCGCATGGATGCCTCATTGGAAATAGGCACGTTTCCTCGTTTAACTACAGGGCCTATAATGACAAGTGATCAACATGAACTTTTCAGTAAATTCTTGAAATTGAAACCTCCAGTCTTCAAGGGTGCTGAATCCGAGGATGCCTATGATTTTCTGGTTGATTGTCATGAGTTACTACATAAAATGGGCATAGTGGAACGATTTGGCGTTGAGTTTGTAACCTATCAATTTTAGGGAAATGCCAAAATGTGGTGGCGGTCACATGTTGAGTGTCAACCCGCACAGGCACCACCTATGACTTGGGCGTCATTCTGTAGCTTATTTATGGAGAAGTATATCCCCCGGACCTTGACGGATAGGAGGAGAGATGAGTTCTTGAGTCTAGAGCAAGGCAGGATGTAGGTTACTGCGTATGAGGCTAAGTTTTGTGCATTATCCAGGTATGCCACCCAGCTTTGTTTCAGTCCACAAGAGCGGATTCGCCGTTTTGTGAAGGGGTTGAGGTCAGATTTGCGGATTTCAGCCTTACAGGTAGCCGCTAAAGCAAAATCCATTCAGGAAGTGGTAGACTTCGTGATAGAGGTGGAGGGAGTGAAGCCAGATGACTTCACCATGGCATCGACATCTAAAAGGTTTCGTAAGGGAGGTGAGTTTAATGGTATCTATTGTAACGATCTGTTTAGTCGTTTTGAGCAGTAGAGTTTATTCGGGTAATAACTGTCAGGGTCGACAGATCCCACGACGGACCGTCATGGGCACGACAGACCGTCGAGGGGGTCTCGTTCCAAAACACTTAGAATTCTGAAATTTGGATACTGAGATCGACTCTCTGAACTTCGTGACGGAATGGCAGAACGAACCGTCGTTGGCACGACGGACCGTCACAAACCTTTCCACAGAATTGACTCTCTGAACCATGTGACGGACCTGCAGGACGGACCGCCACAGTCATGATGGACCGTCACAGGTTGCGTAACGCTGACTGGGTCGGATTTCTGTTGAAAGTTTTAAGGGGCGTTTTGGACTTTTCATGCTTATAATTATAACGTTAGTGGGTTAATGTTAATAACTCAATTACTTGGGGATTAAAGGAGATAACCTTGAAATAAAAAGTGGGTTATTGTTATCATCTTTCATACTTAATTGTATGAAAAATTAGGGTAAAAGAAAAAGGGTTTGAATAATAAAAATAGAAAGAACAAGGAGAGGGAGAAACGAACGAACGAGACGAAGAGAAGAACGCAGCTTTGGGAAAGTAGCTCGTTGATCGCGATTCTCCGGTGGAGGTAGGTTATGGTTTATACTATTTCATCATAAACTCTTAATAGCGAATGATATGTGTTGGGTAGTATTATAAAGTCCTCTATATGCTTAATTGTGTGCTTGCATGATGTTATTATATAATTGTAATGAATTGGGAAGATGAGGCTGTGAATCTTAAATCTTAAGCTCACTTTGTTAATGATGATGCCTTGGTATAAAAGAAGGCTTGTTGAACTAAAGTAATAAGATTAGAGGATCGGGTGTCACGTTCCGACACCAGGATAGTATTAGAAGATCGGGTGTCACGTTCCGACACCATGATAGTATTAGAGGATTGGGTGTCACGTTCTGACACCAGGATAGTATTGATGGATCGGAGCGTCACGTTCCGACACCAGGATAGTATTGATGGATCGGAGTGTCACGTTCTGACACCAGGATAGTATTAATGGATCGGAGTGTCATGTTTCGACACCCGGGTAGTAGAGGATCGGAGTGTCACGTTCCGACACCAGGATAATAAAGAGAATGAATCTTGAAATATGTTAATTTACTCAATCTAAAGAACCTGTTTCCCAAATGAGTATGGTTTGGAGGCTTGAGTCCTCATAGATGTGCTTGGTTTTGTGACCAAGGGTTATGGTATTTGTTGTTATCACCTGTTGGGAATATAAGTTGATTTTATGTTATTATCTGACGTATATTGCTTTCTATTTTGAGTTGGCCGATGATACCTACTCAGTACTTATGCTTTCTACTGACCCCTACTTGTATTTGTTTTTCTTTGTTAATTGTGGAGTGCAGCAAACGTGCCATCGTCTTCAACTCAATCCCAACTCTAGCCAGTCTTCATCACGTCAGATATGAGGGTGAGCTAGTGCTTCTAGCTTGGACTGGATCTTCTTCTTCATGTCTTGATTCCTTGAAATTCCGGCATGGACTAGCTGTTATTTATTTTAGCTTCTTAGACATTCTTAGATATAGAAATTCGAGGATAGTTGTTCTTGTGGTGATGACTTCCACATTTTGGGGATAATGATTGATAAATTTTTAGAAGTTATTTAATTGATTTCGTTAATGAGTGTTAAGTCTTCGGCATTATATTCTATTTATTAAGGTTGCAATGTTGGGGTTTAGATTAGTTGGTTCGCTCACATAAAGGATAAGTGTGGGTGCCACTAGCGGCTCGTTTTGGATCGTGACAGAACCTTAGAGAAATTTGATCAAATTAGGTTTATATTGTTTTTATATTTTCTGCCAAGAATACACCAAGCAAAAGATATATTAGAAATAAATGATTTAAACAAAATTATTTTCTTCAAGAATTTTTTTGTTATAAGTAATGAAGTTATCTATGATTAATATATGCACAAAGTGTGAAAGATTGTATTTTAATGACCAACTGCATGTAAGTTACAAGAGAATATTGGCATGAGGGACATTCCCAAAACATAATTTGAATAATATCCATTTAATTTTCTTTTATTTAATTTTTAGGGTTTGGGTTAGAAAAAGTGATAAAAGTGGGGTTGACTTGTGGATTCATGGGTCTTTTCACGACTTTAAGAACTTGAGGATAAAAATACAAGTATATAAAATATTATTTTCGTCCAACAATTCAACATTAAATAAATTCATCCCTCTAAAAAATTTAATTACAATTTCAAGGAATATAAAAAGTAATTAATAAAATAGGGTAAATAGGAAACCTTAGAACACGTTCTCAAAGAACTCTTTGTCTTCCATAAACCTGCTATATCGAAATCATCAATAATGAAGGAAGGAAGACTTGTTGAAAAATAATCTGTTTTATGGAGGTTGATATTTTCGACAAAGCAGGTTTATGGAAGACGAAGAGTTCTTTGAAAACGTGTTCTACAGTTTCCTAGAAATATTTACCCTATTTTATTAAATATTTTTATATTCCTTGAAATTGTAATTTAATTTTTTGGAGGAATGAATTTATTTAATGTTGAAGTGTTGGGATGAAAATGATATTTTATTTATTTCCAAGTTCTTAAAGTGATGGAAAGACCCATGACCCCACAATCCAACCCCACTTTTTCACTTTTTTTCTAACCCTAACCCTAAAAATTAAATTAAAAAAAATTGACTATTGTTCAAATTACGTTTTGGGGGTGTTCCCCATGCCAATTTATGCATTGAATTATTATTTTCCGCTTAATTTATACCATTATGTTTACACTCTAAGCATAAAAATATTGAAATTCTTTTTTAACATATCAATTACTCAAAACTAGAAGACTAATGTGTCATTGATTTCTTATGTAATTGAAGACTTATTCATAAGCTATGTATGTATTTGACATAGCAATAATTAGGTTATTATCGTGTTTCTATTAAATAATAAAATTGTAGCAATCAACTTAAAATAATTATTTGTAACTTTTTCTTCATCTTTTGTACTTTAACTAAATCAGAGTGAAGTAGCACTTGTGATGCAACTGAAATGGAAAGATATATCATAAAATATTAATAACAAATGCGAGTACTAAATAGAAATAATTGAAATTGTATAAATTTCACGAATTGCAAATTTATTAAAATAAACTATACATGTAAAAATGATGGATATTTTTACATTCTACTATGATCAGGTTTAAAAAAAGGCCGTTATCAGGTGATAGAGTAAAGGCAAGAGATGGAGGTGTGTGTCTATTGTAATTGATCATTCCAAGTGTTAAGTAACTTGTTATTGGTAATAAATTAATCAAACAATCTATTCATCTTAAATTTTGTGCAAATATGATGTAGTTTGTACAATGTTATGCGGATATTGGAAGTGAGAGGTGCAATTATGAGGACTTCGTATACTATTTGCTTAGGAAGAGTGTAGATGCAATAGATCAAAGGCATATTTTAGCTCAATTTTCTTCTTTGATCACCTAGGAACGAGCAATGAATAAAATAATATCTATATTGTAACGAATTAATCTGATCGTTATGAGTAAGTCAAGAGTAAAAAGAATTTATGCCATAAAACATTTTTGGTAGCGATTTATAAATTCTAAGTTTGGCCACTCATAGACAAAATATTGGCTAGGTGAGGTCTAGAGTCATCCGTGAATGGGTGAGGTGTAATATTTAGGTTTGGTTGAGTCAATCATATAAACAAGACATTAAGAAGTTTATAGGGATTTATGGAATCGAATCTGAGTTAGTAAAACTCCCGGAATTGATATTGAGGGAAGAGGTTGTGTTGTGAAAACATGGACTTTTTTCTTCAGATATGTGAGTCTTTGAAAATATTCCTCTCGCTATAGCGGGTGACGTCCCACTATAACATTGTGCAGACCGCTATAGCGAGGTAAGTTTCACTATAGTGGCACCAGTATTCGAATTTGGATGCTAGATCGGGATTTCAAGAGTTCCATTAGATTTGAAAGATACTTAAAGGACTAGGTGAGGCTTTGGTTGATTTTTGAGAGTCTCGAGCTTGTTTTAGTCTTTTTGAGACATTGTGTTAGTTTCTTGTGGTTCTTATGGATGTCGAGTCAAGGAGACCTAAAATTTATGTTTTGAAGGTTCCAATGAATCCAGAAGTATAATAAGCTTTTGTATGTGGTTTGTGTTTATGGGGTTCTGAATGTACTCGAGGGTCATTTTAATGTTTTTATTATTATTTGTTTTTCTAGTGCTTGAGTTATGTACCATTCGTTTTTGCGATAGGACTTCCGCTTAAGCGATTTTCACTTAAGCGAAGGTGTGATCTATTAAGTGAAGGCCAAACTTTTTGAAGGATTTGCTTAAAGCGAACCATGGCTCGCTTTTCCGATTAGAAAATTCTTCATAGCGATTTTTTCAAGGAGTTATTGTATTAAATCAATTGGGTAAGCTTTCATAACCCTAAACCTTCATTTTTCCCCTTGTATTATGAGTTTTAACATCAAAATATGAGATTTTGATTGGTGAATAATGATGTTTTTCAAGAACTTGAGTTCTTGACTAAAATGAAGATTTTGAACTATCTTTATGTCCTTTTTCAAAATGATTTTTTCCAATGAGTTCCTAAAGCCTTGAGCAATGTTTTCCAGTATTAAATTTTAGAATCAACCGTTTATTTCAGAATTCAATTTTGTGTTGATTAACCCTCTATTTAAGCATAAGTATTTTAAGGAAATAAGAATATTTGCAAAAGACACTTCATTCAAGTATCCAAACATAAATTCATATCATCAAACAAACAAAAAAAAGAAAAGAAAGAGTAACGAACCTGCTATTCATTAATTAAATTCTGAGGAATTGATGAAGAGGATTTATGTTGAAGACGGATTTCGTCATCATTTTCTTGTTTATTTTTATGAACTCCCTTCATCTTCGTGCTGTAATAGATTTAGTTCCGTTAAATGAGACGTAAAATGTCATTATATATACGAGGGGTAAGGAATTTAGGGTTTTCTGAAAAATGTTATAATATATTTTTTGGTCCAAATAGTGTGACAAAAGAAATTTAGTCAAAAAATTATTAATTTTTTTTAAAAAGAATTTATCATTTGGTCCCAATTTATATACTAATATCAAAATTATATCGTCACGATCCAAAGTGGACATGATGACACTCGTGTTAGTCCAACAACACAAGTCAGCTAAACTCAACATTACAATACAATGCGGAAATTTCATAATCAATTTAAAAATACCCCAAAAACCTGGTTGTCATGTTTACCAGCCTCTAAAGTATTACAATTAGTTCAAAGAAAAACCCAAGTCTCGTATGATCTTGAATCTATAGTAGAACAAGATCATAAATAGGAGTAAGAAGGTCCGCTGAAATGACAAGCATCTACTTCACAAACCTCCATAAGAAGCCTCAGACAAACAGAAAGAGAAGATATCACAAAGGTCCTGCTAATAACCTACAAAAATAAAGAAACAAGGGGTGAGTACCATTTCACACGTTACTTAGCAAGTAAACCTTTAAACACAAGCTAAGGGGATGGAATACGGGTACTCGTGAAACCCCAACCGAACCTCCACAACTACAACCTTCATAAACTAGCCCAACCTAACATTTCACAATTTACAAGTACTTATATCAACAACAACAATCTAACAATTACATATTCTCAACAAGAAGCTCAATATCCATCAATCACAACCTCCACAACTACAATATGAATAGAACCATCCAACCTAACATTTGATAATTCATATAGCACACAACTAAAAAAACACTCCAACAATTGCATATCCTCAACAACAACCTCAATATTCATCAATCAAAATTCCACAGAAAGGCATTAAAAAGGTCATCAAAACACAATATCAAGTTCACTAATGATAGGTATGTGTAATAAAATGGAATGAAATGTCAATTATAGTGATGCATGCCTGACCTAGTGATACACACCTAGTCTCTCTTAGTTCGGGACCATTGGAGAACATATAGGTTCATGTTGTAAGACCCCAAAAATAATTTACGTAAATCTAGATTCTAAAGTGGGTGCAATGGTTATATAAGGTCATAATTTTATCAATAATGTGATATAGAGGTAGTAGCTAAGAGTTTAGGTGCATTGGAAGTCAAACATCAAGGGACGACCAAGACGTACAACGACTAAGTCACCTAAGTGCCTTATATGTGGTTTTATGTGTTTATGTGTGATGAATGACCTTATATGGTTCTTAAATGAGTTTATATGGTGTTTAAAGTTCGTGTGTCAAGTTTTGTGATGTTTGGATGTAACACCCCGTAGCCAAAACAGACCAAAAATTAGTTTTTCAGAAAAATCTGCAGGTGCTACCAACGGTTAAGTGAGAAGATTACACGCTAAAGGGGGTTTAAAGTGAAGTGACTTCACTGTAATGTTTGCTAAAAAAGTGAATTTTTTCCTAAATGATTTCTTATGTGTTACCAAGTTGTTAAATGTTGTTCTTATGATAATAGTATAATGTTTTAATCGAAATTCATGAAAATCACGCTTATTGCTAAATGTCTCTTTTTCATGATTTTTGCATGGTTTCCATACTTAGTACATATAATGTGCTAACTTTTTCTTTTACTTTTTGACTAAAGTGTAGGGAAATGGAATCTTGATATGCCATGAAGGATGGATAGGTTCCTAAGGGTTAGAGATAAAGTATTGGTGAGTCCTCATCGATTCGAGGACAATAGCCACATGTTCCTTTATGTCTTAAGTCTTTATTTTATGTCTTGTATGTTTTAGTCCCAAGTGTTGTAAACTCTAAAGTCTAGATGGTTCAATAAGATGTTGTATAGTTCTAATGTTTTAAATGAAAGTCTTCTGCTTGCATATTATTTATGAAATAGTTCTTCGTCGTGAAAAAGTATTAAATTTTTACACATTTTAGTTATGTTTATTATGCAATGAATGATATGAGAGGATTAGATGAGACTTCTTGAAGTCTTATTTGCCGTGTGACATCACAAGGATACTCTAACTTCTAAGGTGTACTTGTGGGATGTGAAAAACTTGGTATCAGAACCAGGTTTGGGAGTGTCTTAGTTGTGTCATGAACCACATCTAGTAGAATCTTGTTTGTAATGTGAAGCGCGCCACATTATAAATAGGAGGCTATTGGGTGCTAAGAAAAGTTTCACTTCTTCATTCATCTATACCGTGCCTAAGAGTTTGGTATATGGTGTCTTTCCGTTGTTTCCCTTATATGTTGGTCCCTAGAGGGTGACTTTATGAAGTTTGGGTTGAGGGAGAGAAAAAAATGAGATGGAACTTGTTACATGAGGTGTGATAGATAATGGTGTTGACCTTAGATTGGATTGGTTACCTTTTGAAGGGTAGTGAAGTTGGAATGAATGGTAAGATATAGTGTGAGAATTTGAAGTAGTGGTTGTTAAAATAGTTTGATGTTGTTAAGATCCCAACCATAGGAAGGGAGGTGATGGGATTTGAAGGAATAAGGGTGAGATCTCCTAGTAAAGGGGATCTAGTTGTTAGATAATGAGACCTTCTAGAGCCTTTAGTCTCCATGATATATACTTGGGTTAGAAAGTATTAGTATGGTGTAGTGTACCTTGAGGGAGTTCCTTATAGTTAATGTTATGTTAACCTTAGAATGGATTTATCCTAAGTGGGGAAGTATGGTGAATGGTAATGCTTGTCGGGAGTGAGGTGACCTTAACCTTTCATAATATGTTTATTCAATCCTAATCGAAAGAGTTATTGGTAACTTCGTTGTAGAGGAGCCTTTTGTGGAAGATGAGTTCCTAACTTTCTGTCACGACCCAAAACGAGCCGCGAGTGGCACCCACACTTATCCTACTTTGTGAGCGAACCAACCAATCTAAACCCCAACATTTCAACCATAATGAACAAAATACAATGCAGAAGACTTAAAACTCATTAACGAAATCAATTAAATAACTTCTAAAATTTATCAATTATTATCCCCAAAATCTGGAAGTCATCACCACAATAACATCTATCCTCAAATTACTAAATCTAAGAGTATCTAAGAAGCTAAAATAATAAAAGAGATGGTCCATGTCCGTACTTCAAGACATCAAGAAGTGAAGGAGAATCCAGTCCAAGCTAGAAACGATAGCTCACCCTGAATTTTGGCGTGATGAAGACTGTCTAGAGTTGAGGTTGAGTTGAAGACGATGGAATGTTTGCTGCACTCCACAATTAACAAAGAAAAACAAATACAACCAGGGGTCAGTACAAGGCACAAGTACTGAGTAGGTATCATCGGCCAACTCAAGATAGAAAGAAATATATGTCAGATAATAACATAAAATCAGCTAATATTCTTAACAGGTGACAACAACAATTACCATAACCCTTGGTCACAACAAGAAGCACATCTATGAGGACTCAAGCCTCCACACCATACTCATTTGGGAAACAGGTTCTTTAGATTTAGTATATTAACATATTTCAAGATTCATTCTCTTTACTATCCTGGTGTCGGAACGTGACACTCCGATCCACTACTATCCTGGTGTTGGAACGTGACACTCCGATCCATGTACTATCCTGGTGTTGGAATGTGACACTCCGATCCATCTACTATCCTGGTGTCAGAACGTGACACTCCGATCCATATACTATCTTGGTGTCGGAACGTGACACTCTGATCCATATACTATCCTGGTGTCGGAACGTGACACCCGATCCTCTATTACTATCCTGGTGTCGGAACGTGACACCCGATCCTTTAATATCATTACTTTAGTTCATCAAGCCTTCTTTTATACCAAGGCATCCTTATTAACAAAGTAAATTTACGATTTAAGATTCACAGCCTCATCTTCCCAATCCATTACAATTACATAATCACATCATGCAAGCACACAATTAAGCATATAGAAGACTTTGTAATACTACCCAACACATATCATTTGCTATTAAGAGTTTACTATGAGATAGTATAAACCATAACCTACCTCCACCGAAGAATCGCGATCAAACAAGCTATCTTCCCAAAACCTTTGCTTTCCTTGCGTTTTTCTCTTCCTCTCGATCGTTTCTCTCTTTTCTCTCTGTTCTTTCTATTTTTCCTTATTCAAACTCCTCTTCTTTTACCCTAATTAGCATATATTAAGTATAAAAGATGGTAAAAATAATCCACTAATTATTTCAAGGTTATCTCCTTTAACCCCCAAGTAATTGAATTATTAACATTAACCCACTAACTTTATAATTATAAGCATGAATAGTCCAAAACGCCCCTTAAAAACTTTTAACAGAAATCCGACCCAGTCAGGGTTACGCAGCCTGTGACGGTCCGTCAAGACTGTGACGGTCCGTCCTGCAGGTCCGTCATAAAGTTCAGAGAGTTAATTCTGTGGAAATATTTGTGACGGTCCGTCGTGCCAACGACGGTCCGTCCTGCCATTCCGTCACGAAGTTCAGAGAGTCGATCTCAGTACTCAAATTTCAGAATTCCAAGTGTTTTGGAACGAGACCCCCTCGACGGTCCATCGTGCCCATGACGGTCCATCATGGGATTCGTCGACCCTGACAATTATTACCAGAATAAACTCTACTGCTCAAAACGACTAAGCAAGTCGTTACAATAGATACCAATTTACCCATCGTTCGTCCTTGAACGATCACAAGAAAAAAAACAAGGGCGAAAAGGAGTACCTTAATCTGTAAACAGGTATGGGTATCATTCTTGCATATCCGCCTCCTTCTCCCAAGTGGACTCTTCAACCGGCCGATTCTTCCATTGAACCTTGATGGATGCAATCTCCCTTGACCTCAACTTGCTGACTTCTCTATCTAAAATAGCAACAGGCTCCTCCTCATAAGACAAATTCTCATCAAGCAGAACCGAATCCCAACAAATGATGTAGTTTCCATCCCCATGGTATCTTTTCAACATAGACACATGAAATACCGGATGCACTCCTGACAGTCCTGGGGGCAAGGCTAATTCATAAGCTACCTCCCCCACGCGCTTCAGAACTTCAAAGGGACCAATATACATCGGGCTAAGCATACCTCGCTTACCAAACCGCATCACCCCTTTCATGGGCAAAACCTTCAGCAAGACTTGCTCACCCTCCATAAACTCCAAGTCTCTAATCTTTCGATCTGCATATTCTTTCTGCCTACTTTGAGCCGCTAGAAGCTTTTCCTGAATGCATTTAACTTTATATAACGATTCCCTCAGAAGGTCAGTACCCCAAGGTCTAACCTCAAATACATCAAACCAACCAATGGGAGACCTACATCTCCTCCCATACAGTGCCTCAAATGGGGCCATATCAATACATGAATGATAGCTATTATTGTATGAGAACTCTGCTAAGGGTAAGAAGTTATCCCAATGACCACCAAATTCTATCACACATGCACGAAGCATATCCTCCAACACTTGAATCGTTCGCTCAGACTGACCATCGGTATGAGGGTGAAATGCGGTACTAAGATCCAACCTAGTACCTAATTCAGCATGCAATGTTTTCCAAAACTTAGAAGTAAACTGCGTACATCTATCTGATATGATGGAGAGTGGAACCCCATGCAATCGAACAACTTCCGAGGTGTAAAGTTTGGCTAACTTCTCTGCATTGTAAGTCACCTTGACCGGAATAAAGTAAGTAGACTTAGTTAACCTATCAACAATTACCCAAATGGAGTAATACTTACCCATTGTCT
This sequence comes from Solanum lycopersicum, assembly GCF_036512215.1. Lineage (NCBI taxonomy): Eukaryota > Viridiplantae > Streptophyta > Magnoliopsida > Solanales > Solanaceae > Solanum > Solanum lycopersicum. Next base: position 53,841,875 of record NC_090810.1, on the reverse strand, counting down.
TGGGAAGACCAACCACTAAGTCCATTGCAATTCTCTCCCACTTCCATTCAGGAATGGGCATTCTCTAATGTGTTCCTCCAGGCTTCTGGTATTCATATTTTACTTGCTGACAATTCGGGCATTGAGCAACAAAATCAACAATGTCACGCTTCATTCTACTCCACCAAAAATGTTGCTTTAGGTCACGATACATCTTGGTTGCACCAGGATGTATAGAATACCTTGAACTATGAGCCTCTGTAAGAATAGTGTAAATCAAATCATCGACGCGGGGTACGCAATACCCTTCCCTTAATTCTCAAAACACCTTCCTCATCAATTTTTGCTTCTTTAGCCTCTTCTCGCAACACCTTATCTCGGATCCGAATCAGTTTCTCATCAGTAAACTGTTTTCCCTTAATCTTGTCAAGAAAGGAAGATCTTGCCTCCACACAGGCCAAAAAGCCTCCCTTCTCATTTACTTCTAATCTCACAAAGTCATTAGCCAGAGTCTGAAACTCTCTAGCCAATGGGCGTCTGGAAACCTGTAAGTGATCTAGGCTTCCCATGCTCCCTGCTTTTCTACTTAACGCATCTGCCACAACGTTAGCTTTTCCTGGGTGGTACAAAATAGTGATATCGTAGTCCTTCAATAGTTCCATCCATCTCCTCTGTCTCAAATTCAAATCTTTCTGAGTAAAGACATATTGTAGGCTACGATGATGCGTATAGACTTCACACTTAACCCCATATCGATAGTGCCTCCATTGCTTTAATGCAAACACTACCGCGGCCAACTCCAAATCATAGGTCGGGTAATTACATTCGTGCACCTTTAATTGCCTTGAATCATAAGCAATTACATTCTTCTCTTGCATTAACATTGCACCTAAACCAGAATAGGATGCATCACAATAAACAATGAAATTCTTGCCTTCCACTGGCAAGGTAAGAATTGGTACAGTAGTCAACAAGGTGTTGAGTTTCTGAAAGTTTCTTCACACTCGTCCGACCATACAAATGGGACACTCTACTTAGTCAAATTTGTCAATTGGGAAGCAATAGAGGAAAATCCCTTGACAAATCGACGGTAGTAGCTAGCTAAACCAACAAAGCTCCTTACCTCTGTAACATTAGTAGGTCTTTCCCAACTCTTCACTGCTTCAATCTTAGATAGATCCACCATCACTCCATCCTTAGAAACCACATGCCCCAAGAAGGACACTGAATCTAGCCAAAACTCACACTTGGAGAATTTGGCATAAAGCTTTTTCTCCCTCAACATTTCCAATACAATTCTCAAGTGCTCCTCATGTTCTTTCTTGCTCTTTGAGTATACCAGTATATCATCAATGAATACAATGACAAAGAGATCCAGATATGGCTTAAAAATCCCATTCATCAAGCTCATGAAAGCAGCAGGGGCATTCGTAAGCCCAAAAGACATTACTAAGAACTCATTATGCCCATACCAGGTCTGAAAAGCAGTTTTGGGCACATACGTTGCCCGTATTTTCAATTGATGGTAACCAGATCTCAAATCGATTTTTGAGAAGGTACAAGCACCTTGTAACTGGTCGAACAAACCATCGATGTGAGGAAGAGATACTTGTTCTTAACAGTTACCTTATTCAGTTGCCTGTAGTCTATGCACATCCGAAAACTCCCATCCTTTTTCTTCACAAACAAAACAGGAGCACCCCAAGGGGATGCACTTGGTATAATGAATCCTTTTCCTAACAATTCTTGAATTTGAGCCTTTAACTCCCTTAACTCCGCGGGAGCCATTCTATAAGGGGGTATGGAAATGGGGCGAGTACCTGGTTCAAGATCAATGCAAAAGTCAATATCTCTATCCGGTGGCATACCAGGAAGGTCTGTAGGAAACACATCCAGAAACTCATAGACTATGGAAACCGACTCAATTGAAGGTACTTGGGTAGTATCATCCCTGAGGTGTGCCAAGAAAGATAAACACCCTTTACTAACCATTCTCTTAGCACGAATAAAGGAGATGATACGAACTGGAGTGGAAGTGTAGTAACCCTCCCACACTAACGGATCTTTCCCAGGCTTGGCCAACGTTACAGTTTTAGCATTACAATCTAAGATTGCAAAATTTGGAGAAAGCCAAGTCATACCCAGAATTACATCGAAATCAACCATTTCAAAAATAACCAAGTCTACATGAGTATTGCTCCCCACAAAAGTCACCAGACAAGACCTATATACCTTTTCAACTATCACAGACTCACCCACTGGAGTAGAAACACGAATAGGCATGTCAAGCAATTCACAATGTAAATTAAGACCAGCAGCAAATGAGGAAGATACATATGAAAATGTGGAGCCAGGATCAAATAATACAGAAGCCATGCAATTACAAACCAAAAAGATTACCTGTGATAAAAGCATCAGATGTCTCCGCTTCAGACCGCTCAGGGAAAGCGTAACAATGGGCCCTATCACCTGTCTGCCCGTTGCCCCTACCATGTTGTGCTGTAGTGGCTCCATTTTGCCCGTCACCCCGGCCGTTTTGGTTACCGCCATTACCTCGGCCACCACATCCTTCAGAATGACGGCCTATTCCATGGCCACCTCTACCTCTGACTATTGAAGGTTGTGTCCAGTCTCCCCACATCCATAACACTCTCTGGATTCAAGCATAGGTCTCTGTGAGAATGACGAAGTCTGGGGATAACCTCCAAACTCAGAGAAATATTGACCGGTCTGCGGTGGACCCCCAACTACAGCCTGCAGTGAAGACTGAATAGGTCGGGCTGGATAACCTCCTGAACCCTGCCCTCTGGAGTAAGAACCATTAAACTCACCTCCCTTACGAAACCTTTTAGATGTCGATGGCATGGTGAAGTCATATGGCTTCACTCCCTTCACCTTTATCACGAAGTCTACAACTTTCTGAAAGGATTTTGCTGCAGCCGCTATCTGTAAGGCTGAAATCCGCAAATCTGACCTCAACCCCTTCACACAACGGCGAATCCGCTCTTGTGGACTAAAACAAAGCTGGGCGGAATACTTGGATAATGCACGGAACTTAGCCTCATACACAGTAACCGACATCCTACCTTGCTCTAGGCTCAAGAACTCATCTCTCCTCCTATCCCTCAAGGTTCGGGGGATATACTTCTCCATAAATAAGCTAGAGAATGACTCCCAAGTCATAGGTGGTGCCTATGCGGGTTGACACTCGACATATGACCGCCACCACATTTTGGCATTTCCCTGAAACTAATAGGTTACAAACTCAACGCCAAATCGTTCCACTATGCCTATTTTATGTAGTAACTCATGTCAATCAACCATAAAATCGTAGGCATCCTCAGATTCAGCACCCTTGAAGACTGGAGGTTTCAATTTCAAGAACTTACTGAAAAGTTCATGCTGATCACTTGTCATTATAGGCCCTTTAGTCAAACGAGGAAACGTGCCTATTTCGAATGAGGCATCCATGCGAGGAGCCACAACAGCTGCCTGTTGTACTTCCGGAACCTGAGGTGCTGGTGCAGAAAACACTGGAGGTGTCTGGCCTTGATCAAATAACCCGCTAAGATAAGCAAGAACCTGATTAATAATCTCTAGGGTAGGTTGGGGTGGTAATTCCTCATTCTGCACTTGCTCATTTTCCCCTTCCTCACCCTCTCTTACTACTTCCTCAGTCGGTGGAGGAGTCACCACCCTAGTACTAGATGGGCCAGGTGCTTGTCCTCTTCCTCTAGAGGACATTCTTACGCGACCTCTACCACGGCCTCTTGCCACTACTCATCTTCGAGCTCCAGCCCCAATTGTTGGCTTAGATGCATCTTGTCTTGCCGGTGTTGGTGTTGGCGCAATTGTTGCTCTAGTTCTAACCATCTGCGAAATAGAGTGAAGGTGGTCAGATACAAATTTGTATCACCTAGATACCAATTGGATCCAAGTAATAGCACGAAAGAAAAAAAGAATGGAATTTTCCTAAAGTCCTAGAGCCTCTCAAAGAATAGTAAAGGCATCCCCCTACCATTCCTTAAGACTCTACTAGACTCGTTCTTGTGTGATGAGACCAACAAACCTAATGCTCTGATACCAAGTTTGTCACGACCCAAAACGAGCCGCCAGCGGCACCCACACTTATCCTACTATGTGAGTGAACCAACCAATCTAAACCCCAACATTTCAACCATTATTAACAAAATACAATGCGGAAGACTTAAAACTCATTACCAAAATCAATTAAATAACTTCTAAAATTTATCAATTATTATCCCCAAAATCTGGAAGTCATCACCACAAGAACATCTATCCTCAAATTACTAAATCTAAGAGTATCTAAGAAGCTAAAATAATAAAAGAGATGGTCCATGTCCGAACTTCAAGACATCAAGACGCGAAGGAAAGAATCCAGTCCAAGCTAGAAACGATAGCTCACCCTGAATTCTGGCGTGATGAAGACTGGCTAGAGTTGAGGTTGAGTTGAAAACGATGGCACGTTTGCTGCACTCCACAATTAACAAAGAAAAACAAATACAAGTAGGGGTCAGTACAAGGCACAAGTACTGAGTAGGTATCATCGGCCAACTCAAAATAGAAAGCAATATATGTCAGATAATAACATAAAATCAGCTAATATTCTTAACAGGTGACAACAACAATTACCATAACCCTTGGTCACACCACCAAGCACATCTATGAGGACTCAAGCCTCCACACCATACTCATTTGGGAAACAGGTTCTTTAGATTTAGTATATTAACATATTTCAAGATTCATTCTCTTTACTATCCTGGTGTCGGAACGTGACGCTCCAATCCACTACTATCCTAGTGTCGGAACGTCACACTCCTATCCATATACTATCCTGGTGTCGGAACGTGACACTCTGATCCATCTACTATCCTGGTGTCGGAACGTGACAGTCCGGTCCATATACTATCCTGTGTCGGAACATGACACTCCGATCAATATACTATCCTGGTGTCGGAACGTGACACCCGATCCTCTATTAGTATCCTGGTGTTGGAACATGACACCCGATCCTCTAACCTCATTACTTTAGTTCATCAAGCCTTCTTTTATACCAAGGCATCCTCATTAAAAAAGTAAATTTACGATTCAAGTTCACAGCCTCATCTTCCCAATCCATTACAATTACATAATCACATCATGCAAGCACACAATTAAGCATATAGAAGACTTTATAATACTACCCAACACATATCATTCGCTATTAAGAGTTTACTATGAGATAGTATAAACCATAACCTACCTCCATCGAAGAATCGCGATCAAACAAGCTATCTTCCCAAAACCTTTGCTTTCCTTGCGTTCTTCTCTTCCTCTCAATCGTTTCTCTATTTTCTCTCTATTCTTTCTATTTTTCCTTATTCAAACTCCTATTATTTTACCCTAATTAGCATATAATTAAGTATAAAAGATGGTAAAAATAACCCACTAATTATTTCAAGGTTATCTCCTTTAACCTTCAAGTAATTGAATTATTAACATTAACTCACTAACTTTTTAATTATAAGCATGAATAGTCCAAAATGCCCCTTAAAAACTTTTAACAGAAATCCGACCCAGTCAGGGTTACGCAGCCTGTGATGGTCCATCATGACTGTGACGGTCCGTACTGCAGGTCCGTCACAAAGTTCAGAGATTTAATTCTGTGGAAAGATTTGTGACGGTCCGTAGTGCCAACGACGGTCCGTCCTGCCATTCCGTCATGAAGTTTAGAAAGTTGATCTTAGTACTCAAATTTCAAAATTCTAAGTGTTTTGGAACGAGACCCCCTCGACGGTCCGTCGTGCCCATGACGGTCCGTCATGGGATCCGTCGACCCTGACAGTTATTACCAGAATAAACTCTACTGCTCAAAACGACTAAACAGGTCGTTACACTTTCTCCTTATGATGTACATATTTGGTTGAAGTTTTATTGAAATTGAATTTCATTGACTTCTTGCATTGTGTATTTTATGAAGCCATGATTATGTTGTAAAAGATGTTTGTATGACGTTTCCTTGAATATTAGCATGTCTATATCATGAATTGCCTAGAAATCGTATTTTTGAAAATAAAATTGCTCAAATCACTGTAATGCATTGTGATTTTTTTTTTTTGAAATTTGACTAATTGATTTGTTGGTATAAAATTGTTTTAATGTAGTTAGAACTGATGTATATAAGTATGATATTGATTATAAAATGATAATTTGCCATTCGGAATGAAGCATGTGAATTTTATAGCATGATGAGTTATAGAATGTTTTCTAGTTTTTTGTTGTGTTGTGATTCTCTTAATTATGTGAAATTGATGTGTTCTTCTTGATTGTGTGTTATATAGAATGTTAATGAGTTTCTAATTGAATCCTTAATTTTGGAAGTGTTCAGATATTGACAAGTGTCGTTCGACATTGAATGTTGTCCAAGTGGGGTATAACGTAAGACCCCGAAAATATTTTAGGTAAATCTAGAGCGTAACGTGGTTGAAATGGAGATATAAGGTCCTAATTTGGTCTATAATGTGACATAGAGGCAGAAGCTAAGAGTTTAGTTGCATTGAAAGTCAAACGTCAAGGGACGACCAAGACGTTCGACGACTAAGCCACCTAAGTGCCTCATATGTGGTTTTATGTGTTTCTGTGTGATGCAAGAGCTTATATGGTTCTTAAATGAGTTTATTTGGTGTTTAAAGTCAGTGTCAAGTTTCGTGAAATTTGGATGTAACACCATGTAGCCAAAACAGACCAAAAAATTAGTTTTTCAGAAAAATCTGCAGGTGCTACCGACAGTGGCATCGACGGAAAGTAGCCTGAACCACGATCCATCCTGCACAACCGTCGATGGGATCAGAAACTCCCAAAAATTTCAACCTAGAAAAATTGGTAAGTCTTGGACAACGAACGGACTTACGGTCCGTAGGTCAAACGACGATCCGTAGTCCGTGATCGTCGATCAAGACTCCCTTCAACCACTCTCTATCAAGATCTATGGATGAACAGCATGGTTCATAGATGGAAAATTTACAGACGGCTAAGGGGAAATGCAATTGGGTCAACTTGAAATGATCATAACTCTTAGCACAAAATGAATTAAGTATCTCATGACCTACCCACATATAGACAATTGAATTACTTTTCCATAACCACCTACTTTGCTAAAATCAGACCTCCGAGTAAAAAGTTATGACCATTTTAGTAAAGGCCTGTCGAACAGGCCCTCATGACGGACCAAACAACAGGGCGTCTGGCGCACGACGGACTGTCAGTCCTGGCCGTCGTGTGGCCCGGCAGCAACCTTCCTAAGGTTTTTTCTTACCTTTCCCACTCCGTTTAAACTCTAAGTACGCCGTTTTGACCATAAATCATCATATTTTAGTCAGTTTAAGCCTATAAACATAATTAAAACATATCCAAGTCAAATCATTAAATAAAAACTTAGAAAATTAGCAGCAAGAGAGGAGAAAAAAGCTCAAGAATCCTAGCTCAAGAACGTCACAAGCTCCAGCATTTCCAGCCCCGAAACTTAAGTATTTTTTCATGGATAAATCACAAGGTATGTGGGATTTCAATAGTGGGTTCGTTTCACCCATTGGTTCCCTAGTTTTCAGTCAGATTCTTGATTTTATTATCATGATTAAACCTAGGGTTTATAGAACTTTGATATAACTTCATGAATTTATTAAATATATGTTCCAAACCAGATTATCATGTTATTACTCAGATTATCGCATGAATTTCATAAACCTAGCTTTGTATTTCTTTAGTTCTTGAATTGCACATACTAGGTCATATATTTCAGACACTTCAGAAATATATGCCTAAGTTATAAATGCATAATTACCTGATAAATTATTGCATTCGCAGTTTGCATGTTCAGTTTTGAGCTATCTAGTATTTACAGAAATTCTAATATGATCTGTTAATTTACCGAATTCATTGGAGTAGCATAATATCGAGTTTGACTAGGGTTTAGCGTACCTTATAGTCCCAGAAGTACTAGTCGAGTAGGTTGTAAGTCCCCTCTGTGAGCAATCAGTTTAGTGATCACGCCAGCATGCCTTTATACCTTTGGCAGGGTATATTGGGTCTTCTCCATGGGCGTATACATCGGACTCCACATTTAGCTCATGTGGTTTTATTATCGGTATTAGTAGCTCGCACAGTTCAGTCAAACTCTCTGCATTGACCATTTATCAGTATATTCACTATTCAGCTTCAGCATGTTATACATTGGTCATTTCAGCTCAAAAATCAGCACATTACGTTCAGATTGTTATACTTGTTTTTGTGCTTGTTCAGTTATGTTTATTTTAGGTTTACTCTATCCTACATGATCAGTACCTTTCAAGTACTGGCGCATACATGCGCTACATCTTCTCGTTATGTAGGTTAAGGTTCTCAGCATCCAGATCACACATAGAACAATTTTTGATCTCCAGTTAAGCATATTCAGTAGTGAGTCCTCATCCTCCGAGGACAACAGTCATGAGAGTTATTTCAATCGTTAGTCATTTCATTTTAGTTTTTTCTAGATATAGCTGGGAGCTTGTCCCAGTATTTCTAGTCTTGTTTATAGGCTATTTTATGACATAGTTAGATTCAGCTTAGTATTGAATTAATATTTGTTTTGTATTAAACTCATTGTTTTCAAATATCTCAGTTATAGAATATGGGTATTCCCCATACTTTCATTTTGAGCATGATTTAACTTCCGCAACAATTTATTATCTTGAGTATGCTCATGATCATGCCAACAGGGTTAGCTTGGAATCACTTGTGGTCCTAGGTTCCGTGTCTATGTCTCGGGGGTAGCTCGGGGCGTGACAGAACTTGGTATCAGAGCCCTAGGTTCAAGATTCCTAAGATGTCTGAAAAAGTCCCACTAAGTAGAGTCCTTATCATGGGTGTGAAGTGCACCACATCTAATGTTAGGGAGGATAAAAAGTGTTTTGGGAAAATTTTTAGTTTCTTCTTATTCTTATCATGCGTGAGGTATTATATTATTCCACTCTAGGTTGACGTTCTATGTTTCAGATCAAGCCTCATCATAGAGCTTAGGCATGGACTTCTAATACACGCATTGCTAACGCAGTTCATCTAGTACCAGATAAGGAAGTTCAAATGCAATGTTTCAAAACGCCAATTGAGCTTTTAGCTCAGAGTTTGACCAACTAGAAAAATCAGCAGGTTCTAGTTCCTACTAAAAGAATTGATCGATCAATGGCAGCCAGAGTTTGTGAATTTGTTAGGATGAATCCGTCTAAGTTTTTAGGGTCGCATGTTGGTAAGGACTCACAGAAGTTCATTGATGAAGTTAAGAATATATTTTGTGATGTTAGTAACTGGTAGTGATAGGTAAGATTGGCATCCTACAAACTCAAGGATGTGAATCATATATGGTTCACTTAGTGGAAAGACAACAGAGATGACTTTGCCTTTTGTAACTCAGTATAGCATTCAAATTCAATGTCAGTCCAGAAACTCTTTCAGAACCCTTCTCAGTCTCTACTCCAGTCGGTGACCCAGTTATAGCTAGACGGGTATACAGAAATTGCCTTATCATAGTCTTTCAGAAAGCCAACTCAGCAAATCTAGTAGAGTTAGAAATGGTGGACTTCGATGTCATTCTAGGCATGGATTGGTTACACTCATGTTATGCCTCAATCGATTGTACAACTAGAATTGTTCGTTTTCAGTTTCCAGATGAACCAATCTTAGAATGGAAGGGTAGTAGCCTAGCGCCTATGGGTCAATTTATTTCTTACCTTAAGGCCAGAAAGATGATATCTAAGGGTTATCTCTATCATCCAGTTCGGGTTAAGGATTCTAGCCTTGAAACTCCATCTCTTGAGTCAGTTCAAAAAGTTTGTGAATTTCAAGAATTATTTTCAAAAGATCTTCCCGGGGTTCCTCTTGAAAGGGAAATTGACTTTGGAATTGATATCCTTCTAGATGTCCAACCTATTTCTATTCCTCCTTACAGAATGGCTCCAGTAGAACTTAAGGAATTGAAAGAGCAGTTGTCACGCCTTCTAGATAAGGGTTTAATCAGACCTAGTATTTCACCATGGGGTTCACCAGTATTGTTCGTAAAGAAGAAAGATGGTTCTCTTAGAATGTGCATTGACTATAGATAGTTGAACAACGTCACAATCAAGAATAATTATCCCATCCCCAAGATTGATAACTTATTTTACCAACTTTATGGTGCTAGTCATTTTTCAAGGATAGACCTCAGATCAGGTTATCATCAGCTCAGAGTCAGAGATAGTGACATTCAAAAAAAGCCTTTAGAACTCGGTATGGTCATTATGAATTTATAGTTATATCGTTTTTACTAACCAATGCTCCTGCAACTTTCATGGATTTGATGAACAGAGTTTTCAAACAGTACTTAGACTTGTTCATTATCATCTTTATTGATGAAATCCTCATTTACTCTAGGAGTGAGGAACAACATGCAAGTCATTTGAGAGCTGTTCTGCAAACTCTCAAAGATCTCCAGTAATTCACTAAGTTTAGTAAATATGAGTTTTGGTTGCAACCTTTTGCTTTCCTTGGTCACATTATATCAAGCAAAGGGATCCGTGTAGATTCACAAAAGATAGAAGCAGTGAAACAATGGCCCAGACCTACCTCTGCTACAGATATCAGAAGTTTCTTAGGTATATCAGGTTATTACAGAAGGTTCGTGGAAGGATTTTCATCCATAGCCTCACCATTGACTAGGTAGACTCAAAAGATGGTCAAGTTCCAATGGTCACATGATTGTGAGATAAGCTTCTCAAAATTGAAAACTAGATTAACTACAACTCCTGTCTTGACTATACTAGAGGGTTCAGATGGTTATGTGATCTATTGAAATGTATCCAGAGGTTGCCTTGGTTGTGTGTTGATGCAAAGAGATATATGCCTCTAGAAAGCTTAAGGTGCATGAGAAGAACTATCCAACTCATGACCTCGAGCTTGAAGCAGTGGTGTTTGCACTCAAGATATGGAGACACTACTTGTATGGTGTTCATGTAGATGTGTTCACCGATCATAAGAGCCTTTAGTATGTGTTACCCAGAAAGTGTTGAATCTTCGCCAGAGGAGATGGCTTGAGATCTTTAAGGATTATGATATTAGCGCGCATTATCATCCCGGAAAGGCAAATGTAGTGGCCGATGCTCTTAGTAGATTATCTATGGGTAGTGTAGCTCATGTTGAGCAGAAAATAAAGGAGCTAGTGAAGAATGTTCACAGGCTTACTCGCTTGGGAGTTCGCCTTATGAGCATATCAGACAGTGGTGTAACAGTTCAGAATGGAGCAGAATCGTCTTTGATAGTGGAGGTTAAGGAAAAGAAAGAGAGTGATCTGATCTTGCTTGAACTAAAGGGTGCAGTCGACAATTAAAGAGTGGAGGTTTTCTCCCAAGGGGGAGATGGTGTACTTCGCTACAAAGGTAGATTGTGTGTTCCTAATGTGGGAGAGTTGAGGCAGCATATTCTTGCAGAAGCTCATAACTCCAGGTATTCTATTCATCCTGGTGCCACTAAGATATATCGCGATCTGCGGGAAGTGTATTGGTGGAATGGCATGAAGAGGGATATAGCAGACTTTGTGAGTAAGTGCCCTAATTGCCAGCAAGTCAAGGTAGAACATCACAAACCAGGAGGTATGACTCAAGAGATCAATATTCCTACTTGGAAGTGGGATGTGATCAATATGAATTTCATCACAGGGTTACCTCGTACTCGCAGAAAGCATGACTCAATTTGGGTGATAGTTGATAGGATGACTAAGTCTTCTCGCTTTTTGACGGTCAAGACTACATATTCGGGAGACGACTATGCCAAGCTTTACCTTACTGAAATTGTGAGGTTGCCTGGGGTTCCTTTGTCTATCATCTCATATAGAGGTCCTCATTTTAGCTCTCATTTCTGGAATTCATTTCAAAAAGGTCTTGGTACTCAAGTTAACCTTAGTACATAATTTCATCCACAGACGGATGGGCAGGCAGAGCGTACCATTCAGACCTTAGAGGATATGTTGAGAGTTTGTGTGATCGATTTCAAAGGTAGTTGAGATGACCACCTTCCTCTTATTGAGTTTTCCTATAATATTAGCTACCATTCCAGCATTCAGATGACCCCTTATGAGGCTTTATATGCGCGCAGATGGAGAAAGTGCAACTCATTAGAGATAGACTTAAGACATCCCAAAGTCGTCAGAAATCTTATGCAGATGTAAGGAGAAGGGAATGAGAGTTCCAAACTGATGATTGGGTTTTTCTGAAAGTCTCACCTATGAATGGGGTGATGAGATTTGGAAAGAAAGGGAAGCTAAGTCCTAGATATGTATGCCCTTACAAGATCTTGAAAAGGATTGGAAAGGTGGCATATGAGTTAGAGTTGCCATTAAAATTAGCAGCACTGCATCCGGTCTTCCACATCTCACTCTTAAAGAAGTGTGTGGGTGACCCAGCCTCTATAGTGCCATTAGAGAATGTGGCGGTGAAATATAGTGAAATATAGTCTTTCTTATGAGGATGTACCAGTTGAGATTCTTGACCATCAGGTTTAAATGTTGAGAAACAAAGAATTCGCTTCAGTCAAGGTTTTGTGGAGGTTTCAGTCCGTAGAGGGAGATACATGGGAAGCAGAAGCAGCCATGAAATCCAAGTATCCTTACCTTTTTCCTTTTGATTCCACTCCAGCTTGAGGTAATAGTTCCTCTTCAGTTTTACAGTTATTCATGCGTAAATTCAGTTTTAGAATCATGTTCCCTCAGTTTGTACTTTCATTTTTAGCATAATTGCATGTACTCAAAACTCACTTCTCAGTGTTTAGTAGTGGGGTTTGCATCTCTCTCCCACTATTTCAGCTAGTTTAGTCTTCATTCGAGGACGAATGGTCCCAAGGAGGAGATAATGTAACACCCCGTAGACAAAAGAGACCAAAAAATACTTTTTCAGAAAAAATCTGCAGGTGCTACCAACGGTGGAATCGACGGAACGTAGCTTGAACTACAGATTGTCCTTCACAACCATCGATGAGATCAGAAACCCCCAAAAATTTCAGCCTAGAAAAATTGGTCAAGTCTTGGACGAGGACGGACTTACGGTTCGTAGGTCAAACAACGGTCTGTAGTCCGTGACCGTCGATCAAAAATCCCTTCAACAACTCTTTGAAAAAAGCTATGGATGACCAGCATGGTTCATAGGTGGACCTACGGTCCGTAGGTGGAAAATTTGCAGCCAGTAAAGAGTAAATATAGTTGGGTCAACTTAATTGAATTATCTTTTCATAGCCACCGACTTTCCTAAAATCAGACCTCCGAGTAAAAAGTTATGCCCATTTTCGTAAAGGTCTGTTGAACAGGCCCTCACGACGGACCCAACGACGGGGCGTCCGGCGTACAATGGACCGTCAGTCCTGGCCGTCGTGAGGCCCGACAGCAAGTCAAATCATTAAATTAAAACATAGAAAATTAGAAGCATGAGAGGAGAGAAAAGTTCAAGAACCCTATCTCAAGGATGCCACAAGATCTAGCAGTTCCAGCCCCAAAACTTAAGTATTTTTCCGTGGATTTAATCACCAGATATGTGGGATTTCGCTAGTGGATTTCTTTCACCCATTGGGTCCCTAGTTTCCAGTCAGATTCTTGATTCTATTATCATGATTAAACCTAGGATTTATAAAACATTGATATAACTTCATGAATTTATTAAATATATGTTCCAAATCAGATTATCACGTCATTACTCAGATTATCACATGAATTTTAGAACCCTAGCTTTGTATATTTCAGACACTTCAAATATACATGCATAAGTTATAAATGCATAATTACCTGACTAATTGTTGCAGTCTAAGTTTGCATGTTCAGCTTCGAGCTATCCGGTATTTAAAGAATTTCAGATATAATCAGTTAATCTACAGAATTCATTGGGAGTAGCGTAATACCGAGTTGGACTAGGGTTTAGCATACCCAATAGTCCCAGAATTACTTGCCGAGTAGGTTCTAAGTCCCCTCTATGGGCAATCAGTTTAGCGATCACGCAAGCATGCCTTTATACCTTTGGCAGGGTATATTGGGTCTTCTCAATGGGGCGTATATATCGGACTCCACATTTAGCTCATGTGTTTTATTATCGGTTATTAGTAGCTCCCACAGTTCAGTCAGACTCTCTGCATTGACCATTTATCAGTATATTCATTATTCATTTTTAGCATGTTATAAATTGGTCATTTCATCCAGTTAGCTTAGAAATCAGCATATCACATTCAGATTATTATACTTGTTTTTGTGCTTTTTCAGTTATGTTTTATTTTAGTTGTACTGTATCCTACATGCTCAGTACCTTTCAAGTAGTGACGCATACGTGCGCTACATCTTCTCGCGATGTAGGTTCAGGTTCTCTGCATCCAGATCACACAGAGATCAAATTTCGATCTCCAGTTCAGCAGATTCAGTGGTGAGTCCTCATTCTCCAAGGACAAGAGTCATGAGTGTCATTTCAGTCTTTAGTCATTTAGTTTCAGTTTTTGCTTAGATATGTTGGGTGCTTGTCCCTATATTCAAGTCAAGTTTAGAGGCTATTTTCAGACATAGTTAGATTCAGCTTAGTATTGAGTTAATATTTCTTTTGTATTAAACTCGTTGTTTTTAAATATCTCAGTTATAGAATATGGGTATTTCCCATCTTTTCATTTTAAGAATGATTTATTTTCCGCAACAGTTTATTATCTTTAGCTTGGGATCACTTGTGGTCCTAGGTTCCATGTCCTTGTCTTGGGGTTAGCTCGACGCGTGACATTAGAGGTCGAACGTTCAAGAACGTCCATGATGTTTGAAAGTCTTGCCTTGAAATGACCTTGTGTGTCTATGTATGTTTCATCAAGTTTTACGTGTTTGTTTTTTATGAAACTCGTGTGGTAGGTGCTAAACTCGTACACAAACATAATTGGGTTGGAAATGTCCGAGATATTATCCATAAGGACCATTTAAGGTTCCTTGAGGAAGGACCCAAAATATTTCCAAAACTGTCCCAGGCAGGCCCCAAACGACGGAGCAGTCGACGGCTCATGGGCATTTTGATGCCCCGTCGAAGATTTTCGTCGTGGGGGAATTGGCCATGGGTGAAGAGGGAAGCCTTGGAAGTCTATGTAACCACCGACAGTAACTAGTGATGTCTCGTCGTGGTCGTGACGCCTCGTCGATGGGCAACTCGTCTGTGAGGCAATTTTTTGCTAGATAATGTTAGAGGTGAAGTTGGGATTTAACCCCAAGTCTTTTAAAATAGGAGGACGATTATTTTAGGTGTTTATTATATTTTAAGAGTATATAAGTCATTAAACTCTCAGTATAACCCTCACATCTAAATCAAAACCCCTTCCCTCCAAAAATTTCTCCAAAACCTCCATGTGAGTCCAAAGGGAAGATGGAGCTTGAAGATGGGTCTTAAATAGAGTTTCTTCTTCAGTTAGATTTGGATTCTTCAAATAAGGTATGGGAATTCTTCATCTAAGGCTTGCTATAACCTTAGACTCAATATCAAAGATGACTTTCAGAGAATTCAAAAAGATGAAAAAGTCCAATTTCTACTCTAACTCTTGGGTTCTTGCATAAATAGTTTCCAAACATTAATATATGATGTTATTGATGTTTAATTTATTTTTTAAAATTAAATTATGGATGAACCCTTGATATTATCAAATCTCTAAATTTCACTAAAATATGGGTGTATTGATTATGCTTTGATATTCATGAATTCACGTGTATATTGTTATGGGCTTTTGGTTCTTGTATAGTATATGTATGTATGATGTATAGGATGTTTTAATTTGATTAATTGAGTAATGGATACTCTTAGATCTATTGCATGCTAAGTGTATTGAATTGATATTGACTTGAGGCTTAGATTTCTAATGTAATTTTCTATGGGCTTTCTAATGATGCAATAATTATATTCAATTGATATAGGTTGTATTAGGTTTATAAGTATGCAATGAATTGACCTAGTTTTCATTGATTATCGATATAATTGTATCGAGTTGTCGGTTATGGCCTTGGGTAAGGGCCTTGTAATATCGAATTGGATGATTTAGCCTTCTAATTGAAATGGTAAGGCGGAGAGGGGTATGTTGCCCTAATTACTTTATTTTTATGTTAATTAGACTTCAATTATTTTGTGATTGGTATGATCCACTTATGATTGCGGTGTTATGTGTTTTACTTGCAATTGACGTGGCCTTGTCGGCGTTACTTTATGCAATATGATGATCCTTGCCTTGTCGTCATTACTTGAAATACTTAGATGTTTCTTATAGTTGTTTTATGTGAAGTATAATTATATCAATCTATATGTGAAGGAATATGAAAGTATGTGTTCTTTGTTATGTATGTTAGGAAATCATGTAAACTATGACTATGTGCTTCAATGTCTAGTCTTAGGGTTGATGCATGTTTGTTCCTACTTGGATATATGAGTCTATAAAAGTTATGTTGATGATGATATGTTAGTGTGTAGGATGACTTAAAGAATATAATTGTTATTCCTATGTGCTTATAGAATGACTAGTAATATGTGTTAAGATGAAGTACGGGGTATCTTGTTTTGCTTGACTTGTGTCCCTTACTTGATGCTAATGTGAATACGTGATGTATTGACTTAGGAATTTAAAGGGTCTTAGTCTTGAATAAATGAATATAGGTGAGACCTTGCATGATTATACGAATGTCATTTATGTGGAATTTTGAACCAAGTGGTAAGGTTATAAATTGTGAAGTAGTTAGCCGTAATGTATCCTTTATGTAAGTGATGGAATTAAGGTTTATTGGCTGGAATGACATCATATCATACCTTAGGAAAGTCGCGATGAGCTTCTTGTCGCCATAGTGATATATGCCCTATTGGACCTTGCTTTGGTTAGTTGAATGTATTTGGGTCATGAACTAGATATGGGACCCATTTATATGAAACCTAATGTGAATTACTCTATAAGAACGAAGGCTAGTACCAAGTGATTATGTTATGGGGAGTAGCACTACTTGATATGAGACTAGAGTACAATATACCTCTAATTGAGAATGAGACTTGAGTATATAAAATCCCTTCATAGTCCATAACCATCTACCTACATGGGATGTGTCCTAGTTCTACCCTTGGCAAGTAAACACCCTCATCGGAGTAGGTTAGAACTCCGGATTCCATGAGTTTCTAACATGGTCTATGTCAGTTAATGCCTATTCTCATTATGTGGGATAATAGCATTTGAAAATTTCTATGAAGTTTAGGTGGTTGTATGGGACGCTATCTAGACATTGCACAATAGGCTTTGAAGATGTTATTTGTAGTCCCTAGGTCTTGTATAAGACCATTACTTGAATGTCCTTTATGTGATAAATGCCTCTTAATGAACTAATGAATATAATGAAAAGTTAAGGAAGTATGTTAAAATGAAGTAGTACTTATCTAAAGTTATTAAGGATTTTCTAGTTAAGGTGTGAAGAGGGCATAAGAATGGTCACTTCTTATTTTACCTAGATAAGTCTTAAGAATAACTCTAGTTAGGGAAGTTTGTTGATTATGTGGACATGGTCTAAGACGTAGGTAATCTTAAGGATTATTTAGGTAATCTTGAAGAGGTCACTATGGACGTTAGCTTCTTGATTTACTTAAGTAAGTCTTTTGATAGCCTTTGGAAGGACAATGTCATATCACCTATATGATAATGTGTTAAATGAGAATGATTCTATTTTGTACATCATATTGACCCTAAATCATCAGATTTTAGTCAATTTAAGCCTAGAAACATAACTAAAACTTACCCTAAGTCAAATCATTAAATCAAAAAACTTAGAAAATTAGAAGTAAGAATGGAGAAAAAGGTCAAGAACCCTAGTTTGAGAATGTAGCAAGGTTTCAGCAGGTCCATCCTCAAAATCTAAGTGTTTCTCCATGAATTTCATCACTAGGTATGTGGGATTTCACTAGTGGTTTCCTTTCACCTATTGGGTCCCTAGTTTTCAGTCAGATTCTTGATTCTCTTATCATGATTAAACCTAGGGTTTGTAGAACTTCAATAGAACATCATGAACTCATTAGTTATATGTTCGAAATTATATTATCATGTTATTATTTAATTTAATGCATGAATTTTAGAACACTAGCTTTGTATTTCTTTTGATCTTGAATTACACATGTTAAGTCAGATATTTCAGTTAATTCAGTTATACATGCCTCAGTTATAAATGCATTATTTCCAAATTATTTTTTGTATTCTCAGTTTGCATGTTCAGTTTTGATATATTCAGTATTTACAGAAACTCAATCATAATCAGTTAATTACATAATTAATGGGAGTAGAATAATAACGAACTTGACTAGGGTTCACCGTACCTAATTAGTCTCAGATGTAGTAGCAAAGTAGGTTGTAAGTTCTCTTTGTGGCAATCTATTAGTGATCACGCCAACATGCCTTTATACCTCTAGCGGGGTATATTGGATCCTCTCGATGAGGCGTATACATCGAACTCCACATTTAGCTCATGTGGTTTTATTATCGGTTATTAGTATCTCCCATAGTTTAGTTAGACTCTCTTGCAGTGACCATTTAACAGTATACTCAGTATCTTGTTTCAACATGTTATAAATTGGTCATTGCATGCAGTTAGCTTAGAATTCTCTATATCATGTTCAAATTATTATACTTGCTTTTGTGTTTGTTCAGTTATGTTTTATTTCATTTTTATTCTATCCTACATGCTCAGTGCCTTTCAAGTATTGACGCATACATGCGCTACATCTTCTCGTGATGTAGGTTCAGGCTCTCAACATCCAAATCACGCATAGATTGATTTTTGATCTTCATTTCAGCTGATTCAGTGGGTGAGTCCTCATTTTCCAAGGATAATACTCATGAGTTTCTTTTCAGTATTTAGTATTATAGTTTCAGTTTTTGCTAGATTTAGCTGGGGCTTGTCTTAGTATTTCTAGTCCAGTTAGAGGCTTATTTTAGACATAGTTAGTTTCAGCTTAGTATTAAATTAATATTTCCTTTGTATTAAACTTATTATTTTCAAATATCTCAGTTGTAGAATATGGGTATTCCCCATTTTTTAAGTCTAAATTATGATTCAATTTCTCCAAAAGTTTATTATCTTTAGTATGCTCATGATCATGACAACAGGGTTAGCTTGGGATCACTTGTGGTCCTAGGTTCCATGTCCGCGTCTCTGTGGTAGCTCAGGGCGTGACAAAACTTTTAAGGTATGACCTACTAGTCGGTTCATCTCTCTATGTGAGTTCTTCTTTAAAACCATTTCGTCGGGAACAACTACTAAGAACTGAACTTTAGAATCAAATTTTGATAGATTTACAAATCAATTTTGATTACCAAACCATAAACTAAACCCATGAACCAAATGTAAACTGAAAACCACTCGACCACAACACCATCATAATAACAAATATTTTCTTACATAACCAAGATAACATTCTGAATCAATGCCAACTACAGCGAGAAGTGAACCTGAACCAACCACTACATATTCATATTGCAGAGACCAACACAGATCTTTTCGAGATTTCATTTTCACAACAAAATCTTTTTAGGAGCCTAAGTTATAGACATCAAATATTTAGACATCGGGTGTTAATCAAGGGATAGTCAAATTTATCTAATACAAAGAAGAATAAGATCAAGTAACCACGTAACAAGCAGTACACACCAATATGCAGAACCTTTAATAACATCATTAGATAACTGTAACTATTCATAGTGCTCTTATATAAGTTCTCATATGCAAGGTCATGCATGTTGAACCACCTATATACTTTAACTATCCCAAGCATCACCAAATATGTTATAACTGAAATAACCAAATATTCCCAAGAATGCCACCCTATTAAGAGGACAATCACAGGATCGTATACCCAATCCACCACTAGGAATTCACTCAAAGATGTGGAAATATGTGTGGGCCTAGAATATTAATCACACTTCAAATCATATCCAAAATGAAGTAGGTCGTCACATTAGAATATATAGAACCAAGGTCGAATAACACTTCATACTTCTTCCATAGTGTCCATATCATATATTTTCATTCATATGACTTTATCTGTTTGATTTTCTAGCCACCCACAATTACCAATGTAGTCTCAATTATAATTGCACACATATACTTGGTTTGTCGAACCCCACATGATCTTCACAATGTACTCCATTGAAATCAACACTCCTAATACTAACAAATCATCATAATAACATTGATTATTTACCTTACTGTTAAGGCATAATACATATATTGGAATCAAACTTGGCTTCATATTTTAACTTTGACCTCCAACTTTCATAATGCACAAACAGACACTTTAACTATCCAACTTTTAAATAAATAAACACATGAGTCCTACATGGCAAAATACACGTAGGACATCATGTAAGACCAAAATGACATGTAGGATGACATGTAGGACATGTGTGTCTATTTGTTCAACTTTATACAAGTTTAAGTGTCTACATGTGCACACCCAAAGTTAAAGGGCATAAATGTGATTCGAAGCCAAGTTAAAGGGAATATTATGTATTATGCCTACTCTAAAACAGTTACTAGTATTAAAGTCTTCTTAGCACACACATTGTACCCTGTAAAAATTTTAAGTATGGATCTTTAGCTTTCCAAATAAGCATTTTATGATAAATACGAGTCCCACACAAGCCTGGTAACAATAATTTCAAATTTAATAGTACATTTCCATCGAAATAAAGGTATTAAATCACCCCCAATTTCAACTCCACACCACTTCCACATGTAATGCTTTAACTATCATCCCAAACCATTACATACCTCATGCCAACACAAAGAAACATTCCTGCTCACCCAAATATTTTTGTATACTATAAATTCATAGCTTTTATTTACTATCAAATGTCTATGTAACACATCATAATGTTCTATGTAGTCCCATCAATACAGTAGTATTGATCCATGTCTAAATTCTTAATAACCATGTAGAACTATATCTCATCTTGTACACATTCATAAGTCATCTATCATACTTTGAGCAATCTACCCCATGTAAAACACTAAATTTTCCATACCTTACTGTTTTTCACCTCAACCCAAAGCTAAATCTTTATACAAGTAGATGAAAAACCCCTATTAAGTCTGT
This sequence comes from Solanum lycopersicum, assembly GCF_036512215.1. Taxonomy (NCBI): domain Eukaryota; kingdom Viridiplantae; phylum Streptophyta; class Magnoliopsida; order Solanales; family Solanaceae; genus Solanum; species Solanum lycopersicum. The sequence goes on along the minus strand of NC_090810.1, from coordinate 53,820,732 downwards.
GCAAAACCAGTCCACATCTCATAGTCGTATCTTAATTCAAAGGATAAAATCCATATAACCTTTTATTCTGGACAAAGGGCATATACAAGAGGTCTTATTTTTTCACTTTTCTTAAATTCTTCTTATGATGCAAACCTCTAAATATATTTAACTCTTAAATAAACCAGACTCTTGTTTATTTTCTGGATCCCTTACCAATCTTATTCTTTGTCCAGCAACCCAAGACATGTTACCTTATACTCTAAACCAACACCTTAAGAGAAATACTTTCTTAGGTCCTTCAATAATTAAAAGTAATAAATTCTACGATCCAAACCCTGCACATGTTCTTTTAAATGCTCAATAGTCGATCTACTCTATCAATTCTTACCTTACCTATTCATACCTTAACAAAATATACTACCACGAATGTGTATTTACAATGGAAAACTTAAATTCTGATGTTAGCTATGCTAGATATCAAACTCAATGACACAAAAACAATTCCATACTCAACTCGACCGCCAATAGACTTATTTCGCAAATCTTATCCAATCGTTTTAACCAATGTGATTAACCTATGACACTATTACCATGACAAGAGAAATATTGATGAAACCACATGTCTCTAAACCCAATTCTCAACCCCTTAAAGATACATCCTTAGCCTTGTAATGAGAGAAAATATTCTTGCTCTCACCTATTTTCGAAGGATACAATATATCTCACTTATTTATTTATTTTTCATTATGACTCTAGCCCATTTAAATTCTATTCGGCAGTGTCCCAACATCTCCTAAAACTTTTCATTTAGCCAAGTTACTTATCAAGTAGTAGAAAATTACAACCTTAGATACTCAGAATCGTTATTACTATACAAAATTGTTTAGTTAACAATCCTTATTATGTAATTGCATCTCAATCACGATCTGTCACGAACTCTTATTACCATCATGCTCAATTAGCTTTTGTCATCACCACAAAGTTAACAATTTCACCAATGTGACGCCTTAAACCCAATTATACCCACTTTTATATGCACTTTTTACTAAAGTTCTCAATTACCTTCTCACAAGTATACTCCTTTAAACTTCTTTTATCTATAAGCTTTTCATTCTGGTACCTATACATTCTCATGAAATCACTGGTCCTCATTTAGAACCCTGAGAATACACTTCTCAACTTAACACATTAATATCGTATAATCAATCCACCTCTAAAATCTTTCTTATATACACTCCTTAACCTCAAACATCTGCAATAACAACCTAGTTGGTTTCTCAAGTATGATGCAACATCGGATCTCATTATACAAGCATATGATACAACTAATAAATTTTTAAGTAGTTAGTATTCGTACTTGAAAACCAACATATTCATTTTTACATACTACTAGTACCATACCATGAAATTTTGTAAGATCCACCACAAGAACACATCATACCTTCCAAGAAGATCGCACCCAAATAGCCCACACATTTCTACCAATGAATAGCTGTAAAAGTATTACCGAATTTATTCCATATCTAGCCCAAGATTTATGTATTCTTTCGTAGGCCAGGTTTATACTAAAAGTAACACACTCCATAGTTCTAACCAAGTAATCATCAATATAATTGTACTAATCGTATCATGATCCTCTTTGATATGCAATCTATGAAATAATAGTAGAGGTTCTGACCTCAACTAGCTCAACATCATTTTTCGTTATTCGATAAGCAACTCATACATGTTATGATAATCTTACTAATTGCAATTCCTAAAGTTACATGTCCATTATCTATCCATCTTTTTTAGTTGTTCCACTTTCCAATTGTCAAATCACTTTAGATATTGCCTATACCACACAAGTACTAATCCCACTACTAGATGTCTAGCCTAAAACAGTATAAGACGCTTATGAAGTCCCATAGACTACTATGCAACCTAATTTCTTGGATATTTTCAAATTATTTTGTCAAGCCGACACCTATTTCAACCCTTTTTAGTCGCTTAACGTTCTAAATTTTACCATATATCATTTTTATAATTTTATCATATCTAAATCAAATTTAACCTCCAATCCATACATAACACACTAACGGCTAACATCAAAATATGAGATTTTGAACTGTTTTTGGTGCTTTTTCAAAATGATTTTTTTCCAATGGGTTCCTAAATCCTTGAGTAATGTTTTCTAGTATTAAATTTTAAATTCATACCTTAGTTTCGGAATTGGATTTTATGTTGATTGACCCTCTTTTCAAAAGATTGATGTGGGTGTTTTCGGAAAGTGATTGTGAATACTTACTTGTGTGACTTTTGAAGTAATCTTGGGTTGGAGTTTTGTGTTAATTGACCCTCTTTTTAAAGAGTGAATAAGTGTGTATTATTGTTTTCGAAAAGTTATTGTGAATACTTGGTTATGTATAGATGTATAGATTTGAAAGTGAATTGGAATGGATAGACTCAACTCTTGAAGTTATTATTCATTGATTTAAGGCAAGTGTTTGCAACACCCAAAAAAAATTGAGCTTAGACTCAAATCTTCCTTCGTTGTGAGTAGGATTTTACAAGGAATTTGAAATTTTTTATAAGTGTTAAGGTCACTAGATTAAAACATAAAATCTAATGATAATATCAAAGAGGGTTAGGGATTCATATTAGCATTTTGAAATGGGATTTAAAAGTACCCGAAGCACTCGTTAACATGTGGTTATATGGTAACTAACTATTTGATTAATTTTTTTAAAATATGAAGCATGCTTTCAACATTAAAATTTTAAAGTTATCTCATGGGAAAGGGAAATATTAAAAATATTATTTAAATAAACTATTTGCAAATAGTCTAAAATCATGTGAAAGAGTGCTTGTTTAATTTTGGAAAAATTATTTCGGAATGGCTATCCTTAGGGAAATTGAATTGTGCGACCTTAAAACTAATTAAAATTACAAGTATGCAAATAATGATAAACGAAAAAATATAAGACTTGGTAAATAAAAAAATGGGCCCAAGTTTTGTTTTATGTCTGCCTGTGCTAGCACATGGAGCTAATTTCTGTTTGATTTGAGAATTCATCATTTTGGATGGTCTCGACAACGATTGAAATAAACTTGTTAGCATAAATTTTAATTGGAAGCAATAGTAGCATCTCTTACGATACTTTTTAGTAATCTTCTTGCAAGTTTATCTGGATACGTCATTGTCTTGGTGTTTTAAATCACTCTTGCTTAGAAAGATGACATAGTGTCGCTTAAGCTAGCAGCTTGAATCAGAAAATAAAGAAAGATCATTCATATAAATAATGAATATATTTTTATAGATAAGCACAAACATCTTTTTTAACTAACGGAGAAAATAAAGAAGTAGTGAGAGTAAAAGATAATGGACACCGCTTCCGAACACCGCATATCAATTAAATCATGATTTTCTGAGAATTCGAAGATTTCATTGCTTGTTTTGTGCATGGAGAACTCTTATGATCTCTGCAACGAGCTAGATGGATTGACAATAATCCAACTGCAATGAGGTGGATGCTTGATAATAGTTCAACTGTAAGGAGGTGGAAGTTCGATAATATTCCAACTATAATGAGGTGGATGACTCAATAATATTTCAGCTATAACAAGGTAGACTACTCCATAATATTCCAACTGCAACGAGGTGGTTGACTCGATAATACTTCATCTTTAACGAGGTGGATTACTTTATAATATTCCAATTGTAACATGGTGGATGGCTCGTTAATATTTAAGTTATAACAAGGTGGATGAATCGATAATATTTCAATTGTGATAAGGTGGATGACTCAATAATATTTTAGCTATAACGAGATGAATGACTCGATAATATTTCAGTTGTAATGACGTGGATGTCTCGATGATATTCCAACTGTAACGATGAGGATGACTCGATAATATTTTATTTGTAACGAGGTGTATGACTTGATGGTATTTCAACTGCAACGAGGTGGATGGATCGATAATATTCCAACTGTAGTGAGATGGATGCTCAATAATAGTCCAACTCTAATGAGGTCGATGAATCGATAATATTTCAGTTGTAACGAGATATGATCATGTAATATAAAGTATACTTATAGGTAAGAGTTTATAACATATGAATTTTGTAATCTTAAAAATAAGACAAGTGATATTTTCTAAAACATAAAAGTTAGATGATAATTTGATAGTGATTTGTCTACATTTTGATTTAGGAGATTTTTCTCTAGATAATTCTGTCATAGTTTCTACACTATATTATGAGGGATCTTATCTATTATTATTATTTTAGTTGCTTAATTTGTATTAGCATACTTATCTTATTGGATTTGCCTAGGAGAGTAGTTAATAATTTGTTGGTGCAAGGTAATAGTGTAAAATATTTAAATTCTTTAATAATTATTGTAACCTAATGAAAACCTTGTTGTGTTGTAGGTTTACTATCATATGAAAAAAAGTTTCATATACCGATCCGTTATGGATGTATATAGATATATCTTAGATGGTTACGAAAAATGAAAGTAGAAGTCGATTCACAAACAAATATTGTAAAAGAGATTAATCTTAAAAGGACGAATTTGTTTATGAGTCGACTGCTACCTTAATCTCTTTTACCATATTGATTTCTGAATCGAATTCTACTTCCATTTTCCCGTAACCATCTAAGATATATCTACACATATCCATAACATATCAAAATATGTGACTTTTTTACATGTAATAGTAAACCTACAACACAACAAGGTTTTTCATTAGTTTGCAATAATTATTTTTTAAAGGTTTTACTTTCATTAGGTTACAATAATTATTCTTTAAAGGTTTTACTCTATTACCTTGCACTAATAAATTATTAACTACTCTGCTAGACAAATTCAATAAGATAAGTATGCTAATACAAATGTAGCAACTATAATAATAATAAGAATAATAATAATAGATAAGATCACTCATGATATATTGTAGAAACTATAACGGAACTACCTAGATAAACATCTCATAAACCAAAATGTAGACAAATCATAGAAAACCACTATCAATCTATTATTTAACTTTTACATTTTATAAATTATTATATGTCTTGTTTTTAAGATTATAAAAATCTAAGATCGTTATTTGCTTGAATAAAATGCAGTGCTTTTATTCAAACTTTTTTTCTCTTTTTATTGAGTTCCTTCCATCTGATTTATAAGTGCCATTTTCTTCTCTTATTGTTAGTATCACACAAGCGGTTATTGAAACAACCAAAGCAGCCAACTTTACGCGGATTAATATACACCCAAATTCAATGATCTGTAAGAAATAGCTTAATAGAACATCTTCAACATTGACTTATGCATACTGCATACACCTGATGCATATTGTTAGAACCAATGTATAATTTAATTTTCAGGTACATGTAGTATGCATTAGGCAAAGTAGAAAATATTCTACTAAGCGAGTTCACAAGACCATTGAATCTAGATTAATATTAATCATCCCACTAATTGTTTCTCTAATTGTTTAAAGTATCACTTGTATGATATTAACAATAAGAGCACCAAGTAGAGAAATGTACTTGTGTGAAGCACTTATAAAGTAAATGGATGCAACTCAACCAGAAGAGAGGAAAAATATGAAATGTTTTTTGCTAAAGATAACTCAACTTTAAAGATTAACACCGGTAGACTTTGTACAGAATAGCAGAAGAAAAGTATAATTCGAGAAATCTTCTGCTAGCCCAAGATCGTTAACTAAGATAAGAAGATTCAACTAATGAAGAGGAGCTAGACAGGACAACTTATTTATGGAAGAAGACTATTTTATTTGGTTGTTCTTAGGTTGTTTGGGTTACTATTGAGTTGATATAAATGTACAATACCATCCCATATCTATACTAACATATGGATGGTTCGAGATACTACAAAATCTAGACTATTCCATAATTCTCTACAAATATCTAATTTCTCTAGAACATCGACAAGAAAAATCTAGTAACATTATCTTCTACTCTAGATTATCCAGATATTTCTACAAGATAATTATCCAAGTGACTACGCTAGATTATTCTAGAAGCTTTCCTAAAAATCTAGGATTTTTGTAGTTCCAAAATATCATCTATATTTTTCACACTCTCCCTTAAAGTGATTTTTTGGAAACTACCCCACACTTGTCGCGGAGGAGTTCAAACGAAGCTTTGAGCCACATCGTGGTGAAAATCTCAACAGCTTCTTCAAGACTCTTCTTCATTTATCTAATGGTAAAGATTTTCCATTATCGAAGATGCGATGTGAATTATCTCGTCATTGAGTTCCTAGGCTTCCTCTTACTTCCCTGCGGTTGTAATATTTGGAGAGACATCTATGATGGACAAGTTTGTTACTTTTTGAGTCATATTGCTCTCTTTGGCTCGGTAATACTTTTTATGTTTCCACATCAATAACATCTAAGAGTCTTCTTACCATAATAGTTAGAAGACTCTTCCTTCTTTCTAGGATCGCCTGCGAATCGGGAGTGCGTCATATCTCTAAATTTTCCTTCGAAGTTTCTCTATAAGAGCATATCCTTATCGATCTTTTGACAAATACACTAGCCAACTGCTTGACTAGCGAGCAGTTCCTATGAAGACAACAAATTTTCGAACTCCTCCAAGAATGGTTGTTGATCCCATCCTTGAATTGACGTTACAAATGGAATTTATATTCAGGCTTCAAACCACGAATGAAAATTTTTCTCGTTCGTGCTTCCGAGATAGCCTCTTGGAATCAACAAAGATGTCTTAGCACATAAGTTTTTAATCTTTAAAAATACTCAAAAATTGATAGATTAATTTGAATAGTGTTGGCCAATTCATTCTCCAATATCTGTAGTCGAGCTTCATTCTTCTTGTTGAACAAGGATCGAGCGCCCTCCATATTTCATGAGCTGATTTACACTTTATAATGTGATCAAATAAATCAGAAGAGATTATCCTCTTTATAATGAACTCCGCATTCGCATTAACCTACTTCCACTTCTTGTATATAATATATTGTTTTCCAGTCCATCAGCAGGAGGATTGTGTCACTCCCTTTAACAACATCCCACAAATCCTCTCCCACGAGGTATGATTCCATACATGTCTTCCATACCTTGTAATTGGACTGATTCAACAATTCCATCCCCAGTCCATTTACATGCCCAGTAAATCCATATTGGTAAACCAGTTAAATCTACCACTAACCCGATCTTGAATATCTAAAAATTAAAAATGATTATGGCTCTGATACCATGTAGAGAATATGTTACGACCCAAAAAAGGCCGCGAGTGGCACCCACATTTATCCTCCTATGTGAGCGAGTCAACCAATCTAAACCCCAATCATTTACAAATATTTCAACCATATCGAACAAAATACAATGCGGAAGACTTAAAACTCATTAATATAACAAATAAATAACTTCTAAAATTTAATACTTATTATTCCCAAAATCTGGAAGTCATAACCACAAGAACATCTATCCTCAAATTACTAAATCTAAGAGTATCTAAGAAGCTAAAATAAGTAAACAGGTGGTCCATGTCCAAACTTAAAGACATCAAGACGTGAAAGAGAGAATCCAGTCCGAGCTAGGAATAATAGCTCACCCAGAAATCTGTATGCTGAAGACTGGCTAGAGTTGCGGACGAATCGAAGTCGATAGCACGTTTGCAGCATTCCATAAATAACAAAGAAAAAGAATACAAGTAGGGGTCAGTACAAGGAACACGTACTGAGTAGGTATCATCGGCCAACTCAAAATAGAAAGCAATATATATGAAATAATAATATAAAATCAACTACATACTCAACAGGTGACAACAACAAGTACCATAACCATTAGCCACAACCCCAGCACATCTATGAGGACTCAAGCCTCCACATCATACTCATTTGGGAAATAGGTTTCTTTAAATTGAGTATATTAACATAATTCAAGATTCATTCTCTTTATTCTCCTGGTGTCGGTACGTGACACTCCGATCCCCTACTACTACGTGTCGATACGTGACCCTCCGATCCCCTATTACTACATGTCAGTTCGTGACACCCGATCCCCTTATTCTCCTGGTGTCGGTACGTGACACTCCGATCCCCTACTACTACATGTCGGAACGTGACACTCTGATCCCTTAATTCTCCTGGTGTCGGTACGTGACACTCCGATCCCCTAATTCTACGTGTCGGTTCGTGACACCCGATCCTCTAATTTCATTACTTTAGTTCATCAAGCCTTCCTTTATGTCAAGGAATCATCATTAATAGAGAGATTTTAAGGTTTAAGATTTCCACTGTATCATAATCATTATAATCCATCACCATTTACATAATCACAACATGCAACAACACAATTAAGCATATACAAGACGTTACAATACCACCCAATACATATCAATCGCTATTTAGAGTTTACTATAAAATAGCATAAACCATAACCTACCTCCACCGAAGAATCGGGATCAAGCAAGCTACTTCTCAATGTCTTTGCTTTCCTCTTCGCTTCTCCCTCTCTCACTCGTTCGTTACCCTCTCTCTGTTCTTTCTATTTTTCCTTATTCAAACTCCTCTTCTTTTACCTTAATTATCATATAATTATGTATAATCATGAATAGTACAAAACACCCATTATAAAACTTTAGCAGAAATCTGACCCAGGTGGAATTACGCACCCTGTGACGGTCCGTCATGACTGTGACGGTCCGTCCTGCAGGTCCGTCACAAAGTTCAGAGAGTTAATTTATGTGGGAAGGTTTGTGACGGTCCGTCGTGTCTACGACAGTCCGTCCTGCAGTTCTGTCGCGAAGTTTAGAGAGTCCGTCTCAGTATCCAATTTTCAGAATTGAAGTGTTTTGGAATGAAACCCCCTCGACGGTCCGTCGTGCCCTTGACGGTCCATCGTTGGATCCGTCGACCCAGTCAGTTTTTTATCAAAAATAATTCTGCTACTCGAAACGACTAAACAGGTCGTACAATAGATACCAATTTACCCATCATTCGTCCTCGAACGATCACAAGAAGGAAAACAAGGGCGAGAAAGAATACCTGAATCTGTAAAAAGGTGTGGGTATCTTTCTTGCATATCAGACTCCTTCTCCCAAGTGGACTCGTCAACTGGCCGATTCTTCCATTGAACTTTGATGGATGCAATCTCCCTTGATCTCAACTTGCGGATTTCTCTATCTAAAATAGTCACGGGCTCCTCCTCATAAGACAAATTCTCATCAAGAAGAACTGAATCCCAACGAATAATGTAGTTTCCATCCCCATGGTACCTTTTCAGCATAGACACATGAAATACTGGGTGCACTCCTGAGAGTCCTGGAGGTAATGCCAATTCATAAGCCACCTCCCCTACGCGCTTCAGCACTTCTAATGGACCAATATACCTCAGACTAATCTTACCTCGCTTACAAAACTGCATCACCCCTTTTATGGGTGAAACCTTCAGTAAGACTTGTTCACCCTCCATGAACTCCAAGTCTTTAACCTTTCGATCTGCATATTCCTTCTGCCTACTTTGCGCCGCTAAAAGCTTTTCTTGAATGAATTTCACTTTCTCTAATGATTCCCTCAGAAGATCAGTACCCCATGGTCTTACCTCAAATGCATCAAACCAACCAATGGGAGACCTACATCTCCTCCCATACAATTCCTCAAACGGAGCCATATCAATACTTAAGTGATAGCTATTATTGTATGAGAACTCTGCTAAAGGTAAGAAGTTATCCCAATGACCACCAAATTCTATCACACATGCACGAAGCATATCCTCCAACACCTGAATCGTTCACTCAGACTGTCCATCTGTCTGAGGGTGGAATGCAGTACTAAGATCCAACCTAGTACCTAATTCAACATGCAATGTTATCCAAAACTTAGAAGTAAATTGCGTACCTCTATCTGATATGATGGAAAGTAGAACTCCATGCAATCGAACGATTTCTGAGATATAGAGTTTGTCTAACTTCTCTGCATTGTAAGTCACCTTGACCGGAATGAAGTGAGCAGACTTAGTTAATCTGTCCACAATTACCCAAATAGAATCAAACTTAGCCAATCTCTTGGGAAGACCAACCAAAAAATTCATTGCAATTCTTTCCCATTTCCACTCAGGAATGGACATTCTCTGATGTGTTCCTCCGGGCCTCTGGTGTTCATACTTTACTTGTTGACAATTCGGGCATAGGGCAAAAAAATCAGCAATGTCACGCTTCATCCTACTCCACCGGAAATGTTGCCTTAGGTCACGATACATCTTGGTTGCACCAGGATGTATAGAATATCCTGAACTATGAGCCTCTGTAAGAATAGTATGGATTAAATCATCAACGCGGGGCACACATACCCTTCCATTAATTCTCAAAACGCCCTCCTCATCCATTATTGCCTTTTTAGCCTCTCCACGCAACACCGTATCCCGAATTCGGCTCAGCTTCTCATCATCAAACTTTTTTCCCTTAATCTTGTGAAAAAAAGAAGATCTTGCCTCCACACAGGCCAAAAATCCTCCTTTTTCTAATATTTCCAGCCTCATAAAGTCATTATCCAGAGTCTGAGCCTCTCTAGCCAATGGGCGTCTAGAAACTTGTAAGTGGACTAGACTCCCCATGCTCCTTGTTTTTCTACTTAAAGCATCTGCCACCACATTAGCTTTTCCTGGGTGATACAATATAGTAACATCATAGTCCTTCAGTAGTTCCATCCATCTCCTCTGTCTCAAATTCAAATCCTTCTGAGTAAAGACATACTGTAAACTATGATGATCTGTATAGACTTCACACTTAACCCCATATAGATAATGTCTCCATTGCTTTAATGCAAACACCACTGCGGACAACTCCAAATCATGGGTCGGATAGTTACGTTCGTGTACTTTTAATTGCCTCGAAGCATAAGCAATTACAGTCTTTTCCTGCATTAGCACTGCACACAACCCAGAATAGGATGCATCACAATAAACAATGAAATTCTTGCCTTCCACTGGCAAGGTAAGAATTGGTGCAGTAGTCAACAAGGTCTTGAGATTCTGGAAGCTTTCTTCACATTCATCCAACCATACAAATGGAATATTCTGCTTAGTCAAATTTGTCAGTTGGGAGGCAACAGAAGAAAATTCCTTGACAAATCGACGGTAGTAGCTAGCTAAACCAACAAAGCTCCTTAGTTCTGTAACATTGGTAGGTCTTACCCAACTCTTCACCCCTTCAATCTTAGAAGGATCCACCATCACCCCATCCTTAGAAACCACGTGCCCCAAGAAGGACACTGAATATAGCCAAAATTCAAACTTGGAAAATTTGGCATAAAGCCTTTTCTCCCTCAACACTTCCAATACAATTCTCAAATGCTCCTCATGTTCTTTCCTGATCTTTGAGTATATCAGTATATCATCAATGAATACGATGACAAAGAGATCTAGATATGGCTTAAAAATCCCGATCATCAAGCTCATGAAAGCAGCAGGGGCATTCGTTAGTCCAAAAGGCATTACTAAGAATTCATAATGCGCATACCTGGTTTGAAAAGCAGTCTTTGGAACATCTGCTGCCCGTATTTTCAATTGATGATAACCAAACCTCAAATCGATTTTTGAAAAGGTACAAGCACCTTATAACTGATCGAACAAATCATCAATGCGAGGAAGAGGATAATTGTTCTTAACAGTTATCTTATTTAGTTGCATGTAGTCTATGCACATCCTAAAACTTCCATCCTTGTTCTTCACAAATAAAACAGGAGCACCCCAAGAGGATGCACTTGGTCTAATAAATCCTTTACCTAACAACTCCTGAAGTTGGGCCTTTAACTCCCTTAACTCTGTTGGAGCCATTCTATAAGGGGGTATGTAAATGGGGCGAGTACCCGGCTCTAGATCAATACAAAAATCAATATCCTTATCCGGTGGCATACCAGGAAGGTCTGCAGGGAACACATCTAGAAACTCACGGACTATCGAAAAAGACTCCATCGAAGGTACTGGGGAGGTAACATCCCTAAAATGTGCCAAGAAAGCTAAACAACCCTTACTAACCATTCTCTTACCACGAAGAAAGGAGATGATACGAACTGGGGTGGAAGTATAGTTACCCTCCCACACTAGTGGATCTGTCTTAGGCTTGGCCAATGTCACAGTTTTAGCATTGCAATCTAAGATTGCAAAATTCGGATAAAGCCAAGTCATACCCAGAATTACATCGAAATCAACAATCTCTAGAATAATCAAGTCTACATGAGTATTGTTCCCCACAAAAGTCACAAGACAAGACCTATACACCTTCTCAACTATCACAGACTCACCCACAGTAGTAGAGACCCGAATGGGCATGTCAAGCAATTAAGAATGCAATTCAAGACCAATAGCAAATGAGGAAGATACATATGAAAATGTGGATCCAGGATCAAATAATACAGAAGCCATTCAATCACAAACCAAAAGATTACCTGTGATAACAGCATCAGATGTCTCCGCTTCAGCCCTCTCAGGGAAAGCATAACAACGGGCCCTATCACCTGTCTGCTCGTTGCCCCTACCATGTTGCGCTGCAGTAGCTCCAGTTTGCCCGCCACCCCGGTTGATTGGGTGACCTCCATTACCTTGGCCACCACGTCCTCCAGAATGGTGGCCTCTTCCATGACCACCTCTACCTCTGACTATTGCGGGTTTGTAACTCTGTTTTGGACAATATCTCCTAATATGTCCAATCTCCCCACATCCATAACACTCTCTGGGTTCAAGCATAGGTCTCTGTGAGAACGACGAAGTCTAGAGATAACCTCCAAACTCAGAGGAAAGCTGACAGGTTTGTGATGGACCCCCAGCTACAGCCTACAGTGAAGACTGAATAGGCCGGGCAGTGTAACCTCCCGAACTCTGCCCCCTGGAGTAAGAACCATTAAACTCATCTCCCTTACGCAACCTCTTAGATGTCGACGCCAGGGTGAAATCGTCTGGCTTCACCCCCTCCACCTCTATCACAAAATCAACCACTTCTTGAAAGGATTTTGCTGCAGCAGCTACCTGTAAGGCTGGAATCTGCAAATCTAACCTCAATCCCTTTACAAAACGGCGAATCCGCTCTTGTGGACTGAAGCAAAGCTAGGTGGCATACCTGGATAGTGCACGAAACTTAGCCTCATAAGCAGTAATAGACATCCTGCCTTGCTCTAAGCTTAGGAACTCATCTCTCCTCATATCTCTCAAAGTCCGGGGTATATACTTCTCCATATATAAGCTAGAGAATGATTCCCAAGTCATAGGTGGTGCCTGTGCTGGTTGACACTCAACATATGACCGCCACCACATTTTAGCGTTCCCATGAAACTGATAGGTCACAAACTCAACGCCAAATCGTTCTACTATGCCCATCTTATGTAGCAACTCATGACAATCAACCAGAATATCATAGGCATCCTCAGATTCAGCACCCTTGAAGACTGGAAGTTTCAACTTCAAAAATTTAGTGAAAAGTTCATGCTGATCACTCGTCATTATAGGCCCTGTAGTCAATCGAGGAAACGTGCCTATTTCCAATGAGGCATCCATGCGGGGAGCCACAGCAGCTGCATGTTGTACTCCCGGAACCTGAGGTGCTGGTGCAGAAAACACTGGAGGTGCCTGGCCCTGATCAGATAACCCGCTAAGATAAGCAAGAACCTGGTTAATCATCTCTGGGGTAGGTTGGGGTGGTAATTCCTCATCTTGCACTTGCTCATTTTCCCCTTCCTCACCTGCTCTTACTACCTCATCAGTCGGTGGAGGAGTCACTACCCTAGTACTAGTTGGACCAGGTGTTTGTCCTCTACCTCTAGACGACATCCTCCCGCGACCTCTACCACGGCCCCTTGCCACTGCTCCTCTTCGAGCTACAGCCCTAGTAGCTGGCTCAGACGCATTTTTTCTTGCCGGTGTTGGTGTTGGCATAGTTGTTGCTCTAGTTCTAACCATCTGCGAAATAGAGTGAGGATGTCAGATACCAATTTGTATAACCTAGATACCAATTGGATCCAAGTAATAGCATGAAAGAAAGAAAGAATGGAATTTTCCTAAAGTCCTATAGCCTCTCAAAGAAAAGTAAAGGCATCCCCCTACCATTCCTTAAGACTCTACTAGACTCGTTCTTGTGTGATGAGACCAACGAACCTAATGCTCAGATACCAAGTTTGTCACGACCCAAAATAGGCCGCGAGTGGCACCCATATTTATCCTCCTATGTGAGCGAGTCAACCAATCTAAACCCCAATCATTTACCAATATTTCAACCATATCGAACAAAATACAATGCGGAAGACTTGAAACTCATTAATATAACCAATAAATAACTTCTAGAATTTAATACTTATTATTCCCAAAATCTGGAAGTCATCACCACAAGAACATCTATCCTCAAATTACTAAATCTAAGAGTATCTAAGAAGTTAAAATAAGTAAACAGGTGGTCCATGTCCGAGCTTCAAGACATCAAGACGTGAAAGATAGAATCCAGTCAGAGCTAGGAATAATAGCTCACCCTGAAATCTGATATGCTGAAGACTGGCTAGAGTTGCGGACGAATCGAAGTCAATGGCACATTTGCTGCATTCCATAAATAACAAAGAAAAAGAATATAAGTAGGGGTCAGTACAAGGAACACGTACTAAGTAGGTATCATCGGTCAACTCAAAATAGAGAGCAATATATATCAAATAATAATATAAAATCAACTACATACTCAACAGGTGACAACAACAAGTACCATAACCATTTGCCACAACCCCCAGCACATCTATGAGGACTCAAGCCTCCACACAATACTCATTTGGGAAATAGGTTTCTTTAAATTGAGTATATTAACATAATTCAAGATTCGTTCTCTTTATTCTCCTAGTGTCGATACGTGACACTCCGATCCCCTACTACTACGTGTCGGTACGTGACACTCCGATTCCCTAATACTACGTGTCGGTTCGTGACACCCGATCCCCTTATTCTCCTGGTGTCGGTATGCTTAATTGTGTTGTTGCATGTTGTGATTATGTAATGATGATGGATTATAATGATCATGATACGGTGGAAATCTTAAACCTTAAAATCTCTCTATTAATGATGATGCCTTGATATAAAGGAAGGCTTGATGAACTAAAGTAATGAAATTAGGGGATCGGGTGTCACGAACCGACACGTAGAATTAGGGGATTGGAGTGTCACGTTCTGACACGTAGTAGTAGGGGATCGAAGTGTCACGTACCGATACCAGGAGAATTAGGGGATCGGAGTGTCACGTTCTAACACGTAGTAGTAAGGGATCGGAGTGTCACGTACTGACACCAGGAGAATTAGGGGATCGGAGTGTCACATTCTGACACGTAGTAGTAAGGGATCGGAGTGTCACGTACCGACACCAGGAGAATAAGGGGATCGGAGTGTCACGTTCAGACACGTAGTAGTAGGGGATCGGAGTGTCACGTACCGACACCAGGAGAATAAGGGGATCGGGTGTCACGAACCGACACGTAGTATTAGGGGATCGGAGTGTCACGTACCGACACGTAGTAGTAAGGGATCGGAGTGTCACGTACCGACACCAGGAGAATAAAGAGAATGAATCTTGAATTATGTTAATATACTCAATTTAAAGAATCCTATTTCCGAAATGAGTATGGTGTGGAGGCTTGAGTCCTCATAGATGTGCTGGGGGTTTTGGCTAATAGTTATGGTACTTGTTGTTGTCACCTGTTGAGTATGTAGTTTATTTTATATTATTATTTGATATATATTGCTTTCTATTTTGAGTTGGCCGATGATACCTACTCAGTACGTGTTCCTTTTACTGACCCCTACTTGTATTCTTTTTCTTTGTTATTTATGGAATGCAGCAAACGTGCCATCGACTTTGATTCGTCCGCAACACTAGCCAGTCTTCAGCATATCAGATTTCAGGGTGAGCTATTATTCCTAGCTCGGACTGGATTCTCTCTTTCACGTCTTGATGTCTTGAAGTTCGGACATGGACCACCTGTTTACTTATTTTAGCTTCTTAGATTTAGTAATTTGAGGATAGATGTTCTTGTGGTGATGACTTCCAGATTTTGGGAATAATAAGTATTAAATTTAGAATTTATTTATTGTTTATATTAATGAGTTTTAAGTCTTCAGCATTGTATTTTGTTCAATATGGTTGAAATATTGGTAAATGATTGGGGTTTAGATTGGTTGGTTCTCTCACATATGAGGATAAATGTGGGTGCCACTCGCGGCCCGTCTTGGGTCGTGACAAACTTGGTATCAGAGCATAAGGTTCGTTGGTATCATCACACAAGAATGAGTCTAATAGTGTCTTAAGGAATGGTAGGGGGACGCCTTTAATTTTCTTTGAGATGCTATTGGACTTCAGGAAAATTCCATTCTTTCTTTCTTTCGTGCTATTACTTGGATCAAATTTGTATCTAGGTGATACAAATTGGTATCTAACATCCTCACTCTATTTCGCAGATGGTTAGAACTAGAGCAATAACTGTGTCAACACCAACACCGGCAAGACAGGATGCGTATGAGCCAGCCACTGGGGCTGTAGCTCGAAGAGGAGCAGTGGCAAGAGGCCGTGGTAGAGGTCACGGGAGAACGTCCTCTAGAGGTAGAGGACAAACACCTGGTCCAACTAGTACTAGGGCAGTGACTCCTCCACCGACTGATGAGGTAGTAAGAGAGGGTGAGGAAGGGAAAAATGAGCAAGTGCAAGATGAGGAATTTCCACCCCAACCTACCCTAGAGATGATTAATCAGGTTCTTGCTTATCTTAGCGGGTTATCTGATCAGGGCCAGACACCTCCAGTGTTTTCTACACCAGCACCTCAGGCTCCGGGAATACAACATGCAGCCGCTGTGGCGCTCCGCATGGATGCCTCATTGGAAATAGGAACGTTTCTTCGATTGACTACCGGGCCTATAATGACGAGTGATCAGCATGAACTCTTCACTAAATTTTTGAAGTTGAAACCTCCAGTCTTCAAGGGTGCTGTATCTGAGGATGCTTATGATTTTCTGGTTTGATTGTCATGAGTTGCTACATAAGATGGGCATAGTAGAACGATTTGGCGTTGAGTTTGTGACCTATCAGTTTCAGGGGAATGCCAAAATGTGGTGGCGGTCGTATGTTGAGTGTCAACCAGCACAGGCACCACCTATGACTTGGTCATCATTCTCTAGCTTATTTATGGAGAAGTATATACTCCGGACTTTAAGGGATAGGAGGAGAGATGAGTTCCTAAGCTTAGAGCAAGGCAGGATGTCTGTTACTGCTTATGAGGCTAAGTTTCGTGCACTATCCAGGTATGCCACCCAGCTTTGCTTCAGTCCACAAGAGCGGATTCGCCGTTTTGTAAAGGGATTGAGGTTAGATTTGCAGATTCCAGCCTTACAGGTAGCTGCTGCAGCAAAATCCTTTCAAGAAGTGGTTGATTTTATGATAGAGGTGGAGGGGGTGAAGCCAGACGATTTCACCCTGGCGTCGACATCTAAGAGGTTCCGTAATGGAGATGAGTTTAATGGTTCTTACTCCAGGGGGCAGAGTTCGGGAGGTTACACAGCCCGGCCTATTCTATCTTCACTGCAGGCTGTAGCTGGGGGTCCATCAAAGACCAGTCAGCATTCCTCTGAGTTTGGAGGTTATCCCCAGACTTCGTCGTTCTCACAGAGACCTATGCTTGAACCCATAGAGTGTTATGGATGTGGGGAGATTGGACATATTAGGAGATATTGTCCAAAACAGAGTTACAAACCCCCAATAGTTAGAGGTAGAGGTGGTCATGGAATAAGCCATTCTGGAGGACGTGGTGGCCAAGGTAATGGAGGTCACCCAATCAACCGGGGTGGCGGGCAAACAAGAGCTACTGCAACGCAACATGGTAGGGGCAACGGACACACAAGTGATAGGGCCCATTGTTATGCTTTCCCTGGGAGGACTGAAGCGGAGACATCTGATGTTGTTATCACAGGTAATCTTTTAGTTTGTGATTTTACGGATTCTGTATTATTTGATCCTGGATCCACATTTTCATATGTATCTTCCTCATTTGCTATTGGTCTTGTATTGCGTTCTGAATTGCTTGACATGCCCATTCGGGTCTCTACTCCTGTGGGTGAGTCTGTGATAGTTGAGAAGGTGTATAGGTCTTGTCTTGTGACTTTTGTGGGGAACAATACTCATGTAGACTTGATTATTCTAGAGATGGTTGATTTCGATGTAATTTTGGGTATGATTTGGCTTTATTCGAATTTTGCAATCTTAGATTGCAATGCTAAAACTGTGACATTGGCCAAGCCTGGGACAGATCTTCTAGTGTGGGAGGGTAACTATACTTCCACCCCAGTTCGTATCATCTCCTTTATTCGTGCTAAGAGAATGGTTAGTAAGGGTTGTTTAGCTTTCTTGGCACATCTCAGAGATGAAACCTCCCCAGTACCTTCGATGGAGTCTGTTTCGATAGTCCATGAGTTTCTTGATGTGTTCCCTGCAGACCTTCCTGGTATGCCACCGGATAAGGATATTGATTTTTGTATTGATCTAGAGTCGGGTACTCGCCCCATTTCCATACCCCCTTATAGAATGGCTCCAGCAGAGTTAAGGGAGTTAAAGGCCAAACTTCAGGAGTTGTTAGGTAAAGGCTTTATTAGACCAAGTGCATCCCCTTGGGGTGCTCCTGTTTTATTTGTGAAGAACAAGGATGGAAGTTTTAGGATGTGCATAGACTACAGGCAACTAAATAAGATAACTGTTAAGAACAATTATCCTCTTCCTCGCATTGATGATTTGTTCGATCAGTTAGAAGGTGCTTGTACCTTCTCAAAAATCGATTTGAGGTCTGGTTATCATCAATTGAAAATACGGGCAGCAGGTGTGCCAAAGACTGCTTTTCGAACCAGGTATGGGCATTATGAATTCTTAGTAATGTTTGTTGGACTAACGAATGCCCCTGCTGCTTTTATGAGCTTGATGAACGGGATTTTTAAGCCATATCTGGATCTCTTTGTCATCATATTCATTGATGATATACTGATATACTCAAAGATCAGGAAAGAACATGAAGAGCATTTGAGAATTGTATTGGAAGTGTTGAGGGAGAAAAGGCTTTATGCCAAATTTTCCAAGTGTGAATTTTGGCTAGATTCAGTGTCCTTCTTGGGGCACGTGGTTTCTAAGGATGGGGTAATGGTGGATCCTTCTAAGATTGAAGCAGTGAAGAATTGGGTAAGACCTACCAATGTTACAGAGGTAAGGAGCTTTGTTGGTTTAGCTAACTGCTACCATCGATTTGTCAAGGGATTTTCTTCTGTTGCCTCCCAAATGACAAGTTTGACTAAGCAGAATGTTCCATTTGTATGGTCGGATGAATGTGAAAAAAGCTTCTAGAATCTCAAGACCTTGTTGACTACTGCACCAATTCTTACCTTGCCAGTGGAAGGCAAGAAATTCATTGTTTATTGTGATGCATCTTATTCTGGGTTGGATGTAGTGCTAATGCCAAATGTGATTGCTTATGCTTCTAGGCAATTAAAAGTGCATGAACGTAACTATCCGACCCATGATTTAGAGTTGGCCGCAGTCATGTTTGCATTAAAGCAATGGAGACATTATCTATATGGGGTTAAGTGTGAAGTCTATACAGATCATCGTAGTTTACACGTATGTCTTTACTCAGAAAGATTTGAATTTGAGACAGAGGAGATGGATGGAACTACTAAAGGACTATGATGTTACTATATTGTATCACCCAGGAAAAGCTAATGTGGTGGCAGATGCTTTAAGTAGAAAAACAGGGAGCATGGGAAATCTAGCCCACTTACAAGTTTCGAGACGCCCATTGGCTAGAGAGATTCAGACTCTTACTAATGACTTTATGAGGTTGGAAGTACTAGAGAAAGGAGGATTTTTGGCCTGTGTTGAGGCAAGATCTTCTTTTCTTGACAAGATCAAGGGAAAATAGTTTGATGATGAGAAGCTGAGCCAAATTCGGGATATGGTGTTGCGAGGAGAGGCTAAAAAGGCAATAATGGATGAGGAGGGCGTTTTGAGAATTAATGGAAGGGTATGTCTGCCCCGTGTTGATGATTTGATCCACATTATTCTTACAGAGGCTCATAGTTCAGGATATTCTATACATCCTGGTGCAACCAAGATGTATCGTGACCTAAGGCAACATTTCTGGTGGAGTAGGATGAAGCGTGACATTGCTGATTTTGTTGCCCAATGCTCGAATTGTCAACAAGTAAAGTATGAACACAAGAGGCCCGGAGGAACACTTCATAGAATGCCCACTCCTGAATGGAAGTGGGAAAGAATCGCAATGGATTTCGTGGTTGGTCTTCCGAAGATATTGGGTAAGTTTGATTCTATTTGGGTAATTGTGGACAGATTAACTAAGTCTGCTCACTTCATTCCGGTCAAGGTGACTTACAATGCAGAGAAGTTAGCCAAACTCTATATCTTTGAAATCGTTTGATTGCATGGAGTTCCACTTTCCATCATATCAGATAGAGGTACGCAATTTACTTCTAAGTTTTGGAGAACATTGCATGCTGAATTAGGTACTAGGTTGGATCTTAGTACTGCATTCCATCCTCAGACAGATGGACAGTCTGAGCGAACGATTCTTGTGTTGGAGGATATGCTTCGTGCATGTGTGATAGAATTTGGTGGTCATTGGGATAACATCTTACCCACAGCAGAGTTCTCATACAATAATAGCTATCACTCAAGTATTGATATGGCTCCATTTGAGGCACTGTATGGGAGGAGATGTAGGCCTACCATTGGTTGGTTTAATGCATTTGAGGTAAGACCATGGGGTACTGATCTTCTGAGGGAATCATTAGAGAAAGTGAAATTCATTCAAGAAAAGCTTTTAGCGGCGCAAAGTAGGCAGAAGGAATATGCAGATCGAAAGGTTAGAGACTTGGAGTTCATGGAGGGTGAACAAGTCTTACTGAAGGTTTCACCCATGAAAGGGGTGATGCGGTTTGGTAAGCGAGGTAAGCTTAGTCCGAGGTATATTGGTCCATTTGAAGTGATGAAGCGCGTAGGGGAGGTGGCTTATGAATTGGCATTACCTCCAGGACTCTCAGGAGTGCACCCAGTATTTCATGTGTCTATGCTGAAAAGGTACAATGGGGATGGAAACTACATTATTCGTTGGGATTCAGTTCTTCTTGATGAGAATTTGTCTTATGAGGAGAAGTCTGTGGCTATTTTAGATAGAGAAATCCGCCAGTTGAGATCAAGGGAGATTGCATCCATCAAAGTTCAATGGAAGAATCGGCCAGTTGAAGAGTCCACTTGGGAGAAGGAGTCTGATATGCAAGAAAGATACCCACACCTTTTTACAGATTCAGGTATTCTTTCTCGCCCTTGTTTTCCTTCTTGTGATCGTTTGAGGACGAACGATGGGTAAATTGGCATCTATTGTGATAACCTGTTTAGGAGTTTTAAGTCATCTGCATTGTATTTTGTTCGATATGGTTGAAATATTGGTAAATGATTGGGGTTTAGATTGGTTGGCTCGCTCACATAGGAGGATAAATGTGGGTGCCACTCGCAGCCCGTTTTGGGTCGTGACACCCGATCCCCTTATTCTCCTAGTGTCGGTACGTGATACTCCGATCCCCTACTACGTGTCGGAACTTGACACTCCGATCCCCTAATTCTACGTGTCAGTTCGTGACACCCAATTCCCTAATTTCATTACTTTAGTTCATGTCTCCCACAACTCCTCTCCCACAAGGTATGATTCCATACATGTCTTCCATACCTTGTAATTGGACTGATTCAACAATTCCATCCCCAGTCCATTAACATGACCAGTAAATCCATATTGGTAAACCAGTTAAATCTACCACTAACCCTATCTTGAATATCCAAAAATTAAAAATGATTATGGCTCTGATACCATGTAGAGAATATGTCACGATCCAAAATGGGCCGCGAGTGGCACCCACATTTATCCTCCTATGTGAGCGAGCCAACCAATCTAAACCCCAATCATTTACCAATATTTCAACCATATCGAACAAAATACAATGCGTAAGACTTAAAAATCATTAATATAACCAATAAATAACTTCTAAAATTTAATACTTATTATTCCCAAAATCTGGAAGTCATCACCACAAAAACATCTATCCTCAAATTACTAAATCTAAGAGTATCTAAGAAGCTAAAATAAGTAAACAGGTGGTCCATGTCCGAACTTCAAGACATCAAGACGTGAAAGAGAGAATCCAGTCCGAGCTAGGAATAATAGCTCACCCTGAAATCTGATATGTTGAAGACTGGCTAGAGTAGCGGACGAATCGAAGTCGATGGCACGTTTGCAGCATTCCATAAATAACAAAGAAAAAGAATACAAGTAGGGGTCAGTACAAGGAACACGTACTGAGTAGGTATCATCGGCCAACTCAAAATAGAAAGCAATATATATCAAATAATAATATAAAATCAACTATATACTCAACAGGTGACAACAACAAGTACCATAACCATTAGCCACAACCCCCAGCACATCTATGAGGACTCAAGCCTCCACACAATACTCATTTGGGAAATAGGTTTCTTTAAATTGAGTATATTAACATAATTCAAGATTCATTCTCTTTATTCTCCAGGTGTCGGTACGTGACACTCCGATCTCCTACTACTACGTGTCGGTACGTGACACTCCGATCCCGTAATACTACGTGTCGGTTCGTGACACCCAATCCCCTTATTCTTTTGGTGTCGGTACGTGACACTCCGATCCCCTACTACTACGTGTCGGAACGTGACACTCCGATCCCCTAATTCTCCTGGTGTCGGTACGTGACACTCCGATCCCCTACTACTACGTGTCGGAACGTGATCCGATCCCCTAATTTTACGTATCGGTTCGTGACACTCGATCCCCTAATTTCATTACTTTAGTTCATCAAGCCTTCCTTTATGTCAAGGCATCATCATTAATAGAGAGATTTTAAGGTTTAAGATTTCCACCGTATCATCATCATTATAATCCATCACCATTTACATAATCACAACATGCAACAACACAATTAAGCATATACAAGACGTTACAATACCACCCAATACATATCAATCGCTATTTAGAGTTTACTATAAAAAAGCATAACCCATAACCTACCTCCACTGAAGAATCGGGATCAAGCAAGCTACTTCTCAACGCCTTTGCTTTCCTCTTCGCTTCTCCCTCTCTCGCTAGTTCGTTCCCCTCTCTCTGTTCTTTCTATTTTTCCTTATCCAAAACTCCTCTTCTTTTACCCAAATTATCATATAATTAAGTATAAAAGATGATAAAAGTAACCCACTATTTATTTCAAAGTTATCTCCTTTAACCCCCAAGTAATTAAATTATTAACATTAATCCACTAACTTTATAGTTATAATCATGAATAGTCCAAAACACCCCTTTTAAAACATTAGCAGAAATCCGACCCAGGTGGAATTACGCACCCTGTGACGGTCCGTCATGACTATGACGGTCCGTCTTGCAGGTCCGTCACAAAGTTCAGAGAGTTAATTTCTGTGGGAAGGTTTGTGACGGTCCGTCGTGTCTCAGTATCCAATTTTCAGAATTGAAGTGTTTTGGAACGAAACCCCTTGACGGTCCGTCGTGCCCTTGACAGTCCGTCGTGGGATCCGTCGACCCAGTCAGTTTTTTATCAAAAATAATTCTGCTGCTCGAAACGACTAAAAGAAAAATCTAGTAACATTATATTCTACTCTAGATTATCTAGATATTTTTACAAGATACTTATCCAAGTGACTACACTAGATTATTATAGAAGCTTTCCAAAAAAATCTAGGATTTTTGTAGTTCAAAAAGATCATCTATATTTTTCACAACTTAACTTCTATTTAATCAAATATAATAACTAATTAAAGCTTAAAAGTACTATTCAAGCATAAGTATTGTAAGAAAATAATAATATTGGCAAAAGATACTTCATTCAAGTATCCAAACATGAATTCATGTATCATCAAAAAAAATAAAAAAGAAAAGGAAGAGAAAAACATACGAGCCTGATATTCACTTTAATTCAACTCTGAAGAATTGATTAAGAGGATTCATGTTGAAAACGGGGTTCATCATCATTATCGTCATTTTCTTTTTTATTTTTATGAAATCCCTTCATCTCCGCGCCGCAATAGATTTAGTTGCGTTAGAATGAGAGGTAAAACATCATTATATATATGAGGGGTTCATGGAATTTAGGATTTTCAAAAAGTTGTTATAATACTTTGTTTGGTCCAAATATTGTAACAAAAGAAATTAAGTACAAAAATTATTACAAACTTCTTAAAGAATTGATCATTTAGTCCCAATTTATATACTAATAACAGTATTCTTTTTTTTGGAAAAATTGTATATAATAGCAAACTATTATTTTAAATTAAACGTTATAAACATAATTTTATTAATTGTACCCTATAGCAAACTATTGTTATTTTTTCCTCTCTCCCTGGTGAATCTCGCTCGCCACTCTCGTTTGGTGGCAATCACTCGCCTCTCACTTTTATAAAAACACAAATGTATAAAATGTGTTTGTATTTGTATAAACGAGAGAAAATTATATATATACACATATTTTCGTTCCTCCCAGTCTCCTCTCCAAATCTCGCTCGCCACTTTCACTCTCCACTCTCACTTTATACAAACACAAATGTATACATTGTATTTGTGTTTGTATAAAACGAAAGAAAATTGTATATAAAAATACAAATGCATATAGTGTATATAAAAATACAAATGTATATATTTTTGTCTTATATACTTATGATTATACAAATATAATCTTTCCCTATCCAATTCTCTTCTCTTTCTCTCTTTCTCGCTTTATACAAACACTGATTATAATTGATCTTTTGTATATGTATACCGAAACAGATTATACAACTACTTTCTTTTATATATGTATATAAAATTATACAACTACGTTCTTTGTATATGTATAACGAATTATATAACTGTTATTTTTGTATACGCATAGCTAAATATACACTATTTATGTTTGCTATGGAGCGCAATTATGCAAACTATAGCTATAGGATATATATATGATTTTTATGTTTGCTATATGTAAAAGTTCCTCTTTTGTTTTTGTTTTTTTTTTTGGGGGGGGGGGGGGAATACATAAAATAAACCATAAACATGGAAGAAAAACTCGTAGTTCTTAAACTACAGGAGCGTTTAAATACCCCCTTTATTATCTTGGAAATGATTTTTTTCCACCATGAGACTATAACACCACTCTCACCCGCCACATCATAGCATCGTAAGCGCCACACCATAATCATGTAGGCACCACGTCATTAACTTTTAGTTCTTTCTTACTTATTTACTATTTTTATTAAACACTTTTTAATATTAAATATTTCAATGAATTAATATGTAAATGCATACCCCGCACCCCCTCTCTTTCTTCGTCCTTGTTCTTATCATTTCAACCTTAATACTTACTTTTCTTCTTCTTCACTGTTCAACTTTATTTTTAAATAACTAGAACGAAACAAATCACTATTATATTCACATAATCTTCTTAGAATCCAACCCCACGAATTCACCCTCTTGGAGAGTGAATTTTTTTAAGCCAAGTTTTTCTTGACAACTCAAATAAGTAACGAAGATTGTATAAGAAAGTTGATAAAAAAAACAGGGAAAATAAGTACCCCCAACCTATGCTCAAAATATCATAGACACATTTATACTATAATAAGGTCCTATAACCCTCCTAACATTATTTTAAAAATAATTTTCTACTCCGATTCGACCTACATGGCAGTATCTTGTTGGCCTAGCGCGTATTGACACTTTTTTCAAGCTAGTGCCACGTAGACTGAAGTGAGGTAGAAAATTATTTATAAAACAAGTTTAGGGGGGGTAATAGGACCTTAGTTGTCACAGTCGGATTCTGAAATCCGAATGCAACCGACATCGTTAACCTCTCAGAGGTCGCAGACAAGCCTCTTCTTAGCTTTCATCACAATCATACAGTTAAATTTGCAAAAAAAAAAACAATTTAAATATTAATGAATTATACTTAGACTTCATATAATTACTACATAAGAGTGATATTCTAGGGCTCAAAACTAAACAACCATCAATCAATATAGTAAACAACTGAAATGAAGAAATCATGATATAATAATAGTTTATCAAACGGCCTTAATACAAAGCTTT
Source organism: Solanum lycopersicum (assembly GCF_036512215.1). Taxonomy (NCBI): domain Eukaryota; kingdom Viridiplantae; phylum Streptophyta; class Magnoliopsida; order Solanales; family Solanaceae; genus Solanum; species Solanum lycopersicum. The sequence continues at coordinate 53,794,573 of NC_090810.1, read as the reverse complement.
GAATAACTGTTTGAAAGGAAATGCTAGGTACAACATCCACTAGCTATGCCTAATGTACTAAAACTAGAAACCAAAATGTAGCATCCTCGAACTCAAGAGGACCTACCAAAGATCTGGAGATACTAGTCCGAACTACTTCAACAAATCTTTATTTCTCTTCAAGAACCTGCACCCATAAAAATAGTAATAGTATATGGGTTAGTACACACTTGTAATAAATATGGGTGTATGCACATAAACACATAATAAGTATGCATAATCAAGGAAAGATCTTCCTATAGCAACATGTCATTTTTGGAAAGTTAAGTCATTTTACTTTCCTAATTCGTTATTTATGAACCATGTTATGAATATGACATATTTTCATGCATTTCAAGCACACAACTCATTTTCTATATTAAAACAAGACCTTGGAATGATGAACATAATTTTAGAATAACTCGAACAAAAATTATTATTTTTGCTCCCTGTTAGGCCGAGAGCTCTACTCTCATGCCTTAGATTATTTTTCAGTTCGTTTCTTCTTGTTGTTGTGTAGTTCAAAGATCTCCTTTGATCCTATTTTTTAATTACAAGTTCAATGGTTCATTGTAGTCCCATACCTAAAATGAATCAAGTAAGTAATCCAAAAGACTAACGAAATGATTTGACTACCCTTACCACAAGGTATTCTTTCCATTCTTGTTAAATTGGGCATGAAGTCTTTATAAGCCAATATTTATTGGCTATGCTCATTATTTGATCATTTGCATACTATAAAGATGTTGGGTCATATATTCACACTCCAAATGATTGAGTCATTATGTTTGCGCTCTTTATTGGCATATATTTGTTGGCTATGCCTAATATTTGATCATTTGCATAATATAATGATTATTGGCAATGCCCATTATTTGATCATTTGTATGATATGAAGATTATGGGGCATTGATTAACCATTATATTTTGCTTCCTTTATTGTCATAATATAATAAATCATTATAAGCCAATCTTTTTTGACTATGCACATAACTTGTTAAAAACTTCACTCTTATCAAAACTTATGATTGATATTCTTGAGCTCTTGCTTTCTTAGTGCACTATGAACTAACATTTCTTATTGTTTCTTTCTTACTTTCTTAAAGAAATCTTTAGCATTAAGATCGTGTGAGCTAACATGAAATCCAGTGTCTGCCCGCACCGAAAAGGGGTTGTTCACCGATCAAAGTGAACCTAGATCATGTAAGTTAATATGAAATCCAGTGTCTGACCCCACACTGAAAAGGGGTGGTTCACCGGCTAAAGTGAAACCAAGTCTAGTGTCTTCCCCACACCAAAAAGAGGTGGTTAACGGCTAAATTGAAACCGAATACTTTCTTTGAGCATTAATGGACATAGATTATGAGAGATAAACATGAAATCAAGTGTCTGCCCCACACTAAAAAGGGGTGGTTCACCTGCCAAAGTGAAACCAAATACTACCTAGCTCTCTTAGGTGGAATTCACAGGCTAATTCCTATGTTGGAAACATATTTCAAAGACTAGGATATTTCGGAGACTATTTATCCACCTTGGTGGTAGCCTCATCTCATGAGTCTTATATGTGCTTGCACAAGCACATTGATAGTCTATCGGTGCTTTGGTCAATTTCTTATACTTTTTAACTTTGAGAGTTGACTCATACATTATGAAAGCTTGTTTCTAATATGAGGTATGCTTAACTCAACGGATGACATGTTATCCCTTTATTTACTTGATAAATGTGAACTTAAACCTTACATTATCATCATGGTGTTAATGAGACTTGTCTCACGATTTTTAACACCCTCTTGTGTGAGTATCCTTAACATTATCGTTTAGGTGCAAGTGAGACTTGTCTCACTTACTTTAACACTCCATTATGGTCAATTTCATAACTCATAAGCTTTTATTTATGTCATTACTCACCTTATCTTGGTCAATGTCATTTAGGAGCCTTATACCATTCTTTATGAAAGTTATAAACTTATTCAATGTACTACTATATTCATAGTTCATTTGGATAGGGTATGTTGGGACTTGTCCCAATGATTGGAATAACCTTGGTTATGAATTAATTGAATTACATTGGTCATGCTTAATTCGGTATAACTTAGTCCATTAGCCAATTTTTATGTCATATTTTTGAAAATAACATTGTAAGCCAATTTATTGGCATAAATCAAACTATGATATTATCCTGGAAGCTTTCTTCAATTAATTTCATGTATATACTATAATGATCTCATCATTTTAAGCAATCCAACTTTAAAAATTTGTTTTGATTAGATCATAAGAACAATTTCATCTTCTCAAACACAATTGGCATAAGCCGAACTTTCACATATTATAGTAATCTAAACTTTCATTGTAAGCAAGCTAACTTTTAACATTTTATTAGCTTATAATAACAATTTCATCTTCTCAAACATAATTGGCATAGGCCAGACTTTCACATATCATAGAAATCTTTACCTTCATTCTAAGCAAGCCAACTTATAATATTTAATTAGCTTATAAGAACAATTATGTGTTAGATTGTCCAAGCTATAAAGTTGATTTGGCTTTGAAGATTCATTAACTAGCTTTGATTCTCATTCTTGTCTCTTCTTGGAAACCTTGCATTTGAAACAATTACAAACATATCTACTGTAAGACGCAATTAGTAATCAAAAATCTTCATCCCTTTCAACAGTAAATTGAATTTCATAAACGACTTATAATAGTTTCATCTTTTCGAACACAATTGGCATTTATTATATGGATCTAACCTATAGGTCTCATTCAATGTTATTAAATCATTGAAACCAACACATAATGATCAGTTAGCGCCACATACCAACAACATGCTCGAGATTTGCATAATACATACTACTAGGAGTCAAAAATAGGGAGAACTAGGGAGATGAACATTCGAAAATTTCATTGTGAACAACCCTAGTTTCAGATCTCTTGAATTCAAAACATTTGAAAAGTCTCTTGGGGAAAGGAAACCAAGATATTAAAATCATACCCTACTTTAGAATTGAATCTACAAAGATCACCTTATACTTTGCACGAAAAATCTTGAAGAATAGCCTTGAAATCGCCAAAGGAGAATTTTCTGTTTTTCCTTACGTTTGCTTACTATTTTGAGTCATAACTTTTCTAGTGATTGAACGTGAGTCTAATTCTTAGTAACAGATATTGATTAAGTTAATTAAATAAATCAATTAGCTTATTACAAAAATGACTATATTAAATAGACTAAAAATAGGAGAACATTTGACTTAGCCAAATCTAGAAATTTTCTAAGGGTTTCGGCTAAGACCGTGATTTTTAATTAATTAATTAAGTTTTTAATTTAATTAATTAATTGATATAGGGTAATTACTAAATTACCGCTAAGTCATTAGGACCATAACCAACACTTTTGGACCATCCTTTGTTAGGTACTAGGATGTTTCTTAGTTAGTTACTTGTCTTAATGTCACCCGGTTAGGTCTTAGGTTGTGAGGTCCCTTAGGTTAGTTAGTTATCTAGGACAGTTAGTTATAGTCTAGGACCGGTTAGGGAGCTTGGCCCCACGTGGGCTGACAAAGAAGCGTGCTTGTCCCCGACCGCGCTAACCGAATCGATTAGCGCATCTCTTGGCTAGTTGAACATGTGTTGCGTGTAATTTCCTAACTAACTATTCTGGAAGGTTCATTTGGAAAGTCTACTTATTGTCCCAAGGATCCTCACTTTGTTCTTGAGCTCTACTTAATCTACATGATCATTTTAAGTGGTCATGTGTTATGATACCTAGGCTTGACACTTGGATGCCTAGTACATAATGTGTTTAGTTGAGAATCAATAATTTTGGATTAGGGTATTCATTGCTAAAATTCTTAAACAAGCTTGGATTATATTTTAAATACTTGTGTATACATAGAAATTGGCTAACACCCTCTTAAGCCAATATTCTCTAATATGCCCAATATTTCTAAATATTGGGCATTGGGATGCCTATGTACCCCAATACCAATTCTTAAAACTTAATAGACTCTTCACTAGACGAGTACATTTTCTAGAATGTTACATTATCCCCCCCCCCTAGGAACATTTGTCCCCGAATGACACTACACATCATTTTGAATCAAAGAGGGTATTTTCGAAAAACACTTCAATATATTTGAAATTAACTCTTTGTGAATATCTGATTCACAACTTACTCTGGTTGATGCACATCACTCAAAGCTTATCTGAACATTCAAATTTGAGATTGAAAAACTTCCTTCTCAATCTTACTTTGACTCAATGCACATCACAACTCATGCAACACAAAAATCATGTCAACACTATATAAAAACAACAACAAGAATGCAAGCATAAACTTATATTAACTCATTTAGTGCAAGTATAAAACACACAGTTATGGACTTAAAAAATCAAAACCAACTAATGCACTAAAATTTAGAGTTTGATAAACCAAATCAGACTTAGGTTGAGTATATCTAACCTCAAGAACTGAACAAGTGAGAGTAACGGGATCTCAATCGATTGGGTAAGATCTCAACGCTTAAAGTGTTCGGCCTTAAGTTGTTGGTAATTTGAGCACTCCTCCACAACTTAGAAATATCTCGCTTCATACCTTCCCACCAATAAATCTCCTTGAGATCATGATACATCTTGAAACTCATTCACTATGGACACAGAGCCTATGGAAGGAACTTCATGTTCTAAGTCATTGACTTTGAATAAGTGATATAAATACCCCTTAGATAACATCTTATTGGCTTTAAGATGGGAAACTATTTGTCCTGATGGATTTGAACTATACCCTTCTCATTCCAGCTCTAACTGATTAGGAAATTGAAACCTTACTACTCTGTTTCGACAGTCTATGGTAGAATAACACTTATGGAGCCAATCCATATCCAAAATAATATCAAAGTCAAACATAGTTAATTCTATTAGGTCAGCATCGGTAACTCTATCAAGAACAATTATTGGGCAATACCCTTTCAGCTCTAATTTTGTCCCCTCTGGGAGTACTAACTAGAAAAGGTTCATGTGAGATCTTAGGAATAAAGTCAAATTTACTAGTTACTAGAGTACTAACAAAAGACAAGGTAGATCCTGGATCTAACAATGTATAACCCGGAAGAGTAAAGACAAGCAATTTATCAGTGAGCACATTAGCTGACTTTTCCTGCTCGTCTCTACCATTCAAAGCATAGAATTTGTTCCTCTTGGGTGGCTTAGCTGCATCTAGGATTAGGCCGAGGCTGAGTATCTGCCTTGGCCTGATTCTTCATATGTGGGCAATCCCTGATTATATATGCACTCTTTCCACACCCATAGTAGGCATTAGTACCTACCTAGAACTAACCTCCATGCAAACGGCCACACTTACCACACGGCTATGTCACGCTGGGCATTTATATCATTGCCCTTCTTGGAGTCAGACTTGTCCCCATTTGCATTAGTGTTCCTAGAAGGAGTAGGATTACCTGAGTGTTGGTACCTCTTCTTAAACTTGGGCCTGTCATGGACTCTAAAAGAACTCCTACCAGTGCTAGAACCAGCCTGATCCGAGGGCCTAGGCTTCTTTCCTTCTCGGCCTCTCTTCCTCCAACGAATCTCTTCCACCTGCTGTGCATGTACCATCAACCTACAAAGATCCATTTTATGATGCAACATGGCTACCCGACATTCCTCCTCCGAATCCTCCGATACACCAGTCACAAACCTGCTCATCTCATCCCTGCTATTGGACACCAGGGAAGAAGAATATTTGGAAATCTTAACAAACTTCAAGGAGTATTTCTTGACTGACATACCTCCCTAACGTAAGTTGATGGGCATAAGCTAAACTTTCACATATTATAGTAATCTAAAACTTCATTGTAAGCAAGCCAACTTTTAACAATTGATTAGCTTATAAGAACATTTTCATCTTCTCAAACACAATTGTCATAGACCAGACTTTCACATATTATAGTAATCTTTACCTTCGTTTTAAGCAAGTCAAGTTTTAACATTTAATTAGCTTATAAGAACAATTCATTGTTAGATTGGCCAAGCTACAAAGTTTATTTGGCTTTGAAGATTCATTAACTAACTTTGATTCTCATTCTTGTCTCTTCTTGGAAACCTTGCATTTCAAACAATTACAAACATATCAACTGTAAGACACAATTAGTAATAGAAATCTTCATCCCTTTCAACAGCAAATTATATTTCATAAACGACTTATAACAGTTTCATCTTTTCGAACACAATTGGGCATTTATCATATGGATCTAACCTATAGGTCTCATCCGATGTTATTAAATCATAGTAACCTACACATAATGATCAGTTAGAACCACATACCAACAACATGCTCGATATTTTCATAATACATACTACTATGAGTCAAAAATAGGGAGAACTAGGGAGATGAACATTCAAAAATTTCATTGGGAACAACCCTAGTTTCACATATCTTGAATTCGAAAAATTTGAAAAGCCTCTAGGGGAAAGGAAACCAAGAGATAAAACTCATACCTTACTGTAGAATTGAATCTACAAAGATCACCTGGTACTTTGCACGAAAAATGTTGAAGAATAGCCTTGAAATCGCCTAAGGAGAATTTTCTGTTTTTTTTTCTTACGTTTGCTTATTGTTTTGAGTTATGAGTTTTCTAGTGATTGCACGTGAGTCTAAGTCTTAGGAAATAATATTAACTAATTCAACTTAGGTTAATTAAGTTAATATAATAAATCAATTAGCTAATTACCAAAACGACCCTCCTTAGTTGACTAAAAATACGAGAACATTTGACTTAGCCAAATCTGGAAATTTTTTATGGGCTTCGGCTAAGACCATGATTTTTAATTAATTAATTAAGTTTTTAATTAAATTAATTAAGTGACCTAGGATAATTACTAAAGTACTCCTAAGTCATTAGGACCATAACCAACCCTTTTGGACCATCCTAGGTTAGGTCTAAGGATGTTTAATGTCACCCAGTTAGGTCTTAGTTTGTCGGGTCCCTTAGTTACTTTTGGTTTGTCCTAGGTTAGTTAGTTAGCTAGGTCAGTTAGTTAGAGTCTAGGATCGGTTAGGGAGTTGGGCCCCACGTGGGCTGACTCGAAAGCACGCTTGTCCCCGACCGCGCTAACCGAATTGGTTCTTGTGTCTTGGCCGGTTGCGCATGTGCTTACACATGTGTTGCGTTTACTTTCCTTACTAACTATTCTGGAAGGTTCATTTGGAAAGTTTACTTATTGCCCCAAGGATTCTCAGTATGTCCTTGGGCACTACTTAATCTACATGATAATTTTAAGTGGTCATGTGCTATGGTACCTAGGCTTGACACTTGTATGTCTAGTTCATAACGTGTTAAGTTGAGAATCAATAATTTTAGCTTAGGGTCTTCATTGGAGGTAAAATTCTTAAAGAAGCTTGGATTATTTTAAATACTTGTGTATACATAGAAATTAGCTAACACCCTCTTAAGCCAATATTCTCTAATATGCCCAATATTTCTAAATATTTTGCATTGGGATGTCTATGTACCCCAATACCTATTCTTAAAACTTAATAAACTCTTCACTAGACGAGTACATTTTCTGGAATGTTACATTAGTATAGTATAAGTGTGTCTATGGGATTTTTAACATAGGTTGGGGGTACTTATGCATTTTCCCAAAAAAAATATAAATTCTATGAGAAATATTTGAACAGATCTAGAAATAAAAATGGGTTATCCAAGTTTATGAGGATTTCTTTTAAATGTATTTTCCCCTTCTTTTTTTATGAAACTATTTATCTAGATGAAACTATTTGAAAGAAATAGAAACAAATAACATTTTTTATTTGGTTTGCTCCAAAAAGAAACGTGAGTAGATTTTTATAAAAAATTTCTTCTATGATCGTGTTTTTTGGACATGAATTTCGTTAGAAAATAAAATAAAATAATATTTTTTCACTTTCAATATTTTCCAAAGCTTTTCTTCTCAAATTATTCAGTCTTTCAATGTTTTGATTTTTGCTCAGATACGTTAAAAAATATATATCTTGAAATACTATATATATAAATTACTCAACGAAAAAAGTATACAAATACCCCTAAACTATAGGAAAGGGTCTGAAAGTATCTTTTATCCGCCTACTTTATCAAAATTACTCTTTTGTTCACCTTTTTTATTCATTTATATCCTTTAAAACTAACATCTCCTATTTATTTTTAAAAAAAAAATTATTTATTAAGTGTTATTTTCTTAATTGATGAATTAAAAATTTCACACCCATCAGACATTTTTGACCTACCCCGAAAGTATGATACACGCACCATGACCCAACAAATTGTTTTTTTAGCATAGAAGAGAAAATGGAATTAGATTTCTGAAAAGATCTTTTGACTATTTATTATTATTATTTGTGTGTTTTTTTAGTTTTGGGTCATGGGGCGGGTATCATGTTTTCGGGTCGGGTAGAGAAAAACTAGGTGGGTGAGAAATTTTAATTCATCCAATAAAAAACACTTAATAAATAATTTTTAAAAATTAAATTGAATAGGGGTTGTAGTTTTCAAGGTATACGTGAGTAAAATATATGAAGACATGAATATTTTTGGGGAAATTTCATAAATAGCTATAACAAAAAACCTAATAGGCTAATTAACTAAAGTTTGTCTATTTATGCCATATCTATAATTTAAATAGCTATTGTGTTTTTTATTTGAATTCTACCTATTTGTAATTAATTATACAAAAAGATTATTTAAATATATCTAAATAATTAAGTGTTCATTAAGGAATGCCTTAATTAAAGTTTTAGTTTAATTAGGATATGTTTCCAAAATAAGACTTCTTTCTGAGGAAACACGGACTATTCATTTATAGATGTATATAATTGGAATAGAATTCCACACTAAGACTGTTTGTGAGCGATTTTTTTTGTCTAAACATATAATTAAATGTTTTTCGATTAGTTATATCATTTTGTATCTATTATTATTTGTTTTGTATATTAAATAGATTCTATTCAAATACCTAAATTAATTTAAACAACTGTATAAAATTGAGTAATTTTAAGTACTTGTATCAGTTTGTATATGTTACTATTTGATTTGTATATTAGATAGACTTTATACAAGCCATTAAATGTTTTGAGTCAAAAATTTAAAATAATTTAGTAATTTTTCATTCCTTATAAAGGTTTTATATGTTAGCGTTTGTTTTGTATATTAAATAGTCTTTACACATGCCTTTATATATTTTAAGTCAATAAATGAATGCAATTGAATAATTTTTTATTAGTCGATCAGTTTGTTTATGTTATAGTTTTATTTGTGTATTTGATGAATTTTATACAAGCCATTATTTTTGTCTTTTAAGTCAACAAGTTAATATAATATAGTAACAAATCGTGTATAAATATATCAGTTGGACTTGTATAATTTGACCTATTTAAATATTTATATAGAAATAACATAACTTCATTATACAAATCGAAATAACATAACTTCATTATACAAATCGTTGTAGTCATATAAATATATCAATTGAACTTGTATAAATATAAACAATAACACATCGATTATGCATTCATATGCTTGATGTCAATTATGAAACATATAAAATTATCTGAAATTACAATCCATTTATTGTGTCATATACACTTAAATTATCCATATACAAAAAGGAACAAAGGAAAACAAGGTTACCTTAAAATCACCTGCTACTTGTTGATCCATTTCAATATAATCATCTTCCAAAATGATTTTTAATCCATTGTTCTGACGATCCAGATATCGTCGTGAGTGACACCCACACGAGTCCTCCGGTGTGAGATCCAAATTACTGAAACCCAACTAAGCAATTAACCAAGAAGCAAGTTTAAATGCAGAATAAAAATGGAATTTCCAAAAAAAACTCTGAAAGTTTAACAAAACCATACTAATACATTGCGGAAAACAACGCCTAGAACCTGAAAGTCAATAAACCAAAACTCTAAAGTTTAACAAGTCTAAGAAAATGGGTACAACCCAATCTAAAGAAGAGAGTATCTAAACTACAAGTCTAAGTTAGAGGAAAATGGACTAAACAAAAAGACAACTCATGGCAGCCTGGAAAAACTAGCTTACTCTTGAATTCGATGACTATCAGTGTTCTTCTAAACGAGGTATGTCAGTAGAAGCTTGAAAATGCCCTGTACTCAACAAAGAAAAAGCAAGTGTAGTATCAATACACAATCACAATGTACTGGTAGGATCACACGACTATTTCAATAAGTTAAACATATATATTGCAGTTACAACAAGTAAACACGCATATGCCAAACATATACAATATCATTATCATTTCAGAAGCAATGTACAATTTCACATTCTCAATAATACACATATGTAACAAGTCAATGATCCTCTCATAGAAGCTATACCCAAACTGTAAGTGTGTCAGATCGTGACGCTCGATCCAAGTTTATGTGTCAGAACGTGACACCCGATCCAATATGTGTGTCGGTACGTTACATTCGATCCAATACGTATGTCGATACGTGACATCCAATCCTAGTTAGTGTGTCGAAACGTGACACTCAACCCATTCAATATGTCACAATCACAATCACAATGTACATTTTCACAATCATACAATCACGTGTCGATTCATGACTTACAATCGTTCGTTCATACTCATTTACAATAAATGTGATCAATAATGCAACATTCCCATACATATATGCAATACAATGAAGAAAATAATTACATACATCACACAAACATGAAATCACAATCATCATCTACCTCCTACACAAGCTTGAATCCCTCTAAGTCACTTGGATTTTCCGCAATTTGATACAAGGATAAAAAAAAGAGGCCTACCCCGATTGCAATCAATATTATCGACCCTAAGACAAAACCATGATTCCCGTGCCCAATTTAGGGATTTTCCACCATAAATATCATATCAATACCCTCCCTCATGGATAATTACCCCCAAGAACCTAAGTCCTACGGATCAAAAAATGAATTAGGGGGTAAAATCCTTACCTTTGGTGCTAGAAGAGGTAGAGAAACCTTCAAACAGTATCCCTGGATTTTTCCTTATCTCTCAAGAACGAATGTTGCCGAATAAAAATGTTTTGGGGTTTATTTCTGCCTTAAGTAGTGAATGTCCCGCTATGGGGGCCCACATCCCACCATAGTGGTCGTTCCTTGATGGGATAAATCCCACCCTAGTGGCTTGCACAAAAATAGAGAGTTAGAATTTGAGATTCAAATTCCCTTTTCACAACAGACCTTCAATCCATGGCAGTCAAAAAATACATGATCACACTATGATCAATTTGGGAGCTCTACTCGCCTGAATTTAATTCCAAAAAGTAGTACGAGTTACTTAACGTCTTCGCTATCTACTCGTGCGATCCAAATCACAATTAGATCTTTTATTCATTACAAGATTTTTCTACAACTCTCATAACTTTGATTTTTTTCAAATCTGGACTAGGCTTGAAATTTCCAAGTTACTACCCAAAAGTTTTTTCTGGCCCCAATTCTTTTTCCATTGGCTTTCTTTAACGACGAAATTAGAGGGTCAATTCTTTTTCCATGGACTTTCTCTAACAAAGAAATCAGATCATTACAATTGCGACAGAAATATCTTCTCTGATTATTATTGAGTCATTTTGAGTGGAAAATTATGTTAGGTAGTTGAGCCTGATTAATTTTAGGTTTTCCTATTTATTCTCTATTTTAGGCTTTCCTATTTATTCTCTATTTTAGGCTTTCCTATTTATTCTCTGTAATGAATACTCTGATTTATTAATATAAATATACCTCACCGCCGTGGAAGTTTACTCACGGGGTGTTACCATGAAATATTAGGTTTTCTGTTTCTCTTGAAAGTTCTTGTGTTCTTCATTCATCTAGTGTGTGTGCGTGAATTCGATCCTAACAACTGGTATCAGAGCTAAGGAGATTCAACACGATCACTGAAGATGGATAGTTCGAAGCTTGGAATTGAGAATTTTGATGGATCCGATTTCAGTTTTTGGATGATGCAGATCGAAGATTATCTGTACCAGAAAGATCTTCACGAACAATAGACCGGGGTGAAGCCGGAATCCATGACAAAAGAGAAGTGGAAACTCAAGGATCGCCAGGCTCTAGGGTTGATCCGGTTCACTTTGTCAAGAAATGTGGCGTTCAACATCGTGAAGGAGAAGACTACGTCCGGTCTGTTGAAGGCATTGTCAAACATGTATGAAAAACCATCTGCTATGAACAAGGTATATTTGATGCGTAGATTGTTCAATTTACAGATGACAGAGAATGGATCCATTTCTGATCATATAAACGAGTTTAATATGATTATGAGTCAACTCAATTCTGTGGAAATTAATTTCGAAGATGAAATTAAGGCATTGATTTTAATGTCATCTCTGCCCGAGTCTTGGAATACTGTTGTTGCTGAGATTAGCAGTTCTCGTGGATCTGAGAAACAGAAGTTTGATGAAATCCGTGATGTTGTTCTTCGCGAATGTATTCACAAAAGAGAAGTGAGAGATTCATCGGGCAGTGCTCTCAGCATTGATCGAAGGGGGAGAAGTAAGACGAAAGGCCAAAATCAACATGGTTGATCAAAATCAAAGAATCAAGGAAAATTCCTGAACAGATCAAACGTGACTTGTTAGAACTGTAGAGAAAGAAGTCACTTTCGGACGAACTGTACAAAGCCAAAGAAGAAACGAAATCAGAAATTTGGAAATGACGATGATTCTGTAAATTCAGCAGAGGACATTGGGGATGCTCTAATCCTTAGTGTGAACACCCCGGTTGAATCATGGATTTTGGATTCTGGTGCATCTTTCCATTCGTCGCCAAGCAAGGAGTTGTTCCAAAATTTCAAATCTGGAAATTTTGGAAAAGTATATCTTGCTGACAATAAAGCCTTAGAGATTGAAGGAAAGGGGGATGTTTGCATAAAGACCACCTCGAGAAACTAGTGGACATTGGAGGATGTCAGATATATTCCTGGGATCAAGAAAAATCTGATCTCTGTTGGTCAGTTGGATAGCACGGGATATGCAACAGAGTTTGAGAAAGGTTCGTGGAAGATCGTGAAAGGTGCTATGGTAGTACCTCGTGGCACCAAATCTGGAACCTTGTACACCACTGCAGGGTGTATAAACATGGACTCTGTTGCTGAAGGTGCTTCCGGTTCATGTCTGTGGCACAACAGACTTGGACACATGAGTACTAAAGGAATGAAGATGCTGGTTGCAAAAGGAGCATTAGAGGGTCTGAAGTCTATTGATATGGGTCTTTGCGAAAGCTGTGTTATGGGCAATCAGAAAAGATTAAGTTTCAAAATGACTCCTAGAGAGCCAAAGAAAGTGTGGTTGGAAACGGTCCATACAGATGTTTGGGGACCATCTCCAGTATCACCACTTGGAGGATCCAGATTCTATGTTACCTTCATTAATGATTTCAGCAGGAAGGTATGAGTTTACTTCTTGAAGCATAAGTCAGATGTGTTTGCAACTTTCAAGAACAGGAAAGCTGAAGTTGAGAATCAGACTGGTTTGAAAGTCAAATGCCTAAGGTGTTACAATGGAGGAGAGTATGACAAATCAGAGTTCAAGGCATTCTGTGCAGCTGAGGGAATCAGATTGATGAGAACAGTTCCTTGTAAGGCAAGGCATAATGGAATTGCTGAGAGGATGAACAGAACATTGAATGAGCGTGGAAGGAGTATAAGGATACATTGTGGGCTGCCCAAAACACTTTGGGCGGATGCTGTGAGCACAGTTGCATACTTGATCAAGAGGGGACCATCAGTTCCTTTAGGGTTCAAGATTCCAGAGGAGGTGTAGACAGGAAAAGAACTCAAGTACTCACACTTGAGGACTTTTGGTTGCACTGCTTATGTTCATGTTGATCCAGAAAAGAGAGACAAGCTTGATGCAAGGTTGTGAAGTGTTACTTCATAGGCTATGGTTCTGATTTGTTTGGTTATAGGTTTTGGGATGACAAGAACAGAAAGATCCTGAGACATTGTGATGTGACATTTGATGAGTCTGTCTTGTACAAGGACAGAGAGCAGAAGGTTCTAGAGATTACAAAGCAAGTGGGAGTTGAGGTTGAGTTGGAGAAGAGTAACCCCAGAGATGTCGAAGCAAATACTCAACCAACTCCTACTGAAGAATCTGAAGTGGAGCAAGTTACACCTGAGCAGGTTTTAAGGAGATCATCCAGATTCATCAGGGCACCAGATAGGTATTCACCTTCATTACACTATCTATTGTTGACTTATGAGGGGTAACCAGAGTCTTTTGATGAGGCCCTACAGGTGGAGGATTTGATAAAGTGGGAGCAAGCCATGGATGATGAGATGAGGTCACTTGAGAAGAACGACACATGGGTGTTGACCGAGCTACCTGTAGGGAAGAGAGCTTTGCTGAACAAGTGGTTCAAGGCTTGTTTAGTGGTTAAAGGATATTCACAAAGGAAAGGTATTGATTATGCTGAAATATTCTCTCCTATTGTGAAGTTAACCTCTATTCAAATTCTATTGAGTGTTGTTGCATCGGAGAATTAGCATCTAGAGCAAATGGATGTAAAAACAACGTTTTTACATGGAGATCTGGACAAAGAGATCTATATGCAGCAACCGGAAGGATTTGTGGTTCCAAGCAAGGAACACATGGTGTGCAAGCTCACCAGGAGCTTGTATGGACTAAACCAAGCACCAAGACAGTGGTACAAGAAGTTTGACTCCTTCATGACGAAGAGTGGATTATGTAAAGCTGAAAAGGATCCTTGTTATTTTTTCAAGAAATACACTAATTCATATGTCTTTCTACTCTTGTATGTGGATGATATGTTGATTGCAGGATCTAGTATGAGGGAGATTAACAATCTGAAGACAAGGTTGTCTGCAGCATTTGATATGAAAGATTTAGGTCCACCAAAACAGATTTTGGGGATGAAGATTTCTCGAGATAGATCTGCTGGCACTTTAAATCTATCTCAGGATTTTTACATTGAGAAGGTTTTGAGCAGATTCAGGGTTAATGATGCTAAACCCAGGGTTACTCCATTGGCAAATCACTTTAAATTGTAAAAGGAACAGTCACCCAAGACTGCCGAGGAGCGTGATCACATGGCACTTGTTCCATATGCTTCAGCAGTTGGTAGTTTGATGTATGTTATGGTCTGCACTAGACCTGATATAGCACATGCAGTGGGAGTTGTTAGCAGGTACATGGCGAACCCTGGGAAAGAGCATTGGGAAGCTGTGAAGTTGCTTCTGAGATATCTGAGAGGTACATCCAGTACTTCACTTTGTTTTGGCAAAGGCAAGGTGACTCTACAGGGTTTTGTGGATGCTGATCTTGGTGGGGATGTTGACTCAAGCAAGAGTACATCCGGGTACATTTACAACATAGGTGGAACAACAGTGAGTTGGATGTCCAGGATTCAGAAGTGTGTTTCTCTTTCATCTACTGAAGCTGAGTATGTGGCAATAGCTAAAGCTGAGAAAGAGATGATATGGCTGGCAGATTATCTTGGGGAATTGGGCAAGAAGTAGAGTACATCCGGCTACATTTACACCATAGGTAAAACAGCAGTAAGTTGGATGTCCAGGCTTCAGAAGTGTGTTTCTCTTTCATCTACTGAAGCTGAGTATGTGGCAATAGCAGAAGCTGGGAAAAAAATGATATGGCTGGCAGATTATCTTGAGGAATTGGGCAAGAAGTAGAGTGAGAAGATTCTTTACTCAGATAGCCAGAGTGTCATACAGTTGGTGAAAAATCCAGTCTATCATTCGAAGACAAAGCACATCAGAAGGCGATACCATTTCACTCGCAGGGCAGTGGAGGATGGTGATATGTGCTTGGAGAAGATAGAGGGTGCAAAGAACCCGGCAGACAGGTTGACGAAATGTGTTGATGTTGGGAAACTAAGGTTATGTAAAAACCTCGGTTGGTCTTCTGTAGTTGTTGCTACAGATGTTGCGGTGCGGTAAAGATGTTGATGATGAAGAGATTATTTTTTTTTGAGAATGTATTTTTTCGATGATTGAGTCGGTCTCCAAGTGGGAGAATTGTTAGATGATATACCGTTGTTTCATGGTATTATTAATACTTTTTCCTTAAGATTAGTGTGTCCAAAAGCCTTTTTGTGCTAATTTTTATATAAGTTTCTTTTTATTTTGCAGGAAATCTGTACAAAGTTGAATGCGGAGATTTTGAGCGAAGAAATGCAGAAGAGACGACCTACGGAGCTTATGACGATCCGTCGTGCTTGTGACGGTCCGTAGGTGGCAGCGTAGTGCAGCTGCTGAAGGAAGATGGGGAAGTCTGACCAAGTGTGGGGTTACGAAGCTTGTGATGGTCCGTTGTGTCTATGACAGTCCATCCTGCAGGTTCGTCATGAAGTTCAGAGAAGTAATCCCAGTACCCATATTCCAAGAGTTGAAGTGTTTTGGAATGAAGACCCTCAACGGACCGTTGTGCCTATGACGGTCTGTCATACTTGCGGTCGAGGGTAATGAAGAAGAGCAGCAGAAAAAATTGCACAAGTACGGGACGACGGAGTCCATGACAGTCCGTCGTGACCATGACGATCCGTCGCGAGGTCCATCTACCAAGCCGCATTTTGGCAGATTTCCAGCAAATAGAGTCCTTGTTTAATTAGGTTTTTATTTTCTATAAATAGTTCGAATAACCTCGTTTTTGAGGTTAGACTCTTAGATTGTTAGACATCATATTATTAGACTCTTCGTATTAGTGTAAGAGTTTTGATTATCATTGATTGTTGGTGATTTGTGGTGATTAATCATGCAAACTTTCGGATTTTACTCTTTCTCATTGAAGCAAGTACATGAATTCTTATTTAATATTTTTGAATATTGTGATTATGACTATGGGTAATTAAACTCCATAACTAGGGTTGTGGGAACCATAGGCAAATAAGGAGATAAAACCTAACTAAAATAACAATTATAGTGTCTTGCATGTATTAATAATTCTTTCACTTAGAAGTCTTTTTAACGGATGGCCAACGTTAGAACTCGCCTTAATGCTACTTGCCGGACCAAGGAGGTAGATAATAGGAAAAGAATTATTAACATAGATTTAGTGTATACTATCTAATAGGCTAGTATTGCTTGGTACGAGGTAATAACTTAGTCAAATATTAATACGATGCTTAATATGAGGTAAAGATAAGGGTTAGGAAAGCAACACACGTAGCCGGACCAAGGTGTGGAGTGAGATTTTCTAGATGCCGGATCAAGGATTTAGAAATACATAACTTGTCACTTTGCATGCAAGATACTAGGAAAGAATTAATATAGCTAGAATTATCAAGTTATGAACCTGTGGGGAACACGTAAATCCTAGTTACTTTGATTAATTGATTAAACTCCAACATTCAAAGCTGTCAAGTGTCTCTTTCAATTTCGTTAGTTATTTTCACTCATTTAGAAATAGAAACCCCCCCCCCCCTTTTATTGTTTTTACTTTCCAAGGAAGTCATTGACCAAACAATAGTAATAACAGGTTGAAGTTAAGTCTAGACTATTTTCCTCGTGGGTACGATCCCAACCTCACTAGTTAGGCTATTTACTTGACACGACCGTTTTACTTCTTATTTGAGAAGTAAGTTTGAGCATATCAAATTTTGGCTCCGCTGCCGGGGAAAGTAACTTCTAGATTAACTTGAACTTATTACTATAGTTTAGTTGATATTTTCTCGATTTTACTTTGTTTTATTGTTTTTGATTTTATTCAGAATTATCCTCTTTGTATGCCAAATACACGGAGAGGAAGAGAACCCTTGTTTCCCTACGATCACGAGTTAGAGCGTACACTGTGCAATATAAATCAAAACTTGGGAATAAATGATGATGATCCAAACTAGAACATCCCAGCTCCTGTTGATGTTCATGGTCAGATGTTACCCGATGCTCCGAGTGAACACCAACAGAGGGGACAAAATCCCGCTCCACGGCCCCAAGCATACTACAGAGGCTATGATAACATAGCAGACTCTGATGGCCCACTGGTTTTGCCTCCTCTACCCACAGGCCACACTTTTGTGGTAACTAGTAGCCTGATGCAAATGCTCACTGCTAGAGGTTTGTTTTCAGGGCTACCTTTTGAGGATCCACATGCCCATATAGCTAAGGTAAGGGCAGTGTGTAAAAGTTGTGTATGAAGGCCTGATTTGGATTTAGATGTAATAGGTCTCAAAGTGTTTCCTCTCTCACTGACGGGAGAGGCTGCTATGTGGTTCACTAAGATCCCATACAACTCAATCTTCACTTGGAACCAACTAAGGGATGTTTTCTTAGCACGCTACTATCCGGTCTCCAAGAAACTAAACCACAAAGACAGAGTGAATAACTTTGTGGCACTACCAGGTGAGTCAGTTAGTAGTTCTTGGGATAGATTCACCTCGTTCTTGAGAAGTGTCCCAAATCACCGTATAGATGATGAGTCACTGAAGTAATACTTCTATCGGGGACAGGATGATAACAATAAAGTGGTGTTGGACACCATAGAAGGTAGATCTTTTGAGGAGTGTCCTTATGCTGAGATCGCTAAAAAATTAGAGAAAATCTCCCGGAATAACAAAGCTTGGAGTACTAAGAAGTCTGATACAGGGAGAAATACCTTCGCAGTGCAGTCCACTCACAACCCAGCCACAGATGAGATTCGCGAACAAATGGCTCAGATGAGAACTGAGCTTGGGTTGGTACTAAAACATGTCACTGGGGTGCAGAAAAGATAAATGCAGTCAACTACTTGTCGAAACCACCGCCACAAAACGATGAGTGCTATTATGAGGAGGATTCATACGCAGTAAATGAACAGATGGGGGGTTTCCGACCGAGCGCCCAAGGCTCAAATCAAGATAATTGGTGCCAAGGTAAAGGAAACCAAGGTCGAAACTATAGTAACTACAATCGTGAGGGTCATTATGTCCGATATGGAAACTACAACTACGACAACAACTTTGACAGGGGTAACTATGCTAATAAAAAATGACAGGAATGGGCCCTATGTCCCTTCTTAAAATCGTGAAGTTACTCCAAGGGATGGTGGAGATAGTATGGCGCGAGTTGAGGATATGTTGCATAAAATGATGAGGAGGTTCGATGCTAGTGATGAGCACATTCAAGAGTTAAGGGGTGATTTAGCTAGTATTGGGAAAAAAGTTGATACACATGCAATTTCGATTAAACAGATCGAATTGCAAATGGCCCAATTATATGCGACAGTGAACACACGACAACCGGGCACTCTTCCTAGCAACACTGTCCAAAATCCAAAGAATGATGCGCACTGTATGTCAATCACTACTCGGCGTGGTAAGCAAACCATTGACCCACCTATGTCGTCTACTAAGGAAAATGTGAGAAAGGATAATGATAATGTGGTAAAGGGTAGTGGTGAAGCAGAGGAAAGTAATGGAAAAGATGCAGAAGTACCTATCAAGGTAATTCCCATGCCTAGGCCACCACCACCCTTCCCTCAGAGATTAGTGAAAAAGACCTAGGATGGTAAATATCGGCGTTTCATAACAATGTTGAAGCAGCTTTCTATTAATGTCCCTTTGGTAGAAGCTCTAGAACAAATGCCCGGTTATGCCAAATTTATGAAAGATCTGGTCACCAAGAAAAGATTGTTCACTTTCGAGGATGATGATAGACTGCAGCATTGTAGTGCTATTGCTACAAGATCCCTCATACAAAAGAAAGAAGATCCTGGTGCGTTCACTATTCCTTGTACAGTTGGGTCATTACATTTTACGAAAGCATTATGTGAATCTAGGGGCAAGCATAAATCTCATGCCCCTCTCGATTTACAAGAAGTTGGGTTTGGGGAATCCAAAACCCACTGCGATGCGGCTACTGATGGCTGATCGGACAGTGAAACGGCCTATAGGGATACTTCATGATGTGCTAGTAAAAGTGGAGTCATTCATCTTTCCGGCTGATTTTGTTATTCTTGATTGTGAGGTCGATTTTGAAGTGTCTATTATTCTTGGGAGGCCATTCCTTGCTACAGGTAGAGCCTTAGTTGATATGGAGAAGGGACAGATGACATTTCGGTTGAATAATGAAGAAGCGACCTTCAACATTTGTAGGACCATGAGGCAGAGTGGTGAGCTCCAATCGGTATCTGCCATATCCCACAATGAAAAGATGAAGAAGGAGAATGAACAAAAAATTACAAAACAAGAGTTTATGGTTCGGGATTTGGTGCTTGTAGATAGTTCTGGGTCACCTTCTCTTCCGTGCAAGCTCAAGACCAAATGGACTGGCCCTTACTTGATTACCCAAGTATTCCCTCATGGAGCAGTTGATTTAAAAGCCAAGGAGGGAGTGCGGTTTAAGATGAATAGAGATAGAATAAAACTCTATTTTGGGCGTAAAGCATCGGGGAATAAAGTAATAGAGGCAAACCATCTTGATGAAGGCTGAGTAATCAAGTGTCTCAAGTCGTGCCACGACATTAAATCAGGCTCTTGTTGGGAGGCAACCCAATACTTATAGTCTTTTTAGTAATGGTAGCATTTTTCTACTAATGGGTTTTTAAATTTGCAGGCACATCACCAGGAAATTCTGCAGAAAATTACTCTGCAGCAGCCACTGACAGATACATCGACGGACCGTTGCGCCTGTGATGGACCGTCGTACCAGGTACATTTTTCTATTATTTTCAAACTAGGGCACACACGACGGATCGTCACAACTGAGACGGACCGTCGTCGGGGAGTCGTTGCGTCATTAATGAGTCATACTCGACCCGACCCGGCTGGAGTTTTTTCAAAATCAGACCGTTTAACCCCCCCAACCCCCAACCCCTCATTTTACCCCATTCCTTCATTTTACCTCCCATTTCCCTCTCTTTTCAACTTTCACATTCTCTCCCTCGATCATTGTTCCCCCAATATTCTCCAAAGCCCTAGAAGTTATCATCTACTAGCCGGAGTTGCTGCTGTGGGTGTCTTCTTGGTCACCGAGTACTTGTCCATCTTGTTTTTCTCCAATTCTAAGGTATGTGTCTCTAATTTCTACTTATTTATCTTGCATTTTTGTTTATTAATTAGTATTAGCTTAGTACTTCGTCATATGTTCGTTTCTTTTATATAAGATTCTGTCCAACCTAGGTTAAAAATGTTTGAAATTGACATGTTTACAACCCTAGACATGGGTGCTTTCGCATTACTAGTTTCCTAGGTAGTTGGGTTAGATAAATGTAGGTCCAAAACACTACAAGTTTGATTTGGGTTCATCGGGGATGCATGGGGTACCCCCGGTTTTATCACTCATCTACAGAACGAGACCCCGATGACGGATCGTCGTGCCCACGATGGACCATCATAGGGTCCGTTCCAAAAGCCCTAACACCCCACTGTCCATTTTTCTAGGAGTTCTTCAACAGACAGATGTGACGGACCGTCATACCCACTACGGTCCATCCTGCACAACCGTTCTGGTTGTCAGAGACCCTGTTTTTAAGGGTCTCTCACTTTTTCAAAGTGTCCTCCAACGGACACATGTGACGGACCGTCATACCCACGACTGTCCGTCCTGCATGACCATCATGACGGTCAGCGACCCCTCTCCTAAGGGTCTCCATATTTTTTCCAAGTGTCCTACGACAGACACCGACGATAGACCGTCGTACCTATGACGATCTGTCCTGCACATACCGTCATAGTAGTCAGAGACTCTCCTTCAGGGATCTCCATATATACATAGTCTAAAGTAATACACGACGAACCCCATGACGGTCCGTCATAGCCACGACGAGTCGTCACCAGGATCGTCGTGTGTCACTGTTACCATAGAAATGACATACTATTTTAATTTTTTGTGTACTTCTTACTTGTCTTGTTTGCCACTACTCGTACTAATATTGATCCTTTACAGGTACTATCTACTATGGCACCCAAGCAAGATCGAATCTATGCACGCGGGCGATCAAAGTCTGTCGCCCCGTCTGCCCACATGGACATTGCCTCTGATGACGAGCGTGACCCCGAGTACATGCCCCACGCACTTCCACCCCTTCTCGTGCTGCACGTGCTCCTAGAGCCACACCCAAAAAGGTGGCGTCCGGCGTAGTCACTGCCTCCCAGTCTGATAAGGAGCGCACACTGACCGGCACACCCTCTGGGTCAGCCACAAATGAAGAAGGAGCATCTGGCTCCTTAGGAGTATCCTTGTTGGAGGAAGCCTCCGGCTCTGCAGAGGTTCCCGCACCCGCCACCACTGCAGCGTCGGCCTCATCTGATGAGGCTGACAGTTTGGAATCCACATCAGGCTCACCAGCTCAGGTCCCCACCCTAGCCACTAACCAGCCCAACCGGTGGTGTGTCGATGGGCAATTTCAAGTCTACTCCGATGCCAAGTTCCTGACTGATAAAGGAGTAATGACTCGAACACTCACCTTGGAGCGGTGGGTCCTTACAGGGAGTCTCTCGACGATGTCTGAGATCCATAATCTCTTCACCAGGCATCGCTTGGAGTGGACAGCACGTCCATTGGGACGTTACAGTGAAGAAATGGTCCGAGAGTTCTACGCATCCTACGTAGCGACTCTCTAATCACAGATAGATATGCGGGCTGCCCCCGCTAAACAGGCCCTACTGGAGCAGGTCCGAGTACGGGGCGTACAGGTTGACATTTCCCTGCCTGCCATCCGCCGGTTTCTATACGGCGAGGGTGTTGATGCTACTCGGACCCCTCTCGCTGCCGAGTTTGACTACCGCTGGCAGATAGTTAAAGATGGCCAAGTCTTGCGCGACCCATCACTGAGAGATACCACCAAGAGGTGGATGGACCTGTACCTGTCAGTTGATGGAGAGGGTGTTGACTGGGTGACAGAGCCAAAAAGGACCATCAAGAAGGCCAACCTCACTTTCAGGGCGAAGTTCTTGTGGCTGCTTGTTCGTCACTGCCTTTCCCCTACAGCTGCTGATAATATCGTTACATGGGATCGAGCAGTGTTGAAGGCGGCGATGATAGCTGGGTTCGAGGTGGACTTCGCGTGGCTTCTACAGGCAGTCATGCACGAGAGGGCATTCAAGGTCACTACAACTTACCCTTTCCTGTGCATGATCTTTGCCCTCTACAGGTCCGCAGGTGTACCTATATGGCACGTAGATCAGCTCAAGACCCCGCAGGGCACTGTTGACGTCGCCCTCATCAGAGATGAGGCCAATGTGTTGGCTCCACACAGAGGGCCCCGTCCAGAGCTGCCCCCACTTGCTGATGATCATGCTGATACGGTAGCCCAGGCCCGCACGGCTACATAGGCGGCGTCCACTGACACTACCCTGGTCGAGTCTATCCCGGGTAATAGCACTGCCCCGAGCTCCTCTCGCATAGCCCCTCTACCGGCACTGGTCCCGCTTGCTAGGGTCCAAAAATTAGAGGCGCAAATGGTTACACTTCTGCATCATATCCAGCCGTGGATGCAGAAGTCTATTACTGAGTCAGAAGAGCGCCTAGAGCGGAAAATGGTCCAGTATAGAGAGCAGAGCTTGGACGCCTTTGAGTTGAGGGTGATAGCCCGGCCATCCCCTTCAGTGGATGTTTCGACTCTTCAGGCTGCGGTCAACAGCCTTCGCGCATATATTGACACGATCTTAGAGGCTAGGATGCCGGAGTCTGAGGCCCCTTCTGTCGAACCTGTTGAAGACACAGTGTTGGCAGGCCTATTTGCACTTCAGAGATTCCACCACCTCCCCCTCGAGAGCATGCCAAGAGGTGTAGGGATCGAGCAGAGGATGAGGCGCGAGCACGGAAGAAGGAGCGCCGAGAGAAGGAGGCTGCGAGGAGAGCCTCACTTGTTGAGGAGGAGGCGCACCAGATGAGAGCATCAGAGTTAGCGGCTGGGGCGTCTACCTCCCGAAATGTGGAGATAGCAGGAGGCACTACTGATAGTGCGGTTGTGGCTCAGGACACCACTGAGGGTGTCTAGATTGCAGAGGATGTGGGTTCCGGGGAACCGGACCCACCAGCTTGCTGATCGACGGCGCTTTGCACCACAGGTTTGCTTCCCCTACCACTCTAGTATTTAAATTTTTATGCATTGGGGACAATTGCATGTTTTTTTTTTGTTGGGGGTGGGGTAAATGGAAAGTGAGTGTTAGGGTGAAGTGTGAGTAGCCCAATTCACTATCCTCTTTTGGGGTTTTCTTGCCTGTGTTCTTTTTTCCCAAAAGACTGATTACCTTTTCTATTGAACCGGCATGTTTATATCTTTTGTACATAGTTTAATTCTGGAGCATGATGGCTAAAATGATATCCTGATAAACTGGAAAATGATGCATGACTAGGCATAGTAACTGATAATTGTGTGGCTCTAAGCATGACATAGAGTTACACTATTGCATTACCCTAAGTCTTAAATTCAAACTAGGTGTATGATAATCTGGTATAGTGATGAGATGTCAAGTGAGTGTGAGGAAAATTCGAATAAATCCACTATTGGTACTGAGCTAGAACTTGCCTAGTTAGTCCTGCTAAAAGTAAGCTGTAATAGACAATTAGGAAAGGATCATAGGCCCTTATTCAATATAGCCCATCTTTATCCTAAATAGAAGAAAACCAAATGAAATTTATCCTTCTTTGATCCAAATGATCTGAGCTTAAAATAGACCTTTCTTTTTCACCCCAACTGATCTTTTATGGGAACAATGTGTTGGCCCTGGTCCCTCCTTGGACATGTGCACCTCAGCTTATGCCAAAAGCATAAGTTGAGGGTGGCTAATGCAATAAACAACCTTCGTTATGGCCCTGACCCAACTTTGGGTATTGTGTACCTTGACTCATGGCAAAGCCATGAGTTGAGGGTGGCTATTATGAGGAATGCTCTGGAAAGTGGGGTTGAAAGAACAAAGAGAGAGAAAGAACAGAAGTAAAGTGACTCAATAATTAGTTGAAAGAAAAGTAAAGAAAAATAAAAATATATAAGAAATACAAGCAAGAAAACAAGAGAGTCACTTACACAAATGAAGAAAGAAGAGAAAAGAGCAAGGTGAAAGAATATGAGAAACTGGGCAAGATAAAATGATAGAAAGTGGAAGGTTTAGCCGATATGTCAAGGAGGTCAAAAAGTCACTAAAGTATACCTAAATATACCCTACCTGACCCTGAGCCTATGTTACAAGCCAAGAAAGTCCTATCGTGATCCTAAGGGTTGTATAGCGAACTTAAGGGAGTGAAAATAAGGGCAAGCTTATGGAAATAGGTATGAACGAGTATGACTTTGTTCTGAGAGCGAGCGTTGAAAAGTAATCCTTATACTCAAATTGAAATCATTGTGTGAAAAATGAGGATTTTGTTTTGAAGTGAGGGCACTAGTTGCAATACCGGAATTGTTAGCACCTCAGTGAGAAATTGAAGAGGATAGGTGTTATTGCATGGTGAGTCTGTGTCATGTTCTGATCCCACATAGTTCAAGCCTAATAGTGATAGCATGCATAGATTTGATGAGATTAATCGGGATTGATAGCCAAATGATTGCAAAGGATGAAACATGGATATTATTGTACAAAGATGTTGTATTGAGTCATAGTGCGTCGTTTGAGGACAAACAACGAATTTAAGTTGAGGGTGTTGATATACCGTGGTTTCACGGTATTATTAATACTTTTTCCTTAAGTTTAGTGTGTCCAAAAGCCTTTTTGTGCTAATTTCTATATAAGTTTCTTTTCATTTTGCAGGAAATCTGTCCAAAGTTGAATGCGGAGATTTTGAGCGAAGTAATGCAGAAGAGACCACCTACAGAGCTTATGACGGTCTGTCATGCTTGTGACGGTCCGTAGGTGGCAGCGTAGTGCAGCTGCTGAAGGAAGATGGGGAAGTCTGACCAAGTGTGGGGTTACGAAGCTTGTGACGGTCCGTCATGTCTGTGATGGTCCGTCCTTCAGGTTCGTCATGAAGTTCGGAGAAGTAATCCCAGTATCCATATTCCAAGAGTTGAAGTTTTTTGGAACGAAGACCCTCAACGGACCGTTGTGCCTATGACGGTCCGTCATACTTGCCGTCGAGGGTAATGAAGAAGAGCAGCAGAAGAAATTGCACAAGTATGGGATGACGGAGTCCATGACGGTCCGTCGTGACCATGACGATCCATCGCGAGGTCCGTCGACCCAGCCGCGTTTTGGCAGATTTCCAGCAAATAGAGTCCTTGTTTAATTAGGTT
This sequence comes from Solanum lycopersicum, assembly GCF_036512215.1. Lineage (NCBI taxonomy): Eukaryota > Viridiplantae > Streptophyta > Magnoliopsida > Solanales > Solanaceae > Solanum > Solanum lycopersicum. The sequence continues at coordinate 53,768,382 of NC_090810.1, read as the reverse complement.
TTTATTTTTTATAAATAGTTCGAAAAAACCTCGTTTTTGAGGTTAGACTCTTAGATTGTTAGACTCTGGATTGTTAGACATCATATTATTAGTTTCTTTGTATTAGTGTTAGACTTTTGATTATCATTGATTGTTGGTGATTTGTGGTGATTAATCATGCAAACTTTCGGATTTTACTCTTTCTCATTGAAGTAAGTACATGAATTCTTATTTAATATATTTGAATATTGTGATTATGACTATGGGTAATTAAACTCCATAACTAGGGTTGTGGAAACCATAGGCAAATAATGAGATAAAACCTAACTAAAATAACAATTATAGAATAGTGTCTTGCATGTATTAATAATTCTTTCGCTTAGAAGTCTATTTAACGGATGTCCAACGTTATAACTCGCCTTAATGCTACTTGACGGACCAAGGAGGTAGATAATAGGAAAAGAATTATTAACATAGATTTAGTATATACTATCTAATAGGCTAGTATTGATTGGTACGAGGTAATAACTTAGTCAAATATCGAATACGATGCTTAGTATGAGGTAAAGACAAGGGTTAGGAAAGCAACACACGTAGCCGGACCAAGGTGTGGAGTGAGATTTTCTAGATGCCGGACCAAGGATTTAGAAATACATAACTTGTCACTTTGCATGCAAGATACTAGGAAAGAATTGTTATAGTTAGAATTATCAAGTTATGAACCTGTGGAAAACACGTAAACCCTAGTTACTTTGATTAATTGATTAAACTCCAACATTCAAAGCTGTCAAGTGTCTCTTTCAATTTCGTTAGTTATTTTCACTCATTTAGAAATAGAAACCCCCCTTTTATTTTTTTTACTTTTCAAGGAAGTCATTGACCAAACAATAGTAATGACAGGTTGAAGTTAAGTCTAGACTATTTTCCTCGTGGGAACGATCCAACCTCACTAGTTGGGTTATTTACTTGACACGACCGCTTTACTTTTTATTTGAGAAGTAAGTTTGAGCGTATCATTAGGTAGTGGAGCCTGATTAATTTTAGGTTTTCCTATTTATTCTCTATTTTAGGCTTTCCTATTTATTCTCTATCTTAGGCTTTCCTATTTATTCTCTGTAACCAAAAATACTCTGATTATTAATATAAATATACATCACCGCCGTGGAAGTTTACTCACGGGTTACCTCGAAATATTGGGTTTTCTCTTTCTCTATCTAGATCTCTCATCTCTTTATCTTGAAAGTTCTTGTGTTCTTCATTCATCTAGTGTGTGTGCGTGAATTCGATCCTAACAGATTATTCATGTACTCTTCTTTTTAAAATTTTACAATAGAACCTTTAGTGATTTCTCTTTAATTAAGATTGTTCCTCCATAATTAGAAAGATTGTGACTACTAAATCAAAAGAATCTTAATTTTAGCTTTCCAACTATGAAAAATTGGGGGACAATGAAAAATTATATAAATACAATCAATTAAAAACTGATGGAGTAAACAAAAATAATACCTGTAAACGAATTTGAACAATTAGGAGGCTATTTTATCAAAATTAGAATTTGATTTTGTTGAGAGATTTGTGGGTGGATTGTTATAGCGAGTAGAGTGAATAAAGGAGATAATTATGTGGGAATGAACAGAGAGATAGTGAGTTGGTTGTATTAAAGCAAAAATTGGATTCTAAACGTTTCATACATAAACATTGGGACCCACCATAACCTGATCCATTTTGTATAATTAAGTGAAACTATTGTCATCTAGTATAATTAGGCACTAAATGTTAGATTAGTTATTGTTATGAAACTATATAAATTTAGAAGAAGAAGAAAATAGGGAGAAGAGAAAAGACTTCTTATTTCTCTTGAAGTATATTCAGGATTCATAGATCTTTCACAAATCTTCTTTACAATGAAGGGAAACCCCTTTATTTATAGGGGAAACCTTATTTAGTCCCCAAAGAGGATTCCTAACCATATCCTACAAGGACTCCACACAATTAGACATTCACTATAATACAAATATGTTTATAACACTCCTCCTCGAATGTCAGTACATTATGTGCCTCGTTAAAACCTTACTAGATCAAAATCCAGTGGGAAAAAAATCTACTGAAGGAAAAAGAGTACGCATATCTAATAATACGCATTATGGATGCCTCATTAAAAACCTTACAAGAAAAACCCAGTGGGACAAAACCTTGTGAGAAAAAAAAAGAGTACATCACGTATTAACTCCCCCTAATGACAACATCAATTCAGAGACTAGAATCTTCATTTTTCAAGCTTGTGCACCATCTTCTTGAAAGTTGTAGTTGGTAGAGACTTGGTGAATAAATAAACAATAATATTACTTGAACATACCTCTCACATGTTGATATCACCATTCTTGGGAGCCCATGAGTGTAGAAAAACCTTGACGAAATATGCTTTCTTCTATCTCCTTTTATGAATCTTCCTTTCAGGGTCAAAGATTTCTTTAAGTTCCTTACTTTAACTTCTTTAATCAAATAATGTGTTGTCATTTGGAAACTCTTCAAGAGTTTCAATTGTAGTTATCAACTTGCATAACAATACTTGTATACGCTCTATGCATTTTGAATCTTTTTAATCCTTATGAGGATGATAGACATGTTTTTCAAAACCTTGTATATGTTAGATTTTTAACCCATTGGATATTTTCAGATTAGTTTTGTCAAGTGACAACGTTCAATATTAGATGTATGACATCTTATAGTGCCTAGATTGCAAGTCAAATAAGCTTTACGCTTACCAAGATACACCTTTTCACTTTTCACTTGATAATTATTTCTACACCAGCATGCTTTAATAGTCGTAGAATTTATATCATAATAATCTATTACAATATTGCGTGCTATTGTATCAAATATACTATCAACGATATATCATTTGGCATTGATTCACAATACGACATAACTTATTGAGATCTCATCACTTCATTATTTTTAGTTAGCTATCCCTCTCATGAGGTTTTATAAAGTGTTATGTCATAGGCTCTCCAAGAGCACATTGTATCCTTATTATAATCATTTTGATTCTTTGATCCTCCCCCTTTTTCAAGGATTATTTTATTTAGAATTGATTAGTTTATCATGCTTCATGAATGTCATAGACTCTATCCTTAAGGGGCATTCAATAGGAGTATTTACAACTTTTGTGTTGCTTCTAATCTCCCCCTTATGTTAGACAAACTAACATATATCTCAATCTTTTGGAGAATTTATCTTTGTGCATCATAGTATATTCATTAATCATATATTGAAAATCAAAATTATCAGACGAAAACTATTTGGTCCCTGACCATAAACCAATTGACAGAAAAATTGATCATAACTTATAGGTTTGATTCATACAATTACTTTTGTATGTAATATCACATTTCAAATCAACACATGGAACTTTATATTCATAAGCAATGATTCACTATGTGTGACATTTAGTGTCACATCATCTTATATATTTATCAATATTATCAAGGTGAATTATCTTGATTTTATATTCTGAAAGTTGTGCTTTTAGCTCAATTATCTAGCACAAATAATTCTGCAAATGTCAAACTGCAAGTTGACAACTTCTTATTGATGCATCTTTTTATCATAGCACATGATAGGTGAACGAACTCATATTCACCTTTTATACTTTTCAAAATTTAGGGATTTCGTCCCAACTTTAGTTGATCCCACGAGAACAAGCAACGTATAGAATTCTTGAAGAATCTTTTAGTTTTTCAATGTATGTCTATTACTCAGTATGCACATCTTTGGGATGATCATATTATTCATGCCAACTAATAAAATTATTAGTACTCGTAAACTCTATGTTTATTACGTCATGTGCCTTTTGCTTTAGTAAATTTCTTATTTACTATTACATGAGTAAATTTAAATTTTATTACTCCAAGAGTAATTTTCAGATTTATTTCTTCTCACTTACTTTACCCTTTAGGTGAGTCGTGATCCCATCATTGAATGAACTAATCTGAAGAAAATTGTGCATGTAAACATATTATTTGTGCAAGCATTTTTGCAAACATCAAGTTGCGAGATAATAATAGGCACACATAAGACCATATAGAAGAAATATCTATTAGGACCATTAAGTATCTAAACATTCCATTAGGTGTATGAATAAGTCCACAAATATTTGTATACGTTCGTAGAACGTAGGATATTCAATCTCAACTTTCTTTTATGATGGTCTCACAATTAACTTGTCTTGCTAACAAGTACTACAAGAAAATTCACTATTTAAAAGAATTTTTAGGTTCTTCCATGGATTTCCATTATTTTAACTTTCCATAATTCGTATAAACATTATAGATTAACGATGTCCCAGACAATCGTGTCAAACTAAAGAAAGTATTGGAAATAGCAAACTTCTTATTTACCATAGAATGTGCCTCAATTGCACTAATTCTTGTCCAATAGAAGCTTGAATATAAAACATGAATCTTTTCTATAATACATGTCTTCTTAGAGACATTCTTGGTGATACCACATCATTGACCAAAGATCGCAATCTTTCTCATGCCTAGCATGATAACTTACACCTCATTCCCTTAAGAGAATGGATTTATATTTTTAGCATTTATCAAAAGTTCTCATTCTTGATGAATGGAACACAAACATGTGAGCATATCAAATTATGATAACTTTAGTACCTTATTCCATATTTATGTGCATTATTAAATCACTTGTCTTTTTTCAGACATATTATGCATTACTATTACATTCACTTTACCTAATGGAGCAAATTCAGTAAATCTCATGACTTCTCATCAAAAACACATTAGTTTTTCTTTAGTCATTATTATATCATCAATATGGTGCATTAAAACATAAATTCAATGTCTTATCCATATAAAAGTGTGTTAGGTCATAAATCGATGGGTCTTGAACCCAATATCTTATCATCATGGTGCATCATGACTTTAACACAATGTCTTACCCTCTTTGTGCGATTGGACATAAATCCATCGTCTTATTATTTTGGTGCGATAAAACTTAAATCTATCGTCTTACCCACAATGAGGCTCAACCTCAAGCCTTAAAAATAATTGTAATTTTATCATTTTTGATGATCATTAATGTGATGGTATATTATAATTACACACAACATTGAGATTATTGATTTATTATAATCAACATTAGTAGTTAATAAATATAGCTTAATAGATCACATACCTCATATAAAGGTTGAAAACATACATTTCACTAAGATGTGCTTATTCAATTATTAAAATAAATTAAGGAATTCTCTTTCAGTTGGTTAAAATTAAACGTATAGAAAGTTGACAAGTCTCCTTAAATACTTACTTGAGATGATACCTCCAAATCTGTTACATAAATAATTATAACATAAAGACAAATCATACCTCAAAAATATAAAAACCTTATTGCATAACTTATGCAAGATCTCTTTTGCACTTTTCCCGTCTTCTTCATAATTCTTTAAGAATAAAATAATCGTGCTGATAACGTGTTATGAAACTATATAAATTTAGAAGAAGAAGAAAGTAGGGAGAAGAGAAAAGACTTCTTATTTCTCTTGAAGTATATTCAGGATTCATAGATATTTCACAAATCTTCTTTACAATGAAGGAAAACTCTTTTATTTATAGGGGAAACCTTACTTGGTCCCCAAGTAGGATTTCTAACCATATCCTACAAGGACTCACACAATTAGACATTCACTATAATACAAATATGTTTATAACAGTTATATAATTTTCCATATTTTTAAACCTTTAATATAGTCGAGGGGTAATGTTAGACTTTTAGGTATAATCAAACACTATTGCAATAATACTGTCACGACCCAAAACGAGCCGCGAGTGGCACCCACATTTATCCTCCTATGTGAGCGAACCAACCAATCTAAACCCCAATCATTTACCAATATTCTAACCATAACGAACAAAATATAATGCGGAAGACTTAAAACTCATTAGTATAACCAATAAATAACTTCTAAAATTTAATACTTATTATTCCCAAAAAAACTGGAAGTCATCACCACAAGAACATCTAGCCTCAAATTACTAAATCTAAGAGTATCTAAGAAGCTAAAATAAATAAACATCTAGTCCATGCCAGAACTTCAAGGCATCAAGACGTGAAGAAGAAGATCCAGTCCAAGCTAGAAGCAATAGCTCACCCTGAAATCTGGTGTGATGAAGACTGGCTAGAGTTGCGGACGAGCCGAAGTCGATGGCACGTTTGCTACACTCCACCATAACAAAGAAAAAATTTACAAGTAGGGGTCAGTACAAGGAACACGTACTGAGTAGGTATCATCGGTCAACTGAAAATAGAAAGCAATATATATCGAATAATAACATAAAACCAACCAATACTTAACAGGTGATAACAACAAGTATAAGAATCATTTGCCACAACACCAAACACACTTATGAGAACTCAAGCTTCCACACCGTACTCACTTAGGAATTAGGTTCTTCAAATCTGAGTATATTAACATAATTCAAGATTCATTCTCTTTGTTCTTCTTGTGTCGGAACGTGACACTCCGATCCCCTACTACTATGTGTTGGAACGTGACACTCCGATCCCCTACTATCCTGGTGTCGGAACGTGACACTCTGATCTCCTACTATCCTGGTGTTGGAACGTGACACTCCGATCCCCTACATTCTGTTTCGGAACGTGACACTCCGATCCACTAATGCTATGTGTCAGAACGTGACACTCCGATCCACTAATCTCATTCTATTAGTTCATCAATCCTTCTTTATGCCCATTTGTCATCTTACTAGAGAGATTTTAGGATTAAAGATTCAATAACCTCCACATTCTAATCCATCACAATTACATAATCACATCATGCAAACACACAATCAAGCATATAGAAGATTTTACAAAATTACCCAATACATATCAATCGCTATTTAGAGTTTACTGCGGAATAGCATAAACCATAACCTACCTCCACCGAAGAATCGTGATCAAGCAAGCTATCCCCCAAAACCTTTGCTTTCCTCTGTGTTCTCTCTAGCTCTCGCTCGTTCGTCCCTCTGTTCTTTTTATTTTTTCCTCTCCAATTTCTTTCTCTTTTACCCTAATTATCATATAACTCATTATGATGAAAGTAGCCCATTATTTAGGTTTAAGTTGTCTTCTTTAACCCCCAAATAAATAATTTATTAGCAGTAACCCACTAACTTTATAATTATAATCATGAATAGTCCAAAACACCCCTTTAAAAACTTTAGCAGAATTCCAACCCGAGTGGACTTACGGAGCCTGTGACGGTCCGTCACGACTGTGACGGTCCGTCCTGCAGGTCCGTCACAAAGTTCAGAGAGTTAATTCTGTGGAAAGATTTGTGACGGTCCGTCGTGCCAACGATGGTCCGTCCTGCCATTCCGTCGTGAAGTTCAGAGAGTCGATCTCACTACCCAAATTTCAGAATCTAAGTGTTTTGGAATGAGACCCCCTCGACGGTCCGTCGTGCCCATGACGGTTCGTCGTGGGATCCATCGACCCAGACAGTTATTACCAGAAATAAACTCTACTGCTCAAAACTACTAAACAGGTCGTTACAATAGATATCAATTTACCCATCGTTCGTCCTCGAACGATCAAGGAAGAAAAACAAGGACGAGAATGAATACCTGAATCTGCAAACAGGTATGGGTATCTTTCGTGCATATCAGCCTCCTTCTCCCAAGTGGACTCTTCAACTGGTCGATTCTTCCATTGAACTTTGATGGATGCAATTTCCCTTGATCTCAACTTGCGGATTTCTCTATCTAGAATAGCAACAGGCTCCTCCTCATAAGACAAATTCTCATCAAGAAGAACTGAATCCCAACGAATAATGTAGTTTCCGTCTCCATGATATCTTTTCAGCATAGACACATGAAATACCGGGTGCACTCCTGAGAGTCCTGGAGGCAAGGCTAATTCATAAGCCACCTCCTCTACTCGCTTAAGTACTTCAAATGGTCCAATATACCTTGGGCTTAGCTTACCTCTTTTACCAAACCGCATCACCCCTTTCATGGGAGAAACCTTCAACAAGACTTGCTCACCCTCCATAAAATCCAACTCTCTAACCTTTCGATCTGCATATTCCTTCTGCCTACTCTGAGCTGCTAAAAACTTCTCTTGAATAAATTTTACTTTCTCTAATGAATCCCTCAGAAGGTCAGTACCCCAACGCCTAACCTCAAATGCATCAAACCAACCAATGGGAGACCTACATCTCCTCCTATACAGTGCCTCAAATGGGGCCATATCAATACTTGAGTGATAGATATTATTGTATGAGAATTCTGCTAAGGGTAAGAAGTTATCCCAATGACCACCAAATTCTATCACACATGCACGAAGCATATCCTCCAACACCTGAATCGTTCGCTCAGACTGTCCATCTGTCTGAGGGTGGATTGCAGTACTAAGATCCAACCTAGTACCTAATTCAGCATGCAATGTTCTCCAAAACATAGAAGTAAATTGCGTTCCTCTATCTGATATGATGGAAAGTGAAACTCCATGCAACCGAACAATTTCTGAGATGTAAAGTTTAGCTAACTTCTCTGCATTGTACATCACCTTGACCGGAATGAAGTGAGCAGACTTAGTTAATCTGTCAACAATTACCCAAATAGAATCAAACTTACCCAATGTCTTTGGAAGACCAACCACGAAATCCATTGCAATTCTTTCCCAGTTCCATTCAGGAATGGGCATTCTCTGAAGTGTTCCTCCGGGCCTCTGGTGTTCATACTTTACTTGTTGACAATTCGGGCATTGGGCAACAAAATTAGCAATGTCACGCTTCATCCTACTTCACCAGAAATGTTGCTTTAGGTCACGGTACATCTTGGTTGCACCAGGATGTATAGAATATCCTGAACTATGAGCCTCTGTAAGAATGGTGTAGATCAAATCATCAACACGGGGCACACATACCCTTCCATTAATTCTCAAAACGCCTTCATCATCAATTATTGCCTTTTTAGCCTCTCCTCGCATCACCAAATCCCGAATTCGGCTTAGTTTCTCATCATCAAACTGTTTTCCCTTAATCTTGTTAAGAAAAGAAGATCTTGCCTCCACACAGGCCAAAAATCCTCCTTTCTCTAGTATTTCTAGTCTCATAAAGTCGTTAGCCAAGGTTTGGACCTCTCTAGCCAATGGGCGTCTAGAAACTTGTAAGTGGGCTAAACTACTCATGCTCCCTGTTTTTCTACTTAAAGCATCTGCCACCACATTAGCTTTTCCTGGGTGATACGATATAGTAACATCGTAGTCCTTCAGTAGTTCCATCCACCTCCTCTGCCTCAAATTCAAATCCTTCTGAGTAAAAACATATTGTAAACTACGATGATCGGTATAGACTTCACACTTAACCCCATATAGATAGTGTCTCCATTGCTTTAATGCAAATACCACTGCAGCCAACTCCAAATCGTGGGTCGGATAGTTACGTTCATGCACTTTTAATTGCCTTGAGGCATAAGCAATCACATTTCTCTCTTGCATTAGCACTGCACCCAACCCAGAATAAGATGCATCACAATAAACAATGAAATTCTTGCCTTCCACTGGCAAGGTAAGAATTGGTGCAGTAGTCAACAAGGTCTTGAGATTCTAGAAGCTTTCTTCACATTCATCCGACCATACAAATGGAACATTCTGCTTAGTCAAATTTGTCAGTTGGGAGGCAACAGAAGAAAATCCCTTGACAAATCGACGGCAGTAGCTAGCTAAACCAACAAAGCTCCTTACCTATGTAACATTGGTAGGTCTTACCCAACTCTTCACTGTTTCGATCTTAGAAGGATCCACCATCACCTAAGCCTTAGAAACCACGTCCCCCAAGAAATACACTGAATCTAGCCAAAATTCGCACTTGGAAAATTTTGCATAAAGTCTTTTCTCCCTCAACACTTCCAACACAATCCTCAAATGCTCCTCATGTTCTTTCCTGCTCTTTGAGTATACCAGTATATCATCAATAAACACAAAGACAAAGAGATCCAGATATGGCTTAAAAATCCTGTTCATCAGACTCATGAAAGCAGCAGGGGCATTCGTAAGTCCAAAAGACATTACTAAGAAAATCAATTTTTATTAAAATGAGAAATACACACAACACACATACTCTAAAATAAGGGAGGAAATTGGAAATAATAAAAAAGCATGAGTAAAATTAAGGGGAGCTTCCACATATATAGGGGTATGAAGGAAAACAAATACATCTATGACTTATTTCTCATGTTTGGTTTGTTAGTAGAAAATATTTTTAGGAAATAATTTTTACTGTGTGATTTATGAATGAAAAATATTTTTGAGAAATATCTTTTATTTTTACGAGAGTAGAAATTAATTGTTGAAATTGAAAATATTTTTTTATAAAAAAAATATATTTTTGGGGGGTGGAGGAGGGGGGGCGGGGTAGGGGTGAAAAATAAAAATTTAAAGTTGAAAATATTTTTTAAAAATAAATTATTTTTTTGAGTGGGGCTGGGGAGTTAGGGGTAGGAGTGAAAAAATAAAAATTTGAAGTTGATTTTTTTAAAAAAAAAATTAAAATTTATTTTGGAAGGTGAGGGTGGGTGTTGGGGGACAGGGGTCGAGGTAGGGGTGAAAAAATTAAATTTAGAAAATAATTTTTTTTGGGGGGGGGGAAGGAGGGGTATTGGTGAAAAAATAATTTGAAGTAGAAAAATATATTTTTTTAAAAAAAAATTGGTGGGGTGGGGGTGCTTGAGTTTTAGGGGGTGGATGGACGAGGCTGGGGATGAAAAAACAAAAAATTGAAATTGAAATTATTTTTTAAAAACAAACTGAAAATTTATTTTGGAAGGTAGGGTGGGTAGAGAGGCGAGGGTAGGGATGAAAAAGTTGCAAAATATTTTTTAAAAACAAACTTAATTCTTAAAAATTGATGTTTTTAAAAAAAAAACAAGTAATTTGAAGTTGGATGAGAGTTTTGAAAATGTTTTCCTTAATTTTGAGAAAAATGAGTTTGATTTGAAAAATATTCTCCAAAACTTGTGTCAACCAAACATGAGAAAATTGAAAAACTTTTGTCCCAACCAAACACACCTATAGTCACGTAAAAACAACTTAATTACTCCAATAGGTATAGTTTGATAATTAGAATTCGTAGATACATGTTATATGGAGGAGAGAGGCGAACGAGATGGGGAGAGAGAGGAGAGAGGCAAGAGAGAGTGGAAAAAGAGTGAACAAAGTGAATTGTATATGTATATCGGTTTGATAATTGTATATTATATATATGTATTCGTATATATGGCAAGCGGGATTGGGAGAGAAAGGAGAGAGACAAGTGAGAGGGCAGAGTAGGAGAGATGTGAATTATATATATTTATAATTGTATATTATGCATATATATTTGTATAGATGAAAACCGAGATTGGAGAGTGAGAAGAAAGACAAGCGAGAGAAGACAGAGAGTGAGATAGAGGTTTTTATATGTATATCGATTAGATAATTGTATATTATACATATGTATTTGTATATTCTGACGAATTACACCAACTAATTATATAAATTCAAAGTCAATCTACATAATTAATGTATAACGTTAATCGCGAGTATTAATTATAATAAACTATAACTATAATAAATAATTAAATAATTTAAAATTGATTAATTTTTTCAAAAATGAAATAGGAATCGAAGAGAACGCAGCAAATCAGCAAGGAACGTTGGTTGGCAGAGAAGCCACGAAAAAGACTTCCTTTTTCAGCCAAAAAGGCAAAACAGAGAACCAAAAACGGCACATAAATAAAGTTTTACATTTTATCAAATTTCAATCATCGCCTCTGTCCACAATCTCTTAATCTGTTCAGCGGTTAGTACAATTTTCTGTTATCTGATCTATAATTTCTAAGCCAATAATTTTTGCTTTTGTTTCTTTGATGGATCTATCAACTGTTGTATATAGGTGTTGAGTTTTATTTTATTAGTCATATTGTTGTGATTTTCTTGTGTTAATTTTGATTTTCTGAGATCAGCTTTACTTATTGGGATTTAAATCATGTTATTTTATGAAATCGTTGTTGATAATCATTTGATTTATGGTTGGTAAAGTTTTGTGAGTATCCTTTTGAATTGGTGGGTTTAGGTGATGTGGTGGTGGAATATTGTGTTCCAAAAGGCCAGAATTAGGCATATTGCCTCTCAAAGAAATGTCAAGTTGTTTTCTGCAGTCTTTTTTTGGTCAGAATCCTATTTTTGTCGAATTGAACTTGTGAGATGAGCCTGACTCTTAGTTATGTTGCTCGATTTCACGAGCATAGTTGTGAACTTGATTCAGTTTCAAGTTTACTAACCAGTGTTTTTTTGGCTTTTACAACTTTGCTGTACTGATCTTGCACTATTTATTAAAACTTTGGTAGTTTCTTTTGATATTTTGCAAGATTTCTTCGTTTGCTGGCTGCACTCATTGCCCCAGACTATGTTTTCTTGATCTTGTGTTATTATGTGGTGCGGCGAGGAGGTTCTTGGTGAGGATTAGTTTGAATTATCTTTTTCAGACATAGTATAGTTACCAGACTTTGGGGGGATTTATGTTTTTTTTGTTTGAAGCTGGCGGAGTTGGAGAATATTTTATCCTGTGGGAAAGGAAAGTTTAACTTATCGTTGAAGATTGACGGGTTGCTGGTGCGTTAATTTAGGCAATTCAAATCTTGGTTTAGTCCTCTTGTGATGGATGTAAATATATCATATAGAATAAAATGAACGGCTGAAATAAAAGAGTGTTTTGGATAGCTAGGTGAAGTAAAAAGCAAGTCCTACAGAACAATTGTGAGATCATTATCTATATGTTTGGTCAACAAAGATAATCAAATTTTTTTAGCGATGATCACGTCAACAGAGTGTGTGAATATTACACATTGAGGATAATGTGCCTAAAAAGATGTACATCTTAGTATGATAATGTGATGATTGAAGTTGATAGGGGTATACTTAATATCACTTGGGGAAGTAGCCTAAAAAGATGTAAATCTTTCGTAATCGATACAAGTTACCTAGGAAGAGTGCTCAATGGAAGCAAAGGATCTCCAAGAGCAATACAAACCAGTTGTTTAAATGACTTGCGGTTGTTGTTATAAGTTGGAGTTGATGTTTATTACGAGTATTTTAGTTGGAAATTCATACATGTTAGTATGTATGTGCGAGATAAAGAAACTTTAATTTTAGAAGTCTTAAATCTGTCAATTCAAATGAATAGATTAGCAGATAGACTCAAAGGGTCACTTTTTTTCTTTGATCAAGTAAACGTATTTGATATCATAAACAAGGCCATAAAATGACCTTAGTGGTATACCAAAAGGCAAAAGGTAAAGAATCTACACTCCACCCGATCGCCTATATAATATGGGACCTTCTATATGCACGTACATAACATAAGGGAACGAAGGCTACTCCTTAACTACTAATAACTCAACTCTACACCTTCAAAAGCTCTTCTACTCCTCTCACTCCAGACAACCCACATTAATGCAAAGAATCATATATCCAACTTCAACTAATCGAGATTAAGGTGTAGTTGCTTGTTAACGTTTTCCTCTAAATCATTTTTTTTCAGAAAAGCAACAATATGGAGCATGATGAGACAGGATGTCAACCCCATCCAGAAGGCCCTATTTTGTGCATTAACAATTGTGGGTTTTTTGGAAGTGCTGCAAATATGAATATGTGCTCCAAGTGTTATAAGGACGTGATTCTGAAACAAGAACAAGAAAAGCTTGCAGCATCGTCAATTGAAAACTTTGTGAATGGGTCAACAAGTCAGAAGGGGCCTGTCTTTGTTGGCTCTGTGGATGTGCAACCTGCCCTGCTAGAATCAAAATCTGTGGTTTTGTCATCACCTCCATCTTCAAGTTCTGGTGAGGCTGCTGAATTGATGGCCAAGGAGGGTCCTAGCCGATGCAGCACTTGCAAGAAAAAGGTTGGTTTGACTGGATTCAAATGCCGCTGTGGTAACTTTTACTGTGGATCACACCGCTACTCAGATAAACATGACTGTCAATTTGACTACCGCTCTGCTGCACGCAATGCTATTGCAAAGGCCAATCCTGTTGTGAAGGCAGAAAAACTTGACAAGATCTAAAAGGAGTTATTGTTCTCAAAGTTGATGTGTCCTTTTAATCCAAGGAGGGCTTCCTCTGATTGGCTACCTTTCACATGATATCTCGTTAAATCTGGGAGTGAAGGCTATTCAAGAATCATCTACAGGCTCAGGAACTCCTGTTCATTGTCATTGATAGAATTTGTTTGTCGACTCCAGTTTCAAGTCTTTGTATGTGTTGGTTTGGTTAATATTAATTAGGTTTGTTTTGTGTCATTCTGTGGTTCACATGGTTAACATCCATGCAATTGTAATCTGGCATTGTAAATTATTCTTCATGGATCTCTTATATGGCTTCAGTTTGCTCCAATGTTGTTTATTATCCTTACATCACCTTGCTTTGTATATGTTTTGCATCGTTCTTGTAGGTAAGCTGTTCACTCTTTGAGTTTATTAGAACTTTTTATTTTTATTTTTAATCATTAGGTCTCTTAGATCTTTCTGGTCATGTCCCCAGAAGGTATAGTTGATTGATGAACAAGCACTAATGCACCAGATTCCATCAGAACTCTAAAGTTATATCGATTTAAGATGAACCTACATGAATTTAGATTGTTGGGGATCTTAGTTTATGTACATTCATATAGTAGGGTGAAAATTGCTTGTGATTGAGGTTAGTTGTGGAGGCAAGTTACAGAATATTTCAGATTTAGCTGCTCTGGAATCAATTTCAAATTTCAAAACTGAAATTGAAAATTCAGGTCTTATTATTACAAACTCAGACATATTGAGCCTGGGGATTTAACATCTAATGCTGTTTACAAAAAGGTACAAGAGGATTTTATCCTCAACATCCTGTGTTTCCCACAAGAACTTGCTCACTAATTGGCTAGCAAATGTTACATGAAAACTCGCCTCTCGTCTTAAAGAGATTAAAAAAAATGAAATGCTACTCACTAAAGAAACCGTAAAGCTAGTCAGAACTTAGTCGTGCCACGGGCTTCAGCTTCAAGGTACTTACACATCCGCTCCATAACCTCTCTACCCTTTGCGCTGTTCGACTGGAACTTCTCTACACATTTCTGCTCTATTTTCTCTGCCATAGAAGCCAGTGCAGACAAAGGCTTAATCTTAATACTAGTTTCCTGCTTGCAGACTGTCCATGAATTTGGATTATCAGGATGTGGATCATATCTAATTTTCTCCTCTACCTCAATAAAATTTTGGAGACTGATGTTACGAGTAGAAAGTTGCATCGATCGACTCTGTGCATCAACAACTGTTGATTCAATACAGTGGCATATATCTTGACCAATGATTTTGCGAACAAACCATGGCCCAGGTGCATGTATAGTGATGGCACGAGTTGTGTAAAGCTTGCCTAAGTTGGCATCAAGCTTGTGATCTAATGTATCAACCTCAAGGATGTGAGATAGGACGCGTTTGTTCACAGGATCAGCGAACTTGCGCCAGGATGCAGAAGTAACTCGTTCCCATGGGTGCCTGTAAATATGCTCTTGTGAATATGCTCTGACCATCTTGTTTCTATTGGTCTATGAAACCTGAACAAATGGAGAAGTCAGAAGTCAAGTAATTTCAAAATCTTGTTGCGGAATGGAGTTGGCTGCAAACTAACCAACATACTTTGCTTTACAAGAAAGTTTTCACACCAAAGCACATGCCTAGATACAGAAATATGGATGACCAGGAACTTTCATAATTAAGTACAGTTAAGGTATAGGTAGATGTGATTGTGAAACACCTATTAATAGATCATTCATTATTTTCGTGCTTTTGTACCAGCTCATGATCTAAAACAAGTCTCGTACATACACCCTAGCACATGTTCCTCGGTGTTGAGGGGCACACCTGAAGAGTGGGGGATTTAGTAACCTTTGGGCAAGGCCATCGGCCATGAGAATAAGTTCTCTAAACGAGCAGGCCATCCATTATCATTCACATGATATAGAAGATAAATCTCTCTCTCTCGTTAGAGTATTAGAGAAGTACTCAGAAAGACCTAACTTGCCCTTTCACTTGGCTGACATATGAGATTATCTTATTCTTTGAGTTGACACCAATAACAGAGAATCTAGAAATGCTCAAATGGTTCCAAAATCCCCAAGGGTCTTCTTCTAAAATCTTCATCACATTCATCATTAACACAAAAAAACAAAATCAGGATCAATGCGGGTGATAAGAAGGTAAGAGGTACCCTCCAAGTCATTCATAGCATAAAAAGATCACATCATCAGAAGGTTTTTCGAGCTACCATAATTAGACATCGATTTGTAACAACAGCTGAATAATAGAACACACACAGAAACACAAGATTCAATTTCTGCAAGAAGCTCATCTATAGCTGAATCAACCACATATTTTTAAGAACAAATAATACTTTTAGGGCAATTTGTTTGGATTGTTACCTATTGTCAATCCATCAAGATGCAAGAACCCACTCATACATGAAATTCAAACAGAGAAGCTCTTCAAAACTCTCATACCGACATTAATCCATCAAGAAAAACACCAATTCAACACCAAATTTTCACTAATTTCATATTCACCCCTCAAATATAGATCAACCACAAAATCACAAATTCATACAAAAAAAAAAATCAAACATAAATCTCAAAAGGGTCTCTCAAGAATTTGTAGATCCAGTAGTAAATCAACTTACGAAAAAAGACAACTTGGGATCAGAATTCCATTACAGCAGTCATAACAGAGAATTGATACAAACAAATAACTGACAATTGATTCAATTTAAATCAATAAAAGAGGCTTACAGATAATATATATAAATATGAGAGATGAGCAAATCAATTTTCTTGAAGCACAAGTTTGAATTCTCTCTCTATGGAAATGGAAAACATAAGAAAGCAATGCCGGTATATCTGTCATGCTTTCCACAACGAATGGCGGTGTGTTTGCCTAAAATACGAATTGGAAATTGAATCAAATTAAATAAATAATTGTTTATTTGATTTCGATTTAGTTTTAAAATTAAAAATATTGTTATAATATTGAACCAAATTGATCACTTATTCCATTTTATAATTATTGACTTATAGTGGTCAGTTACTATCTTTATTTTTATTTTTGAAAAGGGCTTTAAATACCCTTAAAAGTATTAAAAATTGTAAAAAAAAAAATATTCCTCAAGGCTCCAAAATATCATTATCTTTCACTTATTAACTCTAAAATACTTTTATCATCCACTTTTGGGTATAAAATTGATCACTTATTTAACGATTTTAAATTTAAATTATTTAAATATTTTTTAGATACATGACGCTCATTACATTCAAGTCCTAATCAAAACATATTATAATTCAAGGGGTAGAAAATTACTTATAAAATAAATTCAGGGAGGTAATAGGATCTTATTATAGTATAAGTGTGTCTCTGAGATTTCGAACATAAGTTGAGGGGGTACTTGTGCATTTTCCTTCAATTAAATGTAAAATTCACTAATTCAATAAATTTATAACAACTAACATGTATATATTTTTAGTTGGGAATTGTAGTTATAAATAGACATATTTGATTTATTAATAAAATAATTTCATTTGATGTAATTGCAATATTATTTTTCTCTATTATTTTTTTAATTTTTTTATTTAAAAAATTATCAATTGATACTACTTTTTGAAGGATCTATCTTTGATGGTGATAATTATATTTATATGCACTTAGAATGTAGACTTGTTTTGGGGATTTAGATCTTTGAAAGTAGAGGTAGACCCATATGGTCTTTGAGGATGCACATACATTCGATAATTTTTTTTTATTCTATATTTAAGAATAAATAATTTAAGAAAATGTCATATATTTAGTTGTGCATACTCATAATCAAAACTCACCTGCTCTGCATACACTAGTTAAAGTCAATGGCTGAATTAGAATTTCTATGAATGGTTCGAAGTATATAAAAAAGTAAAAACATGAAAATTACAAAATGAAAAACAAAGTGAAATGGGAGGGAATATAAAACTTAGGGATAATGTCCAAGAACCCCCTCAACCTATGCCCGAAATCTCAGAGACACACTTATATTATACTAAGGTCCCATTACCCCCCTTAACTTATTCTATTAATATTTTTTTACCCCTTTTTAGCTTACGTGACACTATCTTGTGGGCCCAACGATGGTTGACTATTTTTTTTCGAACTAGTGCCACGTAGGCTAAAAAGGGGTAGAAAATTACATATAAAATAAGTTCAGGGGGTAATAGGATTTTAGTATAGTATAAGTCTGTCTCTGGGATTTCGGGCATAGGTTAAGGGGGCACTTGGGTATTTTCCCTAAAATTTAATATACTAAATTTAACTTATAGTCAAGTTGTGTTTAGATTTTTCATAATTTTACCCTACTCGGTCGAGTTTTTTAAAATTTTCGTATTTTTTCTTTTATTTTGGGTGTTCTATTTTAACTTATTTTGAATTTTGACTAAGTGTTCGTTCATTTTTATGTTACTCTAAATATCATCAAAATTCTGTCATAAAAAATGTAAAGATCGAGTTACTAATATAATAGTGCATATTCAAATATACATTGTGTAATCATTTTTTCTGTATTATGACATGTCAAATCGATAAAATTATATGATGAAAAACACTGCAAAAGTTTCATAAAGAGAGCAAAACGTGAAAAATATTCCTGTTTGTAAAGTGTAAGTTTTTCTTCCACTTTATAAAGTGTAAGAAAAGTTTTGCTTTACAAAGTGTAAGAAAAACTTACATTTTATAAAGTGTAAGAAATAGTTTCGTTACATATTAAAATATAAACGTTATGGGACTAACAGAAAACATTTGGAATATTGAATAAAGTGAAATTTTTCTTCCACTATGCTTATTTTAGTTACTTCCTAGAATAGTGGTTTATTTTGGTCACTTCAATTTTTTTTGTGGCTTATTTAAATTTCGTACTCCTCTTTTTCCTTTACTAGAATTTTTTTCCACTGGATTTTTCCTAATAAGTTTTAACAAGACATATTATCTATGGACATCCAAGGGAAAGTGTTATAAACCCATGAATAGTGGATTATCCGTTTAATCTATCCTAGATTTGATTCGATTCATGTATGGGTGCTTCCAAGGTTAGGGGTGTAAAAAACCAAATCGAAAACCAAAGCAAACCGAAAAAAAAACGACTAGTGATTTGGTTTGACTTAGTTTAGAGTTGAAAAAAAACCCAACTATATTTGGGTTGGGTTGGTTTCAACTAGAAAAAACCAACCCGAGACCAAACCAACCCGACATTATATATGTAATTTTAAAAATTTTATTCTATAAATAAAAATACCCGACATTATATATATAATTTTAAAAATTTTATTCTATATGTAAAAATATTTACTTTGATATATTTTAAAATATTTCTTATACTTTTTCATAGTTTTTATCTTTTAATATATATATTTTTTTTGTTTGAAAGTTAGAATTTCTTAATGATCGAATGTTGGTAATTATAATAAAGCTTAAATCAAAATCAAATTAATAGTAATCCAAAAGGAGAAAATCAATTCAACACTAAGAATGACTATAATATTGAATATTATTTTTAGTTTTACATTGGTTTACACAATTAAAATACATAATATAATTTTACTTTCGTTTAATATTTATTCATGTAACTAATACTTATTAAACTTATTTTAGCATGATTTAGTACTTTTAAATTATGATCAATTTCATTATGACTTATTAATTTGCAATAGTTGTTTTACACAATTTCATTATAATTTTTTTGTTGGATATTGTAGTGTCATTAATCATTTCACATTTTGTGTTATTTTCTTAAAAAACAACTTAGATAGTTGCATTATGGTGGGATAAAATAAATATTTGAAGTACAAGTAAATATATGTTTGTATGCATATTTTATCGGAAAAATAAAAAAAAAATAAAAAAAACTCAAATAAATTCGAAGTTGAAAATCCCGAGTTTTACTGGTTTGGTTTATAAATTCAAAAATCTAACACAAATAGTTTGATTTAGAGCATGTTTGGCTCAGCTTAAAAGGTGATCAAACTGACTTAAAAGCTGATTTTTGACTTATTTGACTGTTTGGCAATACTCAAAACAGCTTTTTTTAAGTTAAAAAAAAAACTTATTTTAAGCCAAAAGTTAAAAGTTGGGGTAGGGGTGCTTTTTTTTTTTAGCTTATAAGCTGTTTTAAGTTGACCACATTTTTATGTTTTTTCCCTTAATATTTTTATACAATCTCCAAATTATCCATATAACCCTAACATCTCTTTCTTCTATTTTTCCCTTTTCACGTTTGGCATAACAACTTCAGCACTTTTATCCAAACGCATAACTGCTTATTTTAAAAATAAGTTTCAGCACTTTCAAAAGTACTTTTTTAAAGCTGTTTTTATTAAGCTCATCCAAACGGACCCTTAATACTTGAAAAACCCAAACCTATCCGGTCATGTACACCCCTATCCAAGGTGATAAGAGCATTAAGGGATAAACATGTCTCTATTAATTTGGTGAACTTTTGGGGTAACATCTCAACACTATAAATAGAGATATCATTCACCATTTGAAAAACACACTTGAATAAAAAGAAAAAATCTTCTCATCATTTCCATATCTTGTCTTCTTCTTTCTACATTATAGTATTCCGAGCTTATATTTTATAACAGAATATAATTAATTACTTTTTGAAATCATAAACTTAAGTACTGTATATTAATTAATGAAGCTTGAACTTTGTAAATCTTGATATGTAGAATTAATGAACTACTTTTGAATTTTGAAAGACTTTACAAGTCTTCAAAAATTTTTGATTTATGTTTTGAAGGTTTAATTAAGTTGGTTAGTTTATATTTTGTGTAGCATGTTAATTACATGTTTTGCTTGAATAGGTTGAATTCTTTCGAAATTGAATTTAATATAATTTGCAGGTGGGTAGCAGATTTCTGCTGGAAAAAGAAAACAGAAAAAGTAATTGACATGGAGCTTTTGTCCGTCACTTTTCTGCCTTTTTTTTCTTTTTTTTTTTTTTATGTTTCTGGGGTTTTCAAAAAGCAACGGATGGCGTCTTTGTCCGTTTCTTTTCAAGTTTTTGAAAATTATGAATTGAAAATAAACGATCGTCTGCGTCGCTCTTTGGAAATAAAATTCTTTTTATAAAAAAAACGATTTACACAAACCATACAATCTGTCATTTTTGAAATGCGTCGAGCCAAAAGTTACGAACTCGACTGCATCGCTTTTTCGTCAATTTTGACAAAAAGAAAAAGTGACGCAGTTCGTCGATTTTTGCCTATTTTAGTAGTGAACACCGAGTATTGGTAGAATCAATGATCATTTCCAATATATTAATTATTAATGTAACAAGTAACTGCAGAACAGTAATACATGTCAAAACATATACAAACCGTTTTAAAATAAAACAGATTTCAGATCACAACTTTGACTTAACTAATGCAAGAAACATTCCCCCACATGATCACAAATGCACATACAAGGTCCTCTCATGAAACACACTCAAATTGTTAGTATACAAGTACGGTATAGGAACCAACTATTAATGATTCATGTCACACTTGGTATTTGAAACAACCATTTATATGTTGTACCGGCGTGATACCCGAGTCAATTATCAATCACAATCACAATCACAATGGACAACCAACTTGAAATCATAAGTAAATAAACAGGTTCATTGCAAGAGATATCACATGAAGTCATTACACATTAGCCTTCTAGTTCACCCTACATGCATCACACAATTAATGCTGCAAAAATAGTTAACATGCACACATTACATACTTTGAAAAATAAAGAATCCATCACCTACCTAAAAAATCACAGAACATGGAAGATTCGATAAAATTTTCATAATCATTAGAGGACTTAAAAATACCCTAGAAATGATAATAGAACATCTAAATAGCATCGAATCGGCTCATACGCCTATGCTAGTCAGACGTTCTAATTCAAATCAAAGAAGTATCAAGCATTTTTAATTCCTAATTTTTTGGACTGATGACCATGATGATTTCAAAGAAGTGGTCGAGATACTTGGAACATTAAGGTGGAGGGAAATTGTATGTGGAAGTTTCAGAGCAAACTTAAATATCTTAGCAAGAAACTCAATTAATGGTCCAAGAACCAAATTGACAATGTTTTTTATGAGCTAGAGAATCTCATCTGTTACATCCTATTTTCGCACGGTATTTGGTTAGACATTATTTTATTTTTCAGAGTCGTCACTTTGAATTAAGTTATGACGTTTCAGGTCATCTCTTTTTAGTCCCTAATCAAAAGAAATGACTCTTTATTTGGTATGCAAATTAGAAATTGGAATAAGAAATTCTATTGACTGAGAGAAAGATATTAGGCATCCCACGAGTCTAGTAATTTTAACACAATCACTTTACTTGACTCATACTTGAATTAAATTATTATTTTTTCGGATAAATTATGTTGCAGGCCGTGATTTGCTCATAATTTTTTTGTTGTTGAATTTTGTTAGTCTTAAATCAAATGCACAACTACATCACCTAATATTTTATGTCTACAAATTTAGTATGAATTTTATAAAAGTTAACTATTAAAAATAATTTGATCAAGGTGTGTCATCACATCCTTGAATTTCTTTTAGTGTCTCATAAAAATGAGATAAAACAGTTTAACAAAATTTTGAACCTCGCAATTCTATCAAAATTAGCGTTACACTGTAATAATTACTTAAAAGAAAAAAAATCAAAATGAAAATTAAAATTTAAATAGCCACAATATAGTACTCCCTCTGTCCTTATTTAGTTGTCTACTTTAGAAGTGACACTTCAGTTACAATTTTACCTTAACTTAAAAGATCATGCAACTCCGAAAGTATAATAAATGTATTTTCTAGATCCAAAAAACATGCATTACAATTTAGTAGTACTAGAAATTTTCTAGAATTAAATAAGGGCATATTAGGAAAAAATTATTGTCCTTTCTTGATTTGTTAAAATGAACAAGTAAATAGTGACAGATATAAAAAAATATGAACAAGTAAATAGTGACAAATATAAAAAAATATGAACAAGTAAATAGTGACAGATAAAGTATTGAATAAAAACAAAATTTCTCCTTTCTATCGTTAAAGGTGGAGAACTAATTAACATCATAGAAAAAGAAATAAAAGACCAAGTGAACAACATTATGAAGAAGAGGAGAAATGAAAGAAACTCAAATGAACACATCATTAACCTTTGCATGAAGTTTGGAGGTATTTCACTCTCATGAATCCAAATAAAGAAGCACATAAAACATTAGTCTTGATCCAACAAAATAAAAACATGAAAATTAACATCATCTATGTTATCATAATCTCTCAAAATATTTGTCCACACCTCAATCGATTGATCGATCGTCTTTAATTATATTTCTCACTCATTCCACATTGAGAAAACACCAGGATTTGATCCTTGAACTGATGACTCTCCTGACCAACCATTGTAACTTGGCATATTATCATAATCAACTTTAACAAGTGCAACTTCTTCATGTGCACCACCTCCTCCTCCATTATTACCTGAAGTTGAATTTGAACTCATTCCACCAAGTCCAGGAGAATTACCAAAATACCCTCCAGTACTATAACTTCCACTTGAACTACCTTCATTGTTATTCATCAAACCATGCAAGAAAACTTGATTATTCTGAAGATAATTGTTGTATAACGACACTTGATGCGAGTTGTTCTGAAGTTGAAGTTGTGTTTGGAGATAACTCTGGTGAAATTGAGACGACGAATCTTGAATGTTGTATTGTGAAATGTCATGATTTTGGAGAGTCAACAAAGGTTGAGAATTGTCAAAGGATGGTTGATGTTGTTGCATTAAAGGATATGCTTGTAAAGGATTTGAGTTTCCATATTGAAAACTTGAGTTTAGAGCCATCATTTCCTGATCTCTTTTTCTTGATGATTCAAGTGCTTGTGCTTCTTTTAGCCTTTTTGCTGCTCCTCCTCCAATTGGGAGAGTGTTGCTTTCAAGTATGGCTTTAACATCGTAACGATTCATATCGAAATTTGTTACAGCATTTAACCCTCTGAATTTTATTGCTGCTATGTCATATGCTTCTGCTGCTTCCTCCTCAGTAGCTGCAATCATACAATATTCTCTTCAAATTAGAATTTTGCTCATGTAGACAATTTTTTTATTTTGCCTTACTATTTATTCACAATGTTTAATTGCTTATAGGTATATTTTTGATAATTTGATGAAGATAAAATTATGTTTCACTAGATTGTAGCGTAAAAAAAGTTGGAACTCTAAAAGTAGTGTATTGAAGCTTCTATGAATTTTAATGCAATCATATCATGTCACCTAGGGTAAAAATTACATGTATATTCTCATGAAAGGAGCAACTAAAATACCACCTCAATAACAAAATATTTTCACTGGTGGACTCATGATTTTAATCAATGTGATTTCAAAAATAAAACAGAATACTTGAGATTTGAACTAGGAAGTCGTGTTAATTTCTCACATATACAAGTCTCATCCCGGAAATACAACATTCATGAAGGTGAGAAGAATCTATCAACGAATGGATCAATCAATTCTACCCAAGACATGATAGACAACTCACCTAATCAGACGGTAGACTCTACGGTGAGTGAGAAAGGACTCGAGGGTGAATTTTAAACTCTGAGTCAACCCTAGATTTGCCCCTGTATATTTCTCTATCTTTTAGGTTACATATAAGTTGAAGAATTACTTTTATAATTTAGCTTAACAATATGATTGATTAAATACTTTTACATTATAATATCCATACATAAACTCTAAATTTATTGAAGCAATTTGTTAGTCACTATAGAATATATTTGTTAGTCATTTTGATCAGGAAAGTGATTTTTTTTCAGTGACGGATTCAGAATTTTCACTTACTAAAAGTTCCCAAGTAGAGATCTTTATTTCCAGCAACTCTTCCTATCCTTGCTTGCCATCTCCCATGCTGATGGTGCCTGCTCCCAGATATGTCATGAGAAAAAACCAACAATAAAAGATGAGAATAAAATAATAAAAATAAAATAATTATTTTTCTTACTAAAGTTTTATTTGAAAAAAGAAAAAGAAAAAAAGGAAACAATACTATGAATACCTTGTAACACCCCGATACATGGATGCACCCCTTGAGAAGCCACTACTCTTCCTAAATATATAGCAAGAAAAATCGAATTTAACTTAAATATACATATAGTATAATAATCGTTTTGGACTAACAATGTACAATCACTTGTAGTCATCTTCACGTTGTTTTGATTTGACAGTGTAAAAAAATGTTATATTATATATGTCAAAATTAAAAATTTGTAACACAAATATATATATATGAAGTTAAAAGAAGTTGTCAGTGAAAAGAAGAAATGGTCAGCCTCTGCCAAAATCTTCTACTTCTATTATTGTTCCAATAATTGGTATCTATAAAAGAACACTAGATTACTCTGACTATATATTTAAAATAGAAAGTCTATAACATTAAAAAGTAGTAAGATTTAGTAGATGGAATATATAATAACATCAATTTAATTATAAAAGGTTCTGACCTTCTTATTGCAGCAACAAATTCTTGCCTTGTCATATGCTTCATGTCTTCTAATTCTTTCTCATAGTTGCTAATCTATACTCATCAAATAAATAATTAATATTCATGACCATAAATAATCAAATCCTTTAATTTTAATTAAATATTACTACATTTATTATATTATTAGATTTTAAAATGGTTCTAAGAGTAATTAATTACTGGAAAATTTGTAGTGGTAGATGTTCCCCAATATTTCAATGCAGCAAGATCATAAGCCCTAGCTGCTTTCTCCTCCTTATCATACCCTCCTACACAAACCAAAATAAATAACAAAAAAAAATGAGAAAATTATGTTCTAAGAAATAATAGGACTCTTCAATTTTAATCACCACTGTCAGATTCTTCAAAAATAAACTATTCTTGGAGAATCCAACACGCATCTATTGACATTGTTGAAGAGTCCGAGCAAGATAAGGAAAAACAATTGAAGATTGACCAAATAGAGTGTTAATTAAGTTGCTTACCCAAATACACTGCAAGTGAATAACAATAGCATCCACCCCAAAAATGATGACAAAAAATTAGTTAGAAAAATTGATTGGAAAAAAAATTTGCTTAAAGAAGATTGTTGATGATTGAAATTTCACCTTGACGACCCTTTCTTGATTGGCCTTCCCTTCTACAACTATTATCCCATAGATGTGCTTCATACCTTCCTGTCCATCTATGTCTACATTTTCTCAAGTCCAAAACGAGCACGGCCGTCATTGAGAAAGAAGAAAGAAAAAGAAGGAAACCCTAAGTTTTTTTTAAAAAAAAAAAGAAAAGAAAAAAAGATTACCTAGTTACACCTCTATAAATTGATGTTCTTTGGCCAAAAGTATCCAAAGTTCTTCTAGGTGCAGCTTCAACAATACTAGTGTTATTACTATTTTCAGCAGTTGCACTCGCGGTAGCAGCGTTTGCGCTAGGGCTAGCACTTGTTTCACTAGTTGAACCTTTTCCACTCCCCATAGACAATGTCAAAGATTGAATATTACAAGCATTTTCTTGAAGATCATAGTTGTTTGTAGGAGGAGGAGCTAAAGCATTTTGCATTGATGGCATAAGATGGTTGTTTTGAAAGAGATAATCCGAATCGTTTGCTTGGATTTCATTGTAAGGGATTAATTCAGATTGATTTTCAGATTTGTTCATTCCAAGAAAATCAGCCACCTTTGGAACTTCATTGCTTCCTTGTGTGTTCATTAAGTTCCATTCTACAAAAAAATAAATATGAATTAGTACTGATGAGATGGTCGCACACTTCAACATTCAGAACAGGGATGAATATTTGTTCAGAGTAATATCTTAGTATACCTTGGTTTTGGAAGGGATTGTCAATAGTTTCATTGACTAACCCTAATGAAAAATGATGAGATTGAGCATTTTGAAGATGAGGAGGTAAAGAAGAATGAGTGGGAGAAAGAGGAAAAGATAGCCAATTGTTTGAATTCATTCTTGAAAATCTCTTGAATTTAATTTCTTTTTCAAATGGATCAATTTCCTGCACATGTCCAAAAAAGGGAAAATAAATGAATTAAACATTAGAACAAAATCATAAATGCATTATTAGTAGCACATATATTTGTGTATAACACACACTGACAAAAGAATGAATTACCCTAAAAAGTATGAAGAGACTCTCTTCTTTTTTTTTCTCTCACTCACTTTCTATCCCCCTATACCTTTCTTTGATTTTATTTCATTAATAATGATTCATCCAAACATATGAGGTTATAGTAGGGGGGAGAGAGAGAGAGGAGAGAGAAAAATGAAAAGGTCTAAAGGAAAAATAACTATTGAGAAAGAATGAAGTATATAAATGAATGAGTTCTTCTACCCACAACTTACTAGAGAATGGTCATTGATTCATATGAAGATGACTGTGCGTACCACATTCCAACACTTCAAACTAGGAGTCCTAGAATATTGTTACATTGGAGAGGGGACTAAAGAGAGGATGGTTAATATATAGTTTTCATTTAACACTACCAATATAGTTTAATATGTAATATTAATAGTTTATTTATAGTTTTACCATGTTACTCCACCATCTTCCATTCGCTTTTAGTTGTCTACTTTTCACACCTCTTCAAAAACAATATTTAATACGAGGTTAAAAACAATTTTTTTAATGTTTTCTTGATATTTTGAACTCACTTATATATAACAAAGAGGTTATCTATATATACTCATAGTAAGTGTAATGTATAATAAATAGTGAAATAGAGTAAATAACATATTGTAAGGGGTTAGAAAGTAGATTATAAGCAACATATAAATTAGTGAGTCCTTATAATAAAGGCCACGAGTGTCTTTACTATAAGAAAAGCTAGTGGTCCTTTTTAAGTCTTTGAACTAAGACAAACCTACAATTCCAATTGGAAAGAATCCATTATTTTTTACCACCCCACACTAGGTAGTAGAAGTAGGGTAGTGTAGCCCCAAAACAAAAGGGTCCAAAGGGTAACCCTACAAAAAAAATATATATGTCCAAGTTGAGATGTATTGGAACTCTCTTAAATACCTCGTAGAGTGTAATACATGACACCCCAAAGCCCAGCATTCCCACACTACTCAAATCATCTCATTTTTTTTCTCTTTGTTCACTCGTGCAATCACTTGTATATTCATCCACACCACTCAATGCCATAAATCCACCCATATATGTCAAAGTATGATCAATACGGAATCAACGACAGATAAAATTCAATTCAGTAGTTGTACAATAAAAATTACATGTAAATATCATTTAGCTACGAAGTTAGTGATCGATGTACAATTAGTTCAAAGTTATTACGCGATTGATAGATTTCGTAGCTAATTTCATATTCTCTAGCTAGAGTACTATATAACCATATTGTAACAAACAACTACTATATATTTCATAGCTAATTTCATATTATGAAGATATCTTAGGATAAAAAAGAACCATATATTTCGTATTAAAATTCCATTTACCAAAACGAAGGGAATGTTTTCGAAATAACACACTAGTAGGAAGTAAGGAAACTTTCTTGATTAAAGTTTTATAGATTACTCAGTTCTCCCTAAATAATATGATCAATTCTATACATACATTAATATATTCATTCCATTAGATAAAAAAACTACAAACAGAAAAAATAAAATGTAGAAAATCAATCAACATATGGAAAGTTGTAGTATTATCTAGACATCTATGTTATAAGAAGGTTAAATGTTTTCCGCTTAACTAATACACGATTTATAAATAGGGGTTTATATAAAATAAAATAGTAGCACAGCTATGATATATATTAAAAATACAGATATTAAAAAAAATCAATTTATTTTGTTACTATATATATATATATGTTATGTAGATTAATAATTTTAAAAAATGCAGCAATAAATGCTATGCTTTTTTATCATTAATATAGGAGTTTGTTTAAATGCGTAACGATGAAAGAAATAGTCAGGGAGTGGATCCCAGAGTAGAAGCCCTAATGCATGTGTACGGATATACAATAATTTATCCGACATATTAAATAATTAAAGTACCTTCACAATAGTAAAATTTACTCAAACTCGTAACTATTCTTTTCGTTTTAATTTATATGATATATATATATATAATTAATTAAAAAAAACACATACATATTTCTTTATTAAATTAATATTTGATATCATCTTACTTATTTGACAAAAAATTACAAAATTATGTAACATACTTCACTTTTAGCCTATCTAAGATAATAATCTCATTTAAAAAAGTATACTACTCTTAAATAAGATGATTTAATCAGATCAAAAATTTCAAAAGTCTTTTAAAAAAGATTCATATCAAATTAAGTAACATCACATATATTAAGACAGATGAAATATTAAATTTGATTTGTGTTTCCAAGTAGAATTGTGTTGACCATCTAATTGGAAATCGCACTCGTCAAAATATAAAAAGATTATTAAATGGTTATAATTTTATTTTAGTACATTAATTAAATATTTGTATTTGCAGTGCATGTCGACTGCAAACTAGAAGATTATACTGCTCTGCACAACTCTATTTGTTTCTGTGCCTTCTGTCTTCCACTCAAAACCTTAGTCTTAGTCAAATAAACAAAATTTCAAAGACCATCATTAATAATTAACCATTACGTTTTTCAATTAATTAACCAAATTAATTAACATATGGTTAAATTAAGCAACTATATGTAATACTGATATTTTTAATATCCAAATCATACGCCGACCTGCTAAACTATATATTTTGGTCAGGTGATCTAAAAACTCTGCCCCATGAAATCCTAGTGAATGTCAATATGTCAATATTTTATATCAGTATAATTTAATTTGTTATAATAAATTATCATTCGATATTTAATATTTAGTTCAATTAACTATGAATTTTTGATGAACCACTAATATATGTATGAATTATTTTAGAATAGTTGTATGTAAGTAGGAATTGTTTTTATTTTTGTGAATTTAAGGGGAAAATTCCACTAAATTGTGACACTTAGTTTTAACACATGGTTACTTATCCAATTTAATTAATAAAAAGTCTGACATTATTTTTTTGTTAGATTGTTTGGAAACTCTGCTTCCCACTGTCTAACAGAGATTCTTTATAAAAGCAAAATGTCCCTTTTTTGACTGTGAAAGTACTAAAAAGTCTAAAGCTTTAGTTTCCCCTGCTATAATATAAAAATCAAATGCACACCTGAAAGATATTACTCTATTGATATTTTGTATTGTTGTAAACATTTGTTACAAGAATGTTAGATATTTAGTTATTCTGATTTTATAATTTTTTATGTAATTTTTAAATATGCAAATTTAGTTTCAAAGAAATTTAAAGTTTATATATATAAATTCACAATTAAAGTTTAACAATTGAAAAGTTTAACTATATCACAAACTAGAACACAGAAATATTCGAAATTACATGAAACAAAAAGTAGGAATGGTAAAAACAGTATATGTAAATCTACTAAATAATACTGCACTTTTGGATAGTTTTTTGAGAAATTTCTGTATTGGTTAGAACTTCTAACATAACCTTTTAACTTAATAAGTATGCTAGGTGTCAAGCCTAATACTCTACACCAAAGGGATCACAAACTAAGGTTATGACTTATTTTAACCCCCACAACCCACCCCCTCACCCCACCCTCCTTTGGGGTTTGTATGCTCTACAATGTAAACGATTAAACAATCAGTTAAGTATATGGTGCAGTAGATGAGATTATTCCTTTCTTAATCAAAGTTTAAATTTTGAGTATTGAATTTTTTTTATTAAGAAGCGCTAGCTTTTTTTCAAATGGGATCCTATGCAACGTAAATTCAGAATAATATGACTACAATATGGACACCAGACGGATGAAAAAAAAAATGTAAAAGATTAAACACGCAAATGTAAACTATATAGCAACTCTATATGCTTACTGGAAAATATTGCTTAACATATTGTTTTCTCTTACATCTACTTTATTTTAACCTTCGATCACTATTATGATATGTCATTCTAAACACACACAAAAAATAGTGAATCTACATACAAAAGAGCAATATATACACATATAGTAAGCCAAAACCTTTTCTATTTTGATTTCCTTTTTCTTTTTTCAATCTACACGTGTTTCTATATGAAGTATATATACTTCACCATTAACAAAATCAAAATTAATTAATTTAAAGAAGAAAAAGCAGAAAAAATAATACATATTACATAAATAATGAAAGAAAATGAAACTTTTTTAATATTGATGAAATCTGACTTACCAGTAAAGAAGCTTCTTTTTTCCTTACTGAAAAACAATCTTCTTCTTCTTTTTTTTTTTTTTTTAATTTTCTTATGATCTTTCAGTATGTGTAACAGTGCATGTATGTATAGTGTTGGAAAATGTGAAGAAAATGGAAAAGCTGATAAATTTATTTAGGGTTTGATTAAAAAAAAGGACGTTTAATTAATTTTCTTTTATTTGTACTTATTTTAATAGACCGCCCTATGCCCTTTCAGATTTTTCGACTAGGTTCGAAGAAACATAAATGACACGTGTCAGTTTATCATGCTCTACATTGACTCATGTTTGCCCTAAAAACACCATTTGTTTTTTTTTCTTCCTCTTGGAAATCAGCTTGCAATTAATTTTAATGACTTAACTATTAATCACACTTATGGTGAAAGTGTTTAATTGAGCACATAGTTTAAGAAATAATTTTTTTAAAAAAATTATTTTCTAAAATGTATTATATTCATATAATTCTATAAATCTTAAGGTTTAAATTTAAGTTATTTATAAATAAAAAATTGTTATATTCTTTTAAAAATAAAATAAAAGGCATGACATAAATTGTACTCCTTCTATTCTATACTATTAACTAAATTTTTAACTTTTTTTATTATTTAAAGTAATTGAATTGTTCGAATATAAGATAAATATTTGAAAAAAAATATATTTGCTCTGTCCTTCATTGTAGTTTTATATTTTTTAAGAAATAAATTGCACTACTTATGAAATTATATTTATGATTTTACAAAGAAAAATGGTAAAAATTATAATTTGAAATATATCTTTGAATGTTTTTCTATTGATTTATAATTGACTTAATATGAAATAGAGAAAATAATTAAAAGAATAATTTGTTAGGATATACCTATTGAAAAAATCTTTTTGGCATGAAAATTTGATCAAAATAATATTTATTTATTTTATTTTACCTTTTAAAATATTTTATTTTTTTAACTTTAATACTAGCTTTTAACTAAAAAATAAAAGAAATTAGTTTTTTTTTAAAAAAAAATATTTTTTTTTTAATTTTTAAATTAAATTTTCTCGCCATTTCACACTTTCCTAAATTTTTTTCTAAAGAATGGGTTGACACCCTAATATTAATCTAAAATATTCTGAAAGTGAAACTATTATTATTTGTTTAATAAGAAATGGTGTTAGCTTCCCCCCTTTTGTTTTCCTCCTCATTAGGGGTTTGGCCATTTATTTCAAGAAAAAAGTTCACTCTATTTTGAAATTGCTGAAGTTAGAATTGTGTTTCATTATATATTTTTTTTTAAAAACAGTGTATTATCTTAAATAGTTTATTTTCTTAATTCACTTTAATTGTTCACTTTTTTTTTTAATCACTGAAGAGATAAATTTACAAGACTGAATTTAGCATTCCAAACTATTAACATAATTATATGCGCTAAAATTAGTTTAGGATAATTACCGCTATTGTTGAAAGGAAAGAATTCAAGGGCGGCATAATCAATATTTGTTGGTTTGATTGGTTTAGGTTCGAAGGTAGGGAAATATTTTTAAAAAGTATATCATTAGTGTGTCTTTGGTATAAAAAATTAAAAAAAAAAATTAGAAAACAAATAGGTTTTTTACTTAATTTTTAATTATTTACTAGGTAAGCAAAAGTATGTTATCTTAAAAATATTTATACGTAATCTTACAAACATTTATACGCAATCTTAAAAATATTTATACATAATTTAGCATGTAATACATGGTGGGAGAGGGTGGGAGGGGGTCCTCCGGGGTGCATGGGATGGTCAAGGGTTAAGGATGGGAGCTCATTGGCTTACTAAAAGGAAAAAATACGATAAACATAGAATATCATTTATCAGACTTATTTTCTCTACTTTCGTTAAGAAACATGTTTTCATAAAGAATATTTTTCAAAAAAATTTCCAACCAACCATAAAAAAATCAAAAAGCATTTTTCAAAAAATAATTTTTTCAATACCAAATACATCCTACTAGGAAATGAGGAGACAAACTCTTAAAAGGAGTTGTAGAATTCATTTCAATAACATATTCTCTCTATCTCTATTTAGTTGTCCACTTTAAGAGTGACACATATATTAAGGCATTAATTATTATCATATGTTAGTTACAATTTTATCTTTAAAGTAAAGATTATGTAACTCTTTAAATATAATAAATATATTTTCTGGTCTCAAAAAACATGCATTACAACTTATAGTACTAGAAATTTTCTAGAATTAAATAAGGGCATGTTAGAAAAAGAATTATTGTCCTTTCTTGATTTGTTAAAATGGACAAGTGAATAGGGACACATATAGAAGGAAATATGGACAAGTAAATAGAGACACATATAGAAGGAAATATGGACAAGTAAATAGAGACAGAGGGAGTACCGTTTAATTATCTATTTTTTCTATCTCTACCTTAATGACAATTTAATTAGCATGTGCTTCCTTTGTTCTTGATTACTTGTTTATTTTTAAATTGTCATATTCATTAAAAAAAAATTATTGGCATACTAAATTTACCATTTTACCTATATCAATTATGAAGTGGATGAACTAAAAGATTTTAAAATTTTCAAAACGTTATACATTTTCAAAGTAATTAATTAAGGGTACAACACGTTAAAAATATTAATTTTTTTGTCAAAATAAATAAGTAAGTAGAGACAATTATAAAAAAAATGAATAAGTAATTAGTAGAGAAAAAGTACTTTTAATAAAGAAAAATGGAATGTAGAGATTACCATGCAAAGTTCTTTACATAATAGACTAAATATAATCTCAAAAAATTAAATCAAACTAGACTCTTGTTTTGCCTGTATTTTCCTTTTAACCTCTTTTCTATGAAAGTGCAAGTGTTGATTTCCAAGAGACTAATGCTACTATTTCTTACCTTAGCCAGATTTTTGAGTGCATTATGGGCGACAAACTCTTGCTAACAAATTTAGTATTTCACGCCTTGTTTCTCAAGTAATCAAAAATTACAAAATCAACTTTGAATTTCACTTTCTTGGATCAGAAGAAGACGATTACTCCCATCAAACTTAAATTGTGTTTTATGTTTTCAAATCATCGTCTGCAGTTTGACAGTTGACATATAATTATGCTACATCTAGATATTAAAGTCAGACTCGATTTCGATTTTAGTTTTGGCTTTAATTTTAATAAATGATGTAATTGATTGATGATATTTTAATTTTTTTTTAAAAAAAAAATTCATTTACTGAATTATTTATTAATTAATTCACAAAATTACTTAATTTGCTTAATGGAATTAACTAATTAATTCGCTCAATGAAATTAATGTAAAGTTTGCGAAATCATTTCAGAGATGACATGTTCTTTCCGAGCAAATATTTATTTTCCCAAAAGACATCATCTCTATTCTGAATAAATGAGTTTGTTCTGAATAGGTGAGTTCAGACCTATCATTCACTATAATGTCACGCTTCGAGCCTATACTTTGGACGTGATTGACATTTGAGAACTATTTTTGATTTCCAAATGAATCCTTGGTCTGACTGATTATTTATGGAAGACTTACTCAAGCATAAAAAAATTTTAAAAGTAGAATCTAGAACATTTAAACTCAAGTAAATACTTAAGTGCAATATTAATAGTACTTTGCAAAACAATCTCAAAATGGCTCAAACAAAAGGGAAATACCAAGAGACTTATCAATTCTAACTATCTATAAAACCTCCAATACTAGGATAGAGGTCGGGACAAAACCCACGACAACTCAAGAATAACATGGTAAATTGTAAAATCCTCCGAAAAGCAAGGGGACTCACCAAAGTTGTTTGAAGTGCGAAGTGATCCCAACAAAATGTATGTTGATGATCTTGAACGCCTGTATCTACAGAATAAAAGATGCAGGCCTGAAATGACTACAAGTATGTAATCTAGTTGAGGCGAAATAACTGAAAGAAAGGACTGCAATGGGTATAACACAAACTCAACTGAATGTAAAGAATTAAAGGAATGAAACCATTTAACTTTACAAAATACTTTCTCATCCTCTGAACTTTAACATAAGAAGTGATATATAAAAATGCACTTTAAACTTTATTGGGAGATTCTCTAAATGACAACCATCATTATGAGCTAAGTGTGTTGCGTTTTATTTGCGCTGATTTCTTACCATAAATAGGTTTTCCTTTTAGAAAAAGGTTTTGAATTAACTAATCCTTTTTTCTTGTAGGAAAAGGTTTAGGACTCTATAAATAGAGGAATGTTCCTTCTAACTTAATCAACATTCACAATGTAGTCTTAAGGGCTTTGAGAGTTTTGGTTAGGAGGAGAATTTATGGGTCACAAGTTTGATACGTTATCACTTGTGTGAACCTCCCATGTATTCCAAGTGAATTGGTCGAGGTTGTTTCTCTCTGTATTTTGTACTCTAATATTTATAGTGGATTACTCATCTCCTTTGTGGATGTAGGTCAATTGACCGAACCACGTTAAATCTTTATGTCTTTTGGTATATTTCTCGTTGTCTTCTTACTCGTGGTATTTCGAAGTTTGCTTTGCTAGCTCTGCATTTACACCTGCTTATTTTCGGTCCTAACAAGTTGTATCAGAGTCAGATTCAATGATGGAGTCGGGTTTAATGGTTCGATAGTCGATGATTTAACCAGGTTAGGAGGAGTTGTTCATCTTGACAGGTGTAGTTCTAGCCGCAACCTTTTTGACAGTAATGAAGATTTTGTTGGAGAAATTTTTTCAGAAAGGTTCTCTGTGTTGAGACATAAATTTTGCAAAGGAGATTATGGAGAACAGAAGCAAGTTGTTGAAGATTAATTAAAGAAGGTGGACAAATTTATTTTGTCAGAAATTCAGGCCGAGGGGGAGATTTGTTGGGTTTTATTTGCCCTGATTTCTTACCATAAATAGGTTTTCCTTTTAGGAAAAGGTTTCGGATTAACTAATCTTTTTTCTGGTAGGAAAAAGGTTTAGGACTCTATAAATAAAGGAATGTTCGTTCTAACTTAATCAGCATTCACGATTTAGTCTTAAGGGCTTTGAAAGATTTGGTTAGTGGGAGAATTTATGGGTCACAAGTTTGATACGTTATCACTTGTGTGAAACTTCCATGTATTCCGAGTGAATGGGTTGAGGTTGTTTCTCTCTGTATTTTTTACTCTCATATTTATAGTGGATTGCTCATCTCCTTTGTGGACGTAGGTCGATTGACCGAATCACGTTAAAATTTTTGTGTCTTTTGGAATATTTTTCATTGTCATCTTACTCGTGATCTTTTGAGGTTTGCTTTGCTAACTTTCGCATTTACACCTGCTTATTTTCGGTCCTCACAAAGTGATGATACAACATCTTGTCACCCTACTAAAACTGTCCTATATTATAGCGGAATTTAAAACATCTCAAGTAAGTGGATCTACTAAGTTCTGCCCGAAGGTACTAAGGATTCATCTAAAAAGCATAATCATGTATCTATGTTGGCAAGACATGATTTATGTGGGTAGTGAATTATATGAACTCTCCATCATATCGGTGTATAATACTACTCTCAATAATATTTAGTTTTTCTCAATGTATAAAGCATTACTCTTTCTCTGATTTGAGATAATTGATCAAACTATCCTTTTAAAAAAGGTAACTGCTCTAAATTAACTCTGAACTCATTACTCATTTAGAAATCAAAATTTCTCTTTTCTCAATGTGAAAATGATAAATTTGGGAATCAATAGTTCCCTCAAGCTTTACCCAAAATGTGTCTTTAAACTTTTCTCAAAAACTCCTCTTTTACTTTCTTAGAAAATCAATTTAAGATAGTTGGTTGGTTAAAAGATTTTCATCAACAACTCAATAACTACTCAAATAATAGGGTTCTTGCATAGTAGGTTTGAATAATCAACTCAAGAATCTTAATGCATAATATATAGCAATTCAAAAATTAGAAATAATAACTTAGAATTTAATAACAAATTCATCACAATAATTATCAAAACTAAGGTGGTAACCCTAGATTATTCTTTGCTGATAGAAAGTAGATGCAGAGCGTGAGAACGAACTTAGTCCATCACTATAATAGCTTACATACTTGGAAAGAATAAGGTTATTGGCGAAATCGATAAAATTCAATGAACGAAAAAAAATCCTAGTTTTTCTCCTCTTGAATCCTTGCTCTAAGTCTTGGAAGCGTTAATCAAAGTAAAAGGGTCGATTGATACTGTTTAGAACCTTTATGAGGTGTAAAAAATATTGTAGGTTAGGCTTAGAAGAGGTGGGGAAAGATTGAACTATTCTTATTTAAAAGCTGACAAAAACTCTCCATGAAGCTATCCACGATTCGTTGTTTGACCTACGGACCATATATCTCATTCGTGAAATTGATATTAAATTTTTAATTCTCAAAAGTTCATTTGTGGGTCCAAACAACGGCCTATAGGTGGACTTATGGCCCGTCAATTGGATCCGTATAATTTGGGTCCCAATATTAACTCCCAATTAGGCCTGTGTAAAAATCGGGTCAAACTGTTAACCCGAACCAATTTTTGGGTTATTGGGCTAACGGTTGAAGTTATTGGGCTAACGGTTTGGGGCTTGGTTTAGAAAAATATTGTATTGGGGAATCGGTTCGGGGGTCGGGTTGGAAAAATAAAATCTCGAGCTACGATACCCCGATAAGACCCATATTAATATTAATATTTTTTACTCCTAATTTTCTAATTGTACAATTCATTT
This sequence comes from Solanum lycopersicum, assembly GCF_036512215.1. Taxonomy (NCBI): domain Eukaryota; kingdom Viridiplantae; phylum Streptophyta; class Magnoliopsida; order Solanales; family Solanaceae; genus Solanum; species Solanum lycopersicum. The sequence continues at coordinate 53,730,280 of NC_090810.1, read as the reverse complement.
CTAATTTTCAAATGTTTTATTGGGGTACTAACGCAAAAAGTTTTCACTTCTCATGATTAGGGACTAGGGTTCCGCCGCTCAAACTCCAAAAATCCAAACTCTAAATCTTTCAAACTCAAGCGACGATTGCTCTACCTCTGTCATCCACTACTCCAGTCAGTCAGTCACTCAGGCATAACTCGTAAGGCAGTCACTCTCACTCATGCGTCAGGCGAGGTCTGAGGACACATCACACAAGTCACAAGGTAACTATTGGGTGTTGTATTTACCATTAGTATCGTTGTATAGTTCATCAAACGTGCCAGCAAGAACTAGTATTTACATAGGTGATTGAATTTGAGGAATCTTGAAAAAGAATATTTGGGTATTTGACATTTTGAAATGCTTGTTTCTCAGCAGCTCAAGATTCAAATACACACAAGATTTATTAAGTATTTCAAAAGAAATTAAGTATTTGGTTGATGAGAAAAATTATTTACAAATCGATGGTATAAAAGACTCGCATCAATGATTTATGTGTGCTACTTAAAATTCATTTCTCCAATTTCATAATACACACATTATGTATAACATATTTGTATTAGACGATACTATCATTCGTTACATTAAAAGTAGTTTGCCATAATAAAAAACAAATAAATTAACAAGTAAAATCTGTATATGACAAAATCTGGCCAAAATTAATTAGTCAGATTTTGCAATTATGGTGGGAAAATTAACAAGTAAAGCACAAATCGTTAGCTGTCTCTTTGAATGTTGATGAACCTAGAAGTAGAAATCTCGAAGGAAAGATTGAAGTGGTTCAAGAAAAAAACTTTTGGGATGTTGTGGGGTTGATTACAGGTCTTGTTGTAGCCTTGTAGGGCCAGTAATGTTGGGATTACCTGCAGCAACTGTATAATCCTATGTTTTATTTCAAATATATAATGAGAAGTAAAAACAGTAGATAAGTTAAAATTTTAGATATAGACAAGATGACGAGTACTAAATGAAACAGGTTCATTCTTTGTTGTCTTATATTTAAAAAGTGAGCTTTGTAAACCTCTTTCAGAGGACATATATGGGTGAATCATTATTACTTAGCATTTGTATTACTTAGCTCAAATTTCAGAATTTGAATTTGCTGCTTTGTGTGAACTGTGATGTATCTAATTGTCTATTGTCAAGTGTGTAAAAATTTGATACTACTTAGCCTATTATTTATACTTTGTAGTTCTTTCTTTAATAAAACTACTTAGTGTTTATATCTTTTCGCAGTTTTTGGTGAATGTACCATGGCTGAAAATATCATAATTGATAAGGTTATTGATCAAATGCAATAGATTTAAGTCAAACTATTGAGTCTAAAGTAAAGAAAGGAAGGAAAAAAAGATCTCCACGCACCGTGAGATCATTTTACTCGTAAAACTGATTCTGATGGAAGTGAAAAGGTTGTTTGTAAATATTGTAAGAAAGAGTATTTTGCTGACACAAAAGAACATGGTACAACGTCAATGCTTACTCATATAAACAAATGTACAAAGATGCCTTATAATATTGATATTAAACAATCAAGATTAACATTTCAACCAATGATAGGGGGTAACAATGGTGTTGTAGTTGTTGTTCCATGGAAATTTGATCAGGAAGAGTGTAGAAAGGCCTTATGTCGTATGGTAATTATTGATGAGCTTCCTTTCAGATTTGTTGAAAAAGAAGGTCTTAAACAATTTATGAAATTAGCACAACCTTGTTTCCACATTCCTTCCCGTACCACTATGACTTGTGACTGTTTTGATCTTGAAGAACAAGGTAGGGGAGGGTTTAAGGGATCCAAAGGGTCAATTTCCTCCATCAATCTTCATAAATTAGTAAGGTATGAGATCTAATTCACCTTTGAGACCTCTTTCCTCAAAGGGTTATATCAAATTGATTTCTAAAGTTGAGTTTTCAAGTGGGTTTTCATCCAATCCGAAATTGATGTTATAAATTGATTTGTTTATGATTTATTTTGGATATAGATTAACATTTATTTTAACTCAATTATGATGTATCTTGATGGTTTGATCTAGTTTGTAGAAGATGATTCTTAACCCTTAACCCTAGGTTATGATCTTGATATGAGTTATATTGTATTGGTTCAGTTGACTTGGTTATTGGTTGAATTACTACTATATGATATTGTTATACTAATAATGAATGGATTAGGGTTGATTGTAATCTTTTCATGCTAGTTCTTGATAAGATGATCTAGGTTATGAAGTATGTTATGAATTGACCTAAGTATCTCGTCTTAAGCTATGAACTAGTATTGAATTGTGATGTAGTGATTCTTTTAGCCTTGTTATCAAGTTAGTCACTGAATTATGATTATGATGGTATACCCTAATTGGGTTTAATTAAGGATTGATAATAAGACCTTGATGATTAATTATGAAGGAGACTTGGTAAGTCTTGTGATCTCTATCTTTTACTTCAAATTATGATTAATTGTGATTAAGTCATAATGTTGTATTGGAGTATGCCTTGTATTATGAATGATAGGATCGTATGATGTTGAATTAAAATGTCTTGACTATGACTTGTGAGGTGTTAGCTAAGATTTAAATGTTATAAGGATGGTGAATGATTTACTAATGTGCCTTATCATGATATGAAATGTTAATGTGCTAACCTCACCTATGTAAATTGTAATGAAAGGACAATACTCATGCAATTCTTACTTAGTTATGATCATAATGATGTTATACAAGAGTTAGACCCTATTACCTACATTAAGTTATGATGATGATTAATAAAGACATTAAAGACATTTCAAAAAGGGGCTCTAGCTTAGCACCAAGTGAACTAGAGTGAGGAGTGTTCCTTCCCATATAGGGAAGGAAGGATCACTAATGTACTCTTGAGATTGGAGACTACACGCATGTAGCATAAGGAGGGTCCCAACTATATCTCCTAGTTCTTGATTATGTTCCCCCCCCCATAGGAATACTAGCTAATGAATCCACAAAGTTGCTATATTCATGTTTTCGTACTACCTTGGCAAGTTGTCTGCCTTCTTTCGATGTAAGGTTCCATGACACCGAATTCCACAGTAGCTCATGTGGTCTATGTCGGTTAGGTCAAGATGTTCCCAAAAGGTAAAATGAACTAAAGGATTGAACTCTAACTAAGATGACCTAAAGGGGTTTAGCTTAGTCTAGGTAGGGGTATGAGACTCTACCTAAACATTGCACTAGTTAGCCTTGAAGGGAGTCTTAGGATGATGTTCTTATGTATGGATATGCTTATAATGCTATATGACATGTATATGATGAACTTGCATGGTGTCACTTGTATATATTGTTGGGTTACTTGATTGAGTAAGGTTATGGGGCTTTGCTTGGTCATTGCACTTGTTGACTTGATAGGGGTTATGGGTAGACGTCTTACTTTAGTCATGTTAAAATGTATTCTTATTCATGCATGTTGCAATTATGACTTGATGATAGAGTTACTTGACTATCTGTTCAGTTATAGTATATGCATGTTAACTTGACTAGTTTTGATGTTGTTGGTATTGTAATATACATGATTATGACTTAATGAATATGTCTTATTGATTTGGTATGATCTTCTTGAATGTGCATATGGTTTTCAAAAGGGTAAAATACCATGTTTTCAAGAAAGTTCCTTCTTTTAGAATGATTTGATAATATGTGTGCATATGGTCTCATACTTAGTACAAGTGGAGTACTAATCCAATTTCTTCCTTGTGCATATGGTCTCATACTTAGTACAAGTGGCGTACTAATCCAGTTTCTTTCTTGTGTATATGGTCTCATACTTAGTACAGGTGGCATACTAATCCCATTTCATCCTTTTCCCCAACATTTTAGGTTGCAGTTGTTAAAGTGCTTTTGAAGACGACTTAAAGAAGACTTGGATCTCTTGATCATCCAAGTAGGGTTGGTCCTCACTTTCCCAGGGCGATGCCACTATCTAGCAAATGGAGTTGTTATGAGTTTAAGACTCTTATGTTTCTTTCCATTTAATTGAGTACTAAACATTTGTATGACCTATATGTGGTCTTATCGATTTGATGTATGAGCTAGGTCCAAATTTGATATACTCTTATTAGATGGTTACGAGATGAGACGATTATTATGACTATGTTATATTTTCTATATATCTATGTGCAATAAAAGTAGAAGACTAAGTAATCTTCCTATACGAAGGGACTATGTATACTCGATATATATACTATGTGTATGTAGAGGTCTATGTAAACCTCCAAGTAGAAGTAAATAAAAGTTTTAAAGTTTTAAATTTTTCGCTAAATTTGACCTATGAATGTAATGATGTAAGCTAAGAGGGTAGTCTTAGTCCTCAAAGAGGACGACGGCCCCGGTTACGTCTAGAGGTTAAATCTGGATGTGAAAGTCAACTTGTTAAGTCACTTTATGAACTAAAATACACACTCAAACAATGACATGTGAAGTTTGACCAAATTATACTGACAAATGAATTTAAGATCAATAATGTGATAAAGGTGTTCATATTAAAGACACTCCAAATTGAATTGCCATTATTTATTTATATATGGATGATACGCTGATAATGAGTAACGACATTGCCAACATAAATATTACTGAGTGTATGCTTGTTGTAAGTTTGATTTGAAAGATATAAGAGTTGTTGACTTGATATTGAGAATTAACATTTATAAAAATCCTTAAAATCTAGCTTTTTTTTCAATCTCATTGTATTCGAAAGATACTTGAAAATACAAGTAATTAAACGTCAAAAGTAAAAAATCACTAATTGATGTGAATATTAATCTTGCTAAGAATAAAGGTGAAAGTCAATATCAATTGAATTATGCTAGAGTTTTTAAAAGTTTGATATACATCATAGACACAACTTGCGTTATATGAACATTGAGTCGATACACAAGTAATCCCAATTAATATTGTTGAATGGCAAGGAAATGAGTTTTGAGGTACTCAGAATACACTTAAGCTTTGCTTTGCATCACAACTAGTATTCAACAACTGTTGACGAATATAGTGATACAAATTGAATTACTGGTTCAACTGAAACTAAGTCCACAAGTGGATATGTTTTTACCATTGGCATAAGATCAATTTCTTTAAAATAATTCAATAAAAAATGTATAGAACACTCTACAATGGAGTTGAGTTTATAGTCATAGACAAGGCCGATGAAGAAACATAATGAATCCAAAATTTCTTAGAAGAAATTCTATTTTGGCACAAATCAATGATTCCTATATTCGTACATTGTGATAGTCAAGTTGTAATAGGAAGGGTTGGGAGAGTTATATTTAACGGTTAGTCTCATCACAAATGACGAAGACAGAATACCTTTAGGCAACTACTCTCAAGTGAAATCATCACAATTTACTATGAAAAGTTAAGGAAAACCTACTTATCCAAATGCATGCAATCCTTACTTATGAATTACATAATTTTTCATGCATATGTTTTAACAATAATCATTTTCATTCGTGTAGGGTGGGTTGGTGGGGGGGATTATTGGACTTAAGTAATGAGTGAATTGGGAAGTGACAAATGAGGGAAAAATGAAAAGTCATTTCTCCCTCATATGGGTGTTACACTACATTAAAAGAAAATATATTTAGTGGCAATAGATTAATGGTTTAATTAATGCTAAATATATTTTTAGAGGCAAATAACACTTTCTAAACGTCACTAAAACCTACAACGATATTGAATCCAATGACAATTAACTAATTTCGAGAAAGATTAACATTCTTTATTAATGTGGACATTTATTATCGCTAAAAGTTATTTTTATTGTAGCGAAATGAACATTGTGGACGCCTCCTACTTTTTCCTCAATGTATTGAAAAATGTCATAATTCAAAATCATGAAAAGTCTGAAGCGTGTCCTCCAAAATACGAATAGTCCTTTTAGAGTGACCATCTGTCTATGGATGGAAAGTTGTACTGATGTCAACCCTATTGCAAGATGAAAGCTATATTTAAGTTCAGTTAGTTAAGTAAAAGAGTATTTTTAAGACTGTCAATTGTTCGAAAATAAAACTTATAATTTACACCAAATTTAAAGATGTTTTCAATACTTTAATGAATGTAAATATCTAAGTAACCACAATATTATTGAAAGAATAAACGAAAAAGGGTATAAAATACCCTCGAAGTATTGAAAATGGTACAAAACTGTCCTTCATCCATCTATTGGCTCCAAAATATCCTTGTCATTCTACTTTAGATTCAAAATTGACCAATTATTTAATGGTTTCAAATTTTAACTATATAAATATTTTTTAAAATACTTGGCGCTCAACTATTGGATATAATTTAGTTTATTAATATCATTTATAACCAACCCACTACCCACCCATTACTAATTAAGCCCCACTCAATTAATAAACCATTTCTAATATCAAAATCGCCTTAAACACTGCTAAAGCACAACAAAATTATCGATTTCTCAAAATGACATTCAAAATTATTTGAGTTAGAATTGAAGACCCAATTAAAAATTTAGGTTGAACCGCTTATTTAGAAGGACACTTTCTATAGTATTTTGTTTCAAACTTGAATTTGAAATTTATTATTAAAGGTAAACAAGTAGCACCTCTCGAATTAATTCATGCAGTTTTTTTAATGTAATTTTATAAATATTTATTATTTATTTTAAATATTGAAACTTTAATATATATATTTTTTAAAAAGGTTTCTATTAAGTAACATCACATAATTGAGGCGAATGAATAATTCAGATGAACATAGTCAGACTTTTATGTTTATCGGTAATTTTTATTTAGACACTTTAATTATAATATGTTTTGAGTTGAGGACTTGAAGGTATGTTAATGTACTTCTACAGACATTTTCGACTCAAATTTTTAGAAATACTCATTGGTAGTAGCTTTCCTGTTGTGCATTAGTAATGGGACAAATTTATTAATTGGATGTGGTTTAATAGTAATGGGTGATAGTAGATTGGTTAATAAATTATATTAATAAATTAAATTACAATAAATAGTTGAGAGTCGTGTATTAAAAGAATATTTAAATAGTTTAAATTTAAATTGTTAAATAAATGGTTAATTTTGAATTCAAAGATGGATGAGAAGGGTATTTTGGAGCAATAGATGGATGAGAAGGATATTTTGGAGTCAATAGATAGATGGAGGGTAATTTTGTACTATTTTTGATACTTCAATGATATTTTAAGCCTTTTTCCTAAATAATAAATAATGAGATTTGAAGACCAAATCATTATCAATACACATTAACCTTTCAAAGTGAATGGATTAGGATTCAGGAGTGCTACAATCTTTTCGTCATTTTTGATTCCAAATGATAAAATATTTGAAACTTTTGAGCTTCAGATACTATTGGAGCCATTAAGTTTCAATATGATTTTAACCTGTCTGAAAGATATATAATTTTCCACACCCAAACCCCTGATAAATTCAGTATAAAGCATGTTTCATTAGCTTTTCAATAAAAAGGTGACAACATAAAAAAATATTCAAATTTCATAAATTAAAAGTGATCTAAATATGCGTGCTGAATCTTAATTCTGATGTTGTGGGAGTATAGTTAAAATTTGAAGCAATTCATATGAAACAATGAATGAATATGACCTAATCAAAAAATCACTTAGATTTCTATTTTAATTAACTAATCAATGTTTATTTTTAGGAATAACTATACTAAGACAAAATAAGAAAAATGTACTTAATTATATCTTAGATTTTAAAAATAACAAATTTTTTGAACTATTTATTTTTAGTAAGCATGATAAGTAAAGTATCCTAGAGAAGTTCGTACTTGAAATTAGAGATATTAAAATGTGTAAAAATAGAAATTGAGTTGGGTTATGACCCGCTCAAATTTACTTTTGGCCCAAATAGTTTGAGCTTAAATGGGCTTAAAATCGAGTTGGATCGTGAAATGCGCAATTTGACCGGCTTAATCTCAATAATTTTGTAAACTTTCGGAAATCTCATGTATTTGGTAGCTAATTACATCCTATCTCATAAGTTTCTCCAATTAATTTTTTTTTTTTGAATTTTTTCATTGCTCTTGGATACATTGCTTGGTGGTGTAAAACATTGCAAATGATGCATCACTTAATGGGAGGGATGTATCCGAAGCGGATATTAATGTATTTGAGTGGATAGGGATGTATCCCAGAGGAGATTTTTGAAATTATAGAAATTAAATTGTGCTTGATTGAAGATTATTATAAAATGGGCTAAGGTTGAATGAGTTGAAATCTAGCTAATTCAAATTATCTTGAGGTCAATCCATAAATTTCTAGATGGGTTGGATGGACTACCTATATTTGGACTTATTTTGACACTCTTAGGTAGGGCCATTTACAGATCGATTTGAGTCGGTTATTAGTCAAACCAATACCAGATCGATTTAATCGGATTTTAAATTATCAAAATCAAACCAAATTAAATGTAATATACATTTATTGATTTTGTCGTTGTTATCAATTTTAGTTAGGTTCAATTCAGTTAGTTGATTATTAATCATACATAAAAATAGAAAAATTAATTTATTCAAAATGGAAAAAAGACAAAACTTAATTCAAAAAGAAAAATAATTAGAGTTGTTGACTTTCAAAACTTTCGATCACTAAAATTAATGTGAATAAATCTTCAAAACACCACTTTGGCTTAGACAATAAAGAGATGGTGTTCTTGGTACCAAAAAAATTGTCATATACACTCATATACATGAGTATGAAAGCAATAAGAAAAAGGTTCTCGTCTTGAATATTTTTGCTTTCATAAATAAATTATAATTAAATGTTGATGAAAACATATATATTATATTTAAAATTATTCATAAAATTATAATAAATTATATGTATATAATTGTTGGTTAGGTTATTATTATTATTATTTTTGAACAAAATCAAAACTGAATTGATCAACTATTATGGATTTTAAAATAAAATGTAAATCAAATCAACTTGCAATCGATTTGACTTGATTCCATTGCTTTTGATCAATTTTTATACAAATCGTGAATACTCCCCAAAAGGAAATGTAAAAATGACACTATTTAAAAATAACATTAGTTTCGTTTATTCATTGTTTAACTTTGCGCTAATCGAATATCATCATATTACACAAAATAGAGGAGTATTTTCTCTGTTTGATTTAATAATTTTTGTCTCAATTTGATTCCAGTTACACCTGTAATAGTTTTGTACATATTTTTTATTGCATTACACAAATAACTGTTTGCAATTTTTTTTCATTTATATATATATATATATATATATATATATATATACGCATATTATTATTGCATATACTTTAAGATATTACGTATCTTACCATTACTTAAATATTTTCGATGTATTTTACACTTAAATACATGTATTTTTGTTCTCAAATACACAAAAATTGGGACAAAGGCGAGTGAGATTAAGAGGGAGACGAGCAACCAAGAATTGTATATATCTCAGATACATGTGAATCACACTAGATATCAATACATACTAGATACGTGTATCTGTATGCATCTGGAGTGATTCACATGTATCTGAAAAATATCAAATACATATGAGAGTGGCGAGCGAGATTTGATATGTATCATAGATACATGCGTATTTCCATAGATACAATGTATCTACAATAAATTACACTTAAAATTGATCTCATATATCTAGACGTATCTGAAGACACCAAAATCTGATAAGATATGTAATCCTGTAAACTGGAGCGTATCTAAATGGAAAACTTCTCAACTACCAAAATTTAGACAAGTTTTCGTAAAAAGATCTCTTTATTATTGAATTAAATAAATAAAAGAAGAATAGGGTAGTATATAATTAAATAGAGGTAGACAAGGAAGGGTAGTGTTGGAAGGAAGATATAATAATAAACACGAGAATCCATATAGAAAGGGCAATAATTGAAAGTTTTGAGGAGATTGGTGGGAGAAAACGCCGGGAAAGTGCTCGTGTCGCCTCGAAATGGAGCATATCTAAAACCCTAAAATATTTCATTGCTGCAACCCACTGTTTCCTAACATTTTTTTAAAATTTTAAAATTATTATACTTCGAATTTTAGGTCTAGGTCGAGGATTTTAGTAATATTAGAGGGTTGTTTTCTTGGGATATAAAAAACGTTTAGTAAGGATTTTCAAGAAAATCTTGATGTCATCCTTGTGGAAAGAACTAAATGTGATACGATTGTCAAATAAGTTATGGGAAAATTACCTAATGGAACAAAGTTAAGCACCTAATGCAAATGATATACTTATGCTTTTACCTTTTCGATCGTATAGCAAAGTCTTACAATATTTATCGTCTTTCCCTATTTTACGCCTATAATCTATAGCGACTCTCAAGGTCATTTTGTGATTTTTGCTTTTTTTTCTTCTTCTTCTCTTATTTGACCATCTCCATAGTTTTGATAGTTGTTTACTTAAGGGAATGGATGACTTGATTTTTGAGGTGTTTTGAGAGTTTGACCAAATTTAACATTTGAAACTAATGAGATCATTTTTAATTCTGATAAATCCACAAAGTCTGAAGGGTGATTTGCAAGGGTCCTGTAGTACTCATCATGAATTTGAGTGTTAAAACCAATTTTAGAACATAATAGATTTTTCTCATATTCAGACATAGGTAGCACATGAGAGGGATGTCATAGGCAGTGCTCTTAATGCGTTATAGCATATATCATCTGGTCACTCATGTTGTCATCACACCTAACGCCATAATTACAACTAATTTTAATGTGGTTTTCACTTTCTTTCTCTATTTCTCAATTTTTAGAGTTTGGATTAGTACGATAGACTTTTGTATTTCGATATCTAATAATTGTTTGGGGATTTGGAATTGGGAATTTTCCCCCTAAAATTCAAAAATCGTAATTTGGTGATTTGAGATCAATTCAAACCTGATTACTTTTATATATATAGAAAATTTCCTTATATTGTGGATGATTAGCTCTACGAACAAAAATTCTAATTTCAACATCGGGTCTTTGTCTCGACTTTTTGACCTAATCCTTGACCTACAAATCTATATTGCAATGTGGATATCGGATTATTCTCATATGGATCATAATTTTGATAGACTGAGAGTTTTTGAGGCTTTTATGCTAGGGAAACATAGTGGTGTGAGGGTTTGTGGCGCATTTGCCTGACCTTCAAGGTATGTTTTGGGTTACTTCTCTCAAACTTAGGTTAAGTAGTAACTTGTTGTATAAAGCATGTTATGAGTTGGGCAAAATATTGGACTTGACAGATTAGAGAGTTGAATTGTTGCTGTGGAATTTAAGATTGAGATTTAGCTGATAGATAGTCTGTGATTTTAAACTTTAATCTTTGTTGAACCTTACTCAATTTCATTCATCCTACCGTATATGAAATGTTTATTTTTTAAAATAGGTGTTGCTGAAAGAAATATGCGTAATTGATGAAAATGTAGCCTAAGAGTATTGTTTTGAAAGTAAATCTATTATTAAGAATAGCCAACGATATTTCTGGTAAATGATACGTCCATGTTACAATCCCCAAAGTTAGGGTTAATCCCATGTAATATGGTCGAGTCCCGAGCCTAAATGATAAAAAAATATTGACAAAAATTCTAAAAGGGTAAATCAAAAAACTTTTAAATCAAAACGGTAAAATCGCTGGTTATGTAGCGATTTAGGTGGTGCCGTTAAGGTAAATCACTGCAGTAGCAGCGATTTGTAAAATTTATTTTTTTAACAAATCGTCGCTGCCAAGGCAGCGATTTGATAAATGATTTTTAAAAAAAATTATAAATCATTGCCTGTGAAGCGATTTTACTTTAATTTTTTTTAAATATTTTTTTGAAGTAAATCACTGCCTTGGCAGCGATTTTACTTTATTTTTTATTTATTTTTTTATAAATTTTGAAGTAGCGATTTCACTTAATTTTATTTTTTTAAAATTTTGAAGTAAATTAACACGTCAAATTTGTACAAAAAAAAGTCACATGCATGTTAATATTTATGTCTGGATGTGAAATGTGAATTTGAAAGTTTGACAATGTGAATTTTTTTGGATTTTACGACAAAAAATTAAAAAAATAAATAGGTGAAATTGCTGCCCAAGGCAGCGATTTAATTAAAAAAAAATAATTAATTAAGTAAAATCGCCGCCTTAGCAGCGATTTACTTCAAAATTAAAAAAAATACAAATTGCTGCTACTGCAGCGATTTTCCTTAACGCCACCATCACTACATCACCAGCGATTTTACCGTTTTAATTTTAAAAAAATTTCATGAACCCTTTTGAAATTTTTGTCAATTATCTTTTACCTACTAAGCTTGGGATCTAGCTCAATTGCGGTTATTTATTCTCTTGTATTATTCCCAAAAAGGGAGTTTTGTGTAACAATAGCAATTTTCTTTAATATCCAAGAACAAACAAGTAACTGAGTAACTACTTTAGTGTCTGGAAATCAATGAGAGACGAAACTAAGGTTTTATGATTCCATGAGTTCATAACGTTGATATACTTTGTACTAGTAATAACTCTTTTCTAGTGAATTTAGTTTTTGGGGGATGTTAAAAGACGTGAGTTGGCGTTAGTGGACTAGGAAAAAATAAAATAACCCCAACTAGAATTTGGAAGGAAGAGAAACTAAGCTAGCGTTTGGCCATAGATATTCATATATTTTTGGTAAATATTTTTTGGATGAAAATTTGGTGAAATTTTACCATGTGTTTGACCATAAAATTTGAGAAACATATTTCATTTTTTAAAGAAATATGATTTATACCCATAAGTTTTTAAAACTATCAAACTAACCATAAATTTGTATTACATAGCACAATAGAAATCTCACGTAACAAGATTTATGACTTCCGCAACAAATCAACAAGAATCATTACAGTAAATATTCGTATAGTGAAAAGGTCTTGGTACAAATTATGATAATGAAAATACAACTAATATAAATTCGGGGAAAAAAAAAGAAAACAAAAGGAAATAAATATTGCAATCACTGAAGAACATATGCTTTCTCATCTGAAAGAGTTCAACCTATTCTTTGATATAATCTTCCCACATTTTTTGAACAATCTCTTCTCGATGAGCTTACATTTTCGAATCAGACGATCGAGAAGATGAAGCGATGTTGTTACCCTGAGTCAGTAGTTCGTCACTTTCATCAACAACCATATCATCATTTTCATATTCATTGAATATTCCATCACTACTTTGGTGTTCACGTAAAAAATTATGCAGTACAGCGCAAACAATTACTACTTTCACTTGCATGTCACATTCATAGTTGTTCATGCCTTGTCTTAATATTCTGAATTTACTTTTCCATGCACCAAAAGTTCTTTCAATTACATTGCGCAGAAAAGTATGTTTATAGTTAAATAGCTCTTTTCCATTCTTAGGCTCTCTTTCACTTCCTCGGTAGTCTTGCAAATGATAGCGCGTTCCAATGAATGGAGCTAAAAATCCTCTTGTGTTCCGTAGACCAGCATCAACAACGTAATATTTATCTACCAAAATAAAATAAATGCAATTCATGTTTTATTTAGTAGCTAGTTCATTAAGACTAACTGTAATAAAGGAATGTATGAAATCAAAAGAATGCATGTAGAAGGGAGCTAATTGAATTGGTTGGTGTCAATAAATATATTATTGTTATAAAATAAAAAGTTAAGGGTAAAAATTGAATGTCTAAAACTTTCCAAATAATGAAATTTGGCCAAAATACTAGTTTTTTCTAGTATTTGGGAATTTGGAAAATTTGTCAAAAAAATTTGCCAAATAATAAAAAAGTGTATGGACAAACAAAATTTGCCAAATTTTTTTCCAACTTTTACTTGTAAAATTTATGGACAAACGGGTATTTTAGATTAAACATGCCCTATCGCACCACTAGAGCTCAAGTCACGCGGGTGTTGACACCAGTCGAGCTTCTTTGTATACATGTTAGCACATAACTTGAATTTGTGAACAATCAAAGATGTTAGAAAAAAGGCTTCAATACCTTTCATTTTCTTGGTATTGGGCCATGAAACTCCCCATATGCTTGGAGTCCGTTATGATCCTAATTCAAATTCAATACACTTTTCATACTTATGATTGGACCCTTATACCAAGTGACACTTAAATTTATTAGGTTCAGGCCGATGCACATATGTAGAATTGCTCAGTTCTTGGCTTAGAAGTTTCTAGGTGTTACAACTTATTAGGTTTATGGGGGGGTCTGGTATAGTTATTTCTTCTATTTGCCTTCGTAGGTTCCTTTTGAGCTTATGAAGGTCCAATTAGGTTATAATTATTTTGAGTTACTTAGGTATCCTCTTAACATTTTTCGTGTATGATTTGTGATATTCCTTTCATTTAGTGAACCATTCTACTATCATACTGGTTTAATTACTCGCATTTTTATTGTGGTTTTTCTATATCAAGCTCGGACAATCTATGATATCTTTTGAGTACTTTTTATTTTGGAAATCATAGCGCACTCTGCATCTGTTTTCCCTAATGCAGATCTGGCTTTTAGAGTTGACTCATCTCATGCTGCATGTTTTGACTAGTCTTTTGTATTTCGAAACAATCTATATATTTATATATGTCTAGTCCTTGGTCTTTTGTAGTGTTTTGTACCAATATTGACCAAGTTTTAGGATGGATCTTTAATATCTTTTTTCCTTGTATGATAGATGTATATATGTGCTTATGTGATTCTTTTTCGTTGTCGTCTCTTTTAGTATACTTGCTGAATTGCTTTCCATTGTAATTTGTGACCAAACTACTGAAAATGTGAACTCAAAGATTTATTTAGCAAACAATTTGGGGTAAAAATTGAGACAAACTAATTAGTCATTAAGCTTTTTTATTTATCAAAATAAAATAATTATTTGTACATATGTGTTGGGAAAGACAAGGCACTAACAAAGAATGTCTGATAGGATAACAGCGGAAGAATACCCAAGTCTATACTTTCCCTTTTCGATTTGAACCAAGAGAAAACAAACAACCACAAGTAATATGATAGTAAGACAGCAAGTAATTTAACCAAACAAATATAACAAGACAATAATAAACCAATCACACAAGACACCAAGATTTACGTGGAAAACCCTTCGATGTGAAGAGTAAAAAACCACGGGACCAAAAGCTCCACTATAATCACCAAGAGTTAAAATATTGTTCTCCAAAATTGGCCACAAAACAAAGTGCCAAACAACGAGCAACAACAAAATAAGATTGCACCAAATCTAGAGAATTAAAGGAGCAAAATCACCAATTTCGCAGCTACTGTTCACGACAGCAAAACTGAAGATGCAGACCACCAAATCCAACTCTGTCAGTTCCTAATCAAAGATTGAGATGAAGATAATATGTTGTCCAAAAATCAGCTCAATCGGACAAGAAACGAAGCGGAATCGCAATTTGAAGTTGGTTGTTATGGCTGGATTTTTGATTGCGGATTTCTCTCTTTTTTCTCTCTTTTGGCTGCTGAAAAACTCTCTCTAAAAAATCTGAAAATAAGACCTAAAATAGGCTTATATTTGCCTCATAAGAATGGGCTTATGGACAAAAATGGGTTGGTCCAAATTGGGCTTTTATTTATCCACATAGGAAGGGAAAAAAGACCCATAACCCAACAATTCTCCCCCTCACGACTATGTGGAGGAGACCGCCATCCCGGCGACCATGCAACAATCTTCAAACTTCCCTCTTGGCAAAGCTTTAGTCATCATATCGAAACCATTGTCATTTGTATGAATCTTTTCAAGCTCAAGCAACTTAGAATCCAACACATCTCGAATCCAATGGTATCTCACATCAATGTGTTTAGACCGACCATGGAACGTAGAATTCTTGCCAAGATGTATAGCACTTTGACTGTCACAATAAAGCACATACCTCTCTTGAGCACAACCAAGTTCCCCCAAGAATCTCTTCATCCAAAGCAATTCTTTACAAGCTTCAACGACAGCAATAAGCTCAGCTTCTGTAGTAGATAGAGCAACACATTTTTGCAACCTAGATTGCCAAGACACAGCTCCCCCTGCAAAAGTAACCAAGTACCCTGAAGTAGACTTGCGAGTATCAACATCACCAGCCATGTCTGAATCAGTATAACCACAAAGAATAGGCTTCCCTGTACCAAAACACAAACTCAGACTAGAAGCGCCACAAAGATATCTCATAACCCACTTCACAACATTCCAATGTTCTCTTCCCGGATTAGAAAGAAAACGACTAACAACTCCAACAGCGTGAGCAATATCCGGTCTTGTACAAACCATCGCATACATCAAACTACCAACAGCTGAAGCATAAGGAACTTTCTTCATATCTTCCTTCTCATCATCACTAGAAGGACACTGTTTCGTGCTCAATTTGAAGTGCATAGCTAAAGGTGTACTGACAACCTTAGCTTTGTCCATGCTGAATCTGCGAAGTACTTTCTGAATGTACTTCTCTTGTGATAATACCAATTTCTTGGCCTTTCTATCACGGACAATCTGCATGCCAAGAATCTGCTTTGCTGGTCCTAAGTCTTTCATAGCAAAAGACTTACTCAACTCTTGCTTCAACTTCTGAATCCTGCAAGTATTATGACCAACAACAAGCATGTCATCAACATAAAGCAACACAATAATAAAGTCACCATCAGAGAACTTTTGCACAAAAACACAATGGTCTGAAGAAGTCTTCTTGAAGCCCTGCTGACTCATAAAAGAACCAAACTTCCTGTACCACTGCCTGGGAGCTTGTTTCAAACCATACAAGCTCTTCTTCAATTTGCAAACATAATTCTCTTTACCCTTGACTTCAAAACCTTCCGGTTGCTCCATATAAATTTCTTCATCTAAGTCACCATGGCGGAAAGCAGTTTTAACATCCATTTGCTCAACCTCTAAATCTAGACTTGCAGCCAAGCCTAGAACCACACGAATGGATGACATCTTCACAACTGGAGAGAATATCTCATCAAAATCAACTCCCTTTTTCTGATTAAATCCCTTGACAACTAATCTAGCTTTGTTGCGTGGAACTGGATTACCATCTTCATGTTTCACCCGAAAAACCCACCTGTTTTTCAAAGCTTTTCTGTCTTTAGGTAACTTAACCAAATCAAAGGTATGATTATCATGCAAGGATTTAATCTCATCTTCCATAGCATCAAACCACCTTTCTTTTTCTTCACTTTCCATGGCCTCATCAAGACTCTCAGGTTCTCCCCCATTAGTCAAGAGTACATACTCATTGGGAGAATAACGAGATGAAGGAATTCTCTCTCTACTAGATCGTCTGAGAGAACTCTCTGGAGCATCTATAATTGGTTGTTGGACAACCACATCATCTTGCACTGGAGCATCAACAACATCATGCCGGTCATTCTGAACATGATAACCATCATCATTCTCAACTTGATTTTCATCATTATGAAGATTTTCTTCCGGTGCAATAGTCAAAGGAACTGGATTAACATCAACTAAGCTCTCACTACTCTGAAAATCAGCCTTGTCAGCTTTGTCAAAATCTTCAATTGTTTGGTCTTCAAAGAACACAACATCACGGCTTCTAACAAGTTTCTTCTCAACAGGATCATAGAAACGATAGCCAAATTCATCTTGACCATAACCAATGAAGATACACTGCCTAGTTTTAACATCCAACTTTGACCTTTCATCCTTAGGAACATGTACAAAGGCTTTACACCCAAAAACTCTAAGATGATCATAAGAAGCATTCTTACCAGTCCAAACTCTGTCAGGGACATCACCATCTAAAGCAACAGCAGGAGATAAATTGATAACATAAGCAGCAGTATTAAGTGCTTCTGCCCAAAAAGAATCTGACAGCTTAGCATCTGAAAGCATACATCTAACCCTCTCAACTAGAGTTCTGTTCATCCTCTCTGCTAAACCATTTAACTGAGGAGTCTTTGGAGGAGTTTTCTGATGCCTAATACCCTGCTCTCTGCAATATCTATCAAAAGGACCAATATACTCACCACCATTATCTGAGTGGATGCATTTCAATGTCTTCCCTGTTTGTCTTTCAACCAAGGCCTGAAAACTCTTGAACACATCAAGTACTTGATCCTTGGACTTCAAAGGAAATACCCAGAGTTTGCGAGAATGATCATCAATAAAAGTCACAAAGTAAAGTGCACCACCATGAGATCTTACCTTAAAAGGACCACACAAATCAGAATGTACCAACTCCAGCAGATCAAGCTTTCTTGAAGGCGGATGACTCTGAAAAGAAACTCTTTTCTGTTTACCAGCTAAGCAATGAACACATTTCTTCAACTTTGCTTGTTTCACTCTAGAAAGCAAATTTTTCTTAGCCAAACTATCAATCCCCTTCTCACTCATATGACTCAGCCTTCTATGCCATAACTCTGATGAAGTATCATTCTCCACCAAATTTACTGAGTCTCTGGAGATGGAGCCCTGAAATACATACAAGTTAGACAACTTGTCACCACGGGCCACAACCATCAAACCTCTAGTAAGCTTCCACTGGCCAACACCAAATGTATTAACATAACCCTCATCATCAAGATATCCCACATAAATCAAATTCAAGCGAACATCTGGAGCATGCTTGACATTATTAAGAACTAGTTTGGAACCGTTACTTTCCAAACAAACTGTCCCAATGCCAATAACTTCAACTTCATGATTATTGCCCATTTTCAACGTTCCAAAATTACCTGGAGTATAAGAAGAAAATAATTCCTTCTTTGGCGTGACATGAGAAGTAGTACCAGAATCCACAAACCAGCTAAGACTCATCACGAACAAGATTAATGGCATTTTCATCACAAGAAACAAGAAGATCATTATTAGCAACAACAGCAACACGATTTTCAGTATCGCCTTCTCTCTTTTGTTGTCTCATATCTCTCTTGTGCTTGTAACAATATTTCATGATATGCCCATTCTTGTGGCAATAGTCACATGTAATATTCTTGTATTTAGACTTTGACTTGCTTCTACTTTTACCTCTATCATTCTGACCTCTGAACTTGTTTCCCCCCCTATCTTCAATAACCAAAACATCGGAGTGTGAAGCTGAAGAAGATGAGGCTTGAGATCTTCTTCTCATTTCTTCATTCAAGACACCACTCTTAGTATATTCCATGGTTACAACACCACTTGGAGCAGAATTAGTCAAAGAAACTCGAAAAGTTTCCCAAGAGTCTGGCAGAGTATTAAGAAGCCAAAGTCCCTGTATCTCATCATCAAACTTTACACCCATTCCGGACAGCTGGTCAAGAACACCCTGAAAATCATTAATATGATCAGAAATAGGAGTGCCCTCTTTATACCTGATATTCATTAATTGTTTCAATAGGAACAACTTGTTGTTGCCAGTCTTCGAAGCATAAAGTGTCTCGAGCTTGTCCCACAAACTTTTAGCATGTGTCTCATTCACAATATGATTTCTAACATTATCTTCAACCCATTGTCTAATATAGCCACAAACCTGCAGATGCTCAAATTCCCATTCTTCATCATTCAAAGACTGAGGCTTATTAGAAGCAAACACAGGTAAATGCATCTTCTTGACAAATAGAAGATCTTTCATCTTGCCTTTCCAAATATGATAGTTACTACCAGTTAAACACACCATTTTGATCATATTTTCCTCCATCATTCAAAACGACAATCAACAATAACCAATGCTCTGATACCACTTTGTTGGGAAAGACAAGGCACTAACAAAGAATGTCTGACAGGATAACAGCGGAAGAATACCCAAGTCTATACTTTCCCTTTTCGATTTGAACCAAGAGAAAACAAACAACCACATGCAATATGATAGTAAGGCAGCAAGTAATTCAACCAAACAAATATAACAAGACAATAATAAACCAATCACACAAGACATCAAGATTTACGTGGAAAACCCTTCGATGTGAAGAGTAAAAAACCACGGGACCAAAAGCTTCACTATAATCACCAAGAGTTATAATATTGTTCTCCAAAATTGGCCACAAAACAAAGTGCCAAACAACGAGCAACAACAAAATAAGATTGCACCAAATCTAGAGAATTAAAGGAGCAAAATCACCAATTTCGCAGCTACTGTTCACGACAGCAAAACTGAAGCTGCAGACCACCAAATCCAACTCTGTCAGTTCCTAATCAAAGATTGAGATGAAGATAATATGCTGTCCAAAAATCAGCTCAATCGGACAAGAAACGAAGCCGGAATCGCAATTTGAAGTTGGTTGTTATGGCTGGATTTTTGACTGCGAATTTCTCTCTTTTTTCTCTCTTTTGGCTGCTGAAAAACTCTCTCTAAAAAATTTGAAAATAAGACCTAAAATAGGCTTATATTTGCCTCATAAGAATGGGCTTATGGACAAAAATGGGTTGGTCCAAATTGGCTTTTATTTATCCACATAGGAAGGGAAAAAAGACCCATAACCCAACAATATGGACTAATTGTCGTAATTAAGCCATAGATGACCTTAAATTGACAATTTAAGATATATGTTTGATTAAAATCTTGGTATGGAGATAAATTAATTTTCAAAATTAACAAAATAGTTTAGAAATTCTTTTGACTACACAATTGTTTCACTCTATTTATAATTTTAAGTAATTTGATTAATTAATTTAAAATGTAGACGGTCAAATTTGGTTTCAATAGTAAGCTTAAAATTTAAGAAAATGAAAGAATCCAATCCAAGGTTCAAAATGCCCCTAAATGCCTCGGCAAACATGTCCAACCTCCGTTCAGAGCTAGTGAAATCATCCAAACTCGGATTTGACCTCATCAATATCAAATATTGACTTTGGTCAAATCTCTTAAGTTTTAAACTTCCAAAATTGAAATACTATGGAGAAACACATTCTATAATCTCACTCATTTTTGCAAGTCATAAACATTTAATCGCAACTATAATAAGAGCCAAACAAGATAAAAAAAAAATTAAATTGCATACGACCTTGAGGTTTTTTACATTAAGGAACTTATTCCCAAAAAAAATATTTTCTTATACATTTTGACGAGTAGGAAAATTATGAAACATCTCAATACCAAACACATCCTTAGAATATTCCCCTGCACTGCTAATAATGTATACATAATTTTTTTAAAAAAAATAGAAAAAAGAAAAGAACCAATGTGAATCATATTAATAGTGAAAGAAAAAAATAGTAATGGGGCCAAAAAATCCTTAACTGTGAAATATGTATTGTAAATTTGGATAAACGACTCAAAAAGAATGTCAGCAAAAAACAAATTGTAAACAAATTATATATATTAAATTTATTTGAACATTCTTTAATCTTGTGCCTTGAAATATATCATGTGAAAAATTGAAAATAATGTGTTGTTTAAAAATGAAAAAAGAAGACCATTCCTTTTAAACAGACATAAAAAGAAAAGTAGGTCATTCTGTTTTAAACAGACATAAAAAGAAAAGTAGGTCATTCTGTTTTAAACAAAGGGACACTGCAACAAAAATAATTTTTAGCGGCATTAAATATTGAGACTAATAAAAAGTGTTAAAGACTTTACCGGCGTTAGTTAAATGTAATTAGAACCAATGTCGCTAAAGGCTTTAGGGTCATATACAAAGAGTGACAATTGCCACAAAAAAATATATATTTAGCGACGATTAAGAATTAAATAACGCTAATAATCATTTTTATTGTAGTGGAAGTATCTCTTTATTATGATAATTTCATATATATGATAATTTCCATCTAAGGTGTAACCTGAATCTGATCACATACATTGTATACACTTTCTGTATATCACATAAATTACTGAACTCTAAAGCTTTCCTCTTCTTAAATTTTGAATCCCACTATTCATGTTCCTTAATTTAAACAATATCACTCATGATTCAAAATTCTTATGATCTATCATAAAGCTTTGTGACAAAATATAGTTCATCACCATTATATCAGAATTCAATATCGACTTTCTTCAAAGAAATCAATTTATTCAAATGAATGATGTCACTCATCTAGTGTTCTCTTGTGATTCCCCTAAAACACATTTTATCCACAATAGTATACTAATGATCCACATGTCTATAAAGTATGGAAAATACTCATTGCATTGAAGGATTTATATCATCAAGAGCTTAAGTGCTGATTGGTTACTGGTTAGAGTTATGTAGGTATATGCTATACAAAGTTTAATTATGTAGGTATTAGTTATGGAGGGTTTAATTATGTAGGTACTAGCTATACAGGGTTTAGTTATGCAAATATTAGTTATGCAGTGCAAGTTTAGTTATGTTGGGTTTAATTATGTGGGTATTAGTTATGTGGATATTAGTTATGTAGATATTATTTAGTTACGTAGAGATTACAATACATGAATTAATAACTATTGTATATTAAACTAGTTGTAAATTATTAATAGATATTATTTACAAACTAATAGTACATGCGAATAAAATGTGAAATATTTTGAGTAATATATAATGTTAATATTTGATTAGCATATGTACCGTTAAAAGATATACAATCAATTTCTAATATTAAAAAAATATTTATATTTGCATAAATTAATCAAAATGATAAGTATATAAAAAGAAATGAAAATAATATATATATATATATATATATATATATATATATATACATATATATATAAATATAATAAGAAATAAAAATAACACATGTTGATAGGAAACAATAATGTTTCCATTAAAAAAAATTAAAAGAAATAAAAAAGGTCTAGATATTAAAAAAAATAAAAACAACAAACCTATCTATAGGAAAACAATAAAGTTTCCAATAAAATAATAAATATGTAATTTATCAGTTTATACATGTATAACTAATACTCATACCGTCATAAATTATGTTTGTATTAATTATGTAAGACTTCAAAAATTCAACTAAACATAGTATAAGTCATGTTGACTTTTCAACCTAATAAAAAACTTTTATCAAACATTGTAACACAAATACAATGTTTTATATATAAATAACATGTCCTCTTATACCGTAATCGAACGACCCCTTAGAGTGTTTCAAATAGAGTATAGAAATCAAGGACCTGGGTGGGGTGACTTGGGCGGGGGTGGTCTTGTTTGGGTGGTGGCAGGGAGTGATGTAAAAAATAAAAAAAATAAAATTTTTGACATTTTTCAAAAGTAATTTTTTTGACATAAGGATAGGGATTGGTGAGGTAAAAAAATGATAAAATTTTTATCATTTTTCAAAAGCTTTGATTTTCTTTTGGTTAATTGTTGGGGGGGAATCGGTCGTTCAAGCTCTTTCCTACCCTTTTCTATTTCGACTTCTTTGAAAGGTGAAAGAGTAAGAAGCTAGACCGACTTGCTCTTTTAATGGAAAAAAATATATTCAAATTTTAAAAAATAAGAAAATCTAAAATTTTGAATTTTTTTTTGAATGGGAAGGGTCGGGTACAATGGGTAGGGTAAGAAAAAATATTAAAGGATGAAGTAGAGTTTTGGAAAATGTTTTTCCTTTATTTTGAAAGTGAAGTCATTTTCATTAAATTTGAGGAGAATAAGTTGATTTAAAAAATATTTAATTCAAATAAACATGAAAAAATTCGAAAATATTTTCAAAAAAATGTTTTTTTCCTCGGTACCAAACACACCCTTGCTTACAAGAGCTTTTCTCTCTTCTTAATGTTTGAACTCAAAATATTTAATTTATTGAACATACTTAACTATCATATATACATATTTTAATCTACAGTTTGAAAATATTATTTATAATACCACTTATTAATAATTATACCATATATTTTAAAAAGTTAAATCAAATATACAAATATTTTAAATATGATATTAAATAATTATCTTAAAACTGAAACTCCTTAATTAAAGCTAAGTTAATAATTATCCCTCAAACTACTATGCCAACAATATATCTCCCCTCACCCTCCTACATTTTGCATCACATTTGCATATTTTCTCTACTTTCATCTCAATCTTCAATCCAAATTTCATCTCCCCATACTCTTTCTTCCTTACAATATCAATTTTGTGTTATATCAGATAGCATGTCGTATATCTGATATAATTGTTTTTCATTTTTTGTATCTAATATATAGCAATGTTATTTATCAGATACATGTATATCTAAGAAGTATTGATATTAATTAAGATTATATGTCTTTTAAATCTTGTGTATATCATATACAAGGGGATGTATCCAACAATTTATTAATTCATGTATATTACACATGTTCTATAGTGTATCATAATTACTTACATATATAACATGTATCTGATCTAATATTAACACCGACGTAATAAAAGTCTAACTCATCGGTAGCCACCTAAAGTTGACACTAATTTTCATTTAGACACCTTAATTAGATATTGTTTATTTTAGACCCCTCATGTCATGTCCCACTACATCTATTTGACACTTTTTATTGATGTGTCATAGTAAGTGTATCACACTCTCTTCTGATGCGTGAAAAACTTGTTCAATTGAATTTTTTTTCTTTCACTTCTTCCCCAATTTTTTACCACCATCTCCCAAAACTTCAACTCTTTCTGTGGAGAAGTAGATTCGATAGTGCTAATTAGTCAAAACAAAAACAACTAAATAATAATAGATCAAACTATAATTAATTTGATTATGAAAAAGTATAGAACCGACATAAAAACAAAGAAGGAAGATTGAAGTAAATGAATCTTGCGTGAGTCAAAAACTCATCATAAACATGAAAAGAAAAATTTTAGTGGAAAAACAATTTGGATGGGGGAGGGCGGGGGTTCGGGTGGTGGGGCTAGTGGGGAGAATGATTTGGGTGGAGGGGCTAGAGATCGGGTGGCGGGGAAGATGATTCAGGTGAGGGGAGGGGTTGGGGATCTGGGGAGGGGTTGCTGGAGAAGATAATCTAGGGGGTGGGTTGTGTATAATTTTTTTAAAAATTATTTGTGTTTAAAAAATGACACATGTCATTGGCTGATAGGCTCTCTTTTTTCTATTTAAAATTCATTATTTAAAAATTATTTTTAATACATATGTCACATGTTTTCATTTAATTTGTCACTTTGACACGTCATGAACGTGTGTTACTGTCACGACCCAAAATGAGCCGCGAGTGGCACCCACACTTATTCTCTTAGGTGAACGAACCAACAAATCTAAACCCCAACATTTTCCAGTAAATCAATTATGAGTAGTAAGAATATTGTGGAAGATCCAAAACTTATTAACGTAATCAATTAAATAAGCTTCTAAAGTTTAATATTTATTAGTCCCAAAATCTGGAAGTCATCACATCAAGAACATCTATCCTCAAATTTCTAAATCTAAGAGTATTTAAGAAGCTAAAATATGTAAAAAAAAAGTGATCCATGTCCGAACTTCAAAGACATCAAGACGTGAGGGAGAGAATCCAGTCCGAGCTAGGAATAATAGCTCACCCTGAAATCTGATGTGCTGGAGACTGGCTAGAGTTGAGAGCGAGTTGAAGTCGATGGTGCACTTGCTGTACTCCACAAAACAACAAGAAGAAAATATAAGTAGGGGTCAGTACAAGGAACACGTACTGAGTAGGTATCATCGGCCAACTCAAAATAGAAAGCAATATATACTGAATAATAATATAAAATCAATCATAATACTTAACAGGTGACAAACAACAAGTACAAGAACCATTGGCAACAACACCAAGCACATCTATGAGGACTCAAGCCTCCACACCATACTCATTTGGGAAATAGGTTCTTCAAATTAGAGTATATTAACCTAATTCAAGATTCCTTCTCTTTACTATTATCGTGTCGGAAGTGACACTCCGATCCCATATACCGTGTCGGAACGTGACACTCCGATCCCCTAATACGTGTCGGAACGTGACACTCTGATCCAATATTACCGTGTCGGAACGTGACAGTCCGATCCATTTTTCTCATTATTTTATTTTATCAAGTCTTCTTTATGTCAAGGTGTCATCTTAATAGAGAGGATTTAAGATTAAAGGTTCAACAATCTCATCATTCTAACCAACCACAACTGCACAATCAAAACATACACTCTCACAATCAAGTACATAAAAGACTTTACAATACCACCCAATACATATCGATCGCTATTTAGAGTTTATCTATCACATAGAAATTAAACAATAACCTACCTCCATCGAAGAACCGAAACCAGGCAAGCTACCTCTCCAATGCCCTTGTGTCACGACCCAAAACGAGCCGCGAGTGGCACCCACACTTATCCTACTATATGGGTGAACCAACCAATCTAAACCCCAACATTTCAACCATAAATAACATAATATAATGCGGAAGACTTAAACTCATTAATGAAAATCGATTAAATAACTTCTAAAAACTCAAACACTTATTATTATCCCCAAAATCTGGAAGTCATCATCACAAGAACTTTTTTTTTCAAATTACCAATTCTAAGAGTATCTAGAAAGCTAGAATAAATAAAAGCTAGTCCATGCCGGAACTTCAAGGCATCAAGACATGAAGAAGAAGATCCAGTTCAAGCTAGAAGCGTTAGCTCACCCTGAAATCCGGTGTAATGAAGACTGGCTAGAGTTGCGGTTGAGTTGAAGACGACGGTACGTTTGCTGCACTCCACAAATAACAAGAGAAAAACATACAAGTAGGGGTCAGTACAAAACACAGGTACTGAGTAGATATCATCGGCCAACTCAAAATAGAAAGCAATATATATCAGATAATATCATAAATCAACTACAATACTCAACAGGTAGCAACAATAAGTACAATAATCATTAATAAGTACGCCAAGTACACCCATGAGGACGCAAGCCTCCATACCATACTCATTTGGGAAAAAGATTCATTAAATCTGAGTATATTACCATAATTGAAGATTCACTCTCTTTATTCCTCTTGTGTCGGAACGTGACACTCCGATCCCCTAATACTACGTGTCGGTTCGTGACACCCGATCCCCCTAATACTACGTGTCGGTTCGTGACACCCGATCCCCCTAATACTACGTGTCGGTTCGTGACACCCGATCCCCCTAATACTACGTGTCGGTTCGTGACACCCGATCCCCCTATTACTACGTGTCGGTTCGTGACACCCGATCCCTCTACTACTACGTGTCGGTTCGTGACACCCGATCCCCTAACCTCATTCTTTTAGTTCATCAAGTCTTCTTTCATACCAAGGCATCATCATTAACAAGAGGTTTTCAAGATTTAGGATTCAATAGTTTCATCATGCTTATTTCATCACAATTATATCATCACATCCATGCAAGCATACAATTAAGCATATAGAAGGGTTTACAACACTACCCAATACATATCATTCGCTATTAAGAGTTTACTACGAATAGTATATAAAAACCATAACCTACCTCCACCGAAGAATTGTGATCAAGCAAGCTAATCCTCAAATTCTTTGCTTTCTTCTTGTTCCTCTCTCAATCGATCGTTTCTCCCTCTCTCTCTATTTTTTTTCTTTTTCTTATTCAAACCTTTTTTCTTTTACCCTAATTAGCATATAATTAAGTATAAAAGATGACAAAAGTAACCCACTAATTAATTCAAGGTTATCTCCTTTAACCCTCAAGAAATAGAATTATTAGTATTACCCACTAACTTTATAATTATAAGCAGGAATAGTCCAAAACGCCCCTTAAAATATTAAACAGAAATCCAACCCAGTCAGGGTTACGCAGACTGTGACGGCCCGTCGTGCCTGCGACGGTCCGTCCTGCTGCTTCCGTCACAAGGTTCAGAGACTCGATTTATTAAAGAGTCTGTGACGGCCCGTCATGCCTGTGACGGTCCATCCTGCCACTTCGTCACGAAGTTCAGAGAGTCGATTTCAGTACCCAAATTTCAGAATTCTAAGTGTTTTGAAACGAGACCCCCTCAACGGTCCGTCGTGCCCATGATGGTCCGTCGTGGGATCCGTCGTCTCAGCCAATTTTTCCAGAAATAAAATCTGCTGCTCAAAACGACTAAACAGGTTGTTACACCTTGCCTTCCTCAGTGCCTATGAATCTTCTTGATCTGCAGTCTAAGTCGCTTGCTTTCTTCTTTCGTTCTCTCTCTCTAGCTCGTTCTCCTCTCTGCTCTTTTTTATTTTTTTTCTTCTACAGATTCCTTTTACCCTAATTATCATATAATTAATTTTATAAAAATATATGATAAAAGTAACCCACCATTTATTTCCCTACTATCTACTTTAACCCCCAACTAAATAAATTATTAAAGTTACCCCACTAATTTCATAATTATAAACATGAATAGTCCGTAACACCCCTTTAAAATTTAGCGAAAGTCTGACACTGTGTGGGGTTACGCAGATTGTGACGGTCCGTCGTACCTGTGACGGTCCGTCTTGCAGGTCCGTCACGAAGTTCAGAGACTTAGTCCCAGTACCCAGATTCCAAGAGTTGAAGTGTTTTGGAATGAAGACGCTCGACGGACCGTTGTGCCTATGACGGTTCGTCATACTTGCCGTCGAGGGTAGTGAAGGGAGCAGCAGGAGAAATTTCACAAGTATGGGACGACGGAGTCCATGACGGTCCGTCGTGACCATGACGATCCGTCGCATGGTCCGTCGACCCAGTAAGTATTTATCAGAAATAATTGTACTGCTCAAACCGACTAAATGGGTTGTTACAGTTACATACACCAAACATATTTGACTAATTGTCAAAAAAAATATCAAAATGATATAATAAGGCATGACATGAGGTGTCTAAAATGAACAAAATCAACTTTAGGTGTTCATGTGAAAATTGGTGCCAACTTTTCCGATGGGTTAGGCCATTCATGTATATTACACATGTTCTATAGTGTATCACAATTACTTACATATAAAACACGTAGCTGCTCTAGTATTAACACCAACGTAATGTATGTGTTATACTTATTAGTTTAATGTATCTGAATTATCTCATATATTGTTCAAATGAAGTATGTTAAATAGTGTATCTGATACAAATACACCAAACTTTGTGTGATATAATAGAAAATCTTTTGTATTTGAACTGCCATATATCGTAATGTATCTTAAACAAATTAGAAAATGTATCTGAATTAGTTAGGCATGTGTGTATAATATTTTCGCACCATGTATTTGAATTACAATTGAACTTATGTATCTAGATTTATAAAATAATGATATTTACTATTGTTGAACAAAAAGTGCTCTAAATTATTCAAGAAGAAGAAGAAGCGTAAAGTTTGTTGAATCTCCAAAAGAATAGCAGAAATTTTATTATTTTGATTATTTTTAGAAGTTGTGATACACAAGTATTTTTTATAGTTGTTACAAGCGTGAATTACTCCTTAATTTATGATTGTCAATTACAATCTTTAACTAGATAAGCTTAATGATCTGTATCTGACCAACATGGATCTCGAATATATATATATATATATATATATATATATATATATATATATATATATATATATATATATACGCTAGATACATGTATTTAAGGTGAATAATATGGTAGGAGTTGTAATTAGGGAAAATTTCATATATGGCAAACTTATTTGATTAAATAACATTATATGGGTATAGTAGTTACATTCTATTGGTATAGTTTAGTTATTTTAGGTATCTTTAATTTTGTATATAAGGTTTCTTTTATTTTTTATTTATACAATTTTATTTTAAAAAGTGATTTGTAACTGAAGCGTTAAATATGCTAACAATAAATATAGATAATGCCATAATTTAAGGTAAACGTCCTTTTTTTAAGGTAAACGTTCAAATTCATTTTTTTTTCAAAAAAAATAAGAATTATACAGCAATTGAAACAAAATATAAACTTGTTTTTGCTGTTTATGAAACAACAGTTCATCATTTTTTTTTATTTTTTCTTTGTAATCGAATTCAGGTAAGTGTTCATTGGATTAAAATTCATGTTTATTATTGCAATAATTATACAATGTTCTATTGGATTTACAAATTTTGATTTATGTGTGTTCGTTATTGTGGTGTCATAATTTATTATTTTTTGAAAAACTGGTTTCAAAATATGATTATTTTAAGCAGAAATTTCATACTATACAATTATATACTTTTTGTTGATGTAGTATTTGTATATCATAAAGAAGATCAGTGTAAGCGAATACAAGTAATCGTTGGTGATAATTGTATATAGCCATAAAGTAAGTGTTTTGCTTTTGATACAATTATATACTTTTTTTGGATGTAGTATTTGTATATTAAAAAGAATATCAGTGCAAAATCAATTCAGTAATTTGATTGTATAATATATACAAAAACAAACAACTTTAAAAGAAGTTATGTACAGATTAATTTGTGTATATGTCTATAAACTTACCTTTTTTGTATATTAATATGTGTACATGAATATAGTAGTTAAACATGACAATATATACAACTGTCTAAATGACTTTGTATATACTCCAATAATATATAAACTTAATATATATTAACTTCAATAATTTGTATATAACTACTAAAATATACAAATTACAATTTTTGTATATGTATATAAACTTAATATATACTAACTTCAATAATTTGTATATAACTAATAAAATATACAAATCATAATCATATATGAAATTTTTTCATCTGTATAACTAAGTGCAATTACTTTTTGTATATATATACAAAAACAAAAAAAATAATGAGCCTTTAATATACAATCTACTAGTACCACTATTAAGACTTAGTATATTATTCTACATAACTTAAAGTATGTATAAAGTAATCAAATCTACAGACACATATACAAATATACAACTAAAACATGTGTGTACTAAACATGCAATATACTATATACAATTACGTGAATACAAAATTTACTTAAACAATAATTTTTTGTATATTGACATCTAAGTAACGAAAAAATTGTATCTAAATTTGTGTTTTAAGCCACTACCTAATGATAATGATGTTCTTCAGATCCGTCAACTTCACATGCATTTTCCTCTGAATCAATGTTTACTGCTTTCCTCTTTCTTCCTCCTTGTACAATTTTAATCCCTCTAGCTTTAGCATTGTTAATAACTTCTTGAACTGCCGTAAGGTCATATTTTTTCTTTGATCTCAATTCTTCCATTGTTTGTTCATGTTGAACTTGTTTTGATTTTACCATAGACCCTACATCAACCCCAAAATCTTGAGTTAAACCCATTGAAAACGATGGTAAATTGTCAACAAAATTGATATGCAATGGAATATCTCTGGTAATCCTCATAGACGAAGATGATTCATTCATTCTGTGACTAATTTGAGATCTAATAAGAACAAACAATCGATTATTTCATCAAAAAAATATGAAAAAACATAAGAAACACAATACATATACAATTGTTGAATAAAAAAAAACGAAAAACGACTAAAATTTAGGAGTACCACCGAAAATTGAATTCAACTTCGGGAGGGAGTAATTGAATTTTGGACAATTTGAAATTTAAATCGGAGAGAAGTATTAATTGTAGGGGAAAAAGGTGGAATATGAATAGGAGAGATAATATTGTTTTGTGTAAAATTATATACAAAATTAAAAAAAAAGTTTTTATAATATTGGTTATATAATAGGTGGTGGATCCCATTAATTATAGCAAAAAAAAATAAACTATAATTATAGAAAGTAAATAAATTAAACTATACCCCTATTATATAATCACTTAGGAATGTTTGCCATTCCATATAATTTTCCCAAGTAAGGATATATCACTTATTGATAATGGGCATGCGCTGGTTTTCAATTTAAAAGGGCCTCCACTAAGATTGTAGAAATAGGATAAATTGTATGAAATAACAAATTATTAATTCAAAATAAATGTTATAATGGTTGTTTCATTTAATTTTAATTCTTAGCAAACATTTTATTATTTGTCTCTCTCTTCAGAAATCTCGCTCGCCACTCTCCTTGTCTTTCTCACTTTATACACACACAAAAGTATAAATTGTGTTTGTGTTCACATAAAGCAAGAGAAAACTATATATACAAATACATATATTATCATCTTGTACATTATAATTATACAATATAATTTTTTTATACCCAGTTCTATTTTGTCTTTCTCTCTTTATCGCTTTATACAAACACAAATTATACAAAATACAATGCATTATTTGCATTTGTATACATATAACACTTATACATATACGATTACAAATCACAACAAAAAAACAAATACTTATACACTTACAACCAATTCAGTTTCTTATTTGTCTACAAATTCCTAATATATACTTATACAATTAAATGAATGCCTAAATATACAGATCAATAGCTCCATAACAAACAGAAAGTTTTTCTATGGAGCGCAACTATGCAAATTATAGATATAGCACATAAATATGGTTTGTATGTTTGCTAAAACTAATATATACTCATAAAAATATTGAAAACTTGCGTAAATCGAATTAGTTTATGAACTAATTACTTAGATACTCTTTAGTTTGTAATATTACGAATCCTATCAAATTTTTGTGCAACCAAATATGTTTAGATGTATCTCGGCACATGAGGTAAAAATTATGTATAATTTATTCTTGATACACTATATCCAAGTGGATTTGCATGAATCTGAGATGCATAACAATTCACTCGTCTCCCTCCTATCTTGTTCGCTACTCTCTTATATATTTGATATTCCAGATACACGTGAATCAAACTTGATGCATACATATGCATGTATCTAGTGTAATTCACATGTATCTTGGCTATCTTGCTCGGCTCTTCCCTATATCTAGTAGAGGATCTAGAATATTCAATAAGGGGTTCAAAATTTGTAGAAATAAACAAGTGAAGTAGCCGAAGGGGTTCCACATCTACCATATATACATAAAATGATATCTTAACCATATATGAATGATATAATTTTTCGTCGAAGGGGGTTCTGAACCCCCTTAGTATAAGGTGGCTCCGCCCCTGCCTATATCATTTGCAACTCTCCATATTGTAGTGTATCTAATAATAAAAATATATGTATCTAGGTGTAGCTTCATTGTAATATGATTAAAAAAAATCTTAATTAGTGATAAAATATGTAATATTTTAAATATGTAGATAATAATCATATATATTTTAATGAAGTATGTCTAATGAGATAGTTTCCTTAAAAACATTGGAAGAACATAGGAATATGGGTCCATATAGGAATGAAGAAAGGGCATGAATATCAATCGAAATGATGGTTATTAATTAACAGCAAAGCATATGTTGATACTGTTGATGAACATATCAATAAAGTAAATTAGTTTTCTTGGGATGTAAATTTTACTAAGAAAATATCATAATATATCCCTTCTAACTGTTTCTCATCCTTTTCCTTCTTCTTTAGTTAGTCTAATAAATATTTGGAAAATAATAGTTCAATAAATAGTCGGTCTATACTTCATATATAGTTAAGTTATATATAAAATTTTGAGTGTATCATAATGTACAGTTAGTGTATATCTCATGTATAGCTAAACTATAATCAATTTTTTGAGTGTATCATAACGTATATAATAAGTTTATACTTTCTAAACACTTTTCACTGTTTTTTATGTAAATAAAAACATAGTAGTTATATTTGTGGAAAAATAATAATTACTTTATGTATATATTAATTATCCCATGATAGTATTATGATAAACTATCAATCGAAATGATCAATTAAGATATTGTGTGCGTATATGGGTCTTTGGAGGGATAATAAAGTGATTCCTAACAGATTAGCAGCAAATCATCTATTGATCATATCAATGAAGTAAATTAGTTTTATTGGGATGTATATTTTACCATTGAAAATATTAAAATCTATTTGCATATGTATAGGAGAAATCAATGGTGAAACAAACTAGTTTAGAATAATGATGTTTTGGGGATAATAAATAGATAAACTTGTTTAATACTTGCAAGTCATGTGCATGGCATTGTCTTGTTTTATGAAGCGCATATTTCATTATAAAAATTGGTTTATTTCAATTATTCTTAAGTTTACGATTTAAAACTAGTCATTGAGTGTTAACACACGATCCAGTAAATGACACACATATCAAATAGGTTGAAAAAAAAAGAGCTAAATTACGCTAAACAAGCATGAATATAATTTACAAAATTTAAAAGAAATTCACACACTATAACACATATGCATACTTATTTATCAATCATATCTAGATTTTACATTTTATGGTTAATCTAGGGAAAGACCAATATGCACAACCCATTGCAACGAAATCAAATGATTATTGGGTGAGGTTTTCAGTTTTAAAGGTTCAAAAGTTGGAATATTTGATCAAAGAAACATTCTAGGTTAACAAGCTCTAATTTTGACTGTTATATTGTGTTCGGAAGGTGATTTTTACTTGATTGACTAATTAATAATGAATTTTTAAATGATTTTTTTAATTTGTTATAAAAAATAATGCTATTTGAAAGTGTACCTAATGATGCGATTATTAATCCTTTTCAAGACACAACAAATAGTGGAGTACAATAGAAATGCCTAATATTTTATTTTAATATTTTTTGTTTAGATGGTTCGTTACTTTTTTTAAGAAAAAATATATACAAAGTTTCAATACCCTTTTTTGTAGATTATAATTAGTAATTACGTCATCTAAACTTATTTTATTTTAAATCTACAAGTTTAAAATCCTAAATCCAGCTATGATTTAGGATAGTGCTTTCTATCAAATAATTTTTTCATATATAGGGTTCAAACTGAGCCATTTGATTAAGAAAGAAGCAAAGAATGGTGTGGTGATTGATCCGAAGAAGATGAACCGTGTGGACTGTCTATATTATTGACAAATAATAATAGAGTATCATCTAAATTATGTCATTATACACGACTTCTTGGTCTAGTATTACAATCAATAAATGATAATTATAATAACTTTTTCTTCTTTTTTTTGTTGTATATATGCAGAGGTAACAGACTTTTCTTTTTTCTTTGGCAATGATTTAAATGAAGACTTCTTGTAATTTATCAATGTCCATAATTATGACAGTTAGCAACAAAAAGCTGAAGAGGAGCCTATAAAGATGAAAAAGTGTGATTACTTTTCCTTTTCCATTCATGAATGCATTACACACTTAGCGGAGTGGTTATTTTACAGCCTTTTTCTTTTCTTTTCTTTGTACTTCAAATTATGTATCTAGAATTTCATAATTCATTTTTATCTATAAATTGGTGGAATTAAACAAAGGTCCTTCATCTCTATCAATTTTTGTGAAGTAGTTATATATATAGTGACCTAGCAAACCTCATTATACATTTGTTCTATAGGTTATGCCATTATCAAGTTTAAAAACATATATATTATCATTTATTATGTCTAGTTCATTTAAAGTAGGGAAATTTTTGCATATAATCATTCAAAAATAGCTTAATTATAGCTATGGAGCATAATTAAATATATATATACACACACTACTGAAACTATTCGTGCTTTGTACGGTTATAATGAAAATTAATAAATTAAATTATTTTATCATTTATAAAATAAATTCTATGAATTGCTAATTTTTAATTATAATAAAGTAGTGTGGAATATTTATATTTAAGTCAGTGACATAAAAAACAATGTAAATTTTTGCCTTTATATGAAACATGATACAATATACTAAATAGACTCTATATGCGTATGGTAGAACAAACAATTTAGAGGTCATATTTTGAAACAACAATCTATGTATTAAGTTGAAAATAATAACTTTTGTTTAAATCTTATCTATCTTTTGAGTACTCAGTCATTTATAATAACACCAATTTTAATTTAATTTTTCTTTAATTCTGTGTTACGTCTTTATCATAACGTTTGTTTACTATTTACAGATAAAAAAGAAATGTTTTTAAAAAATTATAACAATGAAACAAATAGGAGTTGTCAATAATATTCAAGACTAGAAGTTATAAAGAAGGTAAGATACATAAATTGTCATAACTTTAATATATATAATATTATTGTTAACTAGTGCATAGAGTTAACAAGCTGAATGATTGAGTTAGGTAAATCATAAGTATAGTCAACTGAACAGAATGTTGAGCTTGCAGTAGTTAGTTACAAATCAATTTTAAATATTTTTGTATTTGTGACTTAATGTACAAGTATAAAAGGGATAGTAGATTCAATGTATCAAATTTTATAATAATCAATACAATTCCTTCTTCTTTTTCATTCTCTCTGTAAATTGACCTAAGAATAAATCTCCATTAATGGAGTTTTCATGGTATTAGAGCACTCGATTTTAGAATTTCGAGTTCATAGCAGCAACTATCAGGTACTCAGATTCACCATCTGTTAAAGGTGCATTGAAAGGAAGCATCAAAAGGTTAAGCTAGCTCAAATGACGAATGGAAGTACAACTGAAGGTACTAGTGTTGACACCCAATTTTGACCCTCGTCGGTATAAGTTAATTAGTTTTTTAAATCTTGCAAAAATAAAATATATGTACATATATACATATATGTATATACATATATGTATATGTATATATGTATATCTTAAACCCATTCCTTTACCCATCAGCCCACTCTTATTCCCAGGCCCAAAAACCCCTCAACCCAACACTAACTTAAATATCCCAGGCCCAAATCCCTCATGCCAGCCCACTAGAATAATTCCTAATCCAGCCCACACCAATTACTCCCCTCCGTCCGGCCCACCTAAAATCGACCCAACCCTTTATTATTTAAACCGACCCAGCCCAGTCCCCTAATAACCCGATCCAAACCCGCCTCCCCTTCCTTCTTCCCCCAACGTTTCTGGAAAAAAACAGCACCCCCCCACGCGACCCCCTCCTCACGCTCTCTCGCTCTCTCCCTCATCTCCCACGCTCTCGTCTCCCTCACGCGTCTCTCCCTCACGCGACCTCCCTCCCTTTCCCTTTCCCTTTCCCTTTCTCTCCCCATCCCCTCGCAGCCTGCAAAAACGCAGAAAAACAGAACCCCCAACAACCCCAACGTCTCCTCCCCATCCCATCGCAGCAGACCCGCTTTCGGCGGATGGCAGACCTGTGTTTTCGGCTGTGGCAGACCGATATTTCGGCTTCTTTTCAGAGATTGGAAGCCTTGGATGCGAAAAACCAGCTGTATGATTTCGAATTTCGAATTCGTTTTTCCGGCCCTCTCTCTTCCGAAATCCTTTCTCCCCTTCTATTTAAACCCCTCTTCTCCTTCAGAAGAGGGGTTGGAATTTTCGGAATTGAAGAATCGTTAAATATTTAGAGATTTTTATCAAAATTTCAGAGGGTTAGAATTTTGAGCGTTGGAATTTTCGGGAGTTGAAATCATTAGAGTTTTGAGTATTGGAGAGATTTTAAG
Source organism: Solanum lycopersicum (assembly GCF_036512215.1). Lineage (NCBI taxonomy): Eukaryota > Viridiplantae > Streptophyta > Magnoliopsida > Solanales > Solanaceae > Solanum > Solanum lycopersicum. The sequence goes on along the minus strand of NC_090810.1, from coordinate 53,693,058 downwards.
GGTTGAAAATTTGAGCAGTGAAAACTCGTGAGTTAAGAAATTTGCAGACGACACTGAATCCCGCCTGGCCTCCATTTTCTCTTCTTGTTTTGCCTCGTTTGTTTGGGGTTTGCTGTCGAGTCGATTCCGGAGTCTAATTTCGGAGTGATACTCTGCCTGAAGCCTGAGTTCCGTTCGTGTTCAAGTGGTTTCGGATTGGTCGGAGTCTCGTTGCTCGCTGCTCGTCGTCTCAGTCTTGCTGCTTTCGAAGAGGTAATCTCCCCCTCCTCCATATATATATATATTTTTTCTCGTCTTGCTGTTCTGTTTCGACGTTTTTTTATCGTTTTGTGTTCTGGGTGTTGGCTGTTAATCGTCTCGGCGAGTACCTCGTTTATGCTGGTCAAATCTGTCGAATATTTGAATGTTAAGTATGTGACCTGTGTTGCCGTAACTATAAGAGGCTATATCTGATGATTAGGCTCAAGTTTGAGATGTGTCGTGAGCCATAACTCAACGCTATTGTGTTCGCAGATTTATGCTGTCCTTTTTTTTTTCTGTTTTTTTTTACGAATCTGTCATGTATGTATAGCGTCGTGTTGTTTGCTAGGACTTGGCCACGTCGTGTTAAGATCAAGCTTGTTCATAGCTTGCGCTTACCTCGTTCATGTGGTATAAATTTTGATGACCTTCTATTGCTGTCTTGATGTGAATGTATCGAACTTGTCTAAATATTGGTGTTCATCGAAGGGCGGTGCTCGATTGTACGTAAATGGTAGCTTAAACAATATATATAACAGAATGCAAAGCTTTGAGTGATAGTGTGATCCATCGATTCCATTTCTGTTTCTTTCCCTGCTTCTTCTGTTTTAAGTTCATCTATGAAATGTTTGATGAAATGTCTCCTGTTTTGTTAGTCGGAATATGATGTTATTCCTCTGGTTTGTTCTTGCCGTAAACGCGTTCATTACTAAGGTTTCTAGTGGGATCTATGGCTGTAGGTTACTGTTAGAGTTAGAGATTTGATAAAGGTTCAAGTTTGGTCATTTCATTTTAAAATTATTGTCGTATAGAGATATACTTTTGGCTTATTTGAGTGTCGTGTTACCTATGTTAAGAAATTAATTAACTTGATCTTAAATGTGATCCAATGTTGCAGTTGTCAAGTATGGTTTCACTGATTTGTTGATTATCTTGTATTTTGATATATGAATTCGCTCTTTGATTATGGTTTATGAGCCTTAATTTGCATATTCTTTTACTAAAAATGAGGTTTTGGTAGATAAGCATTTTGATTACTGTGACTCGCCTATGACTTGCTTTTGATTTTTCTTTCTCCATTTGCATTTGCCAAACTCACGGCCACTGCCGCCCCCTTTTTGCTTGTTGATGAGTTGTGTTCTTTTGCATCTATTGCTTATTGTTCGGCCTATCCTCGTTTACCGTAAGTTGGGAGATATTATTATTGGATGTTATGGCTTCTCACCTTTTTTTTTTTTCTTTGGGTGCATGTGAACCCCCTCCGAGTTCATGATGGACTCCTTTCTCGCATTTCCTTGAATCTTGGTTCGTCTTGAGTCAACCCGTCAAGAGCGGTGAAGATTGAAGAAATTTGAAGAAGACGGACTAGAAGACCTCATCTTTATTTGTTATTTTGTATTTGTAATGGGCATAAGCCCTCGTTGCTTTATTTTTTTTGTATTTTGTTGTGTATGTGTAGATAGGACAGGTGAATGGGTCAAAAACCCAAAGGCAGGTGGGTCCAGCATTCGGTCCAGGCGAACAGAATCCGAACCTGGACCCAAAATCTCTCCCTCTCTCTTTCTCTCTCCTTTACTCTTTGTTTACGTGTTTTCGCTTGAATGTCGTTAGTCTAGAGTTAGAAACTCCGAACCCCATCGGATGCCTACCTATTTTATCAAAGGTTAAAACCGAATTAATTTTTTAAAACAATGAAAATTGCAAAATTTAGTAAAGTTTGTCTAGATGAAATCTTAATAAAGCTAGGCCTCGTAAAGATTTGCAAATGGCAAGATAAATGATAAATGTTTCAAAACTTGAAAATTGCCTAAATAACTTCCAACAATTTCAAAAAATAGTCAAATAAGTTAATCGTCGGAAAACCGTATTTAACGGAGTGTCTTAGGTGCCTAACACCTTCCTAAGATACTAATAGGAATCCCGAACCCTTAAAATGTTTTAAAACAATTTTTTTTTGTTTAAGTTGTTTAGAAACAAAAGTTTTCTTGATTTTTCTTAAAAATTAAGTGGCGACTCCTAAAAGTCAAAAATACTTTTAAAATGAAACAAACTCTTTTCGAAATCACCCTTTTTTCGATAAAACAGAAATGGCGACTCCGCTGGGGAGTTGGAGGATTCTAACCTTAAGATTAACGTATTTGATTATTTGTGATTAACTGTTTAAATGTTTAAATTGTTTAGATTTTTAAACTGCTGCATACATAGCATACATACTTCCGTCAAACGACATTTTTTACATTTCCACTAAAGGACGATTATGCAGGTTCGCAGTCGTTCGTTAACCAAAAATCTTCTCGGGGCACCCTGACGAGTGTAGTTGATTACTTGATAGTCAACGATCGTTAATTGTCCCAGCCCAAGTAGTCCGCTTGGGTTACCCATTCCACTCTAAATACAACCCACTCTTAGTCAAACTAGGATAGAGCGAAACCAAATCCCGAAAATAGCGCATTGGCCTAAGATGACCCGACACCCAAGGAGTGTCGGGCCCATTAGAAAAGTCCACCTTGAGTCCAAAGAGCCTGCGGCTCGATAGGACGCTCATGTTTGTTGTTTAAATTTGAAGGATGTATTGCGTGTTTAACGAGTTGTTGTATCGGGGGGATTGAAAATTAACTAGTTGTATGTTTTTGTAGATGTCAAGTCAGTTCCTTCACTTCAAAATGGTCACCCAGGCACCCGACATTCTTCGAGTATGGTGGGGAAATCTTAAGGAGTGTCAGAAGAGAGAGATCTCGATTTACTTGGGTCACCTACCTTCGATAATGGACTTCAAGGTATGGCCCACGTTTATCGAAGTCATCACCCGATTCTGGGACGATAAGAAGATGGTCTTTCGATTTGGAGATGTCGAAATAACACCCACATTAGAAGAGATCAAAGATTGCCTTGACTCGATTGGGACGTGTGGCAAAAGGAAAAAGCGTCCCGATCATCACATTCTCCTGCCAGATAGGCCAACCGAGACTGAGCTAAGAGACATATTATCCCTAGTGAATGCGAATTGGCTAGAGACTCACAACATTCCACTGATGAGGTTTTTCGAGAGGTGGGGGCACGACAATTATTTTAGATTGTTCCCGGACGAATTTCATGATCACAGTACTTGGAGGCAAACTCAAGCTATCGCTTTCTCCGTATGCCTCTTGGGAACTATGGTGTTCCCTAAAGACGAAGGTAAAGAGATCGACACCCGGGTAATAATGGTAGTGAATGCCATGTTCAGAGGAGTCGGTAGAAAATCTGAAGAAAAGAAATATTGCTGTTTGGCCCCAGTCATCCTGTCCGACATTTACCGATCTTTGAGCCTGTGCAAGAATGGTTTTCCGTTTTTCCAAGGTTGCAACATCTTACTTCAATGGTGGTTGACGGAGCATCTATGCAAAAGAGACAACCCCCAGCTACATGGTTTGGCCGAACCAAGTCAAACAAGTCCTCTCAATAATTACGAGTTCTACTTGAGTATCCGTAAATTTCCAATTCACACCACCAGGGATGCGTGGGCAAAGGTGTTTTACAATTTGAAAGAAGGAGACATACAATGGGTATTACCGAGCTTCAGGTCTCAGATGATAGCAGCCCAAGGGGCCAAATTGCCATTTTTAGTCCTTCCCGGCATCAGAGGATTGCGTCCTTACAACCCGACACGAGTAATGCGGCAATTTGGGAAAGTCCAAATCATACCCGCCCAAGGAGATGCCAGCTCTTTCATTGTTGATTACAACGGGAAGGACAAAATACCTTTTGCTAAAATTATCCTCCAGGAATGGGCCGGACGTGTCAACATGAAGTGGGAGGTCACCGAAGATAGGTATGGAGCTGGGTATGTCGACGAATATAAGACATGGTTGCATAATAATTTGCATGGTGTAGTGGATCCGACACCACGCACGAGTCGGAAAATCGAAGACGTGGAGACAAGGCTTCAGATTCACGCGTACCATTTTCAGCAAGAGTGGGACCGGAGGGAGCAGGAATTCTATAAGAAAGAACAGGAATTTCAACAAAGGGAGCAAGCGTACCAACTCCGGGAATTAGAAAATCAGAGAGTTTTAGCCGTAATGTCACAAGAATTAGCTGACACAAGGACTTGTCTAATGCGTTTGGACACTATTTTGGACGAGCAGATGAACACCTTACAAGCCGTACCAACATCTTCCAAAGCTGCGTTCGCTGAGCCATACGTGTTCACCAGCAAATGCATTATCCGAGAAGAAGTGGAGAAGGCCAGAAGAGGAGCTGGATCATCGACCTTTTAACTCCCCTGCGTGGGATTGATTTTATATGTGTATTTGCACTACATCCCCTTCCCAAGATATATCCCGTTTAATTTTGATTGTGTAATGAACGCTATGACATCTAGTGAAATTTGTTTCGGGGGTACAATTACTTATTTAAATGGCGCAATACATCCTTCAGATCGTTAGGCCTACCCTTGGCACAAAAGGGTCACATGCATGTTTAGGACACGATATATTTGTTTAAATGTTTATGTGTTATGTTGCTTTGATTGAGGATATCGTAAACCCACTCCTAGCCAAAATTCAAAAGAGTATACAGAAGCCAACATTACAAATGTCCGACCAAAATTCCCGAGTCTCAAGTTTCTCACACAAAATCCATACCATAAATCCTAAATACCGCTCTATCATCTCAGGAAAGTCGAATCACCGCTATGGACAACGGCAAGAACGTCCAGACGGAGCTCACTGAGGAGGAATTGCGAAGAAAGATCGAGCGAGTCACTCGAGAGATTCAGAAGGTTAAGGAAGAAGGGCTCAAAGTAGACATGACCACGGCGATCTACAAAGCTGCGGTCACAACCTTGGATGAAGATCTGGCGTCACAGATAAAGAGAAAGAAGGAGGTTGAGATGGAAACCGAAAGCCTAAGGAAAAGGTTGAGCTTGCTTCGTTTGGAGATACACGAAGGAAAGGCGAGAGAGGCGAAGATAGATATCGAGACTGCTGTGTTGTTGGACAGAAGCGCGGCGCTCGACGAGGAATTGGCGACCCATAGCAACCCAAAGGGCAGAAAATACCTCGCCCGTGATCAGGAAGCAGATAACAGTAGCCCCGGCCGTGAAGTGATTGAGGAGGATGATGAAGAAGAAATCGTCTACAAGCCCCCATTTCCGACTGTCTGAAAGGAAAGGAATGACGCAGCCACAAGACAAGAAATCTCCAAATGTGGTTTTCTAGAAATCTCAATGTTGTTTTTTAATTCCCTTGTAATCACAACGAAAGAATGAATGGAAAATTTTCATCCTAAAATCCGAACTACGTTGGGCCTGAATTCTCCCCGTGAGATACGTAGGCAGCCTTCTCGGCCCGGCCCCTATCACAGAAAATTTTCATTCTCCTCCATGTTTCGGAGATACGAAGATAAGATCAACGGACGTCGCAAAACAGCTGCAAGAAGACCACAGCTCAACGTGATTCAGATTTCCCAAGATAGCGCCAAACAAACAAATTCCTGTTTGTTCAAAATGTATATCCGTCCTTATTCGTGGGTCAAGATATCCTCAAACAAAGCGACTTGTGTGTTTAATCTGTTTGCTGTGCGATATTATGTATTTTGTACTCAAATATGCGCTACCAAATTTGCCTTTGCGTTGTTTTTTCCTCTCAGGTACCTCATACTGATCTGTGTCGATAAAGCTGGCAGATCACCACTACTTTACCAGATCAAAAGGTCCCGCAGATTCCTTCCCCGGATCGAACGCAAATACAGACATGGGAGATAACAATGAACAAGTCAGCCTCACGGACGTCGTGGTGGCTCAGCCCACCGCGGCAGAGCAGAATGAGCTTATTGCGCAGCTGATACAGCAAATAGCTGACATGAGGGTAGAGATGCAACGGAGGCAAGACACTTCTCCGCCCGGGTTTGGCCCCAACTTTCTCGATGCGAGACCTCCTACATACTTCCCCTCGTCCAACTCGGATCCTACTCAGCACCGTCCATCGACACCCGTGCATAACCCCTCTAGAATAGATATAACCACCCAAAACCCCCAATACGCGTCAGTCTCCTATCAGACTCCCTCACCACTCCCAGACAATCCTCCACAAGTACCACCACACCCCCAAAGCATTCCAATAGCCCCATTACCCCAAAATCAAACCCAAAATCCCGCCGCCTTCAATTCCCAAACACCGCATCCCCACTTTAACCAAAATACCAATCCCCAAAATTTTCCGCAAAATTATCAAACCGCACAGAACGTCCCAAGCCCTTCCATAGCTCCACCCCTCCCCAAAAGAACCACTTTTCAAGTCCCTGTCCCAGTCGAGCATGAGGTGCACGGCTCCGAGTTGGACCACTATGAGGAGCAAGAAAGAGAGTGGAGGTCGAGGGAAGAAGCAAAGGTAGACATAAAGGAGGAGATCAGGAGGGCAATGAGGGAGTTGCAATGTACTCCAGAAGTCGCCGGGTTAAGCTACGCAGAACTATGCATCCACCCAGACTTAAACCTGCCTGAAGGGTTCAAGATCCCGAAGTTTGATACCTTCGGCGGGGTGGGCAACCCCATGGCACACCTCAGAGCGTACTGTGACCAACTCGTGGGAGTTGGCAAAGATGAAGCCTTGCTGATGAGATTATTCAGCCGGAGCCTGTGTGGTGAAGCCCTGGAGTGGTTCACGTCACATGAGACTCGGCAATGGTCCAGTTGGAGCGCACTGGCTAAGGATTTCATCGACAGATTCGCATACAACGTCGAGATAGTCCCTGATCGGTACTCCTTGGAGAAGATGAAGCAGAAGCCCACAGAAAGCTATCGAGAGTTCGCGTACAGGTGGAGGAAAGAGGCGGCAAGGGTGAGGCCTCCGATGACAGAAAAAGAGATTGTGGAGGTGTTCGTGCGGGTGCAGGAGCCCGAGTATTATGACAGAGTCATCTTATTAATCGGCGCCAAGTTCGCCGAGATAGTCAAGGTGGGTGAGACTATTGAAGATGGCCTGAAGTCGGGGAAGATAGCCCGAGTGTCTGCATCACCTGGGTCTTCCGGACTGGTAAGGAAGAAAAGAGAAGAGGTTAACGCTATCTCACACGGGGGAAGAAAGGCCCCCAGAAACTTACCACGTCCCCAAGGCCGCCCTTACCCTCCATCACAGCCTCATCAAGCCTACCGTCCAAACTCAAATCATTCCAGCCACTACAATGCCGGCCCCACTTATCCAGAAGCCCATATTGCGTCGTATCAGAATCCACCCCCGATTCCCCAAAATTTTCCAAACTACCCCCAAGCCTATCAAGTCCCTCTCCACTACCAGAATGTCGCTCCCAGCTGCGCTAATGTACAGCCAAGCTATCAAGCGCCATTCCCCGCATATCAAATACAAACCCCAGCATATCAAAGCCCCCATCCAAATTACCAAGCCCCAAGGCCAAACCACCAAACAAATCCCTACCCCAGAACCCAAGCTCCACGACCAAACGCCCGCAATTACCAACAAGTCCCTCCCCCACAGCAGGGCGGGTATGATCCCCCTCGCCCCAGGTCTGAGAAGAAGCCCTCCAGAAGCTTCACCGTGTTGGCTGAAAGTAGAACTAAATTGTTCGAAAGGTTATCCGCGGCCGGATACATCCACCCTGTGGGCCCCAAGCCCGTGGATGTCCATTCCAGATTCTACAGACCGGAGCAGAGATGTGCTTACCATTCCAACGGTGTTGGACATGATATAGAAGATTGTATCAATCTCAAGCACAAGATCCAGGACTTGATTGACCAGGAAGTGGTCTCTCTTCAGCCCGCGGCGCCAAACGTCAACACGAATCCGTTGCCAAATCATGGGGGTGGAAACATCAACATGATAGAAATTGATGATGATGAGCGTGAAGCCAAGAGAATTACTCCTATTGTTCAGGAAGACTTGGAGAGGGCTGTCGCTTCTTTGAGCGTCAGGGAGAAAGGAGAGTTTGTCATTCTGACACCTGCAAAGGCTGTTGCCTTGGTGCCCTCAAGGACTCTCCCCAAACCCAAGTTTGTGATAGAAACGGCCGTGGCTCAAGGCATGACTAGGTCCGGAAGGTGCTACACTCCTGATGAGCTTGCTCTCGGAGGACAGAAGAAGGACCATGCTAAGAGGCCGATAAGCGAGGGGGAAGCAGAAGAGTTCTGGAGAAGGATGCAGCCGAAGGACTATTCCATCGTCAAACATTTAGAGAAGACTCCAGCTCAGATATCTGTGTGGGCCCTGCTGATGAGCTCTCAGTCCCACAGGCAGGCCTTAATGAAAGCTCTTGATGATACATACGTGCCCTCAGGCACAAGCAGCGACAATGTAGCTGCTATGATTCACCGGGTCATTCAGGGACACCGTATCAGCTTCTGCGATGATGAGTTGCCATCCGAAGGGAGAGCCCACAACAAAGCTCTACACATCACCGTGGTATGCCGCGGAAAGATCGTCAACCGTGTTTTGGTAGACGACGGATCTGGCCTAAACATATGCCCCTTGTCCACGCTGAAGCAGCTGAGGTTTGACCTCGGAAAGTTGGAGAAAAACCAGGTCAATGTGAGAGCTTTTGATGGTGTGCAGAGAGAGACGTTAGGAGCGGTGAACTTGATCATCCAAATGGGCCCCGCGGAGTTCGAGGCAAAATTCCAAGTGTTGGATATCGACACCAGCTATAACCTCCTTTTGGGAAGACCATTTATTCATATGGCTGGAGCCATCCCTTCCACTCTTCACCAAGTGATGAAACTAGTATGGAGAAATGAAGAACTAGTTATTCACGGGGAAAGGAGCCATTCAGGTAAGCAGGTGTCGATCTTGGACGAGACGCCGCAAACTTCGGACTTCTACACAGTGGAGTTGGTAAATGCCACCGATGAGGGCCTGGCACCACAGACTCCCATGCCGGCCGTGTACAAAATGATTGCCACGGTAATGCTGCAGAGCGGATTCGAACCAGGTTTCGGATTAGGAAGGAATGCACAAGGGATCATCGAGCCAATTCCGGTCCTTGCTATAGGATCAAAGTATGGTTTGGGGTACATCCCCACAGATGATGATTTGAAGATGAAGAGGAGAAAGGATCAAGGGTTGACTAAGCCGATCCCACATCTCTATCACTCCTTTCCAGTCCGGGAGCATGCCGAGTCTGCAGACGATGGGGAAGGAATCTGTGACCTGTTCAAGGAGATCAACGCCGTCATCGAGGAGGAGGCCGAGCCAGCAGGCATTCGTGATGCTGAACCAGGGGAGATGCTGCAAAATTGGACGTCCACGCCGATCCTGATGCCCCGAACTCTGTGGTAGAATGGAGTTATTTTGTGCATGCCAAAATCGGTGGTCGTTCGGAAGAGGCCCGAGACCCACCATTTCTGCATTTCTTGATTTTGAATTTTGTTATGATTGTTTAAAGGGCGACACGGCCTTGTGCCATGACCCAAATTTGCATTTTTGATTCAATTTAAATGAAAGCCTCCTTATTTTGACTTTGTTTATTCGATTGCTTGTTATATTTTACTTTTCTAATTTTGTCTGTTTATGATTTCAGTAACGTAAGTTACAAACCTGCCAATGTCATGTCATGTCACGAGCTAAACGAGCAAAATGAGGCAAATGACGACGAGGCTGACGACTACGACGACGAAAGTGGGGAACCAGACTATGTGGTAGAAGAATTTCGGCAGTTCGAGAATCAACATAAGCCGAATCTGGAGGAAACAGAGACGGTGAATTTGGGAGATTCAGAGTGTGTCAAAGAGGTTAAGATCAGCACTCACCTGAATGAAACTCAGAAGGTGAGCCTGGTGCATTTGCTTGCCGAATACAGCGATGTGTTTGTTTGGGAGGTCAGTGACATGCAGGGGCTGAGTACCGATGTCGTATCTCATAAGCTGCCTATCAACCCAGGGTTCGAGCCGGTGAAGCAAAAGACTCGGAAATTCAAGCCTGAATTGAGTCTGAAGATTAAGGAGGAAATCACCAAGCAGATAGAGTCTCGGTTGGTAGAAGTAACGCAATATCCCACTTGGTTGGCGAATGTCGTTCCGGTCGCCAAGAAAGATGGAAAAATCAGGATTTGTGTTGATTACAGAGATCTCAACAAGGCTAGTCCAAAGGATAATTTCCCGTTGCCAAATATCCATATTCTGATTGATAACTGTGCCAGACATGAGATGCAGTCATTTGTGGATTGTTACGCGGGTTATCACCAGATTCTGATGGATGAAGAAGACGTGGAGAAAACGGCCTTCATCACACCTTGGGGGGTATATCACTACAGGGTGATGCCGTTTGGGCTCAAAAACGCCGGTGCCACTTACATGAGAGCCATGACGACTATCTTCCACGACATGATTCACAAGGAAATTGAAGTGTACGTGGACGACGTCATAATTAAATCCCGCGAGAGTTCGGATCATTTGACACACCTGCGAAAATTCTTTGAACGTTTGCGTAGGTACAACTTGAAGCTAAATCCCGCCAAGTGTGCTTTTGGAGTCCCAGCTGGGAAATTGTTAGGGTTTATAGTCAGCAGAAGAGGTATTGAGCTCGACCCTTCCAAGATCAAAGCAATTCAGGAGTTACCTCCGCCGAAGACGAGAAAAGAGGTGATGAGCTTCTTAGGGAGGTTAAACTATATCAGCCGGTTTATAGCACAATCGACGGTGGTATGTGAGCCTATCTTCAAGTTGCTGAAGAAAGATGCCCCAACTAAGTGGACTGAGGAGTGCCAGACCGCTTTCGACGCTATCAAGAGCTACTTGTCTAACCCACCAGTATTGGTTCCTCCGCGAGAAGGGAGTCCTTTGTTGCTATATTTGTCTGTCTCGGATAGCGCCTTTGGATGTGTACTTGGTCAACACGACGAGACAGGGAAGAAGGAAAAGGCTATCTACTACATCAGCAAGAAGTTTACTCCGTACGAGTCTCGTTACACTTTGCTGGAAAGAACGTGCTGTGCTCTGACATGGCTTGCCCAGAAGCTGAGGCACTACCTGTCGTCGTATACTACATATCTTATCTCCAGGATGGATCCGTTAAAGTATATTTTCCAGAAAGCGATGCCGACCGGGAAGCTGGCTAAATGGCAAATGCTGTTGAGTGAGTTTGACATCGTGTACGTGACTCAGAAGGCAATAAAAGCACAAGCTTTGGCTGATCATCTTGCGGAAAATCCCGTTGATGAAGAGTATGAACCTCTCAAGACATATTTTCACGATGAAGAAGTGTCATTTGTGGGTGAAGATATCTCTGAAGTTTATCCAGGTTGGAGATTATTCTTCGATGGAGCGGTGAATCACCAGGGTAAAGGTGTTGGAGCAGTCTTGGTATCAGAATCTGGTCAGCACTATCCTATGGCGGCTAAGCTACGGTTCAACTGCACAAACAACATGCCTGAGTATGAAGCTTGCATTCTCGGTTTGAAAATGGCCGTTGACATGAATGTTTACGAGTTACTGGTTATTGGAGATTCAGACCTCTTGATCCATCAGGTTCAAGGAGAATGGGCTGTGAAGAACCCAAAGATTGTACCTTATGTACAATATGTGCAAAACCTGTGTAAAAGGTTTCGCAGGATCGAGTTCAGACATACTCCCCGAATACAGAATGAATTAGCTGATGCTCTTGCCACCATCGCTTCAATGATCAAACATCCGGATATTGATTACATCGACCCGCTGGATATAGATTTGAAGGAGCATCCAGTCCATTGTTCACACGTGGAATCAGAACCAGATGGTTTGCCTTGGTATTTCGACATAAAGAGGTACTTGGAGTCTGGGACATATCCAGAAGACGCCACATCTAATCAAAAGAAGTCGATACGTCGTATGGCTCTCAATTTCTTTTTGAATGGAGAAGTCCTTTACAGGAGGACTCCAGATTTGGGTCTTTTGAGATGCGTGGATGCTGCTGAAGCCGTGAGGCTTATTGAACAGATACATGCTGGAGTCTGTGGCACACATATGAACGGGCTTACCTTGGCAAGAAAAGTCCTTCGAGCCGGTTACTTCTGGATGACTATGGAGAACGACTGTTGCAAATTCGTGCAAAAATGCCATAAATGTCAAGTGCACGGAGACTTGATAAGGGTGCCACCTCACGAACTCAATGCTATGAGTTCACCTTGGCCATTTGTAGCTTGGGGAATGGATGTCATCGGCCCTATAGAACCGGCCGCTTCCAATGGACACAGATTTATTTTGGTTGCCATCGATTATTTCACCAAATGGGTGGAAGCAGCCTCTTACAAATCGGTAACCAAGAAAGTGGTGGCCGACTTTGTCCGCAACAATTTGATCTGCCGATTTGGAGTTCCAGAATCCATCATCACTGATAACGGTGCAAATCTCAACAGTCATCTGATGAAAGAGATATGTGAACAATTTAAGATTATTCACCGAAGGTCAACTGCTTATCGCCCTCAAATGAACGGAGCTGTAGAGGCCGCCAACAACAACATCAAGAAGATTCTGAGGAAAATGATTGACAAGCAGCGGGGTTGGCATGAAATGTTGCCATATGCTCTACTGGGTTATCGAACGACGGTCAGAACATCAACTGGGGCTACTCCATACTTGCTAGTATACGGAACAGAAGCAGTCGTACCTGTTGAAGTCGAGATACCGTCACTGAGGATCATCCAAGAAGCTGAGCTAAGTAATGCTGAGTGGGTTAGCAAACGGATTGATCAACTAGCCTTGATTGATGAAAAGAGGATGGTTGCTGTTTGCCATGGCCAGTTGTATAGACAAAGAATGACTCGCGCTTTTCACAAAAGAGTAAGAGCCAGAAATTTTGAAGTTGGTCAGTTGGTTCTTAAGCGTATTTTTCCTCATCAAGACGAGTACAAAGGAAAGTTCGCACCAAACTGGCAAGGTCCTTACATGGTCCGCAAAGTACTATCTGGAGGTGCTTTAGTCTTGTCAGAGATGGATGGCGCTGTGTGGCCCAAACCTATCAACTCAGATGCTGTCAAGAGATATTACGCGTGAAGTTCGTTTTGCATTTCCCATCATTTACTTGTAATCTTCGGTTTGCTTGTATTTGTTCGAATTTGAATCCCTCTTGTAACGAACTACGTCTGACCTGAATTCTCGAGAATGAGATACGTAGGTGGCCTATGTCGGCTTCGGTCACCCCATTTACCCCCCTTTACTATTTCTTTGTACCTGAACTACGTTCGACCTGAATTCTCAAGAATGAGATACGTAGGCGGCCTTTGTCGGCTTCGGTCGGTTTCTTTGTAAATTTTATTCTTGTTAACCTTTAAGGGGAACTACGTTTGACCTGATTCCTGCCTCAACGGGATACGTAGGAGCCACAAGGGCTCGGTCATATCTCTCGTAAGATTTCTATTTCCCCCTTCTACAATAGAAACTGGGACAGAATTTTTGAGAGGGACTCAAAAATTCTCCAAAAGGAACCTTCTCCTCAGCGGATCAAACTAAAGACATTTCGAGTTTGCGACTGGGACAGAATTTTTGAGAAGATCTCAAAAATTCCGAGATTTGTTCGGTTACAAGGGAAAGAGGAGCAAGATACTAAACTGGGACAGAAATTTTGACGATGGCCTCAAAATTTCGTCATGGGACTTCCCCACAAGTCCGGAATGCCTCTGAAATTCATTCGACAAGCGTCGGACTCAAAGAAGCTCGTTAAGCCTGACATGACATGACTTGGCATTGACTTTTTCGAGATACTATTTCTTAAAAATTTTTCTTGCTTCTCTTAAAAATTTCCCTTTTATATTTCATCTGTTTTGGCATAAGATATTTTCTTATCTATCAAGAGTCGGGAAATCGGGAAATCAACCGAGGACGTCAAGACAAGGAGCAAACAATCGAAGGGATCGACACAGATCAGTATGTTTAAAACTGACAATTTTTCTTTGGATGCAGGTTTATAGCTTCACTTCGAAATCGGCCGAATTCTTCCGACTGATGAATACGGAGAAGGAGAAAACTATCTACAAAGCCGGTGATTTTATTGAAAGTTCAAAGGTGGATCAAAAAGGAATCTTAGCGAAGATCTCACGATTTCTATAGAAGACGCTATTTGCATTGCGTTATCAAAGCAAGATGATTATTGTCGATCAAGATAATGCATTACCTCAGAAGAGACAGCTATGCAATTATTATTTTTATCATTATCGATCAAGTCGATATATTATTTGGAGGTCGTCTTGCCGTAACTATTCACGGGGGCAATATAGATAATCATGCATGACGAGAAGATTTTATGCCTCGTCGAAATTTATACATCGCGAGAAGAATTTATGCCTCGCTGGAATTCATGCATCGCGGAATCATGCATCGCGGAAATCATGCATCGCGAGTCAATAATCATGCATGACGAGAAGATTTCATGCCTCGTCAAAATTTATACATCGCGAGAAGAATTTATGCCTCCCTGGAATTCATGCATCGCGGAATCATGCATCGCGAGTCAATAATCATGCATGACGAGAAGATTTCATGCCTCGCCGAAATTTATACATCGCGAGAAGAATTTATGCCTCATTGGAATTCATGCATCGCGGAATCATGCATCGCGGAAATCATGCTTCGCGAGTCAATAATCATGCATGACGAGAAGATTTCATGCCTCGTCGAAATTTATACATCGCGAGAAGAATTTATGCCTCGCTGGAATTCATGCATCGCGGAATCATGCATCGCGGAAATCATGCATCGCGAGTCAATAATCATGCATGACGAGAAGATTTCATGCCTCGTCAAAATTTATACATCGCGAGAAGAATTTATACCTCGCTGGAATTCATGCATCGCGGAATCATGCATCGCGGAAATCATGCATCGCGAGTCAATAATCATGCATGACGAGAAGATTTCATGCCTCGTCGAAATTTATACATCGCGAGAAGAATTTATGCCTCGCTGGAATTCATGCATCGCGGGAATCATGCATCGCGAGTCAATAATCATGCATGACGAGAAGATTTCATGCCTCGTCAAAATTTATACATCGCGAGAAGAATTTATACCTCGCTGGAATTCATGCATCGCGGAAATCATGCATCGCGAGTCAATAATCATGCATGACGAGAAGATTTCATGCCTCGTCAAAATTTATACACCGCGAGAAGAATTTATGCCTCGCTGGAATTCATGCATCGCGGAATCATGCATCGCGAGTCAATAATTATGCACGACGAGAAGATTTCATGCCTCGTCAAAATTTATGCACGATGAGAAGAATTCATGCCTCGTCAAAATTTGCACATCGCAAGAAGATTTTATTCTTCGCTGAAAGTTATGCATCGCGAGAAGATTCATATCTCGCAGGAATTTACGTATCGCGGGAAGATATTCATGACCCGCAAGAAGACGTACTTGGATAAAGAAAGAGCAATACTTATCCATTGACCTCGACTGCATTATGTTATTTCTTATAAAAATAAACATCATGGAGAGCATCGAAGATGACAACAAAAGAAACATCAATATCGCATCAGCATTTATTTATTTATTTCGACATCAAGTATGGAATGCATTGAAGATGATATTGCAAAACACAAGGCATAAGCTTTATTTGCTGGACGTCAGACCGATCGAGTCGACATCGAACATGGAGGAGAACAATGAAGTGTCGACATGGCAAAAAGACACTGTCTCCCACCCTAATTGCATTTTTAAGCTGACGAGTTTTATCTCAGTCTTTGTCGAGAGCATCCAAAAGGGTGAATTCTCCAAAAACCACAGGTGCGGACGACATCAAAAAGGATGCAGCACAACGTGGAACTTTTTCTTAGCAGCGAACTGAGACATAGTCCAAAGAGGAATGTCAAACTCTTAGGACGCGAGCAGAGGAGCGACTTCCACCACGATCGAACCACCCCTCTCGAGGCATACGGGTTTTCTCTAGTTCTGTCAGTTTCCGTCTTGCGTCCGGAAGTTTTGTTTTATCGGGGGCGAGTTTGCAATCTGAGTGACAATGCGCCAGGAGCTTTGGAAATTATGTCCGTGTAAGTTCTTACCTATGGATGTGAAGAGCTCCACATTCATGGCTAAGAGGTTACAAGCCTCTTTTTCATACTCGTTTAATGTGTCACTCGTCCAAAACCGAAGGTTAGCTAGCATAATAGTTTTCCTTTTCCAACGATCTAGTCGAACTACACACAGCCTGATTCCGAAGGTTTAAGGGTATGTAGGCGGATTCAATGTTGAAAACTCGACTGTATTCCAACATTCGCTCTCGAATTCTATTCTCGAGCATTTCGATACCTTCATAATTCGGTGTCGAGGTGGTTTTTGATTCTTTGAAATCGTGCGGTAAATCAAGCTTATCGAACTACAAGTGGCCTGAATTCTCATATAGCCTGAGATATGTAGGAGACCCCGTTTGCAAGGGTTCGGCCATAATTCCTAAACTCTTTGTCAAATCCTTCTTCTTAAAGGCGAATGGAGTTGGTCAAAATTGGTTCGGTCAACTTCATTTTCCTCGAGTTGCTTGCGTCAACCCAAGTAAAATGAGGGACAGTTGTTGACACCCAATTTTGACCCTCGTCGGTATAAGTTAATTAGTTTTTTAAATCTTGCAAAAATAAAATATATGTACATATATACATATATGTATATACATATATGTATATGTATATATGTATATCTTAAACCCATTCCTTTACCCATCAGCCCACTCTTATTCCCAGGCCCAAAAACCCCTCAACCCAACACTAACTTAAATATCCCAGGCCCAAATCCCTCATGCCAGCCCACTAGAATAATTCCTAATCCAGCCCACACCAATTACTCCCCTCCGTCCGGCCCACCTAAAATCGACCCAACCCTTTATTATTTAAACCGACCCAGCCCAGTCCCCTAATAACCCGATCCAAACCCGCCTCCCCTTCCTTCTTCCCCCAACGTTTCTGGAAAAAAACAGCACCCCCCCACGCGACCCCCTCCTCACGCTCTCTCGCTCTCTCCCTCATCTCCCACGCTCTCGTCTCCCTCACGCGTCTCTCCCTCACGCGACCTCCCTCCCTTTCCCTTTCCCTTTCCCTTTCCCTTTCTCTCCCCATCCCCTCGCAGCCTGCAAAAACGCAGAAAAACAGAACCCCCAACAACCCCAACGTCTCCTCCCCATCCCATCGCAGCAGACCCGCTTTCGGCGGATGGCAGACCTGTGTTTTCGGCTGTGGCAGACCGATATTTCGGCTTCTTTTCAGAGATTGGAAGCCTTGGATGCGAAAAACCAGCTGTATGATTTCGAATTTCGAATTCGTTTTTCCGGCCCTCTCTCTTCCGAAATCCTTTCTCCCCTTCTATTTAAACCCCTCTTCTCCTTCAGAAGAGGGGTTGGAATTTTCGGAATTGAAGAATCGTTAAATATTTAGAGTTTTTTATCAAAATTTCAGAGGGTTAGAATTTTGAGCGTTGGAATTTTCGGGAGTTGAAATCATTAGAGTTTTGAGTATTGGAGAGATTTTAAGGGTTGAAAATTTGAGCAGTGAAAACTCGTGAGTTAAGAAATTTGCAGACGACACTGAATCCCGCCTGGCCTCCATTTTCTCTTCTTGTTTTGCCTCGTTTGTTTGGGGTTTGCTGTCGAGTCGATTCCGGAGTCTAATTTCGGAGTGATACTCTGCCTGAAGCCTGAGTTCCGTTCGTGTTCAAGTGGTTTCGGATTGGTCGGAGTCTCGTTGCTCGCTGCTCGTCGTCTCAGTCTTGCTGCTTTCGAAGAGGTAATCTCCCCCTCCTCCATATATATATATATTTTTTCTCGTCTTGCTGTTCTGTTTCGACGTTTTTTTGTCGTTTTGTGTTCTGGGTGTTGGCTGTTAATCGTCTCGGCGAGTACCTCGTTTATGCTGGTCAAATCTGTCGAATATTTGAATGTTAAGTATGTGACCTGTGTTGCCGTAACTATAAGAGGCTATATCTGATGATTAGGCTCAAGTTTGAGATGTGTCGTGAGCCATAACTCAACGCTATTGTGTTCGCAGATTTATGCTGTCCTTTTTTTTCTGTTTTTTTTTACGAATCTGTCATGTATGTATAGCGTCGTGTTGTTTGCTAGGACTTGGCCACGTCGTGTTAAGATCAAGCTTGTTCATAGCTTGCGCTTACCTCGTTCATGTGGTATAAATTTTGATGACCTTCTATTGTTGTCTTGATGTGAATGTATCGAACTTGTCTAAATATTGGTGTTCATCGAAGGGCGGTGCTCGATTGTACGTAAATGGTAGCTTAAACAATATATATAACAGAATGCAAAGCTTTGAGTGATAGTGTGATCCATCGATTCCATTTCTGTTTCTTTCCCTGCTTCTTCTGTTTTAAGTTCATCTATGAAATGTTTGATGAAATGTCTCCTGTTTTGTTAGTCGGAATATGATGTTATTCCTCTGGTTTGTTCTTGCCGTAAACGCGTTCATTACTAAGGTTTCTAGTGGGATCTATGGCTGTAGGTTACTGTTAGAGTTAGAGATTTGATAAAGGTTCAAGTTTGGTCATTTCATTTTAAAATTATTGTCGTATAGAGATATACTTTTGGCTTATTTGAGTGTCGTGTTACCTATGTTAAGAAATTAATTAACTTGATCTTAAATGTGATCCAATGTTGCAGTTGTCAAGTATGGTTTCACTGATTTGTTGATTATCTTGTATTTTGATATATGAATTCGCTCTTTGATTATGGTTTATGAGCCTTAATTTGCATATTCTTTTACTAAAAATGAGGTTTTGGTAGATAAGCATTTTGATTACTGTGACTCGCCTATGACTTGCTTTTGATTTTTCTTTCTCCATTTGCATTTGCCAAACTCACGGCCACTGCCGCCCCCTTTTTGCTTGTTGATGAGTTGTGTTCTTTTGCATCTATTGCTTATTGTTCGGCCAATCCTCGTTTACCGTAAGTTGGGAGATATTATTATTGGATGTTATGGCTTCTCACCTTTTTTTTTTTTTCTTTGGGTGCATGTGAACCCCCTCCGAGTTCATGATGGACTCCTTTCTCGCATTTCCTTGAATCTTGGTTCGTCTTGAGTCAACCCGTCAAGAGCGGTGAAGATTGAAGAAATTTGAAGAAGACGGACTAGAAGACCTCATCTTTATTTGTTATTTTGTATTTGTAATGGGCATAAGCCCTCGTTGCTTTATTTTTTTTTGTATTTTGTTGTGTATGTGTAGATAGGACAGGTGAATGGGTCAAAAACCCAAAGGCAGGTGGGTCCAGCATTCGGTCCAGGCGAACAGAATCCGAACCTGGACCCAAAATCTCTCCCTCTCTCTTTCTCTCTCCTTTACTCTTTGTTTACGTGTTTTCGCTTGAATGTCGTTAGTCTAGAGTTAGAAACTCCGAACCCCATCGGATGCCTACCTATTTTATCAAAGGTTAAAACCGAATTAATTTTTTAAAACAATGAAAATTGCAAAATTTAGTAAAGTTTGTCTAGATGAAATCTTAATAAAGCTAGGCCTCGTAAAGATTTGCAAATGGCAAGATAAATGATAAATGTTTCAAAACTTTAAAATTGCCTAAATAACTTCCAACAATTTCAAAAAATAGTCAAATAAGTTAATCGTCGGAAAACCGTATTTAACGGAGTGTCTTAGGTGCCTAACACCGTCCTAAGATACTAATAGGAATCCCGAACCCTTAAAATGTTTCAAAACAATTTTTTCTGTTTAAGTTGTTTAGAAACAAAAGTTTTCTTGATTTTTCTTAAAAATTAAGTGGCGACTCCTAAAAGTCAAAAATACTTTTAAAATGAAACAAACTCTTTTCGAAATCACCCTTTTTTCGATAAAACAACTAGCATTGAAAATAGAAATGGAGTTATGAGTCCAGTCACATTTCCAGTGATTGATCACAATCATCCACTATTTCTTCAACACACAGACACTCCAGGTAGTTCCCTAATCTCTCTTCAATTAACAGGTTCAGAGAATTATGCTCTTTGGAGTAGATATTTTAGGATTAGCTTAGTTGGGAAAAGCAAGTTAGGCTTTGTAGATGGAAGGTTTCCTAAATCTATGTTTGAACCATTATTGCATGATCAGTGGGAAAAGTGTAATGCAGTAGTGTTAAGTTGGATTATGAATGCAGTAAGGCCAGGACTTCTAAATTCTGTTGTGTATGCGTCTGATGCACGCAAAGTTTGGCTGGATCTAAGAGAAAGCTTTGATACATTAGTTCAGGGAACTATCTTAATTGCTGAATATTACTCTAGGTTAAGAGATCTATGGGGTGAATATGATTCTCTTATGCCATGTCCTAGTTGTCCTTGTCCTGAATCAAAGAAATTTAGGGAGCATTGTGATTATCAAAGGTTGTTGCAGTTCTTAATGGGACTAAATGAGTCATACTCCTCTCCTAGAAGCCAAATACTCATGATGAGTCCTATTCCAATGCTTAACAAAGCTTATGCATTGATCATTGATCGAGAGAGTCAGAGGAATCTGACGAGTTTTGTTTCCAATAGCTCAGGGCTCATTGAAGGCACATCATTGTATTCTCATAAAAGTAACACTTACACAAGTGGTGCAGGAACTTCTAAAGTTCCTTTCTAGGTGGATCTAGTGTTTCTAGTGGAGGATATAGTGGTGCTAGTACTTCAGGTGGAAGTTAGGCAAACAACTCAAGAGTTGGAGGATACAAGGCTAAGAAACATCTCCTCATATGTGACCACTATGGGTGCAGAGGTCATTCCAGGGATCAATGTTATAGAATTATTGGTTATCCTACAGACTATAAATCTAAAAGGAGTGCATGCAAATCAGGTAGCAGCAACAAATGAGCCTGGACAAGAAATCAGACCAAACTACAACAGCTATGCAGGATCTGTTACAATTTCACCTAATGGAGCATTTTTCACAAAAGATCAATATTATCAGATCCTTCAATTACTCTCAAAACCTGGTGGTGAATCTGGTAGTGAATCATCTGTCAATATAGCAACTGTTGCCGCTGATACAGGTAGTTTTCCTACAGCTCTATCCTGTAACTATGGAAGTAGAAAAAGGGTAATAGATAATGGAGTTTCTCATCATATCACTTCTAATATTGATGTACTTGACATAGTTAAAGAGGCCTCTGATCATGTTAAAAACAAAGTTCATTTACCAAATGGTAAAACAGTGTCATTATCTCATATTGGTAACACTAGAATGTTCAAAGATCAGTCTGTATCAAATGTTCTATTCCTGCCTAAGTTTAAGTTTGACTTACTCTCAGTCACTAAGATCACTAAGGAATTACAATGTACGGTAGGATTCTTTCTTGAATTTTATGTTTTCCAGGACCTCTCCACTGTTCAGGTGAAGGGGATTGATAAGGAAGAGCATGGTCTTTACATACTAAATGAAGGACCACCTAGCACTCCAAAGAAGATGGTTAATGATAGTAGAGCACATTCTAATTCTGTAAAGACTGAATCTAGTAACATCTGGCACAAGAGATTAGGACATGCTCCTTTTGATGTAATAAAGAAACATGATTCTTTTTTATTCTTGAGTGATAATGTCCTATATCCAAGCATGCTAAACTTCCTTTTGCTTTAAGTATTCATAAGTCCAAAGCTGTATTTAAACTCTTACATTGTGATATTTGGGGTCCTTACAAAATGCCCACTCATAATGGAAAGAGGTTTTTTGTTACTATTGTGGATGACTATAGTAGATATACTTGGATTTTCCTAGTTACTTCTAAAGCTGAAACCATTGTAGTATTAATAAATTTTCTTCTTCAAGTACAAATGTGTTCTCTACTACTGTTAAAACTCTAAGGTCTGACAATGTCTGTGAGTTTTTCAGTAAAGATTTTCAAACACTTGTGTAAAATGGGCATTATACATCAAAGTACATGTGTGTATACACCACATCAAAATCGTATTGCTGAAAGAAAACACAAGAATTGTTCTTGATATGGCCAGATCTCTAAGGTTTCAGGCATCTATACCTCTGTGGTTTTGGGGTGAATGTGTCACCGCAACTGTATATATATTGAATAGACTTCCCTCAAAGTTACTGAACTATAAGTCCTCTTTTGAAAAATTGTATCTACATTCTCGTGCTTTATCTCATATGAAGGTGTTTGGATGTTTGTGCTATGTTGGTTGTCCTACAATATCTGATAAGTTTTCATCAAGAGCCATCCCTACAATATTCATGGGCTACTCCTCAACACAAAAGGGTTACATTCTATATGATACTCATGCCCATTCCTTCTTTATTAATAGAAATGTGATATTTTAGGAAGATATATTCCCTTTTAATCATCTACAAACCTCTACAAATCCCATGTTTCCAGTGGTTGAATATGTTCCAAGTGGTTCTGAGTATATAACCCCTCACACTGAAACTACTGATGTACCTTCTTTGAGCTCAACTTCATTTTCCCCTACTGTTATACCAGTAATGTTTGACACTGTGGTTCCTGTTTCTATTCCATTTACTACCAGTGTACCTTCTAGAAGATCATCTAGATCAAGTAAACCACTTTTGTGGTTGCAGAATTTTGTCATAAAGTCTAAGAGTAGTGCTTGTGTATATTCACTGGCTAACCAGATTTCCTATGATCATTTGTCTCCTGCATATAGACAATTCTTGAAAGCCTCCTCAGCTCTTACTGAACCAGTGTCATTTCAAGAGGCTGCTTCTGATCCTGCATAGGTCAAAGCTATGGAGTTGAAAATTGCAGCACTTGAGAGTAACAAAACATGGAGCATAGTTGACTTACCACCTGGCAAGAAGCCTATTGGCTGCAAGTCGATTTACAAGATAAAATTTCTAGCCTCAGGAGAGGTTGAAAGGTGTAAGGCCAGGCTTGTCACTAGAAGTTTCAATCAACAAGAAGGGCTGGATTATGGGGAAACATTTAGTCCAGTAGCAAAGATGGTAACAGTGGTGGCTCTAGTTGCATCTAGGGGTTGGTATATCTATCAAATGGATGTTCACAATGCCTTTCTTAATGGTGATTACAAGAGGAAGTATACATGGTGATTCCTAGTGGGTTTTTTAGACATGTGGAGTGTCAAAAGGTCTGCAAACAACACAAGTCTTTATATGGTTTAAAGCAAGATCCTAGACAATGGAATATGAAGCTAACTGAGGCTTTAGTTCAGATGGGGTTCAAACAAATTCACTATGATTATTCTCTCTTTACAAAGCAAACTGGTAATGATGTGGTAGTGATATTAGTGTATGTTGATGATCTTCTAATCACTAGAAGCAGTCACGAATTGTTGTGCAGTACCAGACAAGATATTAAAAAAGGTTCAAGATGAAGGATTTGGGAGAACTAAAATTCTTCCTAGGAATTGAGTTTTCTAGATCCAGTAAGGGCATATTTATGACACAAAGGAAGTATGCTTTAGAACTTGTGTCTGAAACTGGCTTAGGGGGAGCTAAACCAGTTAACACTCCTTTGGAACTAAACAAGAAACTCACGTCTGCGCAATATGATGAACTGGTACCAGGTTCAAGGACTGAAAATGATGAACTACTTACTGACCCCTCACAGTCTCAAAGGTTAGTGGGAAAGCTTCTCTATTTAACCATGACAAGTCCAGATCTTGTATTTACTGCTCAACTACTTAGTCAATTCATGCATAGTCCTAAGCAATCACATTTGGAAGCAGCATTGAGAGCAATAAGGTATATCAAAGAAGCTCCTGGTCTAGGAATATTGATGCGAACAGAACATACCACACAACTAACAACTTATTGTGACTCGGTTGGGGTGCATGTCTAGAAACTAGAAAGTCTGTTATAGGCTATCTAGTAAAGTTTGGAGGTGGTTTAATCTCTTGGAAGTCTAAGAAGCAAGGAACAGTCTCAAGAAGCTCAGCTGAAGCAGAGTTCAGAAGCATGACTGCTTGTGCAGTTGAAGTAACCTGGTTAATAGGTCTATACAAAGAGCTGGGAGTCAGCTTAACACTTCCTATCAAAATGGTATGTGATATCAAGGAAGCTATTCAAATAGCATCCAATCCTATATTCCATGAAAGAACAAAATACATAGACATCGATTTCCACTTTGTTAGAGAAAAGATTTGTCAAGGAATATTGCAACTCAACACATCAACATCAAAATGCGAACTGCTGATCTGCTAACTAAAAGCCTAGGACAATCACAACATGGACTACTAATAAACAAGCTTGGAATTAAAAATGTCTTTCAACCATCTGCTTGAGGGGGAGTGTTAACTAGTGCAAAGAGTTAACAAGATGAATGGTTGAGTTAGCTAAATCATGAGTGTAGTCAACTAAACTGAATGTTGAGTTGGCACTAGTTAGTTACAAATCAATTTTAGATACTTTTGTAACTGTGACCTAATGTACAAGTATAAAAGGGATAGTGGTACAGATTCAATGTATCAGATCTTATAATTATCAATACAATTCCTTCTTCTGTTTCATTTTCTCTGTAAATTGACCTAAGAATAAATCTCCATTAATGGAGTTTTCACTTATTATGACATTAATGTTCATTTACTGTTGTGAATTGATGTTATTTGTAAAAATAAATAAATGATAAAAAATATAAGGGGCAAAAATCACAAAAATAAGAAAAAAAGATAAATAACTTGATTGCATAAAGGACGTGACATATTTCAATCTCAGACCACAATTAAATAATATGTAGGCATAGATTTTTATAATTATGTAGCTAAGACATAAAGAAAATTAATAATCTACATTATTATATTCACAAAGTAATAAAAAAATAAAAAGATAATTTCTAAATACATTTCAAGCAAGGAATAATAGAGATATAAACAAATTGTTACATATGCATAAGAATAAGCAATGATGCCATATAATAATTTATTTCATCTTTGATTTTCTTTGAGAGAAAAATTAAATATAACTTATTCTCGTAATTCTTTTGATTGAAATAAGATAGTTATATTAATTATGTTTTACAATAAAAAGTAGGATCATAGAGTTATATCAGTTGTATTGTATATCTTATTTAATAGTATTATTTTTAACATAGTAAATCATGACATTAATAATACCGAATATTGGCACGAACATAAGACTAAACAAAGTCATCCTCAACTTCTTAAAGATCCGCACATCATTCATATGTTTCTGAAATATTTTGAGTAGCTCACCCATATGAGCAAGTATATCAATGAGAACATTCAAAACTCAAGAGGGAAATGCACCACAACTGCTAAGTCAATCTCCATTTCTAAAATTTGCAAAGCAAAACAAGGGACATAAACGATTTAAAGAAATTTTAGAAGATAAATATTGTTTCAATCTTCAATTTCTAGAGGAACTTTACTTTGCTTGTTGAATACTAAGGGCTTATTTGGTAGCTGATTTAAAAATGAATTATGCAGGTATTGAGTTTTGTATAAGTAATATCAAGTTTGATAGCTGGTTAGGAGGTAATATATTCATATGTAAAATCAACATTGATTTGGTTTACAATTTAAAAATTCACATAACTAATACATAAATATGTTATAATAAATCTATATTATTATTTTATACGGGATAAATATGCAATTAGTGATACATGAATAAATAAATCATGCATAACTAATCACTGCAAGAAAATAATGCATTTATTCCATAATAATTAATTCATATATTACTAATACATGTATAATTCTAATCAACTATCAAACGACTTGTAAGTGTAATTTGCAAACAAGAATGATTTGATTTGTCTCTCCCTAGCTCTCTCTTTTGCTAATCTTACCTATAATTGGTAGGATCTACAGCTGACATTCATAGGAAAGAAAACCGTTATTTTTTTCTCTTTTCCAAAAGTAAGACTTTCAAATAACAAGAAGATAATGATAAAATTAAAGCAATTTATTACTTTCTCAATTCAATAATTGAAGCAAGAGAGGAAGGGTAATTTTTAGGGGTAATAATAAAAGAGCTTAAAATGATAGATTTTTATACAACTCATTTATAGTGTTAAAAAAGACTTACAATATCAATAATATGTTCACTTAACATTTTTGAAAAGTTCTTTTCTTTTTTTAAAAGAAAAGATTAAAAAAAATCATTCTTGAAAATATTATTATTGCAGAATTTTAAATTTAACAGAATTGAATCCCTTGTTTATATGATACTTTACTTCAGGTAAATTAATCTTCACATTTTTCTCTTTACATTTTGTACTTGCTAAATTTCTAAAGAACTCATTTGATTTATAGTGCTAAAAGGGACTTTCATATGATGAATATGTTTTTTTTCTTCAAAAAAGTACTTTTATTGAAAATATAACTAGTACATATAGAGAGGTTACAAAAACATCTCTCACCTACTTAATGGGTCAAGTCCATCAATTAAATGTAGTAGGATTTCACGATAAGCTTACAAAAAACTATAGTAGTGACTTTATAATTATTTTGATGTAAGATTACATGATATGCTAGGGTTCACTAGGGCTTTTCGATGTAAGATTCTGAAAATGACTAGGAATTTCAATGTAAGATCTGGAGTTTTGCTAAGGTTCCCAAGCTATCCGATGTAAGATTTTGTGAAGGACTTGCTAATTCAACGTAAGATTCTAAGAGATTGTAGGTTACATGGTATTATCCCGATATCAGATTTCACGAACACATTCGTGTTATTACTTAGTTGTGCCTTGTAGTGTAGCTTTTGTGTGGTAATTAACCACCAGGCTTATGGAGTTCAATCGAATTATTGGTTGTATGGTTGTTGTTTGCGATGTTTTGTTTGTGTTTTCTGGGCTTATGGGGGTGTAGTAAGGTTTTAGTTAACCTTATTGCTTTCGTCATTTACCTTAGTAGCTTTACTTTGATTCTTAGAACAATGATGCCCTTACTATTGTCTTATTATCATGTTGTTTATTTGTTTATTATTATGTTATTTACAATTGTGCGCTTGGACGACCTATGATGCCTATTGCGCACCCATTGTTTATACTCATATTGCACTCTACATATTCTTTTCTAATGCAAATTAGAGCTCTAGTCAACCGTGTTGATCCTTGTACATTTGTAGTTGGTATTCCAGAGATTAAGGGTGAGCTTGTTGGCGTTTGTAATTGACTCGTCTCCTTTTATATATTTAAGACTAGTCTTTTTCATGAGAATTTTCATAGGAATTACTATGAAAATTCACATAAAACTTATTTTTCTGCAAATTTTCATACTAATTCTCATGTAATTCATAGTTTTCTTGTAGTTTGTACATATTTCTTATACATGTCTAGTCTTGTAGACGTCCTTTTATAGTATCCTTGCACAAACACCCACCAAGTTCTAGGACAAATCTTTGTATGTTGACCTCGTTCGAGGGTTGTACATATATATATATTGTCACTTATTTATGGTGTTTCTTATGTCTATTTCATATATGATTTTACATTACATGAAGATGTAATCAATATGTTTTTGAAATTTAATTATTTATATATATTCTTATGTACTGATTCTATTCCAACCCTCTGCCATCCATCCATCCATTTTTCATGACTACATAAATTTCTTTATATGTTATTGATTTGAATAAAGTAAAAATAAGTAAAATAAAGTTATGCTTGTAATCAAATTTTGATTAATTATTATTCTTAATAGGTTTAAATGTTGTCCAATCCCACCTATAAAGAAAACAAAAATTGTTCATAGAAAATATTAGGTGAGATGTGTTGCATTAAAGAATATGTTATGTGATATATATATCATTACATGTTTGTACCTAATAAAATTAAGGATAAAATACTTATATGTACAACATAAGTTTTTGTATTCTCCATTTTTTCCTATCTTTTTAAATATTTCAAAAATCTCTTTTTTTATCCCAATTCTAACTATCGGATACATAAGTAACCCAATTTTACCCTCTTTCTTTTAAATCCTTTATTTTCTCCCTAAATTCTCTCCAAATAGTTAGCAATTATCAAATTGATTTAAAAACGATTCTTTCTCCATTCAATCAAATTTAAACATCTGCACAGGTAGGGGCTGTCTTCTCCATTATTGATTTGTTCGAATTCTTGTTTCTGTTCAAAGTTATGTTGCTGATATATGTTGATAAGGGTGTTTCGTTTTGTATTGGGGTTACTGAATCAATTTCTTTTTATACTAATCGAATATATGATTTTTTTGACGATGAAAAATAGGCTGAAAATAGATTCAAAATTTTGCACGATCCACTAGTAATGAAGAAAAATCTAAGTATTTTCAAGTCAAACATGGAGCATCATCATCCTCAAAACCAAATGTTGTAAAAAAAATCTTAGGAAGAAAAAAAACACTATCTCTAGGCCTTCACTCGCCAACATATGTGTTTCGTACCTTTTTCCATTTTTTGTGTTTGATATTATATTTGTTATGTTGAATCTAAACAATTTGATGCATAACTTGATGCATACAAAGACAAAGAAATCAATACACTTTTGGAGCCAGAACATCCAAGTGATGTTGAATTTGTCGAACATATTATGCAACAAAGAAATGTAACTTGTAAGATATCTTGTATCAAATACATTATATCCATTAAAATAAATATCTGATACAAATATCTTGTGTTATGTTTAATGTGATTATGTGCATTAAAAAATGTACACAAGGTTGAAAATATAAACATGTGAATTTGTTGTATCAGATATTCATCATCTAAAAGTAAATTGCAGTGTATATCAATATAACACGGGAAAATCTAAAAATCGAATGGAACATAACTTAATGTATCTGAAACATAATGGTAATCCAAAAAAAGATTTCAACAATCATCTTTCGGAAAGAAAGTATAAGTTCTTTGACTATGACATTCTTTTCCATAAAGTTTCTTCGTTTTCTTGGTTGTCTAGGCATCCTTTTGTACCTAGGAGATAAGACGTTTTCTTCTAAAGCAAATTTCGAAATTTTTTGTACCTAGGAGATAAGACATTTTCTTCTAAAGCAAATTTCGAAATTGACCAATCGTCCTTATTTGCAATTGAAGTCATTAAAACTTCACATGTGTTTGCTAATACATTTAATTTGTCGTTCAGAGCAGTATAGATACATATGTGTAACTTTTTCTCTAACAGAGATCCTCAATTTTCACGAACATCATTCGATATACACACTAATACATAACTGCAATTCTACTAGATACATTATAAAAGTTATTGTCTCATGTATCATTATCAAAAAAATAGAAAAAAAATTAATATACATGCTAAATCTGATAGTAGATACATTAAAAATGTAATCTCTTCATTGCTAATATATTTAATATTCACATAGTGATAATTTAAAAAATATAAATTCACAACATACTCTCTTTAACTGCGTGAAGTTGTATCAAGTAATTCACATATATAAAACTATAAGTGTATCATTTTTATTTTCATTAATGAAACATTTTCATATATATCCTTTTACAAATTTTAAAATAAAATAAAAAAATCACATGTATATTATACGTTATATAAACAATGAAATAACTCACTTAGATCTCCAAATTCATTACACGCGAGTCTAATTAGTGTTGTATCAAACTTTAATCATTAATATACGAATATATCAATATACGATTTTTTTAAAAAAATCCAATGATTAAAATGGATAATGGATGTACTAAAGATTGAAAGTAATTCAATTATTGATACATTTAAAATTCACAAAATCACATGTACATGACACATGAAGTTAAATACGCACTAACTAAAATTGTTCAAGTAATTCACATGTATCAAACCAAAACTGTATCCATTTTGTAGTCAGTATTGTATCATGGTACAAGATATTCCGTCTAATCGAAATTTCACAAGTATCAAAGAAGAAATGTGTGTGCACAGATACTTCGTCTAGTTAAAATCTCCCACAATTACATATTTTTCACTCAAGGCTAACAACGTGTTTTCTTCCAGGAATAACAATGTATCACGACTTATGTATCAAAAATTTTTAAAAAAATATTAATTCACAACTTAAGAATAAGATAGTATACTTACTTCAATACTTTAAGCATTGAATAAGCAGATCCATTTTTTCGGACAATACAAGATAAACTCTGCACGAAAATGAATAGCCGTCAAAACAACAATTTTAACTCGCTCAACTATGATAGTACAAATAAGTCGTGCACATAAAACCTGCAACTTATGGATAAAGATAATATCAAACGAAGAGAACAAATTTTTTAAGGTATCTATTATCCAATTTAGATATAAAAATACCTTGGGTGTTGTCTTCCCCAACTTCAAGACAAACAATTTCACTGAATGTAGCATCAAAGCAATGCGCCTCTCTAGTCATCTTGTTTGTTGCATCAATGACAGATTTGAGATTCAATTAAGTTGTAATGCATGGCGTATTTGAGATCCGCGAAAGAAATTGTTTGTTCAACCACTATTCTATCATTATTATATCGTTTATAACTCAGAGATCACCCAAATTTCTGAATATCAACAAAATCAATATATCCATCATGTATTAGCAAAGGTGATAGTCTATTTTGGATCTGTTATGATTTGAAATAGATGGAGGAGAAGAAGATTTGAATATTTGGTTCAGATTGATATCAGTCCCTTTTGCGTGAATTGTGGGATCTGTTTTGCCTGATTTGTGGGACTGATAATCAATTTTACGTTTAGACTTCTTTTTAAGATCAACAATCTAGTTGTTTTAATGTATTAGACGTAATGTAACCGGATACTAAATTTTTTAAGGAATTTTTGTAAAATAGAAAAAACAAATAGGGATAGAATGTAATTTAAATTTCACACTATGAAATTTATGTAAGTTATACTAAAATTAAAGCAAGAAAAAAAAAAGGAAAATCACGCGAAATGGCAGTATGTAGAGTATATTATGTGATTTAGCTATAATTTTGATTATTTTTAATTCATAGCTACAGTTTCGCAAAATTTTGCTATTCGATTTTCTAATTGTATAAATCAAGATTTTTATAATTAGGTCTCTAATTATATAAATTCACAATTTGTATATGCTTACCTTGCCTATTTTTATATGATTTATGAAAAATTCATAATGAATTATCTTGTTTGTATATTGGCAAAGGAAATATACCAATGAAGTTCTGAAAGATTTTTATATGTATAAATATAGAATTTGTATATACTAACCATGTTTGTATATTTGCAGTGAAATATACAAACGGGCAAGCAAAATAAACAAACCACAACCTACATTTGTATATACTTTTGTTTATTTGCAAGAGAAACATACAAATGGTCAAGCGAAATATACAAACTGCAGCCTATATAGAAAACTAAATTATAGGTATGGCACACAATTACCGAAACCATATGTCTATTATCTTTGTTATTTCTGAAATTTTCTAAAAGAAAAATCAAATTTATCTAATTAAATTTTGATTATTCATCTTAGAAGGTACAAATAGTATTCAATAAAATAAATAAAGGAGAAATTACCGAAGTATACACCATTAGTTATATTCTCAATATTTCCCTACCATTTTAAAATAATAAGAAAATTCCTTCTTTTCACTCAAAATCCAATTGTCGGAGACATTATTTCATTTCCACTCCAAACTCACGTTTCTAACTCCTATATTTACTCCTTCAATTTCTCTCTCTTTTCACTTACATATCAAATCAATTACCACATTAATCAAAACATAAATTTCAAGAGGTTTTTCTCTTCAATAAACTAATTTCAGATTTGTAGGTACTTTCATCTTTTTCAAGTTTCTTCTTCGTTTTTTCTTGTTTCATTATTTTGTCTAGTACATATGAATGCTCCTTCATTTAGAATTGGAATTACCCAGATAGTTACACCTAATACTAATCAAATCTTGGATTTTGATAATGCCCAATGGACAAAAAACAAATCTAAAAAGTTAAAGGATCCTTTCACAATGACAAATCAAAGTCCAGAGAAGGAAAAAGCGAAAAAAAAGTACCGGCATCAACCTGCATCATAGAAAGCAAAGGTTAAAAAATAATGAAAAAAATAGGTAAAAAGATTGCCCTGCCATATCTCGACCTACACTATACAGGGTATGTATTTTGAACCATGTATTTGAGTATTTATTTATTTTATTTTAAATTTATGTTTTCGCCTGTTGAATTATTGGATCCACAAAATTCGTTTGAGGTGAAATTTATTCAAGATATTATGCAACAAGAAAGTGACAGTCTGTAACTATTGAATCATTTTTTCTTTAACTACACATTTGATCTGTTTTTGTAATGTATCTTTTTCTTTTTTATAGCTACTGCAGAATGTTTTTAGTTTTTTTTATTGAATATTTTAGCAATAAAATCAACATCCCATCTAATGATTTTCGAAGTGACTATCTTCGTACAAGATATGCAACACCATTATGAAAGTATGATTTCAACAAGGCCAAAACAAAATATGTTAGCGAAAATGATGATCCTTCAAGGCCGAAGAGTGACTGCACTCCACCAATAGAAGTTGATCTTGATTATTTAAAAAAGATTTTTATCTATCAATTCACCGACAATTCTCTATCATCTATTGTTTTTAAGATACATTAATTAGTGTTTTTGAGTATTTCTTCTTTTTTGAAGATACTACTTCTAAATGTGAAGAAATTTTATGTTGAAAATTATTTGTTTCACTTCTTATTTTATTTTCAATATATTTAGTACGTTGTTAAATTTTATTTCTTATAAGTATAGTACATATCACTGTAGTTGATACTATATTATTAGAGGATACAAGATTTTTCAAAAATTTAGTATATATGTGATACACGATTACTTTTAATAAAACAAATTTGTATGTATCACAACACCTGATACTATATTTTTATACTTGATACAAATCAATTAATTTTCAATATATTTAGTACCTTATAACATTATGTCTTTTATAAATTTGATACAAATGACTACACTTGATACTATATTATAAGTTGATATAAATTTGTCAAAAAATATACTATGTATATGATACACAATTATTATTTATCATACTTTCAAAATCACAAATTGTTGTGTTTCAGAAAACATGATACTATATATTTATAATTGTTACAATCCTCTTAATTTGTAATATAATTAATACCCTTTAATATAATGTCTCTTATCCAATACACATCACAAGTCTTATGCGGTACATATCAGAACAGTTGATACTATATTATCCAATACAAAAAATTTAAAAGAATTAAGTATCAGATTCATTATGTTAAACAAATCAATGAAATATAATAGTATTTTCAGTACTTATTAACTGTTACAAATATATTAATTACTCAATCAATACAATGTTTATTTTAAAAATAACTTTATATCAAAAACAAAACAATACACTAATTCACTTTATAAGAAATTAACAATAAAAAATAGGGGAAATTGTATATAATAGCAAACTAATAACCTAAATTAAATGGAATAGCTAGGGTTTGATTTATTTGTGCTCCATAGCAAACATTAGCTAAAATTTGCCAACGTGTCTCTCCCAAAAATCTCGCTCGCCACTCTCCATTCTCGCTCGCCTCT
Source organism: Solanum lycopersicum (assembly GCF_036512215.1). NCBI lineage: Eukaryota > Viridiplantae > Streptophyta > Magnoliopsida > Solanales > Solanaceae > Solanum > Solanum lycopersicum. Next base: position 53,659,444 of record NC_090810.1, on the reverse strand, counting down.
CACGCTTTATACACAGAAGTGTATAATTCTGTTTCTATTTAGTATAAAGCGAGAGAAAATTTTATATACACATGCAAAAATGTATATCTTCGTGTTATACACTTAATTATACAATTTACAAACATTTTACTTCAGATATTGCAGAGAAAAAGACCAACGAATTATATAATTGTGAATTATACAATTGCAGTGAAATACAATTTTCTCTAGCTTTATACAACAGAAGTGTATATATTGTGTTTCTGTTTTTGTATAAAGCGAGAAAAACATATATCTTCTTGCTATAGACTTATAATTATGCAATATACATACATTTTAATTCGATTCAACTGTATGCAAAGCGAATTATACAATTGCAGCAAAATAGGCCAGCGAATTATACAATTTAGGCCAGCGAATTATACACTTGTATATGTATAGCGAATTATACAGTTTTTATGTTTGCTATGGAGCGCAATTATGCAAAGTTTGCTATAGCATACAAATATGAATTTTTTGTTTGCTATATGTGAAAGTTGCCTAAAAAATTACGTAACATTCCATTTATTGAATAAGAAATTAATAAGCTAAAAGTACTTTTTTATGTAAACATTTGTAACAACAGAAAGAAATGTTATAATTTGAGAATTATTAGATCTGAAAAAATAAAGTACTCAAAAAAGTATTGATCTAGATTCTTCTTTCGGGAAGAAAGTAAAACTTCTTCGATTGTGAACTTCTTGCCCACATCGCACATAACAGTTCGTGTTTGATGTTAGTTTTTCATCTGAATCTTTCTTCCTTTTTTTTCTTGATCTAATGAAATTCTTTTGTATCTTGGTGGCAAGACATCTTCTTTCAAAACACATTTCGAAATTGATCAATTATTTTTTTCTAACATTGATCCCATTGGAACTGCATAACACACTAACACATAGCTTCAATTGTACCAAATATATTTATTATTTAATGTTTATTGTATCATCCTAAAAAAATTACACTTCAAAATACATTATTATAACTTGCTCAACAGATCATATATACTATTAGTTTATCGTACATATTATTGTCCCCATAGTTTTACCTGTTTTAGATACTTATAAAAGAAAAACATACAAAACAATCTGTGTACCACAATTATCCGTTTATATTCATTGATACATTAAAAAAGCAAAGAAGTATTTCAAATGTATATGATACATTGTAATTATCAAGCAATAATACACAAATCTAAACACCTTACACATACAAAGCAACACCAATACATAAGATGCAACCTAATTATGAATATCGTTTGAAAATAACAGTGTATCATGAATAATTTAGTAACAAATAAATTTCAAAAAGGTATAAAAAGATATACGATCTGTGTATCACAAGATTATTTGTTCACATAGATTTTGTTATCAGATCTTTTAACTCATCTACAATGGCAGAAATAAGATCCATGAATGAAATATTTTTTCTAAATCACTATTCCATCACTTCTGTATTGCTCGTACCTAACATGACTTTTTCATATTTTCGAATGCCTTAACAATATTGAAATATTTATTATGAATCTTTACAAAATTTCACTGCAATTTTTTTTATCAAGCTCCTGTAGTTTTTTGTAAGAACAGGGAGAGCTAATTTGAAATTTTAATTTTTTAGTTATGTTATCTTTTTGAAATAGAGTGGTTGTTAGAAGAAAGAAATGTACGCTTGATTTGTAGGGTTCAATTATATTTTGTGTTTTTAGTCCCTTATGCAAATTGATAACAAAAACATTTAAATTAATGTAATGTGATTTATTTATTAAACTATATGATTTGCATAATTTTTACATAAATAAATTGTGCTACCCATTCACATATAACACATAAGTCATAAAACTACATTTATATATGTTCTTTGTGCTATATGTACTTGAAAACAATGTAAAGCATATGATATATAATCATACATAAGTGATTTCAAGTTTCAATATCTTCATTTATTTTTTCTTTATGCATCAACTATTCTAAATTCTTTGGCCTTTTGTTGATTCGGATTCCTGCCGTATGTAGGAATCACCAAATTGAGAATTTAACCCACCTTAGTTTTCAATTTTTCCATTCTTAATGTTTGAACTCAAAATATTTAATTAAAGATACAAATATTTCATTCATTCTATCACACTCCTCAATAACAAGTTGACATATTATACCATAAGAAGTCTATACCTCAAGATCCAAACAACAGAGGATAATGGGCATGCAATGGTTTTCAATTTAAATGGGCCTCCACCAAGATTATAAAAATATTGGAAACTAGAGGATAATGGGCATGCAATGGTTTTCAATTTAAATGGGCCTCCACCAAGATTATAAAAATATTGGAAACTTACATAAATGTTATTAGTTTAGGAACTATTTATTTAGATACACTTTAGTTTGCAATTTTATGAATTTTATCAGATTTTTATGCGATCAAATATGTTGAGATACATGTATCTCGGCGTACACAAAGTCAAAATTATGTGTAATTTGTTCTAGATACACTATATCCAAGTAGATTCGCATGTATCTAGGATACATAACACATCACACTCACCTCCCTTTCCTCCCTCCTATTTCGCTTGGCACTCTCTTATATATCTAATAGTTCTGATACATGTGAATCAAACTAAATACATATATATATACATGTATCTAGTGTGTATCTAGTGTGATTCATATGTATCTAAGATACATAGCTATCTCGCTCACCTCTTTCCTTATTGTAGTGTATCTAGTAGAAAAAAATACACATAGCTAGGTGTATCTTTCTCAATATATGATTAAAAGAATTCTTAATTAGTAATAAAATACGTAATATTTTGAAAATATAGATAATAATCATAGATATCTTAGTGAAGTATGTCTAAAGATATAGTTTCTTCTAAGAATATTAATCGAAATGATGATGATTAATTAGCAGCGAATCATCTGTTGATAAAGTTGATGAACATATCAATAAAGCAAATCAGTTTTATTGGCTGTATATTTTACTAAGAAAATATCATAATCTATCCTTTAACTGTTTCTCATCCTTTTCTTTCTTCTTTAATTAATCTAATAAATATTTGGAGAAAAATAGTTCAATAAATAGTCGGTATATACCTTATGTATAGTTAAGTTGTGTGCAATTTTTAAATGTATCATAATGTATAATTAGTGTATAGCTTATGTAGAGCTAAGCTATAATAAGTTTTCTGAGTATATCATTCTATATAATCAATGTATACTTTCTAGGACTTTTGACTATTCTTTATGTAATAAAAACATAGTAGTTATATTTGTGGTAAGCTAATAATTACTTAAATATATATATATTAATTATATCCCATTATAGTATTCAAAAGATTAGAAAACTATCAATCGAAATTATCAATGATGATATTGTGTGCGTGTGGCGGTCTTTAATTTGGCCTTTGGAGAGATAATAAAGTGATTCATTACAAATTAAATTAGTCGTAAAATCATCCGTTGATCATATCAATGAAGTAAATTAGTTTTATTAGGATGTATATTTTACCATGAAAATATTAAAATCTACTTGCATATGCATAGGAGAAATCAATGGCGAAAATAACTAGTTTAAACAATAATGATGTTTTGGTGATGATCAATAGATAAACTTGTTTAATTCACATAGGCACCTTTGTACAATACTTGCAATTCATGGCATTGTCTTGTTTTATGGAATGCATATTTCAATATAAAATAACATTAATACGATTTTTTGTGAACTTCATTATTCTTGTTGGTTGATATTTATTTTCCTCCTTTTCTTTCTCTGTAGTGTTTTGATACATCCAGTAAGTGTGACACACACTAAACATGTTTTGAAAAAAAGAGAGCTAAATTATAAATATAATTTACAAAATTTAAAAAGAAATTCACACACTATAGCTAAACGTATGCATACTTATTTATCAAACATATTAAGATTTCACATTTTGTAGTAAACCTAGGAAAGACCAATATGCACAACCCGTTCTCAAAGTCGTTTTAGTTTTATTTGCGTATTATCCTTATTTTTCTTATTACTGTATATTTAGTGTATCATTTATGAGATGCTGGGATGGTGGTATGATTTTCAAGGAGATCAAATGATTATTGGATGAGTTTTTCAATTTTGAAGATTTGAAAGTTGAATATTTGATCAAAGTTTTAGGTTAACTAGCTCTAATTCGGATAGTTATGTTATGTCCGGAAGGTGATTTTTACTTGATTGACTGGTTGATAACGAATTTTTAAAAGATTTTTTAGTTTTTTTATAGGGCAACTTTCACATATAGCAAACAAAAAATTCATATTTGTATGCTATAGCAAACTTTGCATAATTGCGCTCCATAGCAAACATAAAAACTGTATAATTCGCTATACATATACAAGTGTATAATTCGCAGGCCTAAATTGTATAATTCGCTGGCCTAAATTGTATAATTCTGTAACGACCTGTTTAGTCGTTTTGAGCAGCAGATTTTATTTCTGGAAAAACTGGCTGAGACGACGGAACCCACGACGGACCGTCATGGGCACGACGGACCGTCGAGGGGGTCTCGTTTCAAAACACTTAGAAATTCTGAAAAATGGGTACTGAAATTGACTCTCTGAACTTCGTAACGGAATGGCAGGACGGACCGTCACAGACTCTTTAAGGGAATTGAGTCTCTGAACTCTGTGACGGAGCAGCAGGACGGACCGTCGCAGGCACGACGGGCCGTCACAGGCTGCGTAATCCCAGGCTGAGTCGGATTTCTTTAATGTTTTAACGGACGTTTTTGACTATTCCTGCTTTAATTATAAAGTTAGTGGGTTAATGTTAATAAGTCTAATTACTTGGGGGTTAAAAGAGGTAACCTTGAGTAAATTAGTGGGTTATTATTGTCATCTTTTATTCTTAATTATATGCTAATTAGGGTAAAAGAAAGAGGGTTTGAATAAAGAAAATAGAAAGAACAAAGAGAGAGAGAGGATCGAACGAGAAGAGGAAAACACAAAGCTTTGGGGAATTTGCTTGCTTGATCACTAATCTTCGGTGGAGGTAGATTATGGTTTTTATACTATTCGTAGTAAACTCTTAATAGCGAATGATATGTATTGGGTAGTGTTGTAAACCCTTCTATATGCTTAATTATGTGTTTGCATGTTGCGATTATATAATTGTGATAAAATAAGCATGATGAAACTATTGAATCCTAAATCTTGAAAAAGAAATCCTAATCTACTTTGTTAATGATGATGCCTTGGTATAAAAGAAGGCTTGATGAACGAAAGTAGTGAGATTAGGGGATCGGGTGCCACGTTCCGGTACCAGGATAGTATATGAGGATCGGAGTGTCACGTTCCGACACCAGGATAGTATATGGATCGGGTGCCACGTTCTGATACCAGGATAGTATATGAGGATCGGAGTGTCACGTTCCGACACCAGGATAGTATATGGATCGGGTGCCACGTTCCGGTACCAGGATAGTATATGAGGATCGGAGTGCCACGTTCCGGCACCAGGATTAGCAAAGAGAATGAATCTTGAAATATGTTAATATACTCAATTTAATGAACCTAATTCCCAAATGAGTATGATGGGGAGGCGTGAGTCCTCATTGATGAGCTTGGTGTTGTGACCAAGGGTTATGGTAATTGTAAATGCCGCATGTTGAGTATTGTAGTTGATTTTATGATATTATCTGATATATATTGTTTTCTATTTTGAGTTGGCCGATGATATCTACTCAGTACCTGTGTTTTGTACTGACCCCTACTTGTATGTTTTCTTTTTGATTATTTGTGGAGTGCAGCAAACGTGCCGTCGCCTTCAACTCAACCGCAACTCTAGCTAGTCTTCATTACACCGGATTTCAGGGTGAGCTAATGCTGCTAGCTTGGACTGGATCTTCTTCTTCATGTCTTGATGCCTTGAACTTCCGGCATGGACTAGCTTTTTACTTATTCTAGCTTCTTAGATACTCGTAGGTTAGTAATTTGAGATAGATGTTCTTGTGATGATGACTTCCAGATTTTGGGGATAATAATAGTGTTGAGTTTTTAGAAGTTATTTAATTGATTTTCATTAATGAGTTTAAGTCTTCCGCATTATTTTCTGTTATTATTGGTAAACGATTGGGGTTAGATTGGTTGGTTCGCTCACATAGGAGGGTAAGTGTGAGTGCCAATCGCGTCCCGATTTGGGTCGTGACAAACTTGGTATCAGAGCATTAGGTTCGTTGGTCTCATCACACAAGAACGAGTCTAGTAGAGTCTTAAGGAACGGTAGGGGGACGCCTTTACTTTTCTTTGAGAGGCTATAAGACTTTAGGAAAATTCCATTCTTTCTTCCTTTCGTGCTATTACTTGGATCCAATTAGTATCTAGGTGATACAAATCGGTATCTGATCATCTTCACTCTATTTCGCAGATGGTTAGAACTAGAGCAACGACTGCGCCAACATCAACATCACCAAGACAAGAAGCGTCTGAGCCAACCACTGGGGCTGTAGCTCGAGGAAGAGTAGCGGCAAGAGGCCGTGGTAAGGGTCGTGGGAGGACGTCCTCTAGAGGAAGAGGACGAGCACCTAGCCCATCTGATACTAGGGCGGTGACTCCTCCACCGACTGAAGAAGTAGTAAGAGAGGGTGAGGAAGGGGACACTGAGCAAATGCAGAATGAGGAACTACCACCCCAACCTACCCCAGAGATGATAAATCAGGTTCTTGCTTATCTTAGTGGGTTATCTGATCAAGGTCAAATACCTCCAGTGTTTTCTGCACCAGCACCTCAGGGTCCGGAAGTACAACAGGCAACTGCTGCGGCTCCCCGCATGGATGTTCCATTAGAAATAGGCACGTTTCCTCGTCTGACTACAGGGCCTATAATGATAAATGATCAACATGAACTTTTCAGTAAGTTTTTGAAATTGAAACCTCCAGTCTTCAAGGGTGCTGAATCTGAGGATGCCTATGATTTTCTGGTTGACTGTCATGAGTTACTACACAAGATGGGTATAGTAGAACGGTTTGGTGTTGAGTTTGTGACTTATCAGTTTCAAGGGAACGCCAAAATGTGGTGGCGGTCACATGTTGAGTGTCAACCAACAGAGGCACCACCTATGACTTGGGCATCATTCTCTAGCTTGTTTATGGAGAAGTATATCCCCCGGACTTTGAGGGATAGGAAAAGAGATGAGTTCTTGAGCCTAGAGCAAGGAGGATGTCGATTTCTGCCTATGAGGCTAAGTTTCGTGCACTCTCCAGGTATGCCACCCAACTGTGTTTCAGTACACAAGAGCGGATTTGCCGTTTTGTGAAGGGGTTGAGGTCAGAATTGCGGATTTCGGCCTTACAGGTAGAGGCTACGGCAAAATCCTTTCAAGAAGTGGTAGACTTCGTGATAGAGGTGGAAGGAGTGAAGCCAGATGACTTCACCATGGCATCGACATCAAAAAGGTTTCAAAAGGGAGGTGAGTTTAATGGTTCTTACTCTAGAGGACAGGGTTCAGGAGGTTACTCAGTCCGACCAATTCAGTCTTCACTACAGACTGTAGTTGGGGGTCCACCGCAGACTGGTCAACACTTCTCTCAGTTTGGAGGTTATCCCCAGAATTCGTCATTTTCACAGAGACCTATGCTTGAATCCAGAGAGTGTTATGGATGTGGGGAGACTGGACACATTAAGAGGTATTGTCCAAAACAGAGTTACAGACCTCAAATAGTCAGAGGTAGAGGTGGTCATGGAAGAGGCCGTCATTCTGGAGGGCGTGGTGGCCGAGGTAATGGTGGTCACCAAAACGGTCGAGGTGACGGACAAATGGGAACTACTGCAGCGCAGCCTGGTAGAGGCAACGGGCAGACAGGTGATAGGGCCCATTGTTACGCTTTCCCTGGGTGGTCAGAAGCGGAGACATCAGATGTTGTCATCACAGGTAATCTTTTGATTTGTGATTGCATGGCTTTTGTATTATTTGACCCTGGATCCACATTTTCATATGTATCTTCCTTATTTGCTACTGGTCTTAAATTAAATTGTGAATTGCTTGACATGCCTATTCGTGTTTCTACTCCGGTGGGTGAGTCTGTGATACTTGAGAAAGTGTATAGGTCTTGTCCTGTAACTTTTATGGAGAGCAATACTTATGTAGACTTGGTTATCTTAGAAATGGTCGACTTGGATGTAATTCTGGGTATGACTTGGCTTTCCCCAAATTTCGCAATCTTAGATTGCAATGCCAAAACTGTGACATTGGCCAAGTCTGGGACAGATCCGTTAGTGTGGGAGGGTGACTACACTTCCAATCCGGTTCGTATCATCTCCTTTCTTCGTGCTAAGAGAATGGTTAGTAAAGGGTGTTTAGCTTTCTTGGCACACCTCAGGGATGACACTATCCAAGTACCTTCAATTGAGTCGGTTTCGGTAGTCCGTGAGTTTCTGGATGTGTTCCCTGCAGATCTTCCTGGTATGCCACCAGATAGGGATATCGACTTCTGCATTGATCTTGAACCGGGTACTCGCCCCATTTCTATACCCCCTTATAGAATGGCTCTCGCGGAGTTGAGAGAGTTAAAGGCCCAACTTCAAGGGTTGTTGAGCAAAGGCTTCATTAGACCAAGTGCATCTCCTTGGGGTGCTCCTGTTTTGTTTGTGAAGAAGAAGGATGGAAGCTTTCGAATGTGCATAGGCTACAGACAACTAAATAAGGTAACGGTTAAGAACAAGTATCCTCTTCCTCACATTGATGACTTGTTCGATCAGTTACAAGGTGCTTGTGTCTTCTCTAAGATTGACTTGAGATCCGGTTATCATCAATTGAAAATACGGGCAACGGATGTGCCAAAGACTGCTTTTCGGACCAGGTATGGGCATTACGAATTTGTAGTGATGTCTTTTGGTCTTACGAATGCCCCTGCTGCTTTCATGAGCTTGATGAACGGGATTTTTAAGCCATATCTGGATCTTTTTGTGATCGTATTTATTGATGATATATTGGTATACTCAAAGAGCAAGAAGGAACATGAGGAGCACTTGAGAATTGTATTGGAAATGTTGAGGGAGAAAAAGCTTTATGCCAAATTCTCCAAGTGTGAGTTTTGGCTAGATGCAGTGTCCTTCTTGGGGCATGTGGTTTCTAAGGATGGGGTGATGGTAGATCCTTCTAAGATTGAGACAGTGAAGAATTGGGTAAGATCTACTAATGTGTCAGAAATAAGGAGCTTTGTTGGTTTAGCTAGCTATTACCGTCGATTTGTCAAGGGATTCTCTTCCATAGCTTCCCAATTAACGAACTTGACTAAACAGAATGTTCCATTCGTATGGTCGAACGAGTGCGAAGAAAGCTTTCAGAAACTCAAGACCTTGTTGACTATTGCACCAATCCATACCCTGCCAGTGGAAGGTAAGAATTTCATTGTCTATTGTGATGCATCCTATTCGGGTTTAGGTGCAGTGCTAATGCAAGAGAAGAACGTAATTGCTTATGCTTCGAGGCAATTAAAGGTGCACGAACGTAATTATCCGACCCATGATTTGGAGTTGGTTCCGTTAGTGTTTGCATTAAAGCAATGGAGACATTATCTATATGGAGTCAAGTGTGAAGTCTATACAGATCATCATAGTCTACAGTATGTCTTTACTCAGAAAGATTTGAACTTGAGACAGAGGAGATGGATGGAACTACTGAAGGATTATGATGTTACCATCTTGTATCACCCAGGAAAGGCTAATGTTGTGGCAGACGCCTTAAGTAGAAAAGCAGAGAGCATGGGTAGTTTAGCCCACTTACAAGTTTCTAGACGCTCATTGGCTAGAGAGGTCCAGACTCTGGCTAACGACTTTATGAGGTTAGAAGTAAATGAGAAGGGAGGATTTTTGGCCAGTGTGGAGGCGAGATCTTCTTTTCTTGACAAGATCAAGGGAAAACAGTTTGATGATGAGAAACTAAGCTGAATTCGGGATATGGTGTTGCAAGGAGAGGCTAAAGAAGCAATAATGGATGAGGAAGGTGTTTTGAGAATTAAGGGAAGGATATGTGTGCCCCGTGTTGATGATTTGATCCACACTATTCTTACAGAGGCTCATAGTTCCGGATATTCTATACATCCTGGTGCAACCAAGATGTACCGTGACCTAAAGCAACACTTTTGGTGGAGTAGAATGAAGCGCGACATTGTTGATTTTGTTGCCAAATTTCCAAATTGTCAACAAGTAAAGTATGAACACCAGAGGCCCGGAGGAACGCTTCAAAGAATGTTCATTCCTGAATGGAAGTGGGAGAGAATTACAATGGACTTCGTGGTTGGTCTTCCAAAGACATTGGGTAAGTATGACTCCATTTGGGTGATTGTTGATAGGTTAACTAAGTCTGCTCACTTCATTCCGATCAAGGTGACTTACAATGCATAGAAGTTAGCCAAACTTTACATTTCGAAGTTGTGCGATTGCATGGAGTTCCACTTTCCATTATATCAGATAGAGGTACGCAGTTTACTTCTAAGTTTTGGAAAACATTGCATGCGGAATTGGGTACTAGGTTGGACCTTAGTACTGCGTTCCATCCTCAGACCGATGGTTAGTCTGAGCGAACGATTCAAGTGTTGGAGGATATGCTTCGCGCATGCGTGATGGACTTTGGTGGTCATTGGGATAACTTCTTACCCTTAGCAGAGTTCTCATACAACAATAGCTATCACTCAAGTATTGATATGGCCCCATTCGAGACATTGTATGGGAGAAGATGTAGGTCTCCCATTGGGTGGTTTGATGCATTTGAGGTTAGACCTTGGGGTACTGACCTTCTGAGAGAATCGTTAGATAAAGTGAAATCTATTCAAGAAAAGCTGTTAGCGGTGCAAAGTAGGCAAAAGGAATATGCAGATCGAAAGGTTAGAGACTTGGAGTTGATGGAGGGTGAACAAGTCTTGCTGAAGGTTTCACCTATGAAAGGGGTGATGCGTTTTGGAAAAAGGGGTAAATTAAGCCCAAGATATATTGGTCCCTTTGAAGTACTTAAGCGAGTAGGGGAGGTGGTTTATGAGTTAGCCTTGCCTCCAGGGCTGTCCGGAGTGCATCCGGTATTTCATGTGTCTATGTTGAAAAGATACCATGGGGATGGAAACTACATCATTCGTTGGGATTCGGTTCTTCTTGATGAGAATTTGACTTATGAGGAGGAGCCTGTGGCTATTTTAGATAGAGAAGTTCGCAAGTTGAGGTCAAGGGAGATTGCATCCATCAAAGTTCAATGGAAGAATCGACCAGTCGAAGAAGCCACTTGGGAGAAAGAGGTAGATATGCAAGAAAAATACCCACACCTGTTTACAGATTCAGGTACTCCTTTTCGCCCTTGTTTTTCTTCTTACGATCGTTCGGGGACGAACGATGGGTAAATTGGTATCTATTGTAACGACCTGTTTAGTCGTTTTGAGCAGCATATTTTATTTCTGGAAAAACTGCTGAGACGATGGAACCCACGACGGACCGTCATGGGCACGACGGACCGTCGAGGCGGTCTCGTTTCAAAACACTTAGAAATTCTGAAAAATGGGTACTGAAATCGACTCTCTGAACTTCGTAACGGAATGGCAGAACGGACCGTCACAGGCGTGATGGACCGTCACAGACTCTTTAATGGAATTGAGTCTCTGAACTCTGTGACGGAGCAGCAGGACGGACCGTCGCAGGAACGACGGGCCGTCACAGGCTGCATAATCCCAGGCTGAGTCGGATTTCTTTAATGTTTTAAGGGACGTTTTTGACTATTCATGCTTTAATTATAAAGTTAGTGGGTTAATGTTAATAAGTCTAATTACTTGGGGGTTAAAAGAGGTAACCTTGAGTAAATTAGTGGGTTATTATTGTCATCTTTTATTCTTAATTATATGCTAATTAGGATAAAAGAAAGAGGGTTTGAATAAAGAAAATAGAAAGAACAAAGAGAGAGAGAGAGGATCGAACGAGAAGAGGAAAACACAAAGCTTTGGGGAATTTGCTTGTTTGATCACTAATCTTCGGTGGAGGTAGGTTATGGTTTTTATACTATTCGTAGTAAACTCTTAATAGCAAATGATATGTATTGGGTAGTGTTGTAAACCCTTCTATATGCTTAATTATGTGCTTGCATGTTGTGATTATATAATTGTGATAAAATAAGCATGATGAAGCTATTGAATCCTAAATCTTGAAAAAGAAACCCTAATCTACTTTGTTAATGATGATGCCTTGGTATAAAAGAAGGCTTGATGAACGAAAGTAGTGAGATTAGGGGATCGGGTGCCACGTTTCGGTACCAGGATAGTATATGAGGATCGGAGTGTCACGTTCCGACACCAGGATAGTATATGGATCGGGTGCCACGTTCCGGTACCAGGATAGTATATGAGGATCGGAATGTCACGTTCCGACACCAGGATAGTATATGGATCGGGTGCCACGTTTCGGTACCAGGATAGTATATGAGGATCGGAGTGCCACGTTCTGGCACCAGGATTAGCAAAGAGAATGAATCTTGAAATATGTTAATATACTCAATTTAATGAACCTAATTCCCAAATGAGTATGATGGGGAGGCGTGAGTCCTCATTGATGAGCTTGGTGTTGTAACCAAGGGTTATGGTAATTGTAAATGCCGCATGTTGAGTATTGTAGTTGATTTTATGATATTATCTGATATATACTGTTTTCTATTTTGAGTTGGACGATGATATCTACTCAGTACCTGTGTTTTGTACTGACCCCTACTTGTATGTTTTCTTTTTGATTATTTGTGGAGTGCAGCAAACGTGCCGTCGTCTTCAACTCAACCGCAACTCTAGCCAGTCTTCATTACACCGGATTTCAGGGTGAGCTAATGCTGCTAGCTTGGACTGGATCTTTCTCTTTATGTCTTGATGCCTTGAACTTCCGGCATGGACTAGCTTTTTACTTATTCTAGCTTCTTAGATACTCGTAGGTTAGTAATTTGAGATAGATGTTCTTGTGATAATGACTTTCAGATTTTGGGGATAATAATAGTGTTGAGTTTTTAGAAGTATTTAATTGATTTTCATTAATGAGTTTAAGTCTTCGCATTATTTTCTGTTATTATTGGTAAACGATTGGGGTTAGATTGGTTGGTTCGCTCACATAGGAGGGTAAGTGTGAGTGCCAGTCGCGGCCCGATTTGGGTCGTGACAAATTCGCTGGCCTATTTCGCTGCAATTGTATAATTAGCTTTGCATACAGTTGAATCGAATTAAAATGTATGTATATTGCATAATTATAAGTGTATAGCAAGAAGATATATGTTTTTCTCGCTTTATACAAAAACAGAAACACAATATATACACTTCTGTTGTATAAAGCTAGAAAAAATTGTATTTCACTGCAATTGTATAATTCACAATTGTATAATTCTTTGGCCTTTTTCTCTGCAATATTTGAAGTAAAATGTTTGTAAATCATATAATTAAGTGTATAACACGAAGATATACATTTTTGCATGTGTATATACAATTTTCTCTCGCTTTATACAAAACAGAAACATAAATTATACACTTCTGTGTATAAAGCGAGAGAGGCGAGAATGGGAGAGTGGCGAGCGAGACTTCTGGGAGAGAGACGTCTGGCAAATTTTTGTCAATGTTTGCTATGGAGCACAATTAAATCAAACCCTAGCTATTCTATTTAATTTAGGTTATTAGTTTGCTATTATATACAATTTTCCTTTTTTTATATGGAAAAGAATGAAGTATTTGAGAGTGTACCGAATTATGTAATTATTGATCATTTTCAAGAGAGTTTTTGGTCAAAAACATCCTTAAACTATGTGTTATTAAACTATATGCTTAAAGTAATATTTTTAGCATAAGACATCCTTCAAGTACTAAAAGTGAACAATTTTCATATTTTATGTAACATCAAAAAACTAAGGGATCCTACAAAAATATGAGTAGTTCACGTGATTATCAACAAAAGTTCTCCTACATAATTTCATTACCTGCGGTAAGAAGATTTGAAAAAAATATTAAAAATCTTAGACACTATACTGAAACAAAAAATATTCGGAAGGGATGAGGATAAATGATCTGCTCTTTTTCTTATTTAGTAACGGAAAGAAGTTGGAGCTTAATCATCTCTATTTTTTTCACAGTCAAACTGTATTTAGATCAATAAATCTTTGGGCTAATATGATAGAAGTGATTAGAATATTGATCATTCCTCGCATTTGAGTTTCATTCTACATTATTGGAAACGGAAGTTTCTAATTAATACGCCGCTTCTGACATATTCAATTGAAAAGAAACATATTTCAACTAATAATATTTCTAATATCAAATTACATGAAAAATCAATGGAAAAAAATATTGAATTAAAAGATTTAACTAATGCTAAACTCAATTACTAAAAAGTTTCATTATAGTATTTTTGGCGTATCTAAGAATAATAATCACGAAGGGATGACTTAATCTTTGTGGATCAATTAGTTTTCTGATAAATTCAAGTAGAGAGATGAAAATTGTCCACTTTTAAATACTCAAGGGTTGTTTTCTGCTAAAAATGATATTTTAGTTAAGGTGATTTTTACTTAGTTGACTGATTGATAACAATTTTTAAATGATTTTTTAGTTTTTTCTATTGAAAAGAATGAAGTATTTGAAAGTGTAAGATTATTGATCATTTTCAAGATATAACAAGTCATTGAGTACAATTGTAATGCTAATACTTATTTTAATATTTTGTGTTTAAATATTTCGTTACATTTTAAACATATACAAAGATTCAGTACTTCTTTTTTTATTATTATTATTGCTAAATATAAATTAATTTTATTGGAAATTCACAAGTTTAAAATCCTAAATTCACCTATGATTTGATGTACTGCTTTGTATCAATGATCTTTTTTTTTATATCTAGAGTTAAAAATTGAAACATTTAATTAAGAAAGGAGCAACTCATTCCATACACCATTGTTTTTAAAGATAAATGGTGTGGTGGTTGATGTGAAGAAGATGAACCGTGTGAAATGTCTCTATTATTAACAAATTATAATAGTTGTCATCTAAATTATGTTATTATACACGACTTCTTGGTCTAGTATTACAATCAATAAAATGATAGTTATAATAACTTTTGCTACTTTTTTTTCTTGTATATATGCACGGGTACAAACTTTTTTTTTTCTTTGGCAATGATTTAAATGAAGACTTCTTGTAAGTTATGAATGTCCATAATATTAACAGTTAGCAACAAAAAGCTGAAGAGGAGCCTATAAAGATGAAAAAGTGTGATTACTTTTTTCCCCATTCATGAATGCATTACACTTAGTGGAGTGGTTTTTTTACAGCCTTTTCTTTTCATTTCTCTGTAGTTCATATTATGTATCTGCAATTCCATAATCCATATGATACCAGTGAATATTGTTTCTTCCAAAAAATTCAAGGTTGTATGCACGCATGCGAAAACTTTTAGCTCTAATAAACATAAGACATTAGTAAAGAATGGTAAAATCTTTACTAGTATTAGTTAAGTGTCATTTTTAGTAGTGTTAAAGGCTTTAGGGACATATATAAAAAGTATTAATTATTACTAAAAATACATATTTAATCGTAATTAATCTATTATTATTTATTAATTACCACTAATAATCATCTTTAACGTAATCACTTCTCTCTATATATATATATGTGTGTGTGTGTTGTTTATTATATTTTGATTATCGCACAATTTTGTTGTTGTTGTTTCTTTCTTGCAGACTTCACATTATTTTTCTTATTAATTGTTATGTTTTCGTCATTATTTTCTTCTTTTACTGAATTGGATGCACTTGAATCGAAAGTCTTTCAGAAACACTCTCTAGCTTCACGTGATAGTGATTTATGTATGTATATACTCTACTATCCTCAAACCCACTTACTAAAAATTTGTAAATATATTTAATCTCATTAAATTATAATATATATATATATATATATATATATATATATATATTTGGAATAGTTTGATAAGTAGGTTTTAGTTTGGGAGGACACTCTAATTTACCATTGCACTACAAATTGGTGGATTTGAAGAAAGGTTCTTCAACTCTAGCTATTTTGGTAAGTACTTATTTGTCCACGTTGACCTAGCAAACCTCATAAATTTGTTTTCTGGGTTATGCCATCGTCAAGTTTAAAATCATAGATATTATCATTTATTATATGCCTTATAAAGTTCATTTAAAGCAGAAAACTTTCGTATAGTCACTCAAAAATAGTTTAATTACGCTTTATAGTTATATTTTTGCTAATTATGTTTTGTAATTACATGTTATAGGGCGTAGAGTGGCGATCGAGATTGGGAGAAGAAGGAGAGACAGGCGAGAGAGGGCAAAGAATGTGAGAGAGGTGAATTGTATATTTATATTGGTTAAATAATTGTATATATGTAATTGATATACATATGTATTTCCATATCTGACTAGCGAGATTGGGAGAGGGAGAGGGAGAGGAAGGAGAGAGGTGAGCGAGAGACGACAATAATTTGTATAATTTGCATCTTGATTGAGTACGTTTGTATAATGTGCATCTCTTTTATATAATTCACAGGTACGTTTGTATAATTCACGTGTTTTTATATAATTGAGTAATATAAAGTTTGAAATTGTACAAATATAATCAAACTCCAAATAACAAATTGATACAAATATAAACAGATGAACTTTAAACAGTTATACAAATTTTTAACTAAGGGTATAATAGGTAAAGAACTTATCCAATCCTAATTTATCAAAATAGACATGTAATTAGAGGAAAAAAATGTCAACAAATAATTAGTGAATGAGAGTAACTTCTAAGGGTATCTACTTATAACCTTTTTTTTATGTTCATTATTAAAATAACACCCTCTAATTACAAGAAACATTATTGGTAGAAAGTGTCTCATGTTGATAGGTGCCACTCGTGTGCCTAATATAATGCTATTGCAAAATGATAATTTGTTCCAATTCCCACTCAAAACTCACTTTTTCTTATATTTTTTTCATCGAAAAAACAAGTTTAAAGTAATATTTTATAAAAAGTAAAATTATAAATGGAGATATTTGTTGCTCATTTGTACTGTAAATTAGCAAAGATTATTTGTCTTATTATTTGAAAATGTGCCAAGAACTTTTTATCCCATAACGCAACAATATGCTTATTCGGTATGGACTGAATTGTTTGTGCATATACATTCACATATCATTTTCAAAGGAAAAAACAAAGTTAATAGGTAGTCTCACATATGTCACTCTTTAAAAGTCAATTTCCAATTTCTGTTTCAAAATAAAGTACATATAAGATTTTTTATCATTTTTTTGTGAAAATGAAATTCAGAGGACAAAGTAATACCTAACATTATTATTAATAACAAAGATATTCTATATAAGAAAAGGTTCATTATTAAATTTTTAATTAAATTCTAGTGAATTAAAAGATACTGGAGTAAATGCTACATGACTCGATTGTGCCCATACTAATATTTTATTTTATCTTTTGTTATCCAAAATTGTTCTCTCAATGTAATGCCAATATAATATACATATCATTAGCCCTTGAAGAAAGCCAAAAGTCAATTCGAAGGTATTTATC
This sequence comes from Solanum lycopersicum, assembly GCF_036512215.1. Lineage (NCBI taxonomy): Eukaryota > Viridiplantae > Streptophyta > Magnoliopsida > Solanales > Solanaceae > Solanum > Solanum lycopersicum. Next base: position 53,641,881 of record NC_090810.1, on the reverse strand, counting down.
CCTCTCCCACCAATAAAAACGGTTTTTAGCATCAATAGATTACATATTAATAGAAAATGATGATGTCTTTATCTATAGTCACTATAAATTTTAGAAATATTTATAAAAAATGCTAAATATCGCTAAACATAAAATTTTAACGTCAATTAGGTAATTGTCGCTAAAGATCCGTAAAACTAAATAAGTATCAAGTTCTAAACCTTAAAGAAATATTAATGGCACTTTTGAAAAGTTGTGTGTAAGTTTTACATATACTTTTTTAATAGTTTAAGCTAAAAGGTATGATAATAAAAATATTCAAATATATATTTCTCTAAGATGAGCCAAATTTAACAAAATAATGAAAGGATTAGACTAAATTAACTTAGTAACTTTACACATTGGTGGGAATCAATGGCAGACAAGGCATCATCATAGTGTTTTCATCCCTTTTTTTTTTTTGCTGTTAGAGTACTTAAGTTCGACAACTTTTTAGGGTGGGCAAGAATATAATTATTACTACTACATTTTTCATTTTCTTTTTTCATTTAAATTATACATATAGAAAGAAAAAAGTGGGGAAAAATGTATTTATACTTTAATTATTTTTTAATAACAAATAATAGTTGATTTAGAGCTATCTATTGTCTTTGACAATTAAATTCTAGGTTGGTGGATGAAATGAAGGGATTTGAACCTTTGACCAAGAGGACATGAAAGCTTAAAATGTTTCTTTTTTGTCATTAGTTTTTTTTTTTTTGAATCATTGTCATTAGATCAATAAATACACTATGTTAATTAAGTTATTAACAATCATATTTTTAAATATATATATTTTATTAAATTTTTTAATACAAATATAAAATCTATGCAAAATTACTGAATTTTCAAAAACCTTTATCCAATACTTTTAAATCTTGGCTTAACCTTTTCTTTTTCTTCTTTTAATTAATCATGTGTCCTAGATCCAATTCATATTGGAGAATGCCCATTATCTAGTTTTAGACTTTTAGCGCTCACTAACTATGAAATTTTCTTATTAAGCCTTAAATTCGAGAAGTTTAATTTGATTTTAAAAGATACATATAAAAACTTTTACTATTCCATCACACTACAATTCTTCACTTAGGTGGAAAGGTTTGCTTTTTGTTCCAACAAAATGATGGCCGGCAGAAACTAAACTTTGTGAAACTTGAAATGTATATTATGTATATTTTAGGGTATTAGAAAATTGATGGTAGGGAAAATATGTCAAGCAACAAACCCTAAAAGATAGGCCCAAAAAAGAAAAGAATTAAATTGGTTAATGTTGAAGATTTTGTGTCACCTAAAGTGAAAGGATTAGGGATTTTAGGTAAAAGGATCCTTTTCCAAAGATGTGAAGATGGATATATATATATATATATATATATATAGCCCTCAAAACCAATATTTTAATTTTAAAAAAGAGAGGAGCAATGGTGGGGTTTGCCAAGGCATTTTTAAGATGTTGGCATCCATATATCCATCTCATATATATATATATATGTGTGGGGGGGGGGGGCTCAAAACCAATATTTAATTTTTAAAAAGAGAGGAGCAATGGTGGGGTTTGCCAAGGCATTTTATATATATATATATATATATATATATATATATATATATATATATATATATATGAATGTGTCATTCCTCTTTTATTTGTTGAATTTAAGTCTTATGTATTGACGGTACACAGTCATATCATTAATGAAGGTAGGTACAAGTAAATTTAGGGGATGATAATTAATTGATCTATAAATAAAATGATAATCAACTTGTTATACTCTAATAAATAAATGAAGTTAAACTCTAACAAAAACAATTTTAAATAGTACTAATAAATATTCAATATCGCTATAAATTTTAGAGACATTTGAAAAGAGTATAAACTATCTAAAAAACTTATTTAATGTCAATTAAGCTATATTACTATATTGTTAATTAATACTTCTTTTGTCCGTAATTACTTGTCCCCTTTTGAATATATACACTTATTAAGAAAATAATAATGGATATAGTGAGTTTACCGTTTTACCCCTATTAATTATGAAAGAAATGAATTAAAAATTAAGATTTTTAAGAAATTCTACCTTTTCTCAAAGTAATTAATTGAGGATATAATAGGTAAAAGAAATTGTCTTTTCTTGATTTGTGAAAATGAACAAATAATTAGAAACGACTAAAAAAAGAAAAAATGGACAAATAATCAGGGACAGATGAGTAACCTTAAAGAACATTAATTTTCCGTGCTCTTTGATCAACTAATCAACTAATTGTTGGTTAGAATTATGTATAACAAGAATGGCTCAATGATCAACCAAACAGTTGACTAATATAAATTATGAAAGGCTAATGTGGTGGTTTGTTGACCTTAATTAACAACATCTTTTATGGTTGAGGAAATTTATATAATTATTTTAAGGCTCCCATTATATACAATTATTATATCTAACTGGATTCAGTTGGAACACTATTTGCTAATTTAATGTAATCTCTCATTAAGAAAATTAGAGCACATAGTATCAAATTTCAGATCGCCAACCACATGGTGAAGAAATTAATAGAAATAATTTATTGGTTAAGTACATATTGATTACGAAAACGAAAATTAACGATAGACAAATTTTTATAGCTAAATATGTATTAAAAAGTTATGTTAATCTTATTTTATCTATGGATTATAAAATAAATATAATTAGCTAGGAACGCTATAGCATTGATTTAGCTCAGTTGCTTATAAATTTCATACTTAATTTCCTATTTTCTAATAGCGATTAGAGGTGGAAAATTAATATAGTCACCGTAGCTTACATGCTTAATAAATTACGATATCTTTTTAGTCACTCAGGTTGTTGGGAACTCTTCTTTGAAAATTCTAAAATTAAGTTAGCTACCATGCATTAAACTTTATAATTTTATGATTATTAGTGGAGATAATCATTTTCAAGGATCTCTAGGGCCACTAAAATTTTAGTGAGGGTTCTTACTTCTTATCTTACCAAATCATATTTTGACCAAAACAGAATTAACAAATAAAATGTGTTAAATAGATTCTTGGAAAACATATAAGTGAATAGACTGAGTACTGTATAAATCTAAATAATCATAATTAAAGCATGTACTCCAGACTAACGAGATACTATCTGATTCTTAGAAACATTATCAACATTTGGTTGGTTAAATATATGCAAACATTATTAATGTAGAACTTAGTTATGAGAAAATTTATGTATAATTTTATGTAAATAGTAATGATATTGAATTTAGTTATTTATATATTAATTATTTCACCTTTTGCCTTACATAAAATAATATATAAACACTCTCATAATTTATACATAGATTAGTCATGTATGCAAATTTTAAAATTGTAAATCAAACACTGCATTACTATTTTTCATGAATATATATAACTTACCTCCTAATCAATTACCAGATATGATATGGCTTGTACAAAATTCAGGGGTTGTTTGTTAGTTGGATAAAGTCATGCAAATATAATGTGACATTAGTTATGTAAATATTAGTTATCTAAGATTTAATTATGCAGATATTAGTCATACAACATTTAATTGATGCATATATATCATGACTCAACCCATCAGACTATATGGGCACCTACTCTAGCATCTAAAAAAGATAACCCCTACCACCCAATTTTAAAATGGGAATTAATAAACATAATCTAGCAATACTCCTAACTTCATTTAGAACAAATTACTTCGTAAAGAAACATGCTACATGCTCCCCCAAAGAACTAGTCTAAATAGGTATAAGATCTTCTAAGAATACAAATTATAAAAGAAATAAGACACAACTCTCACACCAAGAATATATGAGTGGAAGTTGTTGGAGATCATCATTGTCTTCAGTTATGAAAATACACTGAATCCTGCTACAAGAATATGCAAAGTAGTACAACAAGAGTAGTATCCATATAAACAACACGTATTGATAAGCATTATCGATCGATCCAAATCCACCACATAATATCATGCAAATAACCAAAAAGATATGCAACATATATACATATGCAGTTAGAACCTCGATCATTCAATCAACACCCTTACTACAACATAATTACCTTGGACCCATATACTCTACCTCAAGTCATCCACCTCCTTTCACTATCAAATCCACCATCTAGTCATTCACTATCACTCTGTAAACCAATCTACTACTCTTCCGCAAATTTTATGCTAACACATGTCTTAATAACACTTTAATTATACAAAAATATGAACAAGTAATCATAACTTAGAAAAATAGATATACACAATTATTATCACATTTATAAAGCAGTCAAACTCTCGATCCTCACACAGACTTAACATTCACATGAAGTAAGTTTCACATGATCACAAACATCACAATCAGTCACACCTTTTCAATAACCTAGGCCACAAAGGATCCATAAGCATCATCTACAGTGTTTAACATGCAATCTCGATCTAAGATCATTCCAGCAATTAAGTACACCAACCTGGCCTCTGATGGACTAATATGTGATAGATATAACACAATAAATCAATTTGATCCTCTCACATGAAAAAATCATGTAACAATCATGCCACGACGAAGTAAATTATATTTAAAAGAATTTTTTTAATATTAAAAGTTCTAACACTTTAGATTTGATTAAAAAAATAGGTGTTCAAGGATAGTTTGGGTAATTACTACAAAATCTTCATGTTTTTTGTTTATCCATAGGAGTTCAACTTCATTTTACTTTTTAGTACCCTAGGAGAACAAAGATGACCCCAAAAATTGAGTCATTCCTAAGGTATGTAGCCCTAAAATGAAGCTTTCTCACCTACCATACTCATTTCACACTCACTTTTCATGAGTGCAACAAAGTCTTCATAAAATAATTAGATGTTGCCCCAAAAATAATATCATCAACACACATCTGAACAATGAGTAATCTTTTTTTCGTGACTTCACAAAAAATTAGTGTTGTCAATATTGTCTCTTTTGAACCCATTATCAAGAAGAAATTTTGGCACTCACTCATACCATGTTATAGAAGACTATTTCAGCCCATATGTAGCTTTATCCAACTTGACCACATGTTTTGGTTGATCAATATATCTTCTAAATCTGGAGATTGCTTGACATACACTTCTTCCTTTAAGATAAATATTTAAGAAGACACTTTTCATATGCACTTAAAAGAGCTTGAAAGCAATGTATGCAACAAACTCAATAAGAATTCTTACAACCTTCATTTTTGTCACTGGCAAAGGTCTAAACATAATTAGCCATTTATTCTTGACTATAGCCTTATACAACCAGCCTTGATACATTTCTATAAATAATAACATTCTCATTTGATTTATTTTTATATATCTACTTGGTCTCTATGATAGTTCCGTCAGTGGGTCTAGGAACTAGGCTCTACACCTTACTTTGTTCAAACTAATGTAATTCTTCTTTCATGGAATTAACCAAATCAATATTCTCAAGAATTCTTTACATTTTTGGTTCAATAATGGATATAAATATTGAGAATGTGAATATATTCCTTATTTGAGATCTAGAATGCATTCCTTAATTCAGAGGGGAAGTGTGATTATCCAAAATGACTTATGCTTTCATCCTAATTTTTTTTTGAAACCTGTTGAACTTGATCTGCACCTGATTCTTCATGTGTTAAATCTGTACATTCATCTATACTTGACAAGTTACCTCAAAATTGTCTTGTGGGTTATGCTCTTCATCTTTCGCAATCTTTTTAGAAATGTCAGCCTCCTAACTTGGATATTCATCATTGACTTCCTCCGTAAGATTGTTCCTTTGAATTTGAAGAAACTCTTCTATCTCTACATCATCCTTGTCTTTCAGATTCTCAATTCCTTCATATTTATAGATGTAACATGAACAATTTCTTGAATACACAATGTCCTCTTGTTACACGCTTTACATGCTTTGGTAGTAGATAAATAGCCAACAAATATCTATTGATCACTCCTAGAATCAAATTTTCCAAGACCATTATTTCCATTGTTAAGAACAAAATTTTACAACCAAAAACTTTATTATAGTTTAGTTTACGATTACAATTGTTCAATAGTTCATACGGTGATTAACCATATTAAGCATCTATTCGTAACATACCAAGAACTGTTAACTACTCCAGCCTAAAAGTTTTTTCAAAGATCAGCATCAATCAACGTAGTTCAACCAATATCTACAAAAGTTATGTTCTTTTTTTCACCCACACCATTATATTGAGGAATTCTGGAGCTGAGAAATTGTGATCTATTCCACTTTCAACATAAGTATCTTGTATTCTTACATTCTCAAACTTTGTACCATAGTCTTACTTGATTCTTGTTATTTTGTAATTTAGTATGTAGATCATCTTGGCAAAGATCATCAACACATCACAAGTTTCATCCTTGGACTTTAAAAACATCATTAATATGAATATTGACAAATCATCTACAGTAAAAAAATATGTATTTCTTTCCTTCTATGTTTTGAATCTATGCCCACATAGATTCATGTGAAGTAGTTCAAGAGGTCTGTAATGATTACTTGTTTTTTATGCTTAAATGAGGATCCAATCTACTTTCCTCTACACATGCATCACAAACTTTTTCATTTATAAAATTGACTTTGGTAGTCCATAGACCAGGTATTTTGACACAAGTTTGCCAAGAAGTGATGCACTAACATGACTAACTCTTCTGCGCCACAGGTTAACTTTTTCACTCTGAACACTGAGGTAAGTCAGGTATCTCCAAAAGCAATATTCAGCTCAGTCACATATATATTTTACATCTTTTAGCACTGCGATTTTGAAAAATCAAGTTTGTAACAGTGCATTTGTCTGACACAAACTTATTTTAGAAATACTGAGCAGACTGTATTTTAATCCACTCACGTAGTACACGTCTTTAATTAAGTATTCTAGAGACTTTCCTATTCTCCCCACACAAAAATGTAACTGTTACTTTAATATCATTTTCAGCCGTCACTTTATAAAGTGAGCCAATCAGGACACTAGCTCGCCTTTTCAATTTCTTGATGGAGTGGAAGTTTAGGTTTTCCTTAAGATTAAGTAAGGTTACCTATTCATCTGCTTTATCTTCTTATTTATCCATTGGACACAAAGAGTCAAAAATATCTCCATCATCTTTCACCACAATGATGGAAGTGTCATTTGGATGCTTAAGTTCATTAGAATCAGTTGATGTTGATATACCTCCCTGGGAAACAAAAGCTCTTTTTACAATATAATCAGCCGCAACTCTCTTTTTGAATATATTTAGGGACCTTATAATTTTAAAGATCATTTTCATTCGTCACTTTATGAAGTTAGCTAATTGGGACACTAGCTAGCCTTTTCAATTTCTTGGTGGAGTAGATGTTTAGATTTTCTTTGAGATTAAGTAAGGTTACCTCTTTATCTACTTTATCTTCTGATTTATCCATAAGATAAAATGGGCCAAAAACATCTTCATTATCTTTTACTGCAGTCATGCAAGTGTCATATGGGTCCTCAAATTCATCAGAATCAGTTGATGTATCTCTATAAACACAAAAAAGCTCTTTTGACGACATAATCAACTGCAACTCTCCTTTCAAAATTGCTAGAGACCTTGTCCCTTTATTTTTATTTTATCACCTTCAATTGCATTGAAAAAGTATTTTGTCATGATCCGAGTCTAAACCCTGGACATAGCCGACACTTGAGAATCATGTTGGTCCCCCAAGCAAACCTTCATCCTGACTGATTACAAGCGGAAGACAAACTCAAGCATACAAAAGCTTAAAACTGAAATAAATTTAATAACTCAAATACTCAACTTTAAAATATACGAACAATACTCAATAGATGAACTCAAAATTTGTAAAAACAACTCACAGAAGATACATACTGAAACTACTCAAATTTATCAATCTATGAAGCTTCTACTATTACAGAAAGATATCGGGACAAGATCCATGAGATCTCATACTAACTGTAAGGTAAAGGTGAGATCCTGTGCAATATATGAAGGCTCACCAAAGCTGACTGAAACTTCAAGTTCCATTAACGAAGTTTCTGTTGATGACCCTCAATACTTGTATATACATCATAAAATGATCCAAGCCAAATAACGTTAATACATTGAATATACGAGCATGTAAGAGAAATTCTAAAGCATAAACATGAGCTTGAACAAATGGAAAAGAAATATACTTACCTTTTCTCAATTCAACTCAATGAAACATAGTTCCCTTCAACTCAGGGAAATAGGTCTAAACTCAAACATAAGATACTCAACTTAGTGGAATATAGTTCAACTCAACTCAAAGAAATAGGGTTCAACTCAAAATTAATATACTCAACTTAGCAATAAGATACACATCTCAGTGAAACATAATTCAACTCAACTTAGAGAAATATAGTTCCCCTAACTCAGAGGAATAAGGCTCAACTCAGAAAAAAGATAATCAACTCAACAATAAGATACTCAACTCAATAAAATATAGTTCAACTCAACTCAGAGAAATAGGGATCAACTTAGGAATAAAATACTCAAATCAATGAAACATAGTCTAACTCAACTCAGAGATATAGGGCTCAACTCAACAATAAAGTACTCAATTCGTACTCAAGATACTTAACTCAAACTCAAGATACTCAGCAACAATAAAAGATGCATTATATGGAAAGCTTTTAAAACAATAGATAACAACTTAGTTGTATGCAAAAATACAATAATAGCTCAATTGTATGAAAATACAATAATAACTCTGTTTGTATATAAAAGAAAAATACATAGAAACTCTGTGGGAGATTCTCTAACCGACAACTATCACTATGAGCTATGTGATGACACAACATCTAGCCAATGTTATCAGAGTTGTCCTATAGAATCTAATCACTAAGTGGATACACTAGTCTACTCTAAAAAGCAATAAGGAATCACCTAAAAAGTATGACCCTTTCTACCCACGTTAGCTACATGATCTATGGGAGTTGTGAGTTATTAGAACTCTCCCCCATATCGGTGTTCAATACTACTCCCAAAATATATCTTAGCTTATTATGTTTTAAAAACATTTCCTCTTCATCAACTTTGAGATTATTACTCAAATTATTTCTATTAAAAGAGAGATTACTGAAAACTGCACATGAACTCTTTGGAAATCGGTCTTTTCTCTCTTCTTAAATATAAAACATTTACTCTTGTGAATACGTATTTCTCATATATCATTTTGAAGAAAATGAACTCAAATTTACTCTTCCTCAACTCAGTGCTCAAGTCTTTAAAGCAAGTTTTACAATAATTTATACAAAAAACTTTATTAAATTAGGGTTCATGCCTAATTATACACGTGAACGACTCAATTTAAGGTTTTCAATAACAATGCATTGAACTCAATGCTTGTATCTCAACAACTCCAGAACTCAAGTCAATAATACTACTCATCTCAAGAATGATCGACTCGAAGGGTTCATATAGAATAATGAGTATGAACTACTCAAATTAATGACTCAATGATACTTCTCATCTCAAGAATGTTTGACTCATAGGATTCACGTGGCATTATGGGTATGAACTACTCAATTCAAGGACCTTCATAGTAACATGTAGTAGTCCTATGATTAGGAATATAATTCCAAAATGATTAGAAACTTAATACTCAAGACCTAGAACTTGAAGATACTACTCATCTCAAAGATAATCAAGTTATGGAGTTCACACGGAATTATGGGCATGAACGACTTGAATATAGGATCTCAATGATAATGTAGTATCATGAAACATTATCCTCCTTATCATGCTCACTTACTAGGGTCTTGAAACAATTTAAAATTTATTGTAGAAGAATCCTCAAAAATACTCAAAGGGACTTTCTCAAACTTTACTCAAATTGATAGTTGATCTTGAAGGATTCACAATTTAACTCAAAAACTTTCTTGAACTCTACTCTTAAATCTTTCTTGAATTTGAATTATGATTGTGGATTAATATATATGATTTCTTGATGATAAGATATAGGTTGGATTATAAATCACTAAGAGAGTGAAGACATGTTTTGAAACATCAAATATAGAACGAAGAACGGAGGCGGAAAAGACCTGACGTCCCTGGCTCAGTAGTGGCGCAACGCGCTAGCCCTTACTTGACTGAGGCTGGTTTGGGGCGCTCTGCAAGTGCAGGGCGCCAGCCTTTTTGGCGGTACAGGCAATTTAACTCAAAGACTTTCTTGAACTCTACTCTCAAATCTTTCTTGAATTTGAAATATGATTGTGGATTAATATATAGGATTTCTTGATGATAAGATATAGGTTGGATTGTAAATCACTAAGAGAGCGAAGACACATTTTGAAACATCAAATATAGAAAGGAGGCGGAAAAGAGCTGACGTCCCTGGCTCAGTAGTGGCGCAACACGCTAGCCCTCACTTGACTGAGGCTAGTTTGGGGCGCTCTGCAAGTGCAGGGCGCCAACCTTTTTGGCGGTACATGCAATTTAACTCAAAGACATTCTTGAACTCTACTCTTTAATCTTTCTTGAATTTGAATTATGATGGTGGATTAATATATAGGATTTCTTGATGATAAGATATAGGTTGGATTGTAAATCACTAAGAGAGCAAAGACATGTTTTGAAACATCAAATATAGAACAAAGAACGGAGGCGGAAAAGATTTGACGTCCCTGGTACAGCAGTGGCGCAACGCACTAGCCCTTACTTGACTGAGGTTGGTTTGGGGCGCTCTGCAAGTGCAGAGCGCCAACCCCTCTAGCGGTACAGGGGCGCTCTGCTCTAACCATGTTCCAGAAAAATTCGACGAATTTTCTTCTTCGATTTTTAGCTCTAATTCTTCTAGAATGGAATGGTTTCTTTCCAACTTACTTAGATTTTAATACCTAATATAAATACACAAAATATACTAAAAAACAATTCTCAAAATTCCTAACTTTCCTCTTAAGAACTCATCACTCCATCGCAATTCAAGAACTAAAACAATACGTCTAGAACACTAATCAAGAAATTACATTTCTCAATATTTATGGATACATTGGCAAAAGAAAATCATGATGATTTTTGTGTGGGTGAACGAACCCAAATTCTTTGAGAAATACGTCGAAGAATTGCAAAAATCTTGAATGCTCTTCATTTTCTCCTCTTTTCCTCTTCTTGAACTCCTCACAAAACCTTAAGCATAATTTATGAATTACTAAAACTAATTCCGATTAGTTTAGACTTCTAAAACTTACCTAAAATACTTATATGTGATTGGGTAAGGAAAAGACCAAAATACCCCTCATATTTTCGTGTAACTTTCCTTAACTGAACAAGCTGACTTCAAACGGGCATATATCCCTCATAGGAGCTCAAAAATTATCAAACTCGGTGATGTTAGAAAGAGGGCTCGAATATATTTCATTTAATATCTTATTAGTCTCCTAACTCATAATGTACTAAAAGCTATTGGTATTTTGAAGTTGATCCAAAATTTAAAAGAACCTAGCAATGACTTGAAGGAATTCTCTTTAGTTCTTTTTGGAACTCAAGATGCTACATCTAGCGACCCTAAAACTTAAGAAAAATTTAATATCCTTGATAAAATCTTACTTACAATGAAGAATGGTTCAAGTATTAGCTCAATTTTTTTTAACGTATCACATCTTTGTACTCAATTTTACGTATAGTACATTTCCTAATGTAGTACCTTGGTTTTGCACACTTATGACACACACCATTTTCATGTGTGGGTAGAAGCTTTTCTCACAATTGTACGCAATGTCTTCATCTTCCTCATTGGGTTAAGCTTGGGAGGCCTTGAGAGCCAAGGTCTTTTCTTTATTTTGATCTCTCTTGAAGTGATCTTGCTACTTATTTAGCTTGTGAGTTCTCAAGTTTCCTATCAGCTCATCCATGCTGAGAGTCTTTAGATCTCTCGCTTTCGTAATGGCATCAACTTTGCTTTTACGAGACTTGGGAGGGGTTTTGAAAATCTTTCTAACTTGTTTTCTTGGATGAATCATTTCACCTCAGGGGTGGCTCGACAGCGTTAAAAAGAAAGACGTGTGTCTTAGGCCCCTAAATTTAAGAGGCCTCATTTTTTATAATAATATATTATAAGTTATTATTTTTTAACAAATATTGAATACTATTTATAGGAAAAGTAAACATTTCATGACAAATGAAGGGATTAATAGAAGAATGTTTATCATGGAGGCCAGTGTTGCCAATGCATCCGCGAACTTCTTTTTTCTCTGAGTAGAAATTTGACATATTTGGAGTAATATATCTAATAAGAAAATAATTTAAAATAAGAATGGTTATATTTTCGGATGAAAACTAGAAGAATAAATTACATAAAATTTATTAACAATTTAAATTTAAGGTCCCGTTTAATTTTTGCTTCAGGCCACTAATATTCTTGAGGTTCTCCTGTTTCACCCAGATAATGTAGTTCATTGGTTTTGGAGGTGAACCCGATATGTATCTCCTAGATGGTTTCACCCTCCTTCATAATAAAGTTTTCATATGGAGTGATAAGCATATTAACCTAAGATTCTTTTACTTGACTTGCCCCTTCATAAGTTGTTTTCAAACATTCCTAGATCTTTTAGACATGTTCACAAGTAGTGATCTGGTTATATTCATCTGGTCCTATACCACAGACTAGTAGTTTATTTGCCCTATAGATTTTATCAATATTCTTTCTATCAACTTCATTATACTCCCTTCAAGTTTTAGGAACAACTCAAGTCACATCTCTTTCCTTCCATTCATTCATAGAAATGTGTGGTCTATCAAGGATAATGTCCCAAAGTTCATATTTTCAGTTATAATGTAATCATGCATCCTAGTCTTCCACCAGCCATAATACTGGTCATTGAATCGGGGGTCTTATGGTAGATTGTCCTTCTTTTAAATTTGGTGAGACAATCATTTGAGCATGATCCTTTCTGGGTGTAAACCGTATAGAGAGTACAAACTTTGATACCAATTGTTAACTTGTATGAGTCCACCACAAGCATGCCTCTTGACAATTTTAAGAACGGTGAAGAATAAATAACTTAAAGTAATGAACAAGGACGCTTACATGGAAATCTTCTTACTCAAGGGAGGATTAAATCACTACCTGTCATACAATATTTTTCAACAACTTCAATTATCTTCAAGCAACACGTGACTACAAACTACTAAAATCACAATTGAACTCTTCACCATCCAACTTGTACAAAACTAAGCAACAACTCTATTGCCAACTATATTAATTACGTTTTAGTTAATATAGACTTCAATCAAACACACCACGACTAACTTTAGCCATAAACTCAACTTCACTGTAGTTACAAATGAAATGATCTATGTTTGTTTATAACTTAGGAATAGATCTTACAATAAATGAGCAGACAAAACAACTTTCAACGAACACTTGAAACTTTACTACAAATCACTCAGGTCCTTGTTGTTCATTAGAGCTTGTTCTTTCTCATGAGAATGACTTTTGCTTTTTGATATTCTTGTTATGTAAAACTAAGGTTATTAATTTCTTGTAATTCATATCCAATATAGGATGGACAAAAAACCTAGTAGTCTCCCATTAATTGAGAGTTATGCCCTTAAACGGTCGTGCTCACCTACCACATCAGGTGTGGCAGCTTTACAATTGTTGTCCATTGACTTGTCCAAAACCAAAGCCACTCGGGCATCAGGTACCTCTACTAGATTTCTCGGTTTGTTAAATCATCAAAATATCATAATATAACAGTGGTCTTTAAAATAATTTTTCAGTAATTAATTGGATTTATAGGACGAAAATGAAATAGTTGATCAATTTTTTTAAAAAAAAATAAAAATTGAGGATAGCGAAAGGAATAGAGAAAAATTATAAAATGAAGATCAAATGAAACTCTCATCAACTTCGGAAAGTGCAGATAACCAACCAACTCGATTTCTAAGATTAACAAATTTGGTCATATCAACATAATATTTTTAGAGCTTTCGACAAACAAATTGACCATCGCTGTTAAATTTATATCCAAGTATCCCATTTATCATTATCATATGAAAATATATTATTATTTATAGGTAAGACAAATTTATAGGACTATTTTGCTACAGGAAAATAAATAATACTAATCGACAGCGCCACTGGTTGGTAGGACAGTGTTGTTTCATCTATGTTGAATTGTTGAGTGGTTCTTATTCTTCTTTAATCTTGATGCAATGTAGCACACGTGATTCAATAATTAAATATCTTTTTTTTTTTCATATGACATTACTGCTTTATCTAAACACACATACTTTAATAAAAATGTATTAACCATTCTAAAAGAAAATGATTGTTTTGAATCTTTTATGTTATTTTTAGATCTTTTATAGGTAATTAAAGATAAAAATCTCTTGAAAATTAAAAGAGATGTAAGATATAAAATAAATTTGTAAAAAGACTATAAAATAATTTTACTGACCAAATCTTATTTTTTAGATGAAAAAATAGATCTCAATTCTTGAAAAACAAACAAACAAATAGATCTGATCAATGTTTCTAACCAACCCCAATATCTTGCCATAATATTGGAAGTATTTTAAGAAAAGTAAAATCAAGTAGTTGTAGTGTAGATTCCAAGATTTGATGTATAATTTTAACCAAACGCTTGTTATAGTAATATATATTTCTTAAGAAATAATAATTACGATTTATATTTTGTTATAATAGTATTCATATTACTAATGAAAAAGTATACTTATTAAATGATGGCCGTATTAAAATAAACTAAAGATGTATTTTGTTTTGGTAAAAGAGAATAAATGGATGAAAGTAAAAGAACTCAAGCATCATTCATTAATATACCTTTTAATCTCTTCAAGTTGGATTATATCAAGAGGAGTTTCAGCTACAAAGTAGAGTAATACCTTATATTAATGGCAATCACCAAGAATTATCAAATAACAAGATGATAATTAAATGGTATTATTAAGTGATTAATCACATTTAAGTGCTAGATCAAACTAATCCCCCCTTTTTTTTGAATCTCCAACTACTTTCAAATGATAGCAACTTTACTAATAATCAATGCTGTAATAAGGATGTTTTGTTGATTAATGCTTGTCGATACCTAATAAAAGATTATAAAACAAAATTACTAAGGAAAAGAAATGTAGGGTAGAGAAGCTTGTACGACATATTAGTTAGGTTAAAATTAAGATTTCCTTACGCAATGCAATAATTTTGCACTAATAATATCGTTCATTTTATTATTATGTATTTTTCTATCGTCCATGAATGCAAATTGCAATACAACATTAAATATTTATTTAATTATCTCAACTCTTGATTAAAACTTAACAAAAAAACAAATAATAATTAAAAAATTACAAAGAGTCCAACAAGTCCCTAAAATTTATCCACAAAGCCACGCTTGTAGTTCCCTTAGATTATGGTAGCCCCATGTGATAACCGTACAACCATTTTTTTGTCCCCTAGCAAACAAAGGAAAAAGGGGAGGATGAACTTTAAGAAACACAATTAGGGGCATAAACCAACTTCTATTTGTGTTCCATATGTGTTTTAAGGTGCAAATTAATTTAAAATCATGTCACATAAGATTAACTACTTTTATAAATATTATCGTATCCATATAGCTTGAATTCGATAGTTTTTTTAATTAAATCTTTATACATATATAAAATATTTAAAATTATGAGATTTGTTAAAATCGTAAAACTCTCATTTAATTTAATCATTATTTATTTCGTTGAAATTAGGTAAATCTATCACATATGACTATTTATGCTTTAGATTATTTTGGTATCTCCTCACTCATCATATTTTGTACTATCAAGACTTGGTTGGGAACATAAGTTATTCAGAAAATAGTTATGTCTGAATTAGTATCTTACTTAAAGATAAAAATAATATCATAAATCTCTTCGAGTATGTATTTTACAAAATAGCCTCCCCAATTATTGTTTCCAAAGTTTTAGTTCCCTTCACAATAATTTTTTTTAATTTCCTTCTTTTACTTCTATTTAAATAATAATAAATTAAGTCTTTACACGTGTGTTCTTTTTTCATGTCTTTCTAGAAAAAACATGCGTACCTCAAGCCAACTCATGATACTAAATACCCTAACATGGGGATGGAATCTACCTATCGTTATTAAAATGGGCACTTGAGAAAATAAAAAGGAAAAAAGGGGCTTAATATAAACTTGGTTCCCAAATTATAAGAATATTTCATTTAAATATTGAAATACATTAATTATTTTTTAACTAAGCATTTCAAAAATTAATTAATACTATCCCTTAGATCTTAAAAAAAAAATAAGAAGAGGAGAATAAGGAAAGATGCCAAATAATTGATTGCACATTACTAAAGATAAAGAATAAAACATCTAAGAAGGGATATGAAAAAAAAGATGTTAATTTAATCTCGCGTAAAGTCAATAATACTAGGATCATTCAAATGAAGTTTTTAAATACAAATGAGTGTAGTAAAATCGTCTTCATTTTTGATACTTTTGATTTAAAATTTAGAAAATATATAATGTGTTTTCATTCGATTATTAGATAGTTAAATTAACTAAATTAAATGTGTCAATTTTCTTTAATTGTACCATTGACCTCAAGTATAAAATATCTTGAATTTTACGATTTATTGAAAGTAAATATATATAATTAAAAAAAGTGACATATTTTATTTGAGTAATTTAATTATTTAATAAAATTTAATTAGAACATAGAAAAAGTTAATTAAAAATTTGAAGAAAAATATTCAAATTGAAACGAAGTTTTGAATAAGTGTATAAATAAAAATATAAAAAATACATGGCTAGTTTTGTATTAAGCCAAAATAAACTAATGTACATCAATAATGCATACGTGTGTTGGTTGATAATTATTTGTTATAGCAGCTGTATATTATTAATTGCTAACAGAGCGATCATGAGACAGACCCATAGCATCACCAATTAAAATTTTGAATGATTTTTCTCATTGTTAAATCACAGTCAGTGATCAGTCAGAATTTAATGTTATTAGATTTATATATTTATAATAAGCTACATATGTATGACATTGTAGAATTAATATTATTGTATCGTTACAGGAACTTTCTTTGAATGTGTGGAGCATATAAATTAAATTTTGCACCATTGAATTTTCGACTTCATTTATTTTCCTTCCATTTTATATTTTTTAACTCAATTATAAAAAAATGCAACACAATTTATGCACGACTATACTATGAACATACTTCAAATTGAAGGGACTCTTATAAGTACGTAGTTAACAAACAGCTCATTGTTTAATATTGATTAAAATTAAGAAGAAGTGTGTGGCCTTCATTATTAATAAGATTGATGGAAATAAGCGTGAGATGGTTCTAACATGTGAAGAAAATGAAGTTTAAATTTCTGTGCAAAGAAAATTTGAGATGCTTGCCATGGTGAATCCGAGGAAAGGTAAAGAAAGGTAAGCGAAAGAACTACTGGGAGAAAAAGACTTGAAATATTTGTAGTTTATCAATGACATGATTCAAATAGGAGGATGTGAAATTCGAGAATTAATTAGGATGAATTGTTAGATTTATGACTAGGTAATCCCAATATATGGTCTACTTTTTCTCCTACTTTCTTGAACTTCGATTTAACTATAATTAGTATATTCATTTCTTTCAATTATCGTATTATTTATTCGTGTTATTTGATATTTTTACCATATTCTTTTTTTCTTCTTGCTTTTTTTATATTTTATTTGAGTTAAATTTATTAAAAATTGAAGGAATAGTAGGAATTAAAACTAAAAAACAAAATCTTTCCTAAACCCCACTTATAGAGTTAATGAGTATATTTTTGTTGTCTCAATCTCTTCTCTCGTATTGTTATAACTTTTCTTCCCCGATAAAATAAACTAAGTGAAATGAACAAAAATATCTTTCTATCCATATAATCATTATTCATTTCTCCCCAAACATGACAGTGTATGAGTTGTTTAATTAGTTAAATAGAGTACATATATACATCAAATATTTTTTTTTAAAAAAAAATACCAACACAACAAATTGTAAAAAAAAATTCCCCTATAACACACACACGAACGCCAGAACCAAGCGCACGTACACTCTTCCTTTTCTATATATAACACTAGTAATAATAATCTCTTGTTGTTATATCTATACATAATACACACTCTCTTTCTTTCATTTCTCTTCAATGGATACTATCAAATCATCTGATTTAATTCTAAACAATCTTAGAGTCATCAAACTATTAGGTAAAGGCGCCATGGGAACCGTGTTTCTAGTCCACGACATTTTCCATGATCCATCTGCCTTATCTCCATTCGCTCTGAAAGCTGTTGATAAATCTAATTTTTCTTCTAATGCCATTCACCGTCGTGCACTATGGGAAACCACTCTACTTTCCCGTCTCCAACACCCCTTCCTCCCTACCCTCATCGGATTCACTGAAAACTCTGATTTTATTTGTTACGCTGTCCCCTATTGCCCAGGTGGTGACCTTAACGTCCTACGTTACACTCAAAGCGATCACGTTTTTTCACCTTCTGCTATCCGTTTTTATTTAGCTGAAATTGTACTTGCACTTGAATATCTACACACTTTAGGCATTGCTTATCGAGATTTGAAACCTGAAAACGTACTTATTCAACAATCTGGTCATGTTACTTTAACAGATTTCGATCTATCTACAACCTTAACTCCGAAGAAGAATCTCGAATTCTATTCAGATCCAGAAAACAACGATATTCTATCAACGCAATCACAGCCACAAACATTCAAATTCAGCAAATTCGCTAAATCCATGGTGAAGTGCAAATCTAATGCCAGAAATGGGTTAAGGAAAGTGAAAAGTGCAAGAGTATCTCCAGTGAGCAGAAGGAATCGTAGTTCGTTTTACGAACGTTCAAATTCATTTGTTGGTACTGAAGAATACGTAGCACCAGAAATCATACGTGGAGAAGGTCATGAATTTTCAGTTGATTGGTGGGCGCTTGGTATTTTGTGTTACGAAATGTTATATGGAACGACGCCGTTTAAGGGGAAAAATAGAAAGGAAACGTTCAGGAGAATATTGATGACGGAGCCGGAGTTCATCGGGAGGAAAAACGATTTAGCCGATTTGATCGGAAAATTGCTCGAGAAAGATCCCACGCGCCGGTTGGGTTACCGGAGAGGCGCGTCGGAGGTAAAGGAGCATGAGTTTTTTCGAGGGATGAAATGGGATAGGTTAACGGAAGTTGTACGTCCGCCGTTTTTGCCGTTAAGAGATGTAACGGAAGAAGAGAAGAAAGGGGGGATCACTATAACGGAGTATTTTCAGAAATTGAAGGCACCACCGTCACCGTTATGGTCACCTTCACATGATGAGTGGACAAATAATATTTCACTAACGGAGTTTTAATGTAAAGATTATAGTTTTTTTTTTGTAAATAATATTAGCTGTTTAGCGTTTTTAGATTTAAAAAGAGTTGTATATATACGCACTTGCGGTGGCGCGCGTGGAATTATTGAATTATATGGGGTGGTGGTATAATGAGGAATAAAGATGATTAAAATATTGAGGGTATATTTGGAATTCTATTATTTTGGACAAAATGATTGTTACCCTTTTATTTTGAAGAAAGGTATTTTTGCTTTTCTTTTTTTTAAATTGACTACAATTATTTGGATCTTAATAGTAAAATCCTTTTGAGTTTATTTATGAAGACGAACGTAACTTTGAGGGAAAGAAAATAATAATTGCATAAATTCAAAATACTTGTGTTCATAAAGAAGGTATCTTAAGATTATTTGAAGAAAATACAAGGAAGGAATTAATAGTATATAGTATAATTTTTAATTTATTCAAGAACATATCAAATATATTTGTGCAAAAAGAAAAAAGGTAAATTAAGATTATCCGGAAAAAAAATTAGAAGAAAGGAAATAGTAGTATTATAGCCGAGGATTTAAGAATTGTATTTTATGATTTCGAGATAAGAATTTAGCTACAATGGATTTGATTTACAAGATCCAAATTCAATAATCAATAATTAAATTGAATAAATTTATTAACACATATTTAAGGTCCCAACAAGACTATTAGACACAGTTCACAAAGCTACAAAAACATGTATTTTCTTCCTAGTATAATATAATGCCATAATAATATACTTATTTTACGGCTGTTTTATTTTATTTTAATACTCGAATAATTTGATATTGACACATAATTCAATATAAAGTTCTTTCAGTCATTTGTGAAGTTCAAGTAGATACAATATATATATATATAGATTTTATAGAGTTATTTAATATATTAATTTTTGGTTTGCTTTTAGTCTAACCTTGAAAATCTAATTAAACTTGACACTTGTTAATCCAAAATTCATAAAACCAAATTGTTTTATCTTTTATCTTTTTTCTTTCTTTTATCAATCTTTTGGCAATAGCCTTACATTGAACAAGCTTCCATTTTAATTGGGATTAAAATTCTCTTACAATTATTTTTACTAAGATTAGAAGAAAGGGAAATATTTGTTCACTTGAGGTGGTGCTTGTAGTGGTCCTAGTGCTATTGCATTATTTTATTTTTAATGGTTTAGTTAGACTACTAAAGGCTAGTTTAATTATCATGTATAAAAAAAAATTACTTTTGCAAATTCCTAATCACTTTCCTCTTTACATTAATTAATTTTTAATTGCTTGAAAGACGTGCACTCACATGATTACTAGACAATGCCTTCTGAATTTACGGGGCTGAATTTGATGTCATTTAGCCTAACTTTAGTATTTCTTTTTATCACTTTAATAAAACAACCCTCCTTTTTAGCCTTTGACATAGACTTTGTTTTTTATTTTTTAAATAGAGTATGAAATAAATAAAAATTCATTCAGTTCAACATTTGGCAATATTTTGGACAAAATTTTTAAAACTATGATCTTCAAATATCCGAAAATTGATTACCGAAAAATTTCACTCATTCACAAATTTTATTTTTTAAGTTAATGCTTGTTCAAATATAATCTTAAGTTATCATAATTTCAAAAACTCAAAATATCAATGTTCAACCTCAAAAACTATGGCAAACAAGAGCTGAGACTAAAGAAATTGTTGGAATCGAAATAACAAAATATCATGCGAAAGTTAATAATTGTAAATTATAGCATGCGTTAATTCATGATATACGTACATATGAGAAGTTAACATAAAATAAAGGAAAAATGCATAAGTACTCCCTGAACTTATTTTTTAGTAATTTTGTGCATCTTTTTGTCTTACGTGGTATCCAAATATCTTCCACGCGCCTCAATTGCATGGAGTCACAGAGTGTGCCACGTAAGACAAAAGGTGCACAAAATACAAAAAAATAAGTTCGAAATTAATAGGACTTTAGTTTAGTTAAGATATGTCTGAAATTTCAGTCATAATCTAAGGGGTAGTTATACATTTTTCATAAAATAAAATATTATGAATACAGAGAGAACGATCTCTTCCTAACTAAAACTCTTTAAATGACTATTTTTTTTTATTTTTTTTTTGGTTTAATGAGATAGAAATCGTATTACGTATTACCAGAAAAATTGCTATTCAATTTATCGAACTTCAAATTTTTCCTTTCTTAAAAAAAGAAAAGGTTAGATATAAAATGTTCTTTTCCAGTAAGAATTTCTTTTTTACCCAGAGAATCTTTTGGTTTTAAAACACAAAAGGTAGAAAATTCAAGATAATTTCGAACAAATTTTTTTTACGATAAAATATTTTTAATCTTTGTTCTTCACATAATCTTTATCGTTATTGGTTATTACGATTAAAGGATAATGTTTAGATCATTATGGATTAAAAATAATTTTAAAGTATTTTATTTTTTAAGATGTTATATTAAAAATATGACTGGAATTTTATCTTCACATATGATATTTTAGAAAAAGTATTTATTATTCTGAAATTGTTTGCAACTTCATCTAAAACAATCTATCTATTTTGAGCCGTCCATATGTCAATGATAAATCAGACGATAAAATAATATAAAAAATAATTTATGATATGAATTTTGTCAGTTCATCACTTAAATATGAAAAACTAATCTAAAAAAATATTGAAATTACAGAGAGAATAATACATTCCTTTAAGCAAAATTCTCTAGTTGACAAAACATATTTTATACTAATGAAAAAAGTTAATATTTAATTTAATGAAAAAAGTTCATATTTAATTTGCAGAAGTTCAAATATTTTCTTCAACAAAAGAGTATATAAAAATGAGATTTTTTCCATTCTACTAAAAATTCTTTTTAAATTAAAATACAATTATTTAGTTACTAAATAAGATTGAAAATTGCAAATCCTAATAAGAATCACCCCTAAGAGAAAGTGAAAAGTAAATCAAAAGTAACTTTTATCGTTGACTAATTATTTACGGCCACTTGTTAACATTAGTGCTCATCTTTACTCTAAGGTAAATGTGGACATTAAAATTTGCTAGAAACTTTCTAGTTTCTACATTAATATGATCGGTTGAGTCATAAAGTTATTAGTCAAAGTCTTAATTCTATCTTTAAAGAACAAAAAATAATTCTATTATTGTTCATAGAATCTTGTCTACCTTGTCTTCAACGATTACAAAGTCTTTGACCACCAGTAATTGATGTTTAATCGAAAAATCTTTATTTTAATTAATAATAAAATTTATTAGAAAAAGTAAATTATAAGTGAATTTAGACTAATTAAATTCATTTCCTTTAAGTTAAAACACCAAGATCATAAAAATAATGTAAAGGGAAGGTTGCAAATGCGAAAATCCCCATATATTAAAATTAACTTTGCACCATTTATTAAAAACGTTTGTTGGGAGCTAGGAAGCTCAAATTGGGAGATTTTTGCAACATTTGTCTCGTATCAAAAGAGAGGATAAGATTATAACTATTATATTTACGATTTTAAATGATAACTTCAATTTATAACACAATATATATGATTTGATTGGAGAAAGTTGAGGTTTTAAGCCCTACATCCCAATATATATCCAGGACCGGTTCTTGCCTTCAAAATTTAAGGCATTGTCCTTAGGCCCTCATTTATCTTTAAAGTTTATTAATTGACTACTTATAAAATTATGTTAATAATTTATATGCAATTGTCTCAATAAAAAGTTTTTAGAAGAAAAATTTGTTTAAAGATATTAAATAGTAATTTACATCTAGAAATTTAGAAAAATAAATAAATACAGATAACGTTTATTTAGATTTTAGGTCTCTAATAAAAATTTCGCTTTAGGTCTCGAATTATGTTGAGTCATCTCTACATATATCTTTAATTTCACGCCAAAATTAATTTCATAAGTTCTACTTATCCAATTTCAATTCTGAAAGACCCTATAAACTCCTTAATATCTTGGCTGCAAAAATATATCCACCAAACCTCAAAATCACACAATATAAAAAATATAACTTGTAAATGATTTAAGGCCTTGTAAAAGCACCAAAAAATTGTTGTTCTTCCCGCACACAAACAAGTGTACTTCGCCGCAGATAACAAGTGATTGTTTATACAATCGGGTTTATCAATCCCATATGGACATAGCTGCTAACAAGCTATCACTTTCACAATTATATTTATTATATGGAAAAGGATTAAAATTGCCCTTAAATTATACGAAATAGATTATTTATATACTTTACTATATTTTGGGATAAAAAATATCCACGCCGTTATCCTAGGAGACCACAAATATCCTCAAGAGTTAACACCTTAATTTTTTAGTGACGTGGCATTGCCACATGGGACTAATCACTTCACCTAAGCGTTGCAAACTAAGATTCACTACAAAAGAACTTGACCTTTATGGCGACAAAGTTGCCACGGAACTCTAAAATATTGTCACTAAAGGTTATGAATGTTTTTTAGTGATGGCTAAGGCTCCAACAACATAACCATTCGCTAGTATAATCTATTTTTCAACCAAAAAAAATATGATAATTAATTTTCAGTTGCAACCTAATTTCCTAAAATAAATAACTTGCAATATCAATATTAAAAACATCCAATATTATTACGAAAAATCATGAAAATTACTTCTCGATTCACATATAATGCATCATTTTACATTTTATACATTTACATGTAACATAAAAGTAAAACATACATTGTCTTCAAACTCTTACTTAATCGATATCATTTTTATTTTTTAAAAATAATGAAGAAAAAAACACAAAATTAAAATTTAATGTTAAAAAATTTTAGTGACGATTTTTTGGGCTTTTGTGCCAATTATTGTCGCTACTAAAGGTCTAGTTCTTTTGTAGCGAATCCTAATTGACAATGCTTATGTGGAAAAATTAATCCCACATGGCTTGCCAAGTCAATAAAAATATGGAGTGTTAACTCTTGATGGTATATGTGATCTCTTAGGATAACAACATATGCATTTTTTCTCCCAAAATGTAACTATGGATATAAATGGTCTATTTTACAATTTTAACCCTTTTCCGTTTATTATATAATTAGTCTTGTCAAATTTCAGAGAGTTTATTTTGATAAATAAAAAAAGAATAATAGTAAAGAAAATTGATGTCACGACCCAAAAATGAATGTGACGGTACTCGTCTTATCCCACCAAGACAAGCCAGCCTAAAACTCAACCATTACAATAAGTGCGGAACTAAAATATAAGTAACTTATAAAAGAAATCCAAAACCTGGTATTCACGTGTACAAGCCTCTAAAATATTACAATTGATTCAAATGAAAAACTCAAGTCTCAAATGAACTTTTTTCTAGAATAGAACTTGATCATAATTAAGGAGAAGAAAGTCTGTTGAGATGGAAACAGCTGCCTCACAAATCTCCAAGAAGCCTGGGAAAAGAAGAGAATGACAAGTACAACAAAAATCCAGGCTCATAACCTACAAAAAAATTTGTAGAAGTAAGGGGTGAGTACCAAACCACACGGTACTCAGCAAGTAAACCTCTAAACACAAGCTAAGGGGATGAAATACGAGTACTCTTACCACCCCCAACCGAACCTCCACAACAACAATCTGAATTAAAATCTACCCAACATAACACGTAGCTCAACAACAACACTTAGACAAATTACATATCCTCAACAACAAAACTTTAACAAATTACATATCCTCAACAATAATACTTCAACAAATTACATATCCGCGACAAGCTCAATATTGATCTATCACAAGTTCCACAGGAGGCAATCAGAAGATCAGCAAAACACGATATCAAGTTCACTAATAATAAGTATGTGCAATGCAATGGAATGCAATGTCAAGTATAATGATGCATGTCTGACCTAATGATACACACCCGCTGTCTCTCAGTCCGGGACCCATGGGGGACATATCTGTCCATGCATCTATCGCGGCGCATGACACGACCCTCGATAATAGTAACCATCGCGGCGCGCGATACGTCCCTCGAAATATAGTATCCATCGCGATGCGCGATACGTCCCTTGAAATGGTACATCCTCTTAAGTACCTATTCTTTCTCAATGCACATAACACTTGTCACAACCAATGCCTCAGAATAATGCAGATGACAAAATCACACAAATAATGAGATGACCATTTTATAACATCGCACAGTTCACAACCACACAAACATGAAGTTACATCAACAATGATTCAACAAGACTTCAACCCTTTCTCAACACAACACACATAAACAATTAATCACATTGCCTTTTGTTATCCCCATTTTTTTCATCATTAGAATTAATCAATGTGGGCAAGTCAACCCATCACCAATCCCGTTACTTCCAAACATATACCACAAGGACATACACGCATTTCATACACTTAACAAGAGTTTAGAAATCCACTTGCCTCAATTTATCGAACAATCACTTCGGGACTTTAGCCTTCCTCCTTTGTTGCACTTCCAAATAAAATCCAGTCTATTCAAATAATAAAACACTATAAGGTTTCGAAGTTAACAACACACATATAGCACGTGTCTAGACTAAACCAAAAAAAACTCACGCAAATTTATAATTAAGTTCTTAAGTTTCAAGATTAGGATTAAATTTTAGTTTCTTTTCAATATCATAAATCTTAGGATATTCATTTAATACCATATACCTAATACTTAATTATATATATTAATATATCAAAACATAAATGATAATATGAAAATTATTAAAAGGATCTCAAATTGATCCCAATTTATATCACCCATATTTGAAAACCAAAATAAAGATATTTCATGAAATACTTATATACGGAAGGCTTCTTGCATGTCTATTTACCTCCCTTCCCAATAATTGTTTCATGATCATCAACAATTGGTCATAATTACTTAATGACTAAGGTGAAATTTATGCTAAATAACATATGCATACATGTACACAAAATTAAAAATTAGTTTCGCATATTAGTGTAAATCATACACGTTTTAATCTAAAAATCTACTTCTAATTACATAAAAACTTAATAAAAAGGATGAAAATAATTACCTTGACGCCTTGAGATGAAAATATTGATTTCTCTTCTCCTTTTCCCTTTTCTTTTCTCCCTTTCTTTTCTTTTCTTCTCTGCGTTTTTTTCTTTTTCAAATCATTTTTTTTTCTTTCTTTCTCATTAGCCGTGCGGCTTTTAACAGTTTAGGGCACTTTGCCCCCTTTTTATTTTATTTTATTCATTTATTTAATTAATTCCTTTTCTATTTTTTTCTATTTTTTTAATTGTTTTTTAGCAATAACATAATCTTTTATTAAATCTAAAATCATGTCACTCATTGTTACAAGTCATATAAATTATTTATAAAATCTACTAAAAAGGTTAATATAAAAATAATAGTTGAAATTTCTAAAACGACTAAGAGGGTCTATTACAATTGAGTACCAAGAGTTGTTCACAAGTAAATAGGACATACGACTCGATCCCTATTTGAATTAAACCGAAAAATTAAATCAAATCAAGCCAAATTCTAATTTGGATTTTTTTTTGGACTCTTGATTTGGTTTTGAATTAATAATTTAATTTGTCTGATTTTTGAAAATAAAAAAACCCGAATAATATATATATATATATATATATATATATATATATATTTTAAACAACAAAGAATTTTGTCATATTTCTAATTATTAACATAACCGATTAATCAAAAAGAATTCAAAGCAAAAAGAGAAAATTCAAATAAATCAAATTTATTTTAAATTAGATTAAGCTACATTTCTCCAAAATCAAAAATTAAAAATTCAAACCAAATAATATATATATAAAAAAAAAAAGGAACACCCCTACTGACAACTATATGAGAGAATTGATAAAAAAGTTAATTAACGTCCAAAAAGATTCAATCAGCTGCCCCCAATATTATTTATTATTATTACAGTAACGGCAATTTTCTTGCTTTCCTCTTTTCATTTCATTTTATTTATTCCCTCTTTCAATATTTTTTTAATTAGGTTCAACCAATCTGTATACATTAGACACAATTCTTGAACATGTGTAGTGCTGCCTCACCAAATTTAACATGAACAATCATGTTGGTACCAATTACTATTTATCATATACAATTAAATAGTTCTTTACTAAATTTTACAAGACAAAATATTATTCTTTATTTTGTATTCTTGTTCCATAGACGTAAAAGATTATAACGAAAATAACAAAATAAATATTCTGTTTGTCTGCTTAGAAAAATCACACATGTTGGATGCTTGGCTCGTGAACCCTTTTTGAGGTCACTAACAAAAGGTTCCCTTTGTCTCTTGCCCTAAATTTAAGGCATCGTTTTTAAAAATAAGTGATGTTTTTTTTTGGTCATTTTATTTAGAAATAAAAGGTGTATTATGGTTTCAAGAAAGAATTGGCCTTTTCCTTTCAAAATTGGTTTGTTTACATAATCACAAACAATTAAATAGTTTTTCTTTATTAGGAGTAAGTTGGTAAAATTATTTTTCATTTTCTTTAAACGAGTATTTTTTTATCGAACGTATCCAAGCTAAAAAAGAACATGTGGAGTTCACCTGACTATCAATAAAACTTTTTCTACATAATTTTATTACTGATTATAAAAAGTTTATGAAAAAAATATATTAAAATCTTAAATAGCATTACTTGCTGAAATAAAAAAAAAATATTAAGAAGGTGTGAGGATACATGATATGCTTTTTTTCTCATTTACAAAGGGAAATAAGATATAGCTTTACTATCTTCATCTTTTTCAAAGTCAAATTGTAGTTTGATCAAATATTTTTTTGAGGCAATTTGATATTGAGGTGATCAAAATACTGATTATGTCTCAAGTTTCATTCTCTGTTGTGAATCAAGTAGACTTTGTACGGGCTTATGTGTAAGAAGTCGTAAATGGGGCTGATTTAGATGAGATTATTGAACGAGTAAAATACTAGAGAGTTTTTATTTGGGATCCAGAGCCAATTATCAATCAATTAAACAGGATTAGGGATTAGACATAAGGATTATGCGTATTATTAAGAAACCATTTGTTCCTCTCATCTCTTTCTAGAATCTTAACTTCTCATCCCCATTCTTATCTCTTATCTCTAGTTACTTGATATTTCGGTACTTTTCCTCGTAATTCTAGTCTTGCTATTGTAATTTGGTAATCAATGACAATAATACTTATGTATTTGTATTGAGAATTCGGGTTTGTTTTATTCTCCCTTATTGGAAGTCTCCAACAAACACTGCTTCTAGCATATTCAATTGAATTTTTTTTTATTTCAATTGATACTTTTTAATATTAAATTACATGAAAAGAATTGTTAAATTTAAAGATTGTGCACAAAACTCAATTATCAAAAAAATTTATGATAATATTTTTGGTATTAATAACAGATAGTATTAAAGAAATAGTATTAAATAATATTAGTATTTACTGTGTACTAATCCTAGTCCTATTAGGATTAGTACTCCTTAATCCTAGTCCTATTAGGACTCCTTCCTATATCTCCTATATATATCTCCCATGTATTCCCTTATTAGGTTAACACTTTAATACAATCAATATTCCTTCATGGTATCAAGAGCCAGAAAACCTAGATCTTCTTTTCTCTAGGTTTTTTTTCTCTCTTTAGGGCACCGATCGTTCCCTCTCTTCTCTTGGGCGGCGGCAGCCATGACAACCGAGGTGGATCCTCTCGATTCACTTCCTTCTGGCGTTAAAATCCTTCTCAGGCATCTTCATGCCCTGATTCCCAAAAAATTATCAGACATAAATTACCCTACATGGAAAATCACCGTTCTTACAGCCCTTGAGGCCAATTACCTTCTCAAATACGTCGATGAAAGCACAGAACCGCCGCCGGCAGTCATCACCGCCACGGACAAATAAAAAAAAACCAATCCGGCCCATGTCGCCTGGAAAGCCGTGGATGGCCAGATCCGATCATGTTTGATTGCAGTCATCTCTCCCACGGTTCAGAAACACGTCCGATCTTACACAACTACTTCAGCCCTGTGGACGGTCCTCGCAACACGCTATGCATCAATTTTCCACTCTCATATTTTTCAATTACGTGATCGTCTCCATACAATTACCAAAGGCACGAAAATGATGGCGGAGTATTTAGACGAGGTCTCCACCATCATCACAGCCCTCGACACCGTGAACGAAATCATTCCCGAAAAAGATCTCGTCATGTGCATCGTTCGGGGGCTCCCATCAGCTTACTCCTCCATTAAACAGGCGGTTCGCATAATTGACCTGGATACTCTCTCCTCGTGGCTAAAAAGTGAAGAAATCAACGTGGATCTGGAGAGCAAACTTCTTCTCTGAGAAGCCGCTGTTATGGAGTCGGCCACCGCCCTCACCGCAAGCCAGAACTATCGTGGGGGGCGTGGTGGCGGCCGGCAGGGGAGTCGCGGCGGCTATGGCAGAAACAGCGGAGGCCGCGGGCGCGGCGGTCGGCAGGGCAGTCGTCCGCCGTACGACGATCAGCAGCACGACAGCAACAACAGCCTGCACTCCTTCGGTAGCGGCGGACAGTCATCTTCCAGCGGCGGGCAGGGCACTTACGAGCGGGATCGTCCAACTTGTCAAAATCTGTCAGAAAACAGGACACACCGCTGTTCGTTGCTGGTTTCAGTATGAGGAGAGCCGAAATAGTGATAACCGTGCCAATTATGCATCTCAAGCCGGCCCCTCCTTTGAATGGCTGTTGGATACTGGGGCCAACATGCACGTTACTTCTGATCTATCCAAGGTTAACGCTCCAAATCCATATCATGGCTCCAACGATATTACTATTGGCAACGGTGAGTCCCTTAATATTTCTCACACTGGCACGGGTACCATTAAAACCCCCACCGCTATCTTTCACCTAGGTAACCTTACCCACGTCCCTTCTATTAAAACCAATCTCCTTTCAGTTCACCAATTCACAAAAGACAATAATTGCTCACTCTTGTTCACCTCTAATGATTTTTAGATCCTAGACAATACTACCAAGAGGGTGATTTTTCAGGGCCCCTGTGAGCATGGTCTGTACGTTCTTCCTGGCACAAGTTCGTCTGCCCACCTAGTTTCAGAAAGCATTCCTGTGGCTCCGGTGGCTCTTTCGGCTGATGGCCACAGTCTGTTGTGGCACAGTCGTCTGGGTCACCTGTCTACTCAAATAATAAATTCTTTAATGTCTCAATTAGGTTTTTCTTCCATTCATGTAAACAATTGTGACTCCTGTTCAATTGCTAAATCTCATAAATTACCTTTTACTTTATCTGAGAAGTGTACAACTGCACCTTTTCAACTTATTCATCCTGACCTATGGGGTCCTACTGCTGTTCCTTAATTTGCTGGTTTTCGCTATTATATTTGTTTTGTGGATGATTTTACAAAATACACTTGGTTGTACCCACTAAAACACAAATCACAGGCATACACCACTTTTGTCACTTTTGAAAAAATGGTCAAAACACAATTCAATTCTCATGTTAAACTTTTTCGAAGTGACAATGGAAAGGAATATGTAAATAACATCTTTGGCCATTTTCTGCAATACCTGGGAGTTATACATCAAACCTCCTGTCCATACACTCCCGAACAGAATGGGGTGGCTGAGCGTAAGCATCGCCATCTCGTTGAAACGGTGGTTACTCTTCTACATCAATCTCATCTCCCTGTCTCCTTTTGGGTAGAAGCTCTAGCCACCGCAAACTACCTCATTAACAGAATGCCCAGTCACATCCTCTCCAACAAATCACCCTATCAACTCCTTTACCAAGAACTTCCCAATTATACCAACCTCCGCGTCTTTGGGTGTCTTGCCTACCCTTGGCTACGCCCTCATATTACTCACAAATTACAACCCCGATCCCGTCCTTGTATTTTTTTGGGCTATCATCCTACCTCCAAGGTTTATCGCTGTCTTGACCCACAAACTCATAAAGTCTACATATCTCGTTATGTCAAATTTGTCAAAAATGAGTTTCCCTACGAGTCTATTTCCTCCTCCACAAATACATCATCCATTGGCGTCCTTCCCTTTTTTCCAACATACTCACAGGGTCCCTCACCACCTTCCCCTACACCTCCACCCACTACCCAACCACCCCTCATCACCCCTTCGACCGTCACCCACAATACACCCGCAACCACCACCCACACTCACAACCAACGCGAACCACCCCATACCCACAACATCTCCAGCTCGATCCGTTTTGGGTCTTTCCCGGCCACCCCCGAATCACCACCGCCCGTGCCACCCCCAATACTCATCCCATATTAACCTGTGGCAAAGACGGTATCTTTAAACCCAAAACCTTTCAGGCTACCATACTACCAAATACACCCCTTCCCAATAGTGAACCAACAACCTACTCTGTTGCCTCAAAAAATGCTTATTAGCGTCATGCTATGGATGACGAGTTTAAGGCTTTGACTGATCAGAAAACTTGGGTTCTTGTACCTAAGCCCCATGGGCGGCACCCAGTGGGCTGTAAATGGGTGTACAAAATTAAACACAATGCAGATGACAGTATTTCCAGGTACAAGGCTCGTTTGGTTGCTAACGGATACAATCAGGAGTATGGGCTTGATTACTCCGAGACATTCAGTCCTGTTATTCGGCAGGAAACCATTCGCCTGGTACTGTCACTCGCCATGCAACAATTGGCTCATCAATCAGTTGGATGTTTCCAATGCTTTTCTTCATGGAATGCTTGATGAAACTATCTACATGACGCAACCACCGGGTTATGTTGATCCCTGCTTCCCTCAACATGTTTGCAAACTCCAGAAGTCTCTGTATGGGCTCAAGCAAGCCCCCCGTGCTTGGTACACACGTCTGAAAACGTTCCTCCAGGGACTCGGCTTCACATGTTGCATACACGACACGAGTCTGTTTACTCGACATTCAGCACACGGTATAATTATTCTTCTTGTCTATGTAGATGATATCATTATTACAGGCTCTACTGCAGCTCTCATTCATGATGTCACTCGAGCTATGCATACTACCTTCAAAATGAAGGACCTTGGCCCTTACCTGGGAATGGAGGTTTCTCGGACAGGCAGCGGCTTGTTTCTTCATCAGTCAAAATATGCTCGAGATCTGTTGCAGAAAGCTGGACTGGAGAAATGCACCAGTCAACCAACACCGATGGCAGTCTCTTCGTCTACGAATGGAGCCGACACCCCCTTTGTCGATATCACCCACTTCCGCAACCTCATTGGGGATCTACAGTATCTGGCATTACCCGTCCTGACATCCAGTTTGCTGTCAACCGAGTTGCTCAGCGCTTGCATCAACCAAGTGAACATGATTACCATTATCTAAAACGCATTCTCAGGTACATTTTTGGCACTCTTGGTCGTGGTTTACTCATTCGACCCGGGGACTTGGAGGTTCGGGGGTTCTCAGATTCAAATTGGGCGAATGATAAAAATGATAGAAAATCTACATCGGGGTTTCTCATTTTTTTGGGGCCGAACCTGATCTCCTGGTGTACAAAAAAACAACCCAAGGTCTCTCGGTCCTCGACTGAAGCTGAATACTGCGCCCTTGCTCTTCTCGCTGCTGAGACCATGTGGGTCACATATATTCTTCGCGAACTCCGCGCCACTCACACTGTTCCTGCTCTCTATTGTGACAACAAATCAACCATCTGTGTGGCCAAGAATTCCGTCCTACACACCAGAATGAAGCATGTTGATATCGATTGTCTCTTTGTTCGCGATAAAGTTCAGGTCGGCACCATGACTGTGCAGTATGTACCCACTGAAGTACAACCGGTTGATATTCTCACCAAGCCTCTCCCGAGCCGACAGCACAATTACCTCAGTTCCAAGCTTCCGCTCAGCTCAGCTTGAGGGGGGATAATAACAGATAGTATTAAATAAATAGTATTAAATAATATTAGTATTTACTGTGTACTAATCCTAGTCCTATTAGGATTAGTACTCCTTAATCCTAGTCCTATTAGGATTATGACTCCTTCCTATATGTCCTATATATATCTCCCATGTATTCCCTTATTAGGTTAACACTTCAATACGATCAATATTCCTTCAGGTATAACTTGAAAAAATAAATACAAAGGCATGACTTGATTTTTGCATGATCCATTAGTTTTGACAAATCCTAACAGAACTATGAAAATTGTTAACTTTAAAATACTTAAAGGATGTTATCTACCAAAAACATAATATTTTAAGGATATAATTTAAGTTTAGACATATTATTTTGAGAATGATTTTTGACCTGTGGAGAAGAAAGAGAAAAGGGAAGTTGAAGAAAAAAATAAAAAAATAAAAAGTTTATTTTTAGTAGGCATTTGGACATTTAATTTCATATAGCGAATGAAATCATGAGACGAAATTACCGTTTGGATGTGCGATTCCAATTCTCTAAAAGAAAATATGATTTGAGATTTTTCAAATAAAAGAAATTGATACACATGTTTATATTTTTTTTTAAAAAAATCTTTTTTTGCCTACTAACTATTTATTTCATATGTAAATAACATTTGTAATTCATATCATTATTTTAAAAACCATTTATATCTCACGTAACGATTATTTTTATCAATATAAAATTTATTATTACTTAGAAGTAATTCCTACTTTATCATTTATATGCATCAAATTCATTATTTTTTATTAAATTTATTTACCAACTAACTTTATTATTACCACTTCATTCAAATCAATTCTCAATAAAAAGAAATCGTAATATTGAGCGTACAAGAGTGGCCATTGTGTCATGAATTGAAACACCAATTTTCTTAGAATAAATATTATTTTTTACACAAAGATATATCATTCACGTTAATATGTCCTTTTAGTAATTCGTCATAAAAGTGATATATTTATTTGGTAGATAAATAATATATTGTTGTTAATTTTCGAAACACAAAAAGACCTTAGCTCCATACAAATGACTACACTAACATTTGCAAGATCACAGATGAAGTGAAAGAGAGTATTAGAATACCAACAAACCGTTTAATTGTAGACATTTATTTTTGCACAATGTGATTGAATGGATTTATGGAGTTTGAAAAAATAGTTTTAGAATATTGAAATAAAGTATGTAAGAACCATTATGATATTGACACACAAGTGACCGTTGTCATAACTTGTGCAGTGTTACATAATTTTTTGTGAGAATGCCAAAGAAGTGATGGAATATTTACGTTATATGAACATGATATTGAAACAACAAATGGCTCAAAGTAAAAATGCTCGTTCGTCTTCTCAATCATATGATCGAAAAACACAAATTCATTGCAAGTAGATTGTTTGTACTTGTAATGACCCGCTAGGTCGTTTTGAGAACTAGGACTAGTTCGACTCCTTTTGAAAATTTAAAGGGGTATTTTAAAACTATTCGAAGACTAAGAGTATTTAGTTGATAAAAATTTTAGTGAAGAATTAATATAGTTAATAGTTAGTGGGTCATATCCATAATTCATTTAATACCTTTTTACTTGATCCATTAATTGATTTAGGTTAGTGGGATTAGTTTATTTATTTTACTTAATTAACATTAGAAGGGCAGAAAATAAAAAGGGTTACAAAATACTGCAAACGTGAGGAACAAAGCGAAGCGGAAGGTATGAAGCAACTGAAACTTTCTTGCTTTGATATGGATTATAACCAGATTTTTCTTGAATTAGTAAAGTATATATATAAATTTTGAAATAGTAGTGCGCAGGTGTAGTATTGATTTTCTCTTTTTAGAATTTTGCGGGATGAATCGATTATTTTGATTGGTTGTTACCCCCATGATGATCATAAGGAGAGGATTGACTAGGTTAATTAATTGGAATATAGCAGCAGGGAATAATGTTACTTTTCCTTCATAGGTGTTCTCGTTTAAAGATTGGTTTTAATTAATTATTATGAAAAAATGAAATTAGGATAGATATGCAAGGTTTTTTGTTCTTTCCTTTTCTTATTGAGAAAATATAGTGAATGGTGGGGGACAATCATTAGGCAATCATTGCCAATCATTGTTAATTGGTAATGACATTTTAGAATTTGGCACTTTGTTTACGTAATGGATTTTAGACGACTTGCAGTGCTTTGCGCTGTTAACTGATAGAATTGTTCTTATTTTATTTATTTACCAAATTAAGATATTAATTTTGATATATGGAGATAGGTAATTAATTATTAGGTATATATTATAAGGTTTAATATTAAATTTTAGGGTATTTAAGTGATTAAGGTTAAATTCTTGGCTTGAAATTCGACAAATATGATAAATTTTGGCATATAAATTATATCAAAATTTGGGGTTGATTAGAGATATGAGTGAGTTTTAGGGTCTATGATATACTTATAATAATTTGAATGTCCACAAACTCGCTCACCTACGAATATTGCATCATTGGTAGATCGTGAGCATTCCGAAACTTTGCGAAAAGGGAAGGAACTATCTTGAAGATTTGTGGCACGAGGTTCGGCTCTTAAGGTATGTTAAGTCTTTTAGACTCGTTGAAGGACATTTTCCTAATTAAAGATTAAAAATGAAAATAGACAAAGGGGTAAGGGTGAAAGATGGGGGTCTTGTATCAATGGTGTAACGGGCATTGGTACGAGTACTGGTGTTATAAAACGGAAAGTTACTACTATAGAATGTGGATTGTAATTTGAGAATTTTTCAAAGCATATGGGCATGGGATGATATATTATTGACTTGAAATTTTGTGTGATTGTGTTTTATTATTTTTTTACACCCGTATAGTTGTGATAATGGAGGTGTTGTGTATTATGTCGATATTGATTGAGTGAGATGCATCATCATCCCCTTATTTTGAAATAATATTCTATACATGCATTCACATGAGAGTGAGTATAAGATGGGCACGTGGAGATCGTCCGTGCTGGGGATGGTAAGATGTTAAGATTGTAATTTGGGCATGTGGAGACCGTCCGTGCGGAAATTGTTGGATATTATGATGGTGCGTTGAGATCGTCCGCACAGACACGTGGAGATCGTCCGTGTCGGTATATGGACCTCGCGAGTCCCCCATGGGTCAGGAACTCTCGATGTATTTCCGAGGAGTATCATGTATATACGGTTGACTAATATTGGGTATTCTGAGACATATCATTACATGGTATCATATTGCATTGCATTTCATCCCATCATTCATTCTTGATGAATATATGTTTCGTTTGGTGTTTGGAAAATACTTAATGTTGATTTCCATTATGGATGAAACTTAAATAGTAAGTGTAATATATATATATATATATATATATATATATATATATATATATATATATATATATATATATATATATATATATATACACATACATACTTGTGTAATTTAAGAATTTATTTTCTTATATAACTCCCGTCACTACTTCTTCGTTGTCGGTCAATGAGACATACTGGGTACACGTGGTTTCGTACTCATACTACACTTGTTGCACTCTTTGTGGTGCAGATTCGATTCCGAGTAGGAGCACATCTCGTGGAGCAAATTGAGTCCGAGCTTGGAGTTTTTTTGGAGTCGTGGTGAGCTGCTTGGCTGTTCCGTGGCCCACACCTCCCTCTATCTTTTATTTATTTTGTTATTAGTATTCAGACAGGATATCCCTTATGTTAGATTTGTCATTTAGTTTCAGACTTGCATCGAATTTTAGAAGCTCTTGTACTTAAGACACCAAATTCTTGGGGTGATATCTTTTAGCTTCCACATTTCGTACTTATAAGGAACTCAATGTTGGAGATTCTTGCTAAGTGTTAGTCTTTTTACTCATTTGTTGGTTTAGTTGGGTTAATATGTTGGGTTGGCTTACCTATTGGTTGGGAACAAAGGTGCCATCACGACTCGTGATTTTGGGTCGTGACAGTACTATGTTAGAGAATTATATTAAAGATTAGTAGACTACAATTGATGTTCAATTTTTTTATTGAATTAAAGTCTGATCAATAAATGCTAGTATATTTCTTAGAATAGTTTTGTGATACTGTATTATGTGATTTTATAAACTTTTGCTTGTTTGATCAGATTGTATAAAGAATTTGAACGATTTTAATGATTTTACAACTTATGAGATTTTTATGTTTATGAGAAGGCATACAAGATAAAAAATCTAAATAACATGTCCAAAAAAAAAACATCAACTTTATCTTATGACTTCATATTATGATTTCATATAACACGGCCAAACATGCCCTTAGATTCATCACGTGCCTCTTTGATGTGAAAATCACAACAATTATTTAACCAACGAAAGGTATCAAAATAATCTATTATAAATGTTTAAATGACACAAATCTAAATTGAGGTGTATACGTGAAATATAATACTAAGCATTGATTGTTTCTTGATGAGTTTAGCCTTAAAATTTAATTTCCCATATTATGAATAAATATATTTAGGAATCCCATCTAAAGTTCTTATTTTTCATCAAAATTAACTCATTTATGTCCCTATTTATAGTTTTTTCCTTGAATAAAAAGGTGGGGCAATGAAGTACTGTTTTCTTTAGGAAGAGTACAACATCAACTATATAATTGAATGACCCTATGCATTCCCCTTGAACAAACAACCAAAATGAGAATTAAATCACTATGCTTATGAATCCTTTTTTTTTCCTTCTATCATTGCCTTTCTTATTTTTCCTACATGCATGCTTCAACACTAGTTGTTGGGCCTTATCTAGTTAGAGTACAAGAGTAATATTTTCCTCTTTGTTGACTAAAAATTAATAATGTAATAATCTAACTATTCCATCTTTTTTTGCAAGTCATATCAGATGAAGTTATTTGGCGACAAATAATGATAATAATAATAATAATAATAATAATAAGGGAATGTATAAAATATTACACAAAAATATGTCTTCATATATATATATATGTGTGTGTGTGAATTATATACATTATTTTTTATCTACATATACAATATAATTTTCTTGCGAAAGAATTTAATCCCCTTCGTGATACATGATAAATAGGTGAATCATATACATGATACAGAAAAGTGAAGTTCTAATGTTTAGAATTGAATCAAACATTTAGAAAATTGAACAATGTTGGAAACTAGAGAATTTCTATGACGAAGATCAATATTTGAGATTTCAAATTTTATTGTTAGTCGTTAAGAAATTTAATTCATCTTTACCCAAGGGGATAATTACTTTCTGCCAGTATTATAAGAATATATATTTTGTAGGGGTATTCTAAATGACTAGAGAATTTGGTCAGAAATTTTAAAAAATTATATTATCTTTTTAATTTTAAAATAAATTGATCTTTTTTTATTTTTTAATTAAAAAATATTAAAATTAAAAGGATAAATATGATTAAAAAGATAAAATAACATAGATAAAATATCATTCTGGCCAAAAAAATTTTTCCTATGTGGCAGAAGTAGTGGTACCTCAAAATTAAAAAATCACAAATTACAAACACAATCACTATAGCAAATTTTCAAGAATAAACTGCCAACAATTTTCAAAATATTTCCTAATCAAACTCTGTTGTGATTCATGATAGGCCATCACTAGATCGACCTTTGTACAAACTTTCAAAAGATTCCATATTATCAATTAAGAGAAACCAGATGATGAAGCTTGACCAAAATTCAAGTTTCTATATCAGAGTATAAATTGTATACGAGTGTATAAGTATCTCTTACAATTTTATATATTGAGTGTATATTATTATGTATTATGATTTTATATATTTATATATATAAAAAGAATAAGATAAGAGTTGTGTCTATGACTGTATGCCAGATTGTGCTTTGGGCTAAAGACTTGCAATGTAAATGTTAGGACAATATTTTTACAATATAGGTTAGGTATTTAAACTTTTATGAAATTTTTACAAAATAAATTTGGTCCAAAAGAATAGGAAAAATTAGCAAACTAGTCAAAAAACTAAACATATTTAGTGAAAAGCTCCCTATTTTAAAAATATTAGTAAAAATATCAAAAATGTCATTATTTTAAAAAATGATGTATCCTAAATCACATCCTAGTTTATCTCACATTTTAGTACAGTTTTTTTTGTGAAAAGATAAAACAAATTGCATGTCTCTCTCAATTAACTCTTTACCAAATTTAAAAAGGAATAATTTATTTTTCACTCTCTAAAATTTATCTCTTCCATTATACGGTAGGGCTGGCAAGGGGACGGGGAAGGGGACTAGGGGACGGGACGGGACGACATGAGACGGGAGATTTTTTTAAAAAATATTTATATATTTTTATTGAAATTATACGTCTTTAGCTAATAAATTTTAAATTTAATTTTTGATTTTCAAATATCAAAATAATTTTTCAAATTTAAAGTTTCAATTTTCAAATTTCAAGTTTCAACTTTAAAGTTTTAAATTTCAAATTTGAGAAGTTTAAATTTGTAATTTAAATATTTTGAAGTAATGTAAATTGTAAACTTTAAATTAAGTATTTTAAAATTAGTTTAGTACTTTAGTATATATTTAATTGTATATATTAAAATTAAAATGCAAAACAATAATTGTATAAAAAAAACTTGAACAAAAGTTAAAACCTTTAAATTTATTCAATAGAACTTAGAAGTTACAACTTACAATTAACAAATATTAGTGGAGTAACTAATCTACGCAACACCTTTTAAGAAGGGTTCTGTTTCAATAAGTTCTCATACGTAAAACTAATATTTGTTACAGATATTAGATGAGTAACTAATTTTACGCAGCCACCTTCAAGGAAGGGTTCTATTTCAATTAGTTCTCGAATGTAATCTAATAATATCTGTTTTTTCCTTTAAAATTTAATTCTAATTGTCGCATCATATCGATTGTGATATCCTCCGGTGTTGGCAAACTTGTTAGAAATTCTTGTGCCTCTAATTCATCATCACTGCATTCAATTTGTGTTTTGGTCTAACTTGCTTGTTTTATTTTACTTAACTTTGGCAAATTGTTATTCCTCCTTTCGGCATTGGACCAGTCTCTAAATAAAACTGTTGTTTCCAAACTGTCTTCCGCCAATGAATGTATATGATCACCAATTTGAAACCTTGCCGCATTGAAAGCAGCCTCCGATGCAACTGATGAAGCTTGAATAGCTAGAACATCACGAATCATTTTGCTCAAAGTTGGAAATTCATCGCTTCGCCTACTCCACCAGCCTAATAAATCTTCATTGCCATCTTTGATTTCCAATACTTCTAAAGATTGATTAAGATATTCTTCAAAATTATCACGATTAGTAGAATTAAGACCAAGAAAACCTCGCATATAACATGAAATTGGAAGTGACGAATCAATCTCAACATTAGATGTTTGACCAACTTCTCCTTGAAAATTTTCAATAGTTCTATATTTTTCATACAAAACTTTTGCTTCTACTTTTATGCTAGACTACACGCTTGACAATTTAAAATTTCTTCCGGTAAAATTTCTAACTTTTTATAAAAAGTGTCAACAAGGCCTTGCACACCTTGTAATTTATAAGCAGGATGAAGTAAAGTAGCCGTTAAAAAAGCTTGAGGAATAGGAAAAAAATATTTTTAAAATTTTTCAATCATACCTTCAATTGCAAGTCTAAATTTATCTATTTTTTTTATATTTACAAAATCGAATTGAAAGAGCACAAATATTTATTAATACGGATGAAATAGTAGGATAATAAATTCCCGAAAACATGGTAGTAGCATCATAAAAAAGTCTTAAAAATCGTAATCGTTCTTTAGTTTCTTCCCAATCTTCATCACAAATTCTATCTAATGGGTCAGCATTATGGCATTAAAAACCATTTGTATGGGTACTTCTATATTTATAAGCAACCGAAAGCATTTCGTAAAGAGAATTCCACCTTGTTTTAATTTGTTTTGGAATTTTT
Source organism: Solanum lycopersicum (assembly GCF_036512215.1). Taxonomy (NCBI): domain Eukaryota; kingdom Viridiplantae; phylum Streptophyta; class Magnoliopsida; order Solanales; family Solanaceae; genus Solanum; species Solanum lycopersicum. Next base: position 53,600,626 of record NC_090810.1, on the reverse strand, counting down.
CTAGGTGACAATTAACATAGTGAACAACGCTCATTAAATTCCCTAATTCTAGCAGCATTGTTTGTATGAAAAATCCAGGTAACAACATATTCAACTTTTACGCTACTACAATCAAATAAAAATTTAATATATGTGCAACACATCTAACATGAATAACATTATTATCAATTGGATGTAATCTAACTTTTAACATTTTAGCAGCGTTTGTATTATTAAATGCATTATCTAATGCGACAGACATTATTTTATCTATAATCATGTAATAATCTAAAACACTTAAAATATTTGAAGCTAAATATGCACCAGTTTTTTTATCTATACATAGTTTATAACTTATAATTCTTTTTTGCAAATTCTAATTATGATCAATCCAATGTGCAGTAATAGTTAAATAATTATTTCCATTAACACTACAACCCATGTCCGAAATTATAGACACTCTACTATCTAATATACTAAATAGACAACAAAGAAATTGACAATGTTTACCTTGATATTCAAAAACATCAGATTTAACAGTATTTCTTAAAAAACCTCTATAATTCGGATTATAAATTTGTTGAATATATTGAACAAAATCGGGATTTGAAGGAAAACTATAAGGCAAACCACAAACAGAAACTATTTTAGCTAAATTTTTCCGATCTAATTCCTTATTATATTTACGTTGTGTTATTGGACCAGCGGAGTTAAAAGGATCTAATGTTCCTTGAACCATGTTAGAAGCCCCTATTGATGCATTACCGGTAATATCTAATTTGCAAGATAACAAATGTCTATTTAATCCCCCGATTCCACCTTGACCCCCACCTTGTTTATGTTTAAAAGGTTGCTTACACTTATTACAAATAGCAACACTATTTTCTTTATCAAAAGTCATAAATTGCACACAATAGAAGTTTTAGGTCGCTGATACTTCACCTTCTCCCTTGTGGGAGGTATAAGGGTGGATGTCCAAAATTTTGCTCCGGTAAATTGACAATCTCATTTGGAACTTCTGTCACCGAACTAGTAGTTGTTTCTTCTAACTCCTCTTCTCCCAAATCAGCTTCTACTTTTTTACCTGAATTTTCATCAACATTAGGATTAATATTACCATAACATCATTCTAAACTTTCGTGATCGAGTTGAACATTTGAATCAATATTATAAGGAGTATCATCAACATAAGTAGAATCATTTATGTTAAATCTAGCTCTACTCGTTGATTTAGATGAAGTACCACCACTTTTACTACTCTTTTATCTTTACTATTTTTTTACCAAAATTAAATAATTTAAAAAGTCTACTTTCTTCGTTATCTTGTGCTTTCTCTTTTCCTTTACTGCTATTTTTTTTGCTAGAACTCAACTTAATTTTATATATATATATATATATATATATATATATATATATATATAAAGTGTAATATAAAAATAATAATAACACAAAAGTAAAGACGAAAAATAAAATATAAATATTATGAAACGAATATACCAAACGTCAACGTTAATAGCAGACGTTAAACCGGTTGTTGAAGCTTGTGATTTGTTGTAACTTGTAATTTGTAACTCCAAGTCTCCAACCAATATTTGATAACAAATATGAGATAATATAATTATATTTATTGATATAATATGAAAATTTTGAATTGAAAATTGAAATGTATGGATTCTAATAATATGAGAATTAAAATGGAATAGAAATTAAGATTGACACTTGAGAGTTGAGAGGATATAGAAAATAATTGAGAGAAATGAGAATAGATGATTTTGTAAGAAATAGTAGGAGATAGGTGTATTTATAGTATTAAAAATAGGTTAATGTGTAATTATTATAACTTGAGGGTTTAAAATAAAGTTTTAAAAGTAGGGGGGTGGTAGGGGGTGTTTGGGAACACAAAAAGGGGCATAAATCTGTTGGAGGGGGCCCACTAACCGTTTCCCCAGCGGATCTAAACGGTCAAATTTTTAAAATTTTTAAAAAAAAGGGGGGGGGGGGGAGGGGGATCCCGCGAACCGGCTGGTTCAACCGGGATGCAGGGGTGAACCGGCTCCTGACCGGTTCCCTCATCCCCCACCCCTTATACCCCTTAAACCCTGGGGGATGGACCGGGTTCGGAACGGGGCAGGTCAGGATGCAGGCCGGGTTGGGCCATCCTGATCCCCCGGCCACCCCTAATTCTACCCTATTTTCAATTTCCCCATGCTTCCCCCATTTTTCAAATTTCTCATCATTTCCCCCTTTTTTTGGTTTCAGAAATTGGATTCTCAACAATTCCACTTATTAAGGTATTTATCTTTACTATTGTTCTATGTTTTCATTTGAAATTTTTTAGATTTTTGTGTATTTTTCAATCTCCTTATTTTCAGTTAAGATTTCAAATAAAGGGGAAACACAAAAATTACAATTCAATGTCTGATTCAAAGAGAACTGTAAGAAGTATTCCATACAATCATCAACTTTTAGAGATTTTGCATCTTTGATTTATACATTACTCAAGAAAATGTAGTTTTTGACTAAAATGACTCAAGATAGAAGATCTAAGTACCTACCTGCATTCAAGTTCAAGATAGTAATGTCAGCAGGGTAAATACACTATTAATAAAAGGAAAAAAATGGGTTTAGAAGATTTCGAAAAACTTGTTTAACATCAAGTTGAAAAAGAACAATTTTCTACTAATTTATTTTGTATTTATAGTTCTTTTTTACAAATTGGTATTCCTTTTCAATTTGTACTCAGATCACTTATTGAAAAAAAGGACAAACATTTGTTTTGAAGAGTTCTCAACTTTTTTAGAGTCGCCACTTAATTTTGAGGAGAATCCAAAAAACTGACGTTTCCTAAAGACTTAAACAGATAAAAATCATTTTGAAAACTTTAAAGGAATTCGGGGATTCATATTGTATTTTAAAAAGGTTTTTAAGGCACCTAAAATACTCGTTTAATACGATTTTCCGGCAATTAACTTAATTTGACTAAATTTAAAAGTGCAATAAAAATAGAGTTGTTTGAAAAATGTACGCCTAAATCATTTAAGATTGTTTGGAAAGTGAAAAATTATTTATCTGAGTGAATTTTAATTTGTAAACCCTTAAGCCATTTACTTGATTTGATCGAGTTGTTAAAACCAAAATGACATTTTGCAGGGAATTGAATTTTCCTAACCTTTAGAACTAACGACAAATAAAATAGATAAGTAATAAAGACAAGTAAAGAGAGAGGGAAAGAGATTTGGGTCCAAATCTGGGTTATCTATTTGCCTGGATTGATTTTTGGATCCACCTGTTTTGGGTTTTTGACCCATTTTTCTTTCTTTTGTACCTGTCCTAGATTAAGCAAATTATAATACAAAGTAAATAAAGAAAAATTAAAAGACGACAAGGGCTTATTCCCGAAATGCAATACGAAATGCAAAAAATTTAAAAAAAGAGTCGTCTAATTCGTCTTCTCCGACTTCCTTCAATTCTTTAAACTTCTGGACCTGTTCATCAAGTTGGCTGAATCGGGAAAGGAAAGTTTGATGGGACCTCCGTGGTCCTGATATAAAAATGCACAAGATGTAGAGCCGACGAAAGCTTGAATGAGCGTCACATGGAGAGAAGAAAGCAAGAACACATAAGAAACTAATATATTCAAAGCTAATGACAATAGTTAAATTGCCAAATAATAGGACATCCCATGGCATTCAACATAAGCAGGATAAAGATAAAATAAAAGTAATAACATAAAGATAGCAATAACAAAAACTTTATGCAAAACATAATGCATTTAAGGGACACCAAAGAAAAGGATTGTTGCCCATTGAACATCTTATAGCAATAACAAAACGCAAAAAATGCTAGATCTTCCAAATCACGCATTGATCCCTTTTCACCATTAAGCCGAACGTAATTAATTTTATAACAAACTGCTACACCATTCTTATACATGAAACTGATTTTATTCAAGTTAAATGTCGATAGAAAATAATTAAAACTTTAAAAAAAACAGTTGGCTAATAGAAGGAGATTACAGGGGATGCAAAAATGTGTTTTAACAGTCCAAAATTCCAAGGGAAATCTGAATAATAAAATAGGAGCTAAGGGAAATAAACAAACCAAAATGATCTTCCAAAATATCTAATATTTTAACGGTATTCAACTTTTGAGTTGATTAAGGCACGAAAAGGTGATCAAACCTTGAGAAGTTGAAGAACAGTAAAGCCACCTTAAGGGATAAATTTAAAGTTTCGAACTAAAACCCCACCACAAAGATTGGGCAACAAAAGCTGAAGCGAGATTTATTTAGTAAATCACAAAATCCAACTCAAAATAAATAAAGGAGACTGCTCCAAACGGGTACATAATCAACAAAATAGAGCTTAAATGAACATAGTATTTAGGTAGCAAATCGAGACAATATTATATTGGTCCAGACTAAGGTGAGAGTAAGTAAAACTTCGACTCGAAGGGAGAGGGGAAGTTTACAAAACTATGCACTAGAGAGGGTGTTGGTATCGAACCATGGCGCACTAAATGCAATCTATGGGACTTTACCAACACAATAAGATAGACGCAAGAGGGAGCTAAACAATGAAAGTTTTTAACATTATGAGCAGGCTAATAACAACAAAACATGCAATATATAGATGTCTATCCATATTTCAACTAGCACAAATTCTGACTCAACTACACGAATTAGAAGAAGAGTAGAAATCGAAATTAAAATGACAGACTACGAAGAAAGATTATTACCTCCTTTAGGGCAGTGAACTGGTAAACAAGAAAGAGCAATGAGACGACTATTCCACCAACTGAATGTGACTTGAACTCGGATGGAATGAACAGGGTAGACAACTTATTCACGAGAAGCTCAAAACGGAAGCAACAAAACGAGGAAATTTGTGTGGAAGATGAACTCAAAACGCTAGAAATTATCGTCTCACACACTTAATATGTATTAAAATATTTCTTTAAACTTTCTCCTCTTCCTATTTCTTGAATTTAAGCTGCCTAAAAATCTCTTGACCCTTACTTCGCAAGAAAAAAACATAATTTTTTGGAATCCTTTTCATCTCATAAAAATCATCTCCTCAAAAAAATCCCCCTGCTTTCCTCACGGAAAAGATCTTATATAAGGGAAAAATTAGGGGTTTCTTTGGGAAAACCGGATCGAAACCCACTACTTCAGGCCCACAAAACTTGGAATTTAAATACAAAAAAACTAGCAATATTCCATCTCGATTCTGAATTTGCAACAGATTGAAGGATGGGATGGAGGGTTTTGATTGACGAAAATCGCCCTTGGAGCCACGCATCATCATCTTTAGGCGATTAAGGTCCAGGACTTTGCTGCTTTTCCTGGAAAACTCGTACAGAGATAGAAAGGTGAAAGGAAAATAAAAGGGGCGACATGATTTGGATCGTGTCTTGTTCAAGGCGAGAAATCTGGAGCTCATCCCTTCGCGCGTGAGGGATGTGGAGACAATCTGGATCTCATCCCTTCGCGCGTGAGGGATGTGGAGACGATCTGGATCTCGTTGACATCTGCTGCACAACCTATTCTATTGATTTGGGGCTGATTGCTTATGGGCGTGGGTATTACTGTGTGTTCAAAGTAAAATAAGAAATGGAGAGTGGGTATTGGATTTTTAAAGATAAACACAAGTATTTTATTGAGCCTGCGGATTGGACTGAAAGAACTGCAGAAACGGATTGCTGAAAAAATTAAGAGAAAGGCCCAATTGGTCTATTAGTTAACAACATTACCGATTCAGTCAAATTAGCTTATAATTGACCAATTTGATTAGATTTTAAAATAAGACAAATTAGCATAATTAATCAACAAGCTTCTTAAGGTTAACAAAACAAAATACTTAACTCGAATATAAACTGAAGATACAAAATATAAGCTAAAATAATTAACAAAATATCACTATCATTATTATTTCTTGATTTTGAATATTGATAACAAATTTAAATATCTATACGAATAATTATGAATAATTAAGTAAGCATATACATTTGCTTAAAATTAAAAAAGCATTAAAGCATTTGTAAAATGGCTTGCAAGCTAGGCTATTTTTAAATATATACATTTTGAAATTCATAAAAATCAATTATTTTGAATTGTTTAAACTCGGGAAGCTCATTAGTTAATTACTATCGGGGAGAGGGTCAAAATCGGATGTCAACAACGGTCCCTCATTTTACTTAGATTGATGTAAGAAATTCAAGGAAAATGAAACTAACCAAGCCAATTTTAACCGTCCACATAGTCATCTTTTAGGAAAAGTGAAATTGGTACGGACTTTAGGACTTACGGTCGGACCCCGAAATGGGTTTCCTACATATCTCAGGCTATATGAGAATCCAGGCCACCTGTAGTTCGATAAACTTGATTTAACGCATGATTTTGAAAGAATTCAAAAGCTACCTCAATACTGAATTGTGAAGATACCGAAATGCTCGAGAATAAGATTGGAGAGCGAATGTTGGGATACAACTGAGTTTTCAACATTGAGCTCGCCTACATATCCTTACAGCATAAGAATCAGGCTGTTTGTAGTTCGACTCAATCGGTTTAGAAGGAAATCTATTAAGCAAGATAACCTTTGGTTCTGGAAGAGTGACAAATAGGTCGAGTATGAAAAAGAGGCTTGTAATCTCTAATCCATGAATTTGGTGCACTTCACACCCATAATTAAGAACTCACACGGACATAAATTTCCAAGCTCTAGGTGTATTGTCACTCAGATTAGAAATTTGCCTCCGGCGATACCTAAATTTCTGGATGCAAAATCGGAGCTGACAAATTGAAAGAAAAACCCACATGCCTTATGATAGGGGTATGGTTTGATTGTTGTGGAAGTCGATCCTCTGCTCGCGTCCTAAGAGGTTGACATTCCTCTTTGGACAGTGTCCCAGTTCGCTGCTAAGAAAAAGTTCCACGTTGTGTTGCATTCTTTTAAATGTCGTCCACACCTGTGGTATGTTTTGGAGAATTCATCCTTTTGGATGCTCTTGACAAAGACTGAGATAAAACTTGTCAGCATAAAAATGCAATTTAAATGGGAAACAATGTCTTTTACCATGTCGACACTTAATCGTTCTTCTCGACATTTAATGTCAACTCAATTGGTTTGACGTAAAACAAATAAAACTTATGTCTTGTGTTTGCAATATAATCTTCAATGCACTCTTTATTTGAGGGGTAAACATATCCCTTGAGATGCACGATTCCTCCTCTGGCAGTGCATGATTTCTTACGGGGCATGAATATCTTTCCGTGGTGCATGATTTCGGGGTATGAATATCTTCCCGTGATGCATAAATTTCTGCGAAGCATAAATATATCTTCTCGCGATGCATAATTTCTGCGAGGTATGAAATCTTCTCGCGATACATAATTTCTGCAAAGTATGAAATCTTCACGCGATGCATAACTTTCTGCGAGACATGAAATCTTCTCGCAATGCATAGCTCTCGACGAGCATAAATATCTTCTCGCAATCATGAATATTGACTCGCGATGCATGAATATTGACTCGCGATGGATGATCTTTTGAGATGCATGAATATTGACTCACGATTTTTTTTATTCTTTTGAGATGCATGGATATTGACTCGCGATGCATGATCTTCTGCGATGCATGAATATTGACATTTGATGTCATCCTAGGTACCAAATGAAAATAGTGCTTCAATTGAGAAACATAGTGATCTTCTGAGTGCTTTTTGGATAATCATATCATCTCTAATAATGATAACGGTAAAACGACTTCTAGATAGTATATCGTCTTGATTGAAAATAAAATAACTGACGCCTCCGGGTAATGTATAATATCATATCTGACATTATGATGCAAATGACGTCCTTTACTAAAACCGTAAACTCTTCCGTGAGATTTTTACTTTAAAAACCTTCGATCTAGCTGGACATTGTTTATAAACTTCAAGTTGTCAGAAATTGATTGAAATAAACAATTCATGTTCCCAAGTCTCCTATATAAGCGATATAAAATGCTTCCTGCTTCTAGGAAAACTATTGATTTTGGGATAGTTCTCTCCTCCTTTGACTTCTCCATATTCATGCATCGGAAGAATTTGTTGATTTCACAGCAAAGCTATAAACCTGTGTCCACAGAAAAATTATTAGTTTTTTTTAAAACGAACTAATCTGTGTCGATTTCTTCAGTTGTCTGCTCCTTGTCCTACTATCTTCGGTTGATTTTCCGATCTCCTGACTCTTGATAGATAAGACAAGATAATTTATGCCAAAACAAATGAAACATAAAAGAGAATATTTAAGAGAAGTAAATTTTCGAGAAATAGTATCTGAAAAAGGTCACTGTCAAGTCATATCATATCAGAATTAGCAAACTTCTTTGAGTTTGATGCTTGGAGGTCTATCTGATTATCCGCTGGGGAGTTTTCAGAGTCACTCCGGACTTGTAGATAAACCCATGCTGAAATTTTGAGGCCATCCTCAAAATTTTTGTACCAGTCAACTATCTTGCTTATCTTTCCACTGTAACTGAGTAGATTACGAAATTTTTTAGATCTTCTAAAAAATTCTGTCCTAGTTGAAAATCTCAAAAAATCTTCAGTCTTGACTTGCTGAGGAAGAATCTTCTTCTCGAGAATTTTTGAGTCTCTCTCAAAAATTCTGTCCCAGTTTCTATTGTAAAGAGGAATAGAAATCTTACGGGAGATATGACCGAACCCTTGTGGCACCTACATATTCCTTTGAGATAAGAATCAAGTTAAACGTAGTTCCCTCTCAAAGGTAACAAAATAGGAAAATCTACAAAGAAAACCGACCGAGGCCGATATAGGCAGTCTACGTATCTCATTCTTGAGAATTCAGGTCGAACGTAATTCATATACAAAGAAATAATTAAAGGGGCTAAATGGGGTGACCGAGGTCGATATAGGCCGCCTACGTATCTCATTTTTGAGAATTCAGGTTAGACGTAGTTCATTACAAAGGGATAATTTTTTTAGCAAAACAAATATAGCAAACAGAATGATTACAAGTAAATGAAAAAATTGCAAAACGAAGCTTCATACGTCGTATCTCTTGACAGCGTCTGAGTTGATAGGTTTAGGCCATGCGGTGCCATCCATCTCCGATAGGACCAAAGCACCTCCAGATAATTCTTTGCGAACCATGTAAGGATCTTGCCAATTTGGCGCAAATTTTCCTTTGTATTCGTCTTGATAAGGAAAAATACACTTAAGGACCAATTGACAAACTTTGAAAATACTGGCTCTTACTCTCTTGTGAAAAACACAAATCATTCTCTGTCGATACAACTAACCATGACAAATGACCACCATTCTTTTCTCATCAATCAATGTTAATTGGTTAATCCGCTTGCTGACCCATTCCGCATTACTCAAATTCAGTAGGTGAGTGCTTCTATTCCATATACTAACAGGAATCGTTCGATAACCCACTAAAGCATATGGCGACATCTCGTGCCAACCTCGGTGGTTGTCAATCATTTTCCTCAAAATCTTCTTGATATTCTTATTGGCGGATTCTATAGCTCCATTCATCTGAGGACGATAAGCGGTTGAGTTTTAGTGAGTAATCTTAAATTGCTCACATATCTTTCTCATCAAGTGACTGTTGAGATTTACACGATTATCAGTAATGATGGATTCTGGTACTCCGAACCTGCATATCAGATTGTTTTGAACAAAATCAGCTACAACTTTCTTGGTTACCGATTTGTAAGAAGCTTCTTCCACCCACTTGGTGAAGTAGTAAATGGCAACTAAAATAAATCTGTGTCCATTAGAATCGGCTGGGTCTATCGTACCTATGACATCCATGCCCCAAGCTACAAACGGCCAAGGTGAACTCATAACATTAAGTTCATGAGGCGAAACTCGTATCAAATCAGTGTGCACTTGACATTTTTGGCATTTTTGCACAAACTTGCAACAATCATCCTCCAAAGTCATCCAAAAATATTTGGCTCGTAGGATCTTTCTTGCCAAAGTGAGCCCATTCATATGCGTTCCATAAACTCCAGCATGTATCTGTTCAATAAGCTTCGCAGCTTCAACATCATCAACGCATTTTAGAAGATCCAAATCTAGAGTGCTCCTATAAAGGACTTCTCCACTTAGAAAGAAATTGAGAGCAATACGGCGTATCAACTTCTTTTTGTTGGACGTAGCATCTTCAGGATAAGTTCTTGACTCCAAATACTTCTTAATATCAAAATACCAAGGCAAACCGTCTGGTTCTGCTTTAACATGGGAACAATGGACTGGTTGTTCTTTCAACTCTATATCTAGAGGAACAATATAATTTGTATCCGGATGTTTAATCATCTAAGCGATGGTGGCAAGAGCATCGGCCAAATCATTTTGTATTCTGGGAGTGTGCTTGAATTCGATCTTACGAAACCTCTTGCAAAACTTCTGTATATATTGCACGTACGGTATAATCTTCGCGTTCTTCACATCTCATTCTCCTTGAATCTGATGAATCAAAAGATCCGAGTCTCCAATAACCAACAAATCATAAACATTCATGTCGATGGCCATCTTCAACCCGAGAATACAAGCTTCGTTTTTAGCCATGTTGTTTGTGCAACTAAATCGGAGCTTAGCTGCCATGGGGTAATGATGCCCATATTCTGACACTAAAACTACCCTAATATCTTTACCTTGATGATTTATCGCTCCATCGAAGAATAGTCTCCAACCGGGGTATGCCTCAGAAATATCTTCACCCAAAAATGACACTTCTTCATCGTGAAAATATGTATTAAGCGGTTCATACACTTCATCAATGGGATTTTCTGCAAGATGATCAGCCAAAGACTGTGCTTTATCGCCTTCTAAGTCACATACACAATTTAAAATTCACTTAATAACATTTGCCACTTAGATAACTTTTTGGTCGGCATCGCCTTCTGGAAGATATAATTCAACGGATCCATTCTGGAAATGAGGTATGTTGTATAGGAAGACAAATAATGTCTCAGATTCTGGGCAATCCATGTCCAAGCACAACACGTTCTCTCCAAAAAAGTATAACGAGACTCGTATGGAGTAAACTTCTTGCTTATATAATAGATAGACCTTTCCTTCATTCATGTCTCATCGTGTTGACCAAGTATGCATCCAAATGCACTATCTGAGATAGACAAGTACAACAACAAAGGACTCCCTTCGGTGGAGCAACCAATACCGGTGGATTGGACAAATAGTTCTTGATAGCATCAAAAGCAGTCTGACACTCTTCAGTCCATTTGTCGGGGCTTCTTTCTTCAATAGCTTAAAAATAAGCTCACATACCACGATTGATTGACCTACGAATCGACTGATGTAGTTTAACCTCCCTAAGAAACTCATCACCTCTTTTCTCATCTTCGGCAAAGGTAACTCTTGAATTGCTTTAATCTTAGAAGGGTCGAGCTTAATACCTTTTCTGCTGACTATATATCCCAACAACTTTCCGGCTGGAATCCAAAAACGCATTTGGCGGGATTTAACTTTAAGTTGTAACGACGTAAATGATCAAAGAATTTTCATAGATGTGTCAAGTGTTCCAAACTCTCGCGGGAATTGATTATGATGTCATCCACATACACATTAATCTCTCAATGAATCATATCATGAAATAGGATCTTCATATCCCTCATATAGGTAGCACCATCATTCTTGAGGCCAAATGACATCACACTATAATGATATACACCCCAAGGTGTAATAAAAATAATCTTTTCTGCATCTTTCTCGTCCATCAAAATCTGATGATAACTTGCGTAACAATCCATAAATAACTGCATTTCATGCTTAGCACAATAATCAATCAAAATATGAATATTCAGCAACAGAAAATTATCCTTTGGGCTAGCTTTGTTGAGATCTCTGTAGTCGACACAACTCCTAATTTTCCCATCTTTCGTGGTAACCAGTACAACATTGGCTAACCAAGTTGGGTATTTTGTCATTTTCACCAATCGAGATTCTATTTGCTTGGTGATCTCTTCTTTTATCTTTAAACTCAGTTCAGGTTTGAACTTTCGAGCCTTTTGCTTCACCAGATCAAACCCCGGATTAATCTGTAGTTTATGAGATACAACGTCGGTACTCAACCCTTGCATGTCACTGACTTCCCAAACGAATACATCAATATAATCAGTAAGAAAATGAATCAGGCCCTCTCTCTGAGTTTCATTTAAGTGGATGCTGATCTTAACCTATTTAACACATTCTTGATCCCCCAAATTTACCGTTTCCGTTTCCTCTAGATTCTGCTTATGCTGGTTTTCAAACTGCCAAAATTCCTTGGCAACATACTCTGGTTTCTCACTTTTTTCTTTGTAATCATCCACCTCGTCATCACCTGCCTCATTTTGTTCATTTAGCTTGTGACATGACATGACATTGGCAGGTTCAAAACTTACATTACTGAAACCATAAACAAACAAAGTTAGAAAATCAAAGTATAACAAACGACTAAATAAATAAATTTAAAAACAAATAGGATTTCACTCAAATTTAAAAACAATGCAAACTTTGGGCATGGCATAGTACATGTTGCCTTCTTTGAATATCACGATGGAAATTCAAAAGTTCAAACAGTTAAGAAAATGTAGAATGGTGGGTATCGGGCCTCTTTCAGACTAGCACTGATTTTTATATGCATAAAACGATGCCCTTCTACCTAGGAGTTTGGGGAATCAGGATAGGTGTGGAGGTCCAGTTCTGCAGCATCTCTCTTGACTCAACATCACGGATACCAGCTAGCTCGACCTCTTTCTCAATAACAGCATCGATCTACTCGAGAGGTCACAGATTCCTTCCCCAAGTTCTTCATGCTCGGCATACTCCCGGACTGGGAAGGATTGATACAGATGTGGGATTAGCTTATCCAATGCTTGATCATTCATCTTTTTCGTCTTTATATCATCATTTGTGGGGACAATACCCCAAACCATATCTGGATCCTTTGACAAGTACAAGAATAGGCTCAATAATTCCTTGGAAATTTCTTCCCGATCTGAAACCTTGTTCAAAACCATTCTGCAGCATCACTGTGGCTATCATCTTGTACATGGCAGGCATGGTAGTCTGTGGGGTCAAGTCTTCACCGGTGGTATTTACCAGCTCCACAGTGTAGAAATTTGTCCCTCGTGATATCTCATCAATGATTGGCCCCTGTCTGCCAGAGTGACTCCCTTAGCTATGAATAGCCAGCTCTTCGTTCTTCCAAACAAGGTTCATCATTGGATGTAGAGTAGAAGAGACAACTCCAGCCATATGGATGAAAGGCCTTCCCAGAAGAAGGTTATAACTGGTATCGATATCCAATACTTGAAACTGTGAACTAAATTCTGCTGCGCCCATTTGGATAATCAGATTCACCGCTCCCAACGTATCTCTCTGAACCCCATCAAAGTCTCTTACATACTTGGTTTTGTTCACGTTTTGCCAAATCAAACCTTAACTACCTCAACATCGACAACGGGCGGATATACAGACCAGATCCATCATCTACTAAGACGCGGTTGACAACCTTTTTGCACCATACCACAGTGATATGCAACGCCTTGTTGTGTGACCTCTCTTCGAAAGTCAGCTCATCGTCACAAAAGTTGATACGGTGCCCTCGAATAACCTGGTGAATCGTAGCGGCCATGTTATCGCTGCTTGTGCCCGCGGGTACATATGTATCATCAAGAGCCTTCATAAAAGCCTGCTTGTGTGATTGAGAACTCATCAGCAGGGCCCATACAATAATCTGGGCTGGAGTCTTCTCCAAATGCTTGACAATAGAATAATCTTTTGGTTGCATTCTCCTCTAGAATTCCTCTGCCTCACCTTTGCTTATTGGCCTTTTAGCCTGATTCTTCTTTTGACCTTTGAGAGCAAGCTCGTCAGGTTTGTAACATCTTCCGGTTCTGGTCATGCGTTGAGCAGCAGCAACTTCAATAATGAACTTAGGCTTGATGAGAGTTTTTGATGGAACCAAAGCAACAACCTTTGCGGGTGTCAAAATAACGAACTCTTTCTTCTCGTTAGTGCTCAAAGAAGCTACAACCTTTTCCAAATCATTGTGAAAGAATGGAGTAATCATTTTCGTTCTACACTAGTTACGTCTGTCTTGATCATATTGACCATTGCCGCCCCCATGATTCGCAACTGGTTGGTGTTGACATTTGATGCCGCTGGTTGGAGAGAGACTACCTCTTGGTCATTCAAATCCTGAATTTTGTGCTTGAGGTTGCTACAATCCTCAGTATCATTCCCAACACTATTGGAATGATAAGCATATCTTTGATCAGGTCTGTAGAATTTTGAATTGACATCCACAGGTTTGGTCCCCACAGGGTGGATGTATCCGGCCTCAGCCAGTCGCTCGTATAGCTTTGTTCGACTTTCAGCAAGCGCAGTGAAGTTCCTTGAAGGCTTCTTCTCGAATCTTGGTCGTGGAGGGTCATATCTGCCTTGTTGAGGAGGAGGCATCTGTTGATAACCTCAGGTATTTGGGCGGGGAGCTTCGTTTCTGGGATATGAATTTGTTTGGTAGTTTGGCGATGGATCTTGGTAGTTCGGGTGAAGATTTTGATATTAGGGATATTGGAATTGTTACGCAGGAGGGAGTGCTCGGTAGCTTGACTGCACGTTAGCACAGTTTGGAGCAACACCCTGGTAGGGAGATGGAATTTGGTAGGGTGGAGGATGATTTGGTTAAATGGGAGATGTATTTTGGTAAGTCGGGGGTGTACTTTGGTATAGTGGAGCTTGGACGTTTGGATAAGTGGCGGTAGCATACTGGTAAATTGGAGGATTATTGGAATGATTAGCTTGCGTGTAGCAAGATTGGTAGGACTTTTGGGAAGGTCGAGAACGACCTTGGGAATATGATAAGCTTCTAGGGGTTTTATTTTCCCCTTATGAAACAATAATGATTTTCTCTTTTTTCTTTTTCAATAACCCTGAAGATCCAGAGGATGCAGCTACACAGGCTATCTTTCCTGCTTTTAAACGGTCCTCAATAGTCTCACCAATCTTGACTATCTCGAAAAACTTTGCTCGAACGAGCAACGTTTTCACGCGCATGAATACTTCAATGATTTCTTTCTCAGACATGGGTGGTCTTACTCTTGCCGCTTCTTTTCTCCACCTATAAGTAAACTCCCTATAGCTCTCGGTTTGTTTTTGCTTCATCTTCTCCAAAGAATATCTGTCTGGAACAATTTCTATGTTGTAAGCAAATCGATCGATAAAATCTTTGGACAATGCATTCCAGTTGGGCCATTGCCAGGTTTCATGCGATGTGAACCATTCAAGATCTTTTCCGCACAGGCTTCAGCTGAAGAGCCGCATCAGTAAAGCTTCCTCCCTTCCAACTCCGACGAGCTAGTCACAGTATGATCTCAAGTGATCCATAGGATTCCCCACTCCTCCGAAGGTGTCAAACTTCGGGATCTTGAACCCTTTTGGAAGGTCCAAATTTGGATGAATACATAAGTCTTCATAACTAAGCCCGGCGATCTCAGGGATGCACTGGAGCTCCTCATGGCCTTCTTGATCTCTTCTTTCATGTCGATCTTTACCTCTTCCTTTACCCTCCACTCCTTTCATGTTCCTCGTAATGGTCCATCTTAGAACCGTGCACATCGTGCTCGGCAGGGATAGGAATTTGGAAAGTTGCTCTTTTTGGTAAGAGTGGAGCTACAAAGGGACTCTGAGCATTTTGAGTGGTTTGATAATTCTGTGGGTACGTCTGATGATTGGTATTCTAATTTAAGTGGTGGTGGGGTGTTTGGGGATTGAAAGTATTTGGGTTTTGATTTTGTGGTGGTGGAGCGATTTGAAGGTGGGTATTTTGAGGATGGGATGACATTTGGGGGTTGTTGTTTTGAGAAGAAGGTGGAGTTTGGTAGGATGCATAAGCATATTGGGGATTTTGAGTAGTCAGATGTATAACTGACGGATTGTGAGCAGGTGTAGATGGCTAGTTCTGGGCTGGATCAATATTTGAAGAAGGGGAGTAGATTGGAGGCCTCCCATCCGCAACGTTGACAACAAATCCTTGTGGAGGCCGATCCTGTCTCCTTTGCATTTCTACTCTCATCTCTGCAATCTATTGCATCAACTACAGAATCAACTATTTTTGGTATGCTACTGTGGGTTGAGCTACCATAACATCAGTAAGACTAACTTATTCATTACTATCCCCTATAACTATCTTTCATTTGTCTGAGCTTTGTCTAGGGAAGGAATCTGCGAGACCTTTTGATCTAGTGAAATCGGGATGATCTGCCAGCTTTTGATCGACACATATCAGTTTTGAAGTACCTGAGAAGGAAAACAACTCAAAGGCAGATTTGTCAGTGCAGATTCAAATTACAAAATGCATAATATAACACAGAGAGCATATAAACACACAAGTTGCTTTGTTTGATAATATCTTCAACCTACGAGTGAAGACGGAAACACATTTTTTAACAAGAAGGAGTTTTCTTGTTTTATTTTTGACGCTGTCTTAGAAAGGCTAAAACACATTGAGCTACGGTCTTCTTGCAACTGCTCTTTGACGTCTATTTATCTGGTCTTCGTATCTTCTCTTAACATGGAGGGGAGGAATAATTTTTTTTAAAGATATAGGCCGGGCCTGGGAAGGCTGCCTACGTATCTCACAAAGAGAATTCAGGTCCAACGTAGTTCGAGTACAAGATACATTTTCATTCATTAGTTCATTACAATTACAAGGAAATTGAAAGGCAATAATAGAGCTTTTAAAAGATAAAATGACGAAGACACATTAGTCATTTCCCTTCTTATTGCAGCATTAGTCTCCTACTTTCAGATGGCCTAGGAATGGAGGTTTGTAGATGATTTCCTCATCGTCGTCTTCCTCACTCGCTTCAGGGTTAGTGTTATCGGGACCACTATTATATCCTTGCTCGTACACGGGGAATTTTTTGCGCATTTTCTGAAGTTTATCAATCATGTTTCTATGGAAGGCTTTGTTCTTCTTCCTCAATGTGGCCATCCTTTCTCTCATGGAGGTGAATTCTTCCATTTCCACTGTCAGCTCCTCATCAAGTGACATGCTTTTAGCTAACAGAGTGGCAGTCTCCGATTTCATCCTCGCCTCTCTCGCTTCTCTTTCTTGCACTTACAACCAAAGCATGTCCAACTTTTCTCACAAGTTCTCTGTCTCCATCTCAACATTTTTATTTATCTTTATTTGTTATGCCAAATTCTCATCTAGCGTCCCGGTTGTATCTTTGTAGATTGCGTGGACCATGTCGACTTTGAGCTCTTCCTCCTTGGCTTCTTGAATTTCCCGAGTGATCCGTTGATCTTTCTTTGTAGTTATTCTCTAGTGAGTTCCATCTGGATGTTCTTACCCTTGTCCATAGCAGTGATTTTTTGCCTTTCCTAAGATGGTTCAATAGTGTTTTAGGATTTGTGGTGTAGGAGGAGGTCTTTTGAGTGAGAAACTTAAGACTTGGAAATTTTGGTCAAACGTTCTTCTGTAATAGTGACTTGTTTGCATATTTTGGAAATTTTCGGAAAAGAGGGGGTTTCCAATATCCTCATTTATAGCAACATAGAACATAAACAGTTAAATACACATATCGCGTCCTAAAACATACATGGGGACCGTTTTGTGCCATGGGTAGGCCTAACGCATTTGAATAATGTACGCGTGAATTTGAACCATACAAAAAATTCCCCCAAATAAATTTCATGAATGAATAATAATGTTCATAAAGGGGAAAGAAAGGGATAAAACACTAAAAGACAGACCCAAACAGGGGCCATTTGAATATACGAAAGTGCAATAAAGGCAGGCCCGCGCAGGGACAAATACATATAGAAAAACCCACGCAGGGGAAAAATCCACTATGTCGCTCCAGATGGTCCTGCTCCGTCGCCGTCCCCCTGAGTCTTGTATTGTTGAAACATATATCTTAGCATCAAGATGAATACTTCACCCAGGCGTCCTTTGTCTTCCAAGCTTTTCTATCGCATCCTCTCGATTTTCTACTTGACCTAGGTATCGAGGTCATCATAACCACGCCTTAGTCTTTCCACCTCTTGGGTCGCCTTCTCAAGAGTATCTTGATTCTCAACAAACTTGGCGTACACCTCTTTGTAGCTCGGCCACTACTTTGGCTTCTCTGTCCATTACGTTGCGAAAGCTACGCGGGATTTGAGAGGAGACATTTTGTATGTCGTTCTTCAGCCATTCTTTGTAACCCTTGTCATACCTAGCATTGAATCGGTCAAGAGTGATGGTTTCTTTGTCCATACGCTTGGCACTTTTATATTCTCTAAACATTTCAAACGCGTCGTGCACTCTATCATCTCTAATATCGTATACATAGGCGCCATAGTACGCCTCTTTGGGTACAATTTATCTCCTCCCAAACTGTCGCAAGACTCAAAAGGGTGCATAAGGGAGAATTCCCTGAATACTTATTAGAGGAAGCATAACCTGTCTGCGGCTTTCCACGACGACTTTTTTGGAGATGAAACGGTCAAGCATCCATTGGAGATCTTCTTCTCTCAATTCAGAGAAAATCTGAGCCCATCTCCCCTTTGTTCTTCGATTGTCCATATTCACCCAGTACAACATGACATTCAAATCTTTAAGGGTGTTTTTGTTGTCAAGAGTATAAAGCTCTCGAGTCCCAGCACCCTTCGCTAAATGGCTGAGAATCTGCTACTGAAGGAGCAAGTTACATCCTTGGAAGTATCGAGGTCCCTCTTTGCATTTTCCCAGGGCTCGATACCTATTGGACAAGATGACCGGAGCTATAGGATAGTACATTGTTGTCCTTTTGTTCTCATACCCTTTGAACAAGGTATGCACGAGTGTTATATTGATGCTCAGACTTGGGCCATGAGGGAGGACCATTGTTCCCAACAATGCCACAACAAATTCTAGAGGACGAATCTCGTTTGATTCTCTGCGAGAGACCTTGAGCTCTCGGTTGTAAGTGGAGTAGAAGCTCGCATGTCCAAATCGGATATAAAGATCTCTGAATGCTACATGGGATTCTTGGCACCATCAGACATAGTCTTTTCCCAACTCGAACCAGTCTGCAATATCTTCTACTGAAGGCTTATTAGGGATGAAAATGTCTTCTTGATTTCTTGCCTTCCTTTCTATACCAGTCCCTACTGTGTCTATGTAGTCTCTGATCTCCTCCAAAGTCGGGGTAATTTCGGCGGTTCCGAATCGAAACACCATTCTTTGACTATCCTAATATCCCATAAGGACCCCAACCAGTTCTGGCCAATCGTCCATCTTGATCAATTCTGTCAGATCACCTATATATTTGTTGAGGGTTCTATGATCCCTGCTCCAGATTATTATACCACATCGTGAGTTGCGGTGGCGCTGATACGACCATATCAAACTTTGGAAAATGGTCCATATCTACAAAACAGAAGCTAGTTAGTTTTACCCACTCCCAAATTAGTTTTCACACGTACATCATTCAAATGTCAAATAACATGATGTGTCGTTATGTTGGAGACCTTAGACACGATTATGGCGGGTTTTTTACCAAATAGACTTAATACAACTTGAGTATTAAGTCGTCTTAGTCTAATGCTTAATTTTGGTTTTAGTTTCGCTCTAGTCTAGGCTTACTAGAATAGGTTTCAAGTTGACAGTTACCCGAGTCGGACATACATCGGGGTGAAGCTACCAAACAACTTCGGATGACCTCATTCCAATTATTTGTTTGATACTTTCAAATGAATTCTTTGTGTATTTCTGAAAGAAACCGTAGAAAGCCACGTAACTTCCATTTCCTAATACAAACTATTTGATATTTGACGGAAATATGCCATGAAAAATGCAACAGTTATAATAATAAAGTAAACAGATAAGCACTTATAGTCAAATAATGTTAGTTTAAAGGTTAGAATCCTCAAATTCCCCAGCAGAGTCACCATTTCTATTTTATCAAGAAAAAGGAAAAATATTTGTTTTGAAGAGTTTTCGACTTTTTTAGAGTCGGCACTTTATTTTGAGGAATCAAGAAAACTGACGTTTCCAAAAGACTTAAACAGTAAAATCTTTTAGAAAACTTTAAAGGGATTCGGGGATTCATATTGTATTTTAGGAAGGTGTTTAAGGAACCTAAAATACCTGTTTAATACGATTTTTCGGCAACTAACTTAATTTGGCTAAATTTAAAAGTTCACCAAAAATATTTCTTAGAGTTGTTTGAAAAATGTACGCCCAAATCATTTAAGATTGTTTTGAAAGTGAAAAATTATTTATCTAAGTAAATTTTAATTTGTAAACCCTTGAGCCATTTACTTAATTTGATCGAGTTGTTAATACGAAAGTTACGTTTTGCGGGGGATCGGATTTTCTTAACCTTTAGAACTAACGACAAATAAAACAGATAAGTAATAAAGGCAAGTAAAGAGAGAGAGGGAAAGAGATTTGGGTCCAAATTCGGGTTATCTGTTTGCTTGGACTGGTTTTTGGACCCACCTGTTTTGGATTTTGACCCATTTTTCTTTCTTTTGTACATGTCCTAGACTAAACAAATAATACTACAAAGTAAATACAGAAAAAGTAAAAGAAGACAAGGGCTTATGCCCGAAAACAATACGAAATGCAAAAAATTATAAAAAGAGTCTTCTAATTCATCTTCCCCGACTTTCTTCAATTTTTTAAACTTTGGGACCTGTTCATCAAGTTAGCTAACTCGGTAAAGAAAAGTGTGATGGGACCTCCTTGGTCTCGATAGGAAAATTCACAAGATGTAGAGCCTGCGGAAGCTCGAATGAGCGTCACATAGAGAGAAGAAAGCAAGAACACATAAGAACCTAATATATTTAAAGCTAATGAAAATAGTTAAATTTTCAAATAATAGGACATCCCATGGAATTAAACTTAAGCAGGATAAAGATAAAAAAAAAATTAATAACATAAAGATAGCAATAACAAAATCTTTATGCAAACAGAATGCATTTAAGAGACACCAAAGAAAAGGATTGTTACCCATTGAACTAATCATAAAGGAGGCATGATACAGAATTTTGATTAAAACTTATTTGTAAACATCTTATAGCAATAACAAAACGCAGAAAATGCTAGATCTTCCAAATCACGCATTGACCTCTTTTCACCATTAAGCCGAACGTAATTAATTTTATAACAAACTGCTACACCATTCTTATACATGAAACTGATTTTGATCAAGTTAAATGTGGATAGAAAATAATTAAAATTAAAAAAAAAACAGTTGGCTAGGAGATTACAGGGGATGCAAAAATGCATTTTAACAGTCCAAAATTCCAAGGGAAATCTGAATAATAAAATAGGAGCTAATGGAAATAAACAAACCAAAATGATCTTCCAAAATATTTAATATTTTAACGGCATTCAACTTTTGAGTTGATTAAGTCTCGAATAAGGTGATCAAACCGTGAGAAGTTGAAGAACAGTAAAGCCACCTTTAAGGGATAAATTTAAAGTTTCGAACTAAGACCCAACCATAGAGATTCAACCAAAGATTGGGCAACAAAAGTTGAAGCGAGATTTATTTAGTAAATCACAAAACCCAACTTAAAACAAATAAAGGAGACTACGCCAAAAAAGATTGGGCAACAAAAGTTGAAGCGAGATTTATTTAGTAAATCACAAAACCCAACTTAAAATAAATAAAGGAGACTGCGCCAAAATGAGTATATAATCAACAAAATAGAGCTTAAACGAACATGATATTTTAATTTAAATTAGGCTACACTTCTTTAAAATCAAAAATTAAAAATTCAAATCAAATAATATAAAATCAAACAAAAAAACAAACGAACACCCCTACTGACAACTATATGAGAGAATTCAATCAGCTGCCCTCTATATTATTTATTATTATTACAGTAACAACAATTTTCTTGCTTTCCCTCTTTTCATTTTATTTTATTTATTCGTTCTTTCAATATTTTTTTATTAGGTTCAACCAATCTGTACACGGTAGAAACATGACGATAAAAATTAACTACTACATTAGACACAATTTTTGAACATGTGTAGTGCTGTCTCACCAAATTTAACATGAACAATCATGTTTGTACCAATTACTATTTATCATATGCAATTAAATAGTTCTTTACTAAATTTTACAAGACAAAATATTATTCTTTATTTTGTATTCTTGTTCTATAAACGTAAAAGATTATAACGAAAATAACAAAATAAATATTCTGTTTGTCAGCTTAGAAAAATCACATATGTTGGATGCTTGGCTCGTGAACCCTTTTTGAGGTCACAAACAAAAAGTTCCCTTTGTCTCTTGCCCTAAATTCTAGGCCATCGTTTTTTAAAATAATTGATGTTTATTTTTTTGGTCATTTTATTTAGAAATAAGAGGTGTATTATGGTTTAAGAAAGAATTGGCCTTTTTCTTTCAAAATTGTTTTGTTTGCATAATCAGAAACAATTAATTAGTTTTTCTTTATTAGGAGTAAGTTGGTAAAATTATTTTTTATTTTCTTTAAATGAGTATTTTTTTACCAAACGTGTCCAAGCTAAAAAAGAACATGTGGAGTTCACCTGACTATCAA